>NC_092333.1:90375000-91017500 GCF_046630445.1 Rutidosis leptorrhynchoides
ATCTGTAGACCGTATTTAGACAAATTTGTCATTGTTTTTATCGACGACATATTGATTTACTCGAAGAACAAGGAAGAACATGAGCAACACTTAAGACTGGTACTGGAGATACTCAAGAAAGAAGAATTGTACGCAAAATTTTCGAAGTGTGATTTCTGGTTACAAGAAGTACAATTTTTGGGCCATGTTGTCAGTAAACATGGAATTAAAGTTGACCCCGCCAAGATCGAAGCCATTAGTAAATGGGAAACCCCGAAGACTCCAACACAAATTCGCCAATTCTTAGGTCTTGCTGGTTACTACCGAAGATTCATTCAAGATTTCTCTAGAATCGCCAAACCCTTAACTGCATTGACTCAAAAGGGAAAGAAGTATGATTGGTCCACAGAACAGGAATCCTCATTCCAGTTATTAAAGAAGAAGTTAACGTCTGCACCCATTTTGTCATTACCGGAAGGAAATGATGATTTCGTGATCTATTGTGATGCTTCACGCCAAGGTTTAGGATGTGTATTAATGCAACGCACAAAAGTCATCGCATATGCCTCACGACAACTAAAAATTCATGAAAAGAACTATACGACGCATGATTTAGAACTTGGAGCAGTAGTTTTTGCACTTAAAATATGGAGACACTATCTATCTGGCACCAAGTGTACAGTGTACACTGACCATAAGAGTCTTCAGCATATTTTTGATCAAAAACAACTCAATATGAGGCAACGTCGCTGGGTAGAGTTGTTAAACGATTACGATTGTGAAATCCGTTACCACCCCGGAAAGGCTAATGTTGTAGCTGATGCCTTAAGTCGAAAAGAAAGAGTAAAACCTCTTAGGGTTCGAGCTTTGAATATTACAATTCGTACTGATCTCACAAAGCAAATTCAAGTAGCACAGTTAGAAGCTTTAAAAGAAGAAAACGAAAAAGGCGAAATGAGCAAAGGGTTAGAAAAACAACTTGAAGTAAAAGCCGATGGAACCCTGTATTTTGCTGGTAGGATATGGGTACCAAAACATGGTAACCTAAGACAACTAGTACTGGATGAAGCACACAAAACGAGGTACTCAATTCACCCGGGAAACGGGAAAATGTACCACGATCTCAAGAAGTTTTATTGGTGGCCTAATATGAAGACAGAAATTGCTACTTATGTAAGCAAATGTTTGACGTGTGCAAAGGTCAAAGCTGAGCACCAAAAGCCATCAGGATTACTGCAACAACCGGAAATTCCGCAGTGGAAATGGGAAAGAATAACCATGGATTTCATTACGAAATTGCCAAGGACTGCAAGTAGTCATGATACTATTTGGGTGATAGTTGATCGTCTAACTAAATCAGCTCACTTTCTACCAATAAAGGAGACAGACAGTATGGAGAAATTAGCACGCCTATATTTGAAGGAAGTAGTTTCCAGGCATGGTGTACCCATCTCTATCATATCTGATCGCGACACCCGATTCACATCACGTTTTTGGCAATCATTACAAAAAGCATTGGGAACTCGATTAGATATGAGCACCGCTTATCACCCACAGACAGATGGTCAAAGTGAAAGAACAATACAAACATTGGAAGACATGTTACGGGCATGCGTGATTGACTTTGGAACCAGTTGGGATCGACACTTACCGTTGGCAGAATTTTCATACAATAACAGCTATCATACGAGCATCAACGCAGCGCCATTTGAAGCACTTTACGGTAGAAAGTGCAGATCTCCTATCTGTTGGAGTGAAGTAGGAGAAAGACAACTTACTGGACCAGAAATTATTCATGAAACCACCGAAAAGATCATTCAAATACAACAGCGATTGAAAACGGCCATGAGTCGCCAAAAGAGTTATGCTGATGTAAGAAGAAAACCACTAGAATTTCAAGTGGGCGACAAAGTCATGTTGAAAGTGTCACCCTGGAAAGGCGTTGTACGATTCGGTAAACGAGGAAAGCTAAGTCCTAGGTACGTAGGACCCTTTGAAATCACCGAAAGAATTGGAGCAGTTGCTTATCGATTAAAGCTACCGCAAGAACTTAGTAGTGTTCACGACACATTTCACGTGTCAAATTTGAAGAAATGTTTAGCTGAAGAGGATGTCGTAATTCCTCTTGACGAATTACGAATTAATGATAAACTCCATTTTGTCGAAGAACCTGTCGAAATCATGGACCGTGAGGTCAAACAATTAAAACAAAGCAAAATACCGATAGTTAGAGTTCGTTGGAACGCAAGACGAGGACCCGAGTTTACTTGGGAACGTGAAGATCAAATGAAGCAAAAGTATCCACATTTGTTCACTGATATCGCTCATGAAACAGGTACTACTCAAAATTTCGGGACGAAATTTTCTTTAACGGGGAGGTACTGTGATGACCCGAAAATTTTTGACTTATTTAAACCAATTCTCTATACGATTTATTATTTTAACACGTTAAACAAAGTCTGTTAGATTGAGTCTCAAAATATTAGAACTGTTTCACGCGTTCTAATTATTTATCAAGTGCTACCCATACACAAATTGAACAACAAAATGTATCACTTCAGGTGAACCCATCCCATACTTTTGTAAGGCTATACCAGTTATAAATTCGTTTCGACTATTTTTTCATCTATGTCGTCCCAAGTAGGTAGTACTACCCCTAAAGTTGTGAATGTTTTACCAGTGATTCACCTTTCTTGGTGATTTAAAACAGGTGACTGAGGAGGGCCTTTCAGCAAGGTTCATTTATAGACAACTACGTATTAAGTACTTCAGGCTATTAACTATTTTCAACTTTGTATTAACTATTTTTTTTCAGGTTGTAACTTACATATTCAGTACTTCAGATGTATTTTGAATACTATTTTGGTATTATTACTAACAATTTTTCATTCTTGATCCAAGTTGCATTCATTGTAGTTCATAGCAGATGGAGATTAATTCGAATACAATATAAATCATTTTAGGAATCTTGATTAAAGGTGAGTGTTGTTGTTTATGGGTTCGCTTTATTTTGTTCGTTAAATTAATGGGTGTTGATCTTTTTACATTGGGTATCATGATTTGGTGACAAATTTTTGTTCTTTATCTAAGTAGGTGTTTGCTTCTATTGTTAGTTTTATTTTATATTCTTTGAATATAATCTAAAAGAGGTTCTTCTTTTGGTAGACCGTCGCATATCCATATCGGACATGGCACTAGACCGGATGTACACATAAAAGGTTAGTGTTATCAGTGCGTTTAAACAAAGAGTAAAGTTACAAATTTCAGAGGATTGTCTTTAAAAACAACACTGTATAAACCACAAAAAAAAGTAAAGTTAAAGACACACAGTAAAGTTATGTGGACATCCTTTCAATTTCAGAAGATTGTCTTTAGAAACTGTGTGATGACCCGAAAATTTTTGACTTATTTAAACCAATTCTCTATACGATTTATTATTTTAACACGTTAAACAAAGTCTGTTAGATTGAGTCTCAAAATATTAGAACTGTTTCATATATACAATTACCTTTGACTACTCTCGACGATTCATGAACAATTATATGTATGTATATATATATGTACAAGTAAAAAATGACTTTCCTACAGTAAAAATTACTTTGCTACAGTAAAACACAATTTGCTACAGTAAAACACTATTTGCTACAGTAAAACCGTATTTTGCTACAGTGCTACAGTGAAAACGAGTTTGCTACAGTGATTTGCTACAGTAAAACACTATTTGCTACAGTAAACACTATTTGCTACAGTAAAACATTGACCGATGTCAAGAAATGTTATGGATGCGGGAAGTCTGGTCACTTTATAAATCAATGCCCTGATAAGGAGAAGAACAAAGAACCCGCACGAGGGAGGGCATTTAATGTTAGTGCCAGTAAAGCACGTGAGGATCCTAATCTTGTCACGGGTACGTTTACCGTTAATAATCAACTAGCTTCTATTATGTTTGATACGGGTGCTGATAGAAGTTATATGTGTAAAGACTTTAGTTTTAAACTAAAATGTGCATCATTACCTCTAGACGATAAATATACTATTGAATTAGCTAATGGTAAACTGATAAAAGCCGATAAAATTTGCCATGGTTGCGAAATGAATCTCGCTGGTGAAACCTTCAAAATCGATTTGATACCCGTAGAATTAGGAAGTTTTGACGTAATCGTTGGCATGGACTGGATGTCCAAAACAAGAGCGGAAGTTGTTTGCGCTGAGAAAGCAATCCGCATCCCTCGTAAGGATGAAACGTCATTAATGATTTATGGGGAGAAGAGCAACTCAAAGCTGAACTTTATCAGCTGTATGAGGGCCCAGAAACTTATAAGAAAAGGTTGTTATGCTATTCTGGCACACATAAAGAAGATCGATACTGAAGAAAGAAGCATTAATGACATGCCAGTTGTAAGAGAATATCCCGGAGTATTTCCAGAAGAATTACCGGGGCTACCTCCAATAGATGTGTAGAATTCCAGATTGATCTCATACCAGGAGCTGCACCTGTAGCCCGATCTCCATATAGACTTGCACCTTCAGAAATGCAAGAATTACAAGACCAGTTGCAAGAATTATCGGACCGTGGATTTATTCGTCCTAGTTTTTCACCTTGGGGTGCTCCTATTCTGTTCGTCAAGAAGAAGGATGGATCTATGAGAATGTGCATAGATTACAGAGAATTAAACAAATTAACGATCAAGAATCGGTACCCATTACCGAGGATTGATGATTTATTTGATCAATTGCAAGGATCAAGTGTTTATTCTAAGATTGATCTAAGCTCCGGATATCATCAACTGAGAGTGAAGGAAGAAGATGTTCCTAAAACCGCGTTCAGAACCCGTTACGGTCACTATGAGTTTCTAGTCATGCCTTTTGGATTAACTAATGCTCCAGCAGTATTCATGGATCTAATGAATCGCATCTGTAGACCGTATTTAGACAAATTTGTCATTGTTTTTATCGACGACATATTGATTTACTCGAAGAACAAGGAAGAACATGAGCAACACTTAAGACTGGTACTGGAGATACTCAAGAAAGAAGAATTGTACGCAAAATTTTCGAAGTGTGATTTCTGGTTACAAGAAGTACAATTTTTGGGCCATGTTGTCAGTAAACATGGAATTAAAGTTGACCCCGCCAAGATCGAAGCCATTAGTAAATGGGAAACCCCGAAGACTCCAACACAAATTCGCCAATTCTTAGGTCTTGCTGGTTACTACCGAAGATTCATTCAAGATTTCTCTAGAATCGCCAAACCCTTAACTGCATTGACTCAAAAGGGAAAGAAGTATGATTGGTCCACAGAACAGGAATCCTCATTCCAGTTATTAAAGAAGAAGTTAACGTCTGCACCCATTTTGTCATTACCGGAAGGAAATGATGATTTCGTGATCTATTGTGATGCTTCACGCCAAGGTTTAGGATGTGTATTAATGCAACGCACAAAAGTCATCGCATATGCCTCACGACAACTAAAAATTCATGAAAAGAACTATACGACGCATGATTTAGAACTTGGAGCAGTAGTTTTTGCACTTAAAATATGGAGACACTATCTATCTGGCACCAAGTGTACAGTGTACACTGACCATAAGAGTCTTCAGTAAAACACTATTTGCTACAGTAAACACTATTTGCTACAGTAAAACACAATTTGCTACAGTAAACACTATTGCTACAGTAAACACTATTTGGATGTCGACGAACTAGCAAACAAAAACAGAAAAGGCGGCCATGCGATCGCATGGCAAAAACACTGAAAACTCATGCGATCGCATGAGCTACAGTAAATCGAAAAGTACTATAAAAGGTCAGTTTTGCTCGACGAATTTTCATAATAATTTAAGTAAGTAAATTTTATATTTATAATTATAATTATAATTTTAATTTTAAGTTTAATAATAATAAAGTATATTCGAGGGTATTTTTAATTCGGGTTTCAAACCGTTTTAAAATAAGGAAATATTGGGTATTGTTTGGGGTATTGTTCTTGAATCCAAGACCAACCATACAGTCGTCTACCATCATTACGTCTACGCAATTTGCCTACAATATTGAATCGCAATATTGAACTGTGAGTTTATAGTCTCCCTTTTTAAATACTTTAAATATTTTTGGGCTGAGAATGCATGCAATTTATTTTAAACGCGATAAGACACAAGTACATACTAAATTCTACACTGAGTTAAACCGGAAATCCCTTAGCTTTGGTAACTAGTAGCTGCCAGTACATAGGATATGGACTGGTGGGCGCGAATAATTGTATATGGATCCATAGGGCTTGACATCCCCGTCCGAGCTAGAGCGCTAGCCTTTTAACGGACGTATATTATTTGAGTTTAAGACACGTTGTTTGCGTGTATTAAAACGAATGGGGTAATTATCACTATAGCGTTAAGTTTAGTTACCAGGGTGCTCTGTTACGTAGAATCTATTGATAAACTTTTGATGAAATCTTGTGGTCTATCTTTATACATGTTTATGACTCGAGCAATTAAACCTATAACTCACCAACATTCGTGTTGACTTTTTTTAGCATGTTTTATTCTCAGGTCCTTAGAATGCTTCCGCTGTGATGTGCTTGTTGCCTGCATGGAGTCTCTCATGCTTTGTACAAAGTTTATTGCATTCAAAATAAAACTGCGTTGTGTAATAAATAACTGGACTGTGATGTCAACCTGTAAATTAAAGACTTATGTATTTCGGGGTTTTGCTTATACCTAAGCACTCGCCCACATGTTTATAACTTTCTATGTTTAGAAAGTCACTTATTTTAATGAATGCAATATTTTATCAAAACGTATCATATAGAGGTCAAAACCTCACTGTGGAATCAATGATTAACGTGCCGCGTCAATAGCGATTTTGACGGGTCGTTACAAACTGATTAGCTATATGTACTGTTACACAAAGTCTATTTATTTTTGGTTTTCCTTTATGGTATACTATGTATTTAGGTTACTGATGGTATTCGTGCTGTTCATTATAGGTGTAACTAATTATTATTCAGATCTCGGTGACCGTAACCGTATTTTCAATTACCGTTTGGCTACGTTTCATTTGATGAGTGGCTAAAAGTTAATTCTTCTGAATGTCATTTCCATTATCATAAATGTTATGAGGATGGGTGGGTTTGTTTGCCACCTGCGAGTGACCAAAAATATCGCGAGTCTTAATATCATCTTATTTGTATACTGTTTTCTTATTTAAAGATTTATTACAAATTGTTAATAATGGGTAGGTCTTAATATCATATAGTATGCTAAACAACAACCTTATGGAGCAACAACTATTGAACAGTATAAAGCTATTTGTGCTACTAACAAATTTTGGTTATTTAACTAACTCAGGATGGCAAAACCACTGTCCATAGCAGATGATGTCAATTAACTATAGTTGTTACTACACAGTGATGATAACGAGCTGTATGTGTAAGTCACATGCAGATGATGTCAATGGAAGATGAGGTTTCTATCATGGACATATTCAAGCACTTACAAAGATACTTTAGTTGAGGTAATTTGTATCAATGGTGGTACATTTAGGCATCATTACATAATTGCACAATTAGATAATTAGTAAATCTGGTTAACGTTTTTGGATTATTGATGTTTGATTAAGTTTTATCAAGGCTTTGACGATTATATATATGTCTTAGGTGTTCACACACTACAATCGACAATTGGTTTGTAATTTTATATAATGAGTTATTGTTGTACAATTGAATTTTAACACATACTCTCTTTGGAAAATCTTATTGATGCGGTCAATAATTTAAACCTTTAATTTGGTCATGTAATCAACTAACTTGCTAATCACTATAGAATCTTTGTTCATCTCAGTTTGCAACTTGTTTTTGGTCATGGATTCTGTTATCAAGCAGGGTGATATTAGAATGGATGGTTTTGATATGGGTTGCATGCACTTGTCAATAAAAGAAGCCTTTTATGGGTTTCAAATATGATGCTTATTTAGCTATTAGAATTGGATTATTTTTTTAAGAAAAGGTGAAAAGGACGCATTATATATATTTAATTTCACAAGAATTTGATTTGATTGTTATAAAAGCTTGATTAGAATCTAAGTTTGTCTTTGTTATATTTCAGGCAGGTTAGCTCACCCTGATATAAGTCCAGGTGACCCAAAAGCATCCTAAAGTTCCAAGTGTGGTGCATAACATGTTGTTTCAAGGGATGGTAAGTTTGTATTATAGGAGATGGTAAGTAGGTACAATATATATTCAACTCTCTTATATTTTACAAGTGTCGCTAACTTTATCTATCAAATTACAACCTTTTGGCAACTAAGGCTTTTTAGAGGTACACATGACTCTAATAGACCCATTTGTAAGTAAGTGGGTCTAAAATACCACATCTAACTTACTTGCACATTAAAGGGTTCAAATTTCTTTTTTTGTTGTTCTTTGTTATATACGAGCTTTGAGAATTTGTGTTTTAAATTATTTATCAATCAAAACTTACCGTTAAACTGTGTTTCAAACTATTTTGGTACATTAGTTAATACAACATGGATCTCCTCTAATTTTATGTAACATCCCGTTTTTCCCGTACGTATTGAAAGGTACATACTTAATCGTTTGTACGTTTGTAACTCGTCATTTAGGCGTAATTGTGTAGGTATATATATATATATATATATATATATATATATATATATATATATATATATATATATATATATATATATATATATATATATATATATATATATATATATATATATATGTACTTGTTAATGTGTGCGTATATAAGTTTGTATATGAGTTTGGTTAGCGTTAAGTCTTGTGTGGCTTAGATACGATGTTTAGACGTATATCAGAAGCATGAACAAATTGTAAGTCGCGTAAAATGATTTTTGGTTTAAGTGTTGTCGAAGTGTTCAGGCAAAGGCAAATGTCGCGCCGCGACAATCTGGGCCGCGACGCGACATATAGAGCAAACCAGGATCAGAAAGGGACTTAAGAAGGGTAGATTTTCCTTTGTTATGTCAAGCCGCGACGAATTGGCCGCGCCGCGGTAGTCCTGCTGGACAGAATCCGGTTCTAGCTCAAATTAAATGACTTCAAGGGGCAAATTAGTAATTTGGCGTATAAATCTGATGGGAGCATTAAATCCCAACCACACACCCATTTCATTTAATTTCTTTTCCCTTTTCTTTCTATTTTCTCTCCCAAAACTCAACACCCATTTAGATTTAAAGTGAGATTTGAGAGTGAAGGATTGAGGGTTGATCTTTGGAGCAAGAATTAAAGTTGTTCCTCTTGTTTCTAGCTACGCGTTAATAGTCTCGGTAAGTTCCAACTCTATGTTTTAAGTTTTAATTGATTAATGGCTAGGGTTTTGGTTACTAGAGACTTGTATGACCCATTTGAGGGTAAAATGGGTGAATTTGGGTTATGATGTTGTACTGAAACCCTAATGGCCATAAACTAGGGTTTTGGTCTTATGATTTGAGGCTGTAAGTGTCAAATGGTTTTGCTAGTCACTAATACACTTTTGGATTTATGGAAGAAGTGTTAATGGGTAAGTTTGACTTGATTGAGAGGCTAAGTAATTTAAAATGGGTCAAATGTACTAGTTGACCTAGTTTGGGTGAAACGGGTATGAATTACCCTAAGTTTGTGTTAATTGAAGTTAGTAGACTTTAATGCACTAGCTTTAGTGGTTAAAGTCGGGGCTTGGCCATTTAAGGGCGGTATTGGTGTGATTGAGTCATTTAATGTGAATTGGGTCATTAAATGCTCAAGTAAGTGTAATGTGGTTAATTCCACTAGTTGGTGTATTGAATGTGTACTTAATGAATTAGGTACATTGTCTTGAAGTTCGGACGTGTATAATCATCATCCTTGTGTCAAGGTGAGTGGAATAAGTATACATGTATGTATATGATGTGTTTACTTGTAGAAATGGATATGTGTTGTCCAAGTTAGTGATATATGCGTTGTACGCTAACGGTTTTAAGAATGGATATATGTTGTCCAATTTAGTGATTATATGTGTTGTACACTAATGATTTATGAATGGATATATGTTGTCCAATTTAGTGTCATATGCGTTGTACACTAACGATTTTATAAACGGATATGTGTTCTCCAAGGGTTAGTGATATATGTGTTGTGCACTAACGGTTGTTATGAACACCAATGGGAAATTAGAGTACCATTCCTTTTACGATTGGTTAACCATGGTTGTATGAATTGTGCATTAGCATACTTAAATATGAACTATATGCTTTTGTTATTGCTAGCAATGTGAATTGCGGTCATTGGTATATGCGTAAGGTTTTGCATGGTTATCGAATTGCTAGCTTGTGTACGGTGTTGTGTAAGTGTTTGCAAGTAGATATAGTATATATGTGTATGTATAATTATTGCATTCACTAAGCATTAGCTTACCCCTCTCGTTGTTTATCATTTTAGATGCAGGTGTGGACAAGGGCAAGGAGGTTATTGGGCACTAGGTGTCCTTGTTGATGTTGTGATGAAGCTTTTGGAAGTTGACCTACGTTTTGGGTAGTTTAGTCCCGAACCATGCTCAAGGGGTTGTTTGGATTATAAACTATCATTTGTAGTTGGTGAAACTTGTATCACATTCGTTAATGGCCTTTGTGCCTTTTTGTAAACATTAAACTCGTAGTATGTTTTAATGAAGCGTGTGGAATGGTTTACATATTTAATTGGCGCGTAAATGTGTATCATTTTAAAAATAAAAAAAAAAATTTATCGTACGAATTACGGGTTGGGTTGTTTCAAGTGGTATCAGAGCATGGTCTAAGGGATTTAGGCGACTTAAGATAGGTGCCTAGACTTAGACTTTATTGTGTATGCGCTTTTATGCGGGACTTGTAGGACTTTGGGTCAATTCGGGAATTGTTAGTATTTTGGTTTATGTGAACTAACCTCGTGCTAATTGAATTGTGTTGTGTTTAACAATCATCAAGCGAGATGGACGTTGTACTAGCGATTTAATGCGACATGTTCGCGTAACAATGATTAGCTACCATTGTTACGGGTGCAAATCGTGTCAAACAAGCAATGTACGATGATTGTTGAGTAAGATGGAGTAGTGTGGGGTATACGTATATGCATACGTGTTATGTCCTTTTGTATCGTTCGTTGTTTAATCTTTTCCGTTTTATAGAATGAAGATGAGAAACGGACAACACCGAAAATGGGGGTACGAGTGAGGACGTTGAGTTCACGGCCAAAGTTGAGGCCATCTTTAAACGTCAAAATGCGGAGTTCCTCGAGGATGTTAAGAAAATGTTTCTAGATACGATTGACGAGCAATTAGTCAATGTAGTCAAGGAGCAAGTGAAGGCCGTTCATCAAGAGGATAATGTGGGGAGACGGGACTTCTTCTATAAGAATTTCAAGGACTCTCAACCTCCCACCTTCGATGGTGAACGGGACCCACTTAAGAGTGCCCGACGGATCTCCGATATGGAGGGGGCTTTCCGTACTTGTGAATGTCCTCTTGATAGGAAGACAAGGTACAGGTGTAGTATGTTGAGGGGTGATGCTAAATTGTGGTGGGGCGCGAAGATCCGACTTTATGGTGAAGAACAATGCATGGAGTTCACATGGGATGAATTCAAAGCAGATTTTTTCGATGAATACCGAACTTCGGCCGATCTTACAAGGCTTAAGGATGAACTACGTTCCTTGAGGCAAGGGTTGATGGATTTGAACACTCTCAAATCCGTGTTTTTGTCCAAGACCCAATTTTGCCCGGAGTATGTCGGGAATGATAAGATGTTGAAGGAAGATTTCTATCGAATCTTGAATGATAATTATCAAGAGAACATTAGCGTGAATTTGGTGAAGAGCTTTGACGAGTTGTTCAATATGGCCAAAGGTTTTGAGGCGCTCGTGTTAAGAAAGAGTGGTTTTACTTTTGGTAAGAGGAAGTTCGAGAATTCGAGCCAATCGAACTTTTCCAACAAGAAGAACAAGAAGGGTTCTGAAAGTGTTAATAGTGTGAAGAAAGTTGGCTCCGGTGGTCATGTACCCACTTGCTATACTTGATACAAAAAGGTTACTTGTTTCAATTGTGGTAAAGAAGGGCACAAGAGGCCCGAGTGTCCCGAGTTGCGCAATGATAATGTTAAGCGGTTAGAAAAGGCGGCGGGTACGGCTAGGGGTCGGAATTATTTGATGACCAATGACGAAGCCAAACAATCAAACGAAGTTGTCTCAGGTACTTTCATGGTTAACTCTAATCCGGCAAGGATTCTATTTGATAGTGGTGCAAATTTGTCTTTTGTGTCACCTCGATTTGTACCTAAACTTAATAAGCTATTAGCTAAGTTAAGTCGTCCGGTAGAAGTCGAAATAGCGGACGGCAAGACGGTGCTAGTGGTTGACGTATGTAAAAATTGTGATGTTGTGTTTGATGCCGAAAACTTTAAAATTGATCTCATCCCTATGACTTTGGGCGATTTTTATATCGTTGTTGGTATGGATTGGCTCGATTGAAATAGAGCCGATATCGCATGCCACGAAAAATCTATTCGAGTGAAGACCCCAAGTGGGGAAGAGTTAATTATTCACGGTGATAAACGTAGGAGACTTGTGCCGATATGCACTTTTGCACGGGCACGTCGTTCTCTTGTTAGTGGTGGCATGGCTTTTCTTGCCCATGTTGTTGATACTCGTGACAAGCCACCACCTATACGTGGAATTCCGGTGGTTAGTGAGTTCGAAGATGTTTTTCCGGATGAGTTACCGGGTGTTCCGGCAGAAAGATAAGTTGAATTTCGTATTGAGTTGGTTCCGGGAGCTACTCCCATTGCTAAAACTCCTTATCGTTTAGCACCGATGGAAATGCAAGAGTTGTTAAATCAAACCCAAGAGTTGCTAGAAAAGGGTTTCATTCGACCGAGCTCCTCGCCATGGGGTGCTCCGGTCTTGTTTGTGAAAAAGAAAGATGGAAGTATGCGGATGTGCATCGATTATCGGGAGTTGAATAAAGTGACGATCAAGAATTATTATCCATTACCTAGGATCGACGATTTGTTTAACCAACTCCAAAGTGCAACGTATTTTTCTAAGATTGACTTACGGTCTGACTATCATCAAGTACGGGTCCGTGAGGAAGACATAGAGAAAACGGCTTTTCGAACGCGTTATGGGCATTTTGAGTTTGTAGTTATGCCTTTTGGTCTTATGAATGAACCGGCGGCATTCATGGATCTTATGAACTGGGTGTGCCAACCAATGTTGGACAAGTCGGTAATTGTGTTCATCGACGACATACTTGTTTATTCTAAGAGTATGAAGGAACATGAGCACCATTTGCGTGAAGTGTTGAAGACATTGCGAAAGGAGAAGTTGTATGCCAAGTTCTCCAAATGTGAATTTTGGCTAAGGGAAGTTCAATTCCTTGGCCATATTGTGAATCAAGAAGGAATTCAAGTAGACCCGGGGAAGATAGAAACGGTGAAGAGTTGGGGACAACCGACTACGCCTACGGAAATCCGAAGCTTTCTCGGATTGGCCGGTTATTATCGTCGGTTCATCCAAGACTTTTCTAAGATTGCTTCTCCTTTGACTAAATTGACGAGGAAGAACGTAAGATTCAATTGGGAGAACGAGCAAGAAATCGCTTTTCAACTGATAAAGGAGAGGTTGTGTCAAGCTCCGGTGTTAGTTTTGCCGGAAGGGGTGGAAGATATGACGGTTTATTGTGATGCATCGTTAAATGGGCTCGGGTGTGTTCTAATGCAAAGAGGTAAAGTCATTGCTTACGCCTCTCGACAATTAAAGGAACACGAAACGAGATATCCGACTCATGATCTTGAATTAGCGGCGGTGGTTCATGCGTTGAAAATTTGGCGCCACTACTTGTATGGTGTCAAGTGTACGATTTATTCGGACCATAAGAGTTTGAAACATCTCTTTACTCAACGAGATTTGAATTATTCAACGTAGGTAGATGGATGTGGTAAAGGATTATGATTGTGAGATACTTTACCATCCGGGAAAGGCGAACGTGGTCGCGGATGCGTTGAGTCGAAAGATTCAACATCCGACGATACGAGTAGGATCGTTACGCATGATTATTACTAACGATTTCCTTGTAAAGCTTGGTGAGATTCAAATAGAAGCATATGTTCACAACAAGCATGAAGAGCGGATTGTGGGGCAAACGGAGTTCATTACTATGGGCTCGCGTGGTTTGTTGTCGTTTCAAGGAAGAGTGTGGGTACCTAAGATGGGTGGTAACCGACAAGTGCTACTTGATGAAGCATATAAGTCAAGGTACTCCATTCATCCGGGTGCAACAAAGATGTACTATGATTTGAAGAAAGATTATTGGTGGCCCGGTATGAAGCGTGATGTGGTTAAGTATGTTGAACAATGCGTCACGTGTTTGCAAGTTAAAGCCGAACACCAAAATCCGTACGGTAAGTTACAACCCTTGGAAGTCCCGAAATGGAAATGGGAGCACATTACCATGGACTTCATTACTAAGTTACCGAAGACGGCGAGAACCCAATGTGATACTATTTGGGTGATAGTCGATCGATTGATGAAAAGTGCTTTGTTTCTTCCCATTCGGGAAACGATATCATCAGAGACTTTATCCAAGTTGTTTATCAAGGAGGTGATATCGAGACATGGGGTTCCTATATCTATTGTTTCGGATCGAGATACTCGTTTTACGTCCCAGTTTTGGAACAAGTTTCATGAAGATATGGGTACTCAATTGAAAATGAGCACGGCGTATCATCCTCAGACGGACGGTCAAACCGAACGTACGAATCATACTTTGGAAGATATATTACGAGCGTGCATTATTGATTTCGTTAGTAGTTGGGATGAGCATTTGCCTTTGGTGGAATTCTCGTACAATAATAGTTATCATACTAGTATCGGGATGCCACCATATGAGATGCTTTATGGGCGTAGGTGTCGAACCCTGATTTGTTGGGGTGAAGTGGGACAAAAGGAAATCGGGAGTTCCGATTTGGTCTTGGAGACGAATAGTAATATTGAGATGATTCGGGCTCGACTTAAAGCGGCACAAGATCGACAAAAGTCTTATGCCGATAAAGGTAGGAGAACGATTGAGTTTCAAGAAGGTGACAT
The DNA here is from genome assembly GCF_046630445.1 of Rutidosis leptorrhynchoides. Classification (NCBI taxonomy): domain Eukaryota; kingdom Viridiplantae; phylum Streptophyta; class Magnoliopsida; order Asterales; family Asteraceae; genus Rutidosis; species Rutidosis leptorrhynchoides. The sequence goes on from NC_092333.1 coordinate 90,390,089, forward strand.
GGTGATGCTTAAGGTTTCTCCATGGAAGGGTGTTATCCGGTTTCGGAAATGAGGAAAGTTAGCTCCTCGGTTTATTGGTCCTTTCAAGGTTTTGGCATGTGTTGGTGAGGTTGCTTATCGACTAGAGTTACCCGAAGAACTTGCGGGAAATCATAACACATTTCATGAATCCCATCTTCGTAAGTGTCTTGCGGATGACTCGACTTGGGTGCCTTTAGATGAGATTACGTTAAATAATAAACTAGAGTATGCAGAAGAACCGGTTGCAATCCTTGATGAGAAGGTTAAGATGTTGTGGAACAAGGAAATTAGAACTTTCAAGGTGCAATGGCGACATCGAAAGGGTTCCGAGTTTACGTGGGAATCCGAAGAGTTTGTTTTGGTTTATCTTCCGGCTTGTCATGCGGCTTGGATCGCGAAGACGCGCTCCGATTCAAGTGGGGGAGAGTTGTAACATCCTGTTTTTCCCGTACGTATTGAAAGGTACATACTTAATCATTTGTACGTTTGTAACTCGTCGTTTAGGCGTAATTGTGTATATATATATATATATATATATATATATATATATATATATATATATATATATATATATATATATGTACTTGTTAATGTGTGCGTTTATAAGTTTGTATATGAGTTTGGTTAGCGTTAAGTCTTGTGTGGCTTAGATACGATGTTTAGACGTATATCGGAAGCATGAACAAATTGTAAGTCGCGTAAAATGATTTTTGGGTTAAGTGTTGTCGAAGTGTTCAGGCAATGGCAAATGTCGCGCCGCGACAATCTGGGCCGCGACGCGACATATAGAGAAAACCAGGATCAGAAAGGGACTTAAGAAGGGTCGATTTTCCTTTGTTACGTCACGCCGTGATGAATTGGCCGCGCCGCGGCAGTCCTGCTGGACAGAATCCGGTTCTAGCTCAAATTAAATGACTTCAAGGGGCAAATTAGTAATTTGGCGTATAAATCTGATGGGAGCATTAAATCCCAACCACACACCCATTTCATTTAATTTCTTTTCCCTTTTCTTTCTATTTTCTCTCCCAAAACTCAACACCCATTTAGATTTAAAGTGAGATTTGAGAGTGAAGGATTGAGGGTTGATCTTTGGAGCAAGAATTAAAGTTGTTCCTCTTGTGTCTAGCTACGCATTGATAGTCTCGGTAAGTTCCAACTCTATGTTTTAAGTTTTAATTGATTAATGGCTAGGGTTTTGGTTACTAGAGACTTGTATGACCCATTTGAGGGTAAAATGGGTGAATTTGGGTTATGATGTTGTAATGAAACCCTAATGGCCACAAACTAGGGTTTTGGTCTTATGATTTGAGGTTGTAAGTGTCAAATGGTATTGCTAGTCACTAATACACTTTTGGATTTATGGAAGAAGTGTTAATGGGTAAGTTTGACTTGATTGAGAGGCTAAGTAATTTAAAATGGGTCAAATGTACTAGTTGACCTAGTTTGGGTGAAACGGGTATGAATTACCCTAAGTTTGTGTTAATTGAAGTTAGTAGACTTTAATGCACTAGCTTTAGTGGTTAAAGTCGGGTCTTGGCCATTTAAGGGCGGTATTGGTGTGATTGAGTCATTTAATGTGAATTGGGTCATTAAATGCTCAAGTAAGTGTAATGTCGTTAATTCCACTAGTTGGTCTATTGAATGTGTACTTAATGAATTAGGTACATTGTCTTGAAGTTCGGACGTGCATAATCATCATCCTTGTGTCAAGGTGAGTGGAATAAGTATACATGTACGTATATGATGTGTTTACTTGTAGAAATGGATATGTGTTGTCCAACTTAGTGATATATGCGTTGTACGCTAACGATTTTAAGAATGGATATATGTTGTCCAATTTAGTGATTATACGTGTTGTACACTAATGATTTATGAATGGATATGTGTTGTCCGATTTAGTGTTATATGCGTTGTACACTAACTATTTTATAAGCGGATATGTGTTGTCCAAGGGTTAGTGATATATGTGTTGTGCACTAACGGTTGTTATGAACACCAATGGGAAATTAGAGTACCATTCCTTTTACGATTGGTTAACCATGGTTGTATGAATTGTGCATTAGCATACTTAAATATGAACTATATGCTTTTGTTATTGCTAGCAATGTGAATTGTGGTCATTGGTATATGCATAAGGTTTTGCATGGTTGTCGAATTGCTAGCTTGTGTACGGTGTTGTGTAAGTGTTTGCAAGTAGATATATTATATATGTGTATGTATAATTATTGCATTTACTAAGCATTAGCTTACCTCTCTCGTTGTTTATCTTTTTAGATGCAGGTGTGGACAAGGGCAAGGGGGTTATTGGGCACTAGGTGTCCTTGTTGATGTTGTGATGAAGCTTTTGGAAGTTGACCTACGTTTTGGGTAGTTTAGTCCCAAACCATGCTCAAGGGGTCGTTTGGATTATAAACTATCATTTGTAGTTGATCAAACTTGTATCACATTCATTAATGGCCTTTGTGCCTTTTTGTAAACATTAAACTCGTAGTATGTTTTAATGAAGCGTGTGGAATGGTTTACATATTTAATTGGCGCGTAAATGTGTAACATTTAAAAAAAAAAAAATTATCGTACGAAGTACGGGTTGGGTTGTTTCAAGTGGTATCAGAGCATGGTCTAAGGGATTTAGGCGACTTGAGATAGGTGCCTAGACTTAGACTTTATTGTGTATGCGCTTTTATGCGGGACTTGTAGGACTTTGGGTCAATTCGGGAATTGTTAGTACTTTGGTTTATGTGAACTAACCTCGTGCTAATTGAATTGTGTTGTGTTTAACAATCATCAAGCAAGATGGACGTTGTACTAGCGAGTTAATGCGACGTGTTCGCGTAACAATGATTAGCTACCATTGTTACGGGTGCAAATCGTGTCAAATAAGCAATGTACGACGATTGTTGAGTAAGATGGAGTAGTGTGGGGTATACGTATATGCATACGTGTTATGTCCTTTTGTTTCGTTCGTTGTTTAATCTTTTCCGTTTTATAGAATGAAGATGAGAAACGGACACGACACCGAAAATGGGGGTACGAGTGAGGACGTTGAGTTCACGGCCAAAGTTGAGGCCATCTTTAAACGTCAAAAGGCGGAGTTCCTCGAGGATGTTAAGAAAATGTTTCTAGATACGATTGACGAGCAATTAGTCAATGTAGTCAAGGAGCAAGTGAAGGCCGTTCATCAAGAGGATAATGTGGGGAGACGGGACTTCTTCTATAAGAATTTCAAGGACTCTCAACCTCCCACCTTCGATGGTGAACGGGACCCACTTAAGAGTGCCCGACTGATCTCCGATATGGAGGGGGCTTTCCGTACTTGTGAATGTCCTCTTGATAGGAAGACAAGGTACGGGTGTAGTATGTTGAGGGGTGATGCTAAATTGTGGTGGGACGCGAAGATCCGACTTTATGGCGAAGAACAATGCATGGAGTTCACATGGGATGAATTCAAAGCGGAGTTTTTCGATGAATACCGAACTTCGGCCGATCTTACAAGGCTTAAGGATGAACTACGTTCCTTGAGGCAAGGGTCGATGGATTTGAACACTCTCAAATCCGTGTTTTTGTCCAAGACCCAATTTTGCCCGGAGTATGTCGGGAATGATAAGATGTTGAAGGAAGATTTCTATCGAATCTTGAATGATAATTATCAAGAGAACATTAGCGTGAATGTGGTGAAGAGCTTTGACGAGTTGTTCAATATGGCCAAAGGTTTTGAGGCGCTCGTGTAAAGAAAGAGTGGTTTTACTTTTGGTAAGAGGAAGTTCGAGAATTCGAGCCAATCGAACTTTTCCAACAAGAAGAACAAGAAGGGTTCTGAAAGTGTTAATAGTGTGAAGAAAGTCGGCTCCGGTGGTCATGTACCCACTTGCTATACTTGTGGGCAAAAAGGTCACATCTCTCGTGATTGCCCCAACTCACCTTCCACACCCAAATTTACTTGTTTCAATTGTGGTAAAGATGGGCACAAGAGGCCAGAGTGTCCTGAGTTGCGCAATGATAATGTTAAGCGGTTAGAAAAGGCGGCGGGTACGGTTAGGGGTCGGAATTATTTGATGACCAATGACGAAGCCAAACAATCAAACGAAGTTGTCTCAGGTACTTTCATGGTTAACTCTAATTAGGCAAGGATTCTATTTGATAGTGGTGCAAATTTGTATTTTGTGTCACCTCGATTTGTACCTAAACTTAATAAGCTATTAGCTAAGTTAAGTCGTCCGGTAGAAGTCGAAATAGCGGACGGCAAGACGGTGCTAGTGGTTGACGTATGTAAAAATTGTGATGTTGTGTTTGGTGCCGAAAACTTTAAAATTGATCTCATCCCTATGACTTTGGGCGATTTTGATATCGTTGTTGGTATGGATTGGCTCGATCGAAATAGAGCCGATATCGCATGCCACGAAAAATCTATTCGAGTGAAGACCCCAAGTGGGGAAGAGTTAATTATTCACGATGATAAGCGTAGGAGACTTGTGCCGATATGCACTTTTGCACGGGCACGTCGTTCTCTTGTTAGTGGTGGCATGGCTTTTCTTGCCCATGTTGTTGATACTCGTGATGAGCCACCACCTATACGTGGAATTCCGGTGGTTAGTGAGTTCGAAGATGTTTTTCCGGATGAGTTACCGGGTGTTCCGGCGGAAAAACAAGTTGAATTTCGTATTGAGTTGGTTCCGGGAGCTACTCCCAATGCTAAAACTTCTTATCGTTTAGCACCGACGGAAATGCAAGAGTTGTTAAATCAAACCCAAGAGTTGCTAGAAAATGGTTTCATTCTAACGAGCTCCTCGCCATGGGGTGCTCCGGTCTTGTTTGTGAAAAAGAAAGATGGAAGTATGCGGATGTGCATCGATTATCGGGAGTTGAATAAAGTGACGATCAAGAATCGTTATCCATTACCTAGGATCGACGATTTGTTTGACCAACTCCAAGGTGCAACGTATTTTTCTAAGATTGACTTACGGTCCGGCTATCATTAAGTACGGGCCCGTGAGGAAGACATAGAGAAAACGGCTTTTCGAACGCGTTATGGGCATTTTGAGTTTGTAGTTATGCCTTTTGGTCTTACGAATGCACCGGCGGCATTCATGGATCTTATGAACCGGGTGTGCCAACCAATGTTGGACAAGTCGGTAATTGTGTTCATCGACGACATACTTGTTTATTCTAAGAGTATGAAGGAACATGAGCACCATTTGCGTGAAGTGTTGAAGACATTGCGGAAGGAGAAGTTGTATGCCAAGTTCTCCAAATGTGAATTTTGGCTAAGGGAAGTTCAATTCCTTGGCCATATTGTGAATCAAGAAGGAATTCAAGTAGACCCGGGGAAGATAGAAACGGTGAAGAGTTGGGGATAACCGACTACGCCTACGGAAATCCGATGCTTTCTCGGATTGGCCGGTTATTATCGTCGGTTCATCCAAGACTTTTCTAAGATTGCTTCTCCTTTGACTAAATTGACGAGGAAGAACGTAAGATTCAATTGGGAGAACGAGCAAGAAATCGCTTTTCAACTGTTAAAAGAGAAGTTGTGTCAAGCTCCGGTGTTAGTTTTGCCGGAAGGGGTGGATGATATGACGGTTTATTTTGATGCGTCGTTAAATGGGCTCGGGTGTGTTCTAATGCAAAGAGGTAAAGTCATTGCTTACGCCTCTCGACAATTAAAGGAACATGAAACGAGATATCCGACTCATGATCTTGAATTGGCGACGGTGGTTCATGCGTTGAAAATTTGGCGCCACTACTTGTATGGTGTCAAGTGTACGATTTATTCGGACCATAAGAGTTTGAAACATCTCTTTACTCAACGAGATTTGAATTATCGTCAACGTAGGTGGATGGATGTGGTAAAGGATTATGATTGTGAGATACTTTACCATCCGGGAAAGGCGAACGTGGTCGCGGATGCGTTGAGTCGAAAGAGTCAACATCCGACGATACGAGTAGGATCGTTACGCATGATTATTACTAACGATTTCCTTGTAAAGCTTGGTGAGATTCAAATAGAAGCGTATGTTCACAACAAGCATGAAGAGCGGATTGTGGGGCAAACGGAGTTCATTACTATGGGCTCGCGTGGTTTGTTGTCGTTTCAAGGAAGAGTGTGGGTACCTAAGATGGGTGATAACCGACAAGTGCTACTTGATGAAGCACATAAGTCAAGGTACTCCATTCATCTGGGTGCAACAAAGATGTACTATGATTTGAAGAAAGATTATTGGTGGCCCGGTATGAAGCGTGATGTGGTTAAGTATGTTGAACAATGCGTCACGTGTTTGCAAGTTAAAGCCGAACACCAAAAGCCGTACGGTAAGTTACAACCCTTGGAAGTCCCGAAATGGAAATGGGAGCACATTACCATGGACTTCATTACTAAGTTACCGAAGACGGCGAGAACCCAATGTGATACGATTTGGGTGATAGTCGATCGATTGACGAAAAGTGCTTTGTTTCTTCCCATTCGGGAAACGATATCATCAGAGACTTTATCCAAGTTGTTTATCAAGGAGGTGATATTGAGACATGGGGTTCCTATATCTATTGTTTCAGATCGAGATACTCGTTTTACGTCCCGGTTTTGGAACAAGTTTCATGAAGATATGGGTACTCAATTGAAAATGAGCACGGCGTATCATCCTCAGATGGACGGTCAAACCGAACGTACGAATCAAACTTTGAAAGATATGTTACGAGCGTGCATTATTGATTTCGGTGGTAGTTGGGATGAGCATTTGCCTTTGGTGGAATTCTCGTACAATAATAGTTATCATACTAGTATCGGGATGCCGCCATATGAGATGCTTTATGGGCATAGGTGTCGAACCCCGATTTGTTGGGGTGAAGTGGGACAAAAGGAAATCGGGAGTTCCGATTTGGTCTTGGAGACGAATAGTAAGATTGAGATGATTCGGGCTCGACTTAAAGCGGCGCGAGATCGACAAAAGTCTTATGTCGATAAAGGTAGGAGAACGATTGAGTTTCAAGAAGGTGACATGGTGATGCTTAAGGTTTCTCCATGGAAGGGTGTTATCCGGTTTTGGAAAGGAGAAAAGTTAGCTCCTCGGTTTATTGGTCCTTTCAAGGTTTTGGCATGTGTTGGTGAGGTTGCTTATCGACTAGAGTTACCCGAAGAACTTGCGGGAATTCATAACACATTTCATGTTTCCCATCTTCGTAAGTGTCTTGCGGATGACTCGAATTGGGTGCCTTTAGATGAGATTACGTTAAATAACAAACTAGAGTATGCGGAAGAACCGGTTGCAATCCTTGATGAGAAGGTTAAGATGTTGCGGAACAAAGAAATTAGAACTTTCAAGGTGCAATGGCGACATCGAAAGGGTTCCGAGTTTACGTGGGAATCCGAAGAGTTTGTTTTGGTTTATCTTCCGGCTTGTCATGATGCTTGGATCGCGAGGACGCGCTCCGATTCAAGTGGGGGAGAGTTGTAACATCCCGATTTTCCCATACGTATTGAAAGGTACATACTTAATCATTTGTACGTTTGTAAATCGTCGTTTAGGCGTAATTGTGTGTGTATATATATATATATATATATATATATATATATATATATATATATATATATATATATATATATATACTTGTTAATGTGTGCATATATAAGTTTGTATATGAGTTTGGTTAGCGTTAAGTCTTGTGTGGCTTAGATACGATGTTTAGACGTATATCGGAAGCATGAACAAATTGTAAGTCGCGTAAAATGATTTTTGGTTTAAGTGTTGTCGAAGTGTTCAGGCAAAGGCAAATGTCGCGCCGCGACAATCTGGGCCGCGACGCGACATATAGAGCAAACCAGGATCAGAAAGGGACTTAAGAAGGGTCGATTTTCCTTTGTTACGTCGCGCCGCGACGAATTGGCCGCGCCGCGGCAGTCCTGCTGGACAGAATCCGGTTCTAGCTCAAATTAAATGACTTCAAGGGGCAAATTAGTAATTTGGCGTATAAATCTAATGGGAGCATTAAATCACAACCACACACCCATTTCATTTAATTTCTTTTCCCTTTTCTTTCTATTTTCTCTCCCAAAACTCAACACCCATTTAGATTTAAAGTGAGATTTGAGAGTGAAGGATTGAGGGTTGATCTTTGGAGCAAGAATTAAAGTTGTTCCTCTTGTTTCTAGCTACGCGTTGATAGTCTCGGTAAGTTCCAACTCTATGTTTTAAGTTTTAATTGATTAATGGCTAGGGTTTTGGTTACTAGAGACTTGTATGACCCATTTGAGGGTAAAATGGGTGAATTTGGGTTATGATGTTGTAATGAAACCCTAATGGCCACAAACTAGGGTTTTGGTCTTATGATTTGAGGTTGTAAGTGTCAAATGGTATTGCTAGTCACTAATACACTTTTGGATCTATGGAAGAAGTATTAATGGGTAAGTTTGACTTGATTGAGAGGCTAAGTAATTTAAAATGGGTCAAATGTACTAGTTGACCTAGTTTGGGTGAAACGGGTATGAATTACCCTAAGTTTGTGTTAATTGAAGTTAGTAGACTTTAATGCACTAGCTTTAGTGGTTAAAGTCGGGTCTTGGCCATTTAAGGGCGGTATTGGTGTGATTGAGTCATTTAATGTGAATTGGGTCTTTAAATGCTCAAGTAAGTGTAATGTGGTTAATTCCACTAGTTGGTATATTGAATGTGTACTTAATGAATTAGGTACATTGTCTTGAATTTCGAACGTGCATAATCATCATCCTTGTGTCAAGGTGAGTGGAATAAGTATACATGTACGTATATGATGTGTTTACTTGTAGAAATGGATATGTGTTGTCCAAGTTAGTGATATATGCGTTGTACGCTAATGGTTTTAAGAATGGATATATGTTGTCCAATTTAGTGATTATATGTGTTGTACACTAATGATTTATGAATGGATATGTGTTGTCCGATTTAGTGTTATATGCGTTGTACACTAACGATTTTATAAGCGAATATGTGTTGTCCAAGGGTTAGTGATATATGTGTTGTGCATTAACGGTTGTTATGAACACCAATGGGAAATTAGAGTACCATTCATTTTACGATTGGTTAACCATGGTTGTATGAATTGTGCATTAGCATACTTAAATATGAACTATATGCTTTTGTTATTGCTAGCAATGTGAATTGCGGTCATTGGTATATGCATAAGGTTTTGCATGGTTGTCGAATTGCTAGCTTGTGTATGGTGTTGTGTAAGTGTTTGCAAGTAGATATATTATATATGTGTATGTATAATTATTGCATTCACTAAGCATTAGCTTACCCCTCTCGTTGTTTATCTTTTTAGATGCAGGTGTGGACAAGGGCAAGGGGGTTATTGGGCACTAGGTGTCCTTGTTGATGTTGTGATGAAGCTTTTGAAAGTTGACCTACGTTTTGGGTAGTTTAGTCCCAAACCATGCTCAAGGGGTCGTTTGGATTATAAACTATCATTTGTAGTTGGTCAAACTTGTATCACATTCGTTAATGGCCTTTGTGCCTTTTTGTAAACATTAAACTCGTAGTATGTTTTAATGAAGCGTGTGGAATGGTTTACATATTTAATTGGCGCGTAAATGTGTATCATTTTTAAAAAAAAAAAAAAATTATCGTACGAAGTACGGGTTGGGTTGTTTCATTTTAATAATTAAAATAGCAATCCCACATATAATTTGTTGGATTTAATATTATCAAATTCATCCAAAAATTAAAACCCTAAATAGATCCATAAAAAAAACCTCGCTACTCTATGCAGATCCAGTTGTAAACTTCAAAAATCAATCGCAGAAATCATCATATATAATTGTTTACGGGTATTATCTAGTGTTGAATAATCTTCAATCAATCCTTCTTTCATAGACAAAAATTGCTACTGCAATCAATCCTTCGAACTAAAACCCTGTCGTCGCTTTCCCAAGAACAAATTGACAGTGCAATCTCAGAAATCATGTTACATTAATCGCGGGTGAGTATCTCTGATTTAGGTTTTTCATAAATCATCTCTGGTGTAATTTGTTTCACAAGTTATATATGTTACACTCATCCGATTGTTTACAAAATTGCTGATGTTCTTCTTGGTTATTGAATCCCCAGTAGTAATTTTGTCGTTCGTTGACCATTTATTCAGATATTATATCAGATGATGAAGAGCGGTGATGAAAACACGTATAAACCCTAATTTCTTTTCTCCTAATCATTCAGTCCGATCCAATTAGGGTTCTCCCAAATCCTGCCGCTGACATGGAGTCGGATAATCTTGTCATATTGTCTTGTGAACGAGATTATGAAATATGTGTACCATTCTTAGACAAAGGTATACCTGTATTTCATTAATGCCTATTAAAGTTATCACTATTTAAACAGTACATGGTAAAAAAAAAACATTGAATGTATGTGTACTTGCAGGTGCAGCAGCTTAAAACTCAGAACTCTTAATAAATGGGATCATTATTCAGAAATTAGAATATGCGAGGTAAGTTGAAATGTATTGAAATAATAACTTGAAAGCAAATGGGTCAAACAGACCTAAAGGTGCCCAATATATATTGTATAATTTAAAGGCTACAATCTAAATATCAAAAGGTTATTGAAGTAAATTGATTTTTGTTATCATTTTTGACGCGTGGACTATTATTGACTAATCAAACATTTGTTGATTTATACAACTAAGATGTTTATTACGTACGTTGTTAGAGTTGAAATGATCACGAAAGTTAATGACCTTAAAGCTACATCTTTGAAAGAAAACAATTGAACTTGAGAATGAGAACCGGGCCAGGTAAAAAGTAGTGTTGATTCACTGTGGTAATGTCTTACGTGTGTTTTTAGCAGTTTTTATTTTTTATAATATAGCTATATGGAAATTAAAAAAATGAACTAACCCTAATGTCGCATGCACAGTATTGGCGATATCCTGGGTGAGTATTTTTGATTTAAGCCTTCTATCATTTTTTTTTTCATATATCATCTTTGATTTTGTGCTTCGATCATTAGGTTTTGCAGTACTTTTGCATACGGAAATCACACATTTTTCGCGGGTGAGTATTTTTGATTTAACCCTTCTATCTTAAGGTTTTGTTGTTCAGTGTTTATAAAAGTTTGTAGTTCATTTGTGCTAGTTAACTGACATGAAAGTTTTGTTGTTCATTGTTTGTGAAATTTTGTAGTTCATTTTTTGCTAATTGATTAGCTTTGAGATCATCCTCTAAAATTATGAACATTTGAAATCATTCTTGATATTTGATTTTGTTGATATGAGCATGTAAAAAAAAAACTAATAATAGCTGTACACTAAAATCAGTTGGGTATGAACCCACCAAAGTAACTAAGTTTTTTAAATATTGATTATATTTATATTTATTGATTGTCAGGTAAGATCATGTTCAGTGTTATTTGATTGTTTAGATTATTAATCTGGATATATGTTTTTATCGTAACTCTTTTTTCATTTTCATTTGTAGGATCTCCAAAACAATAAGCTCACTGGATTAAGCACACCTCTAATTACGCGTTTAAATCAACTCAAAATACCGTATTGAGCTTGACCTATATACCTTATATCAGTTATTGTAGGGATGTTGGTGATAATTACTTGGTTGGGACTATCAAGGAAAGTTTTTTATAATTATTGTTGCAAACAAACTAATTGTTTTAGTCGAGGTTATTATAATATGCAGGGGAACCAAAAAGAAGTAGTGTGATTATTGGATTTCAAAGATTACATTCGGATAATTTACGAAAGGACTCACAATCTTATTATGGTCGTAGCAGCCCATAAACAACCTATGACAATCAGGTACTCGTGCAATTTTCTGATTTTCATTCTATTTTGTGCTTCATTGTGTATGTTTATTGTTGGCTAACTGTTTATATTGGAGGTAACAAATTATAGCCATTTAAGTGAATTAATTAGTGGGTCAACCAAGCCAACATAACCCAATTTGACCCGTGACTCAAAATAGCTTATATGTTAAACTCCAATATAAATACATGGTTTAATTTTGTTCATTTTTTAGATTTAAAAAATAATAGACGAGGGATTAAAAGGAGTGTAAGTAGAGATATTGTTCCAATAATTAAGCACAATAGAAGAAGTGTTCTTGTGTAAATGTTATTGGAAAGATGAATTTTGTTTATGAATTGCTTAATCATTTAATATTATGATTTCTCCAGGATGACAATTTGGTAAATTGTCACATCTGGTTTATGCAAATTAAGGTGGGTTTAGTTTGGAGTTTGGAAATGGTGTGTTTAATGGAGCTAAGCTGAATTGTCTTTTGGCTAATGAGAACCGTTCTCAATGGCTTTAACAGACCCAAAGATAGACAAAAGGTATGTAAACAATTATCAATCACCCTTTTATTAGTTATCGTTTTAATTGTTTTATAGGCATTGAACAATTATCAATCTACCTTCAATTCTACTACTTATAAATTGAATCATGCAGTCAAGTTATATTCGAGCATTTGACTTTTAGTAGTTGATGGTCATGCAAAGATGATACCTGCACGTTCTTTTTAGGGGTATTAATTTCATTCTATTCATTAATCAAATTGTAAGATCCGAGTTGTATTGCACTATTTCATGTCATTAAGGGTTGTAATATTCAAACCTATATGTAGATTTAGTAATTTCATTTATTAACCTTCTACTTACCTGAAATTTTGTTTGGTAAAATACAATAATATATCCAACTTGGTGTTACAATTTATATTTTTTTAAACCAATTGAAATTAGATATATATTAAATGTTTGCATTCTACTTATTATAAATCTAATTTTTTGTTTAACTATATTCTTTGTCTTCATTTGTTTATTATACAAAATTTGTGGGGAATTTTTACATGACTTAACACATAATTTATTTTTAAAAAAATTTTATTGCCGAAACCCACGATTCCGCGGGTCTTAAGCTAGTATATATATATATATATATATATATATATTAATATAACTATATTAATCACTTTAAATATATATACAAAATAAATATACAATATAAGTATATGTTTTTAAATCGAATATAAACTACAAACACATAAATAATATATAGTTAATAAAGGAAATTATGTGATTTCATTTATATGTTTTAATAGATATACAATTGATATAGGTTCGTGAATCCGAGGCCAACCCTACACTTGGTCAATGTCGTCATATGTATTTTTACTACAAAATACAGTATTGTGAGTTTCATTACTCCCTTTTTAAATGCTTTTGTAATATATATTTTTGGGACTGAGAATACATGCGCTTTTATAAATGTTTGACGAAATAGACACAAGTAATTGAACTATATTCTATGGTTGAATGATCGAAGCCGAATATTCCCCTTTTTGCTTGGTAGCCTAAGAATTAGTAAATCGATCAACTAATTGACGCGAATCCTAAAGATAGATCTATTGGGCCTAACAAACCCCATCAGTTGTAGTGGATGATTTAGTACTTAGAGTTTTATATCATGTCCGAAGGATGTCCCGGAATGATGGGGATATTCTTATATATATCTTGTTAATGTCGGTTACCAGGTGTTCATCCATATGAATAATTTTTGTCTCTATGCATGGGACGTATATTTATAAGAAATGAAAATGAAAATCTTGTGGTCTATTAAAACTATGGAAATGATTGATTATGATAAACCAATGAACTCACCAACCTTTTGGTTGACACTTTTAAGCATGTTTATTCTTAGGTTTGAAAGAAATCTTCCGCTGTGCATTTGCTCATTATAAAGATGTTACTTGGAGTCATTCATGACATATTTCAAAAGACGTTGCATTCGAGTCATTGAGTTCATCAAGATTATTATTAGGTCAATTATAGTTGGATATATTATGAAATGGTATCATACCGTCAACTTTCGATGTAATGAAAGGTTGTCTTTTAAAAACGAATGCAATGTTTGTAAAATGTATCATATAGAGGTAAAATACCTCGCAATGAAATCATATGTTATTGTATTCGTCCTTATGGATTAGGACGGGTCGCTTCATGTGGTATCAGAGCGGTGGTCTTAGCGAACCAGGTTTTGCATTAGTGTGTCTAACTAGTAGTTGTTAGGATGCATTAATGAGTCTGGACTTCGACCGTGTCTGCATGCCAAACGTTTTGCTTATCATTTCTAGGCGGAAATCATCTGCTTATCATCCTTAGGAAATTATCTGCTTATCATTCTTAGTCTAGACACATCTTACTGCATTGATTGCATGAATAGTGTATAGACAAATTCATATCTTAGCGTATCTGCTAATCCATATCTTAGCGTATCTGTTAATCCATATCTTAGCGTATCTGTTACCGTAGACTTTATCTGACACGTTCCCATAATTCCCTCCGTAATCTACGGGATCTTTTGTACTATGTATAGGTATTCTATGTAATTAAAATATCATCCGATATCCGAAAATCATTTTATATTGAAAAACCCTTTACTCAATCGTACGAAATGGAACTCGCCACTAGTTCAAGTCCCTCGGATTTCGACAGCTATTCCGACATGGATGTTCACCTAAACTCCAGAAGCAGCATCACCAGAATGAATCAACCAATCAGCCATCCCCAATTCATCTGATGGGTTCGTAGTTACTTAATTAATGAAGACGTGAAGAAGGCGATCCCTTCCACCAACCGAATTCACCTCTTGGTAAAGAACCTGAAGCACTTACCGGCTAACCTGTCCGAAACACCATATTCACCCTCATTTCCAGGATATCCGACAACGATTATATGATATCCCAAATTCTGAACCTTATTCATCTCTCGTTCCAACCGTCAATCATTCATGGGTAATAGAAGAAGTCAACGAACTTCGCGCTCGAGTAATTAATTTGGAGAATATGGTGCAAAACTTGCCATCTTTAGCAACATCACCGGCACCAACAGTACCACCAAGAACCCAAGTTTTAACATCACATGCCTCAACATCTCATTCTGTACCTCGAGTATAATCATCGTTCTACATGACGTTCTACATCATCTATCTTCGTTCGACATGGCGATTATGTAATCTCTTATGTTTTAGAGATTATATATTCTTGTTCTAACGGTAAATCAGATGAGTTAATATCATAATAACTCATTAAATCCATGATTACATCTGAGGAAAATATATATGTAAGTATATTTTCATAAAGATTGTAATTAAAAATTCTTTTGTACAAACTGTTAATGGTGAAAATATTTTAACGGGTAGGTAATACCCTAAAAACATTTAGATTTCACATTAATAAGTTACACTGTACATTCTTCGAATCTGATTTAATAGTCATTTACTATCCTACTTACAACCACAGAAGTACGAATCCGTTCATGACAGAATAATCATTTTCATTCAATTTCATATTTGGATTTTGACCTATCAGAATCCAACAAGTGGCATAATGAAGAAAACATTGGACAACATAAAAATTTGTTAGAAACAAATAAATTAACTATGAGAAATATTGTTAAGAAACCACGCTAACAAAATCCTAGCTAACTGTTCCTAGCTAACTGTTAATTCCTTATTACATTTAATTATCGCAATTTATTTATCGTAATTTTAATTCTTGCAATTTTATTTATCGTCATTTAATTTCTGTTATTTATTTTTACGCACTTTAAATATCGGGACACGTATACAAGGTTTTGACATATCATATCGACGCATCTATATATATTATTTGTAATAACCATAGACACTCTATATGCAGTAATGCTTGAGTTAGCTATACAGGGTTGAGGTTGATTCTACAATAATATATATACTTTGAGTTGTGATCGAGTCTGAGACGTGTATACAATGGGTCACGATACGTATTAATTAATTCGAATATTATATATAACTGCGGACTACTAACTGTGGACTACCAACATTGGATAATTAAAATGAATTAAAATACTGATTATAACATATGAAACTAAACAATTCTTCAAGTTTGCCACTTGATTTCATGTTAAACCTCGTTTGTATCTTGACGATTATAATCTACGTTCAAACCTTTCATGATTCTTGAAAACACCTCAATCGGAGGATGAACCAACCGCACTTCATCTACGGAAGAAAAGATTTATGCATATAGTTATGCACCTGAAAAAGTCTCAGAAACTGAGTAAACGTTTAACATGTAGCTGTGCAAATTCCTTTAGTGTTATTATTACCCAAAATAACTTTACAATCCCTTTTCAAGATAGCGAATTTTGTCACAGCTCCAGCAAGTCAACTTCGACTTTTCGTTCGAAACAACCTTATTATAACCTTGATATATATGTGTGCTCTTTTATTGTTACCGAAGAACCTTTTATATTCCACCATATTACCAGCAGACGTACCAGCAACCTCGTTGCTTTTGGGCTTAAATCTCTCCGACAAATCACTATATTTATCTATTGAAGTCTTATCATGAACTCATCAGCATCTTGTAACGAGAATTTCCATACTAACTACCGAGAAGCCTCAATCATCAATCTCGAATCTCACAGCATTTTCACTTCAACAGGTATATATAACGTGTAACTCCTGGAATTTTGATCTTCAAATCTGAAATTCTGAAAAGTACCCTGTCTACGAATCAATACTCGGAATGTTGAAAAAGCTGAATGAAGCAGTACAAACTGTAAACAACCTTAACAGTCAAAAGTTTGATGATAAAGAATTGTATGTTGACAAAGCTCAGAAAAGTTGGAACTGGAAAATGGATTGAGCAAACCATGAAGGAGGCTGTGGATAAATCACAAAGACTAAACCTACCTTCAAAGAATCCAAATGATTCAGTATCTACGAAAGTCATTAACAAATACATTGCTTCTGACTCTAAACCGTTACGGACAAATCTTCTTCATCATTCATCGATATTAGAAATTCTAAGATATCATCGAATCTTTCATTATAAATATCCTTGATATTTCTGAAGACAATTTCATAACTATTCATATCTGAAATCATTTATCTTTTCACAATATCAGTGTTACATCAGAAAAGAAACTACTTTAGTTTTCAAAATTCTGAAAAAAATTCGAATTTAAATTATGAATGTTTTGAAGTAGTGTTGGAAACTGATGCATGAGTTAGTATAATATAATGACACTTGATCAACGTGATTATATTACAGTAAGTCATGCTGAGTTTCTATATGGAACGTGATGATTCACAGATCATAACGTCATCATGTGCCATGTTACATAACTCTTTCATTCTGCTTAATTTTTGAACATATTAAGAAAATATATTCTTGATAGTTCTATTCTCAGTGATTCTGGTAATTTGACAAATCAAATCGTGCTATTACGTCCTTTCTTGTTTAGAACATTAAGTTCATTCGAAACTCCATACTTACGGATTCTGGACCCTTACTCGCTTTATTAGAGGTCGAGAAGAGAATAAAAAGGCAAAGAGCTCCAAAATATAAGAGAAAATATAAAGCCCAATAACAACAAAGAAATTATAAACCGTGGATATCAGTGCTTATAGCAATATAAAGTGTAACGACCCTGGTTTTTCCAACGTTTAATTAATAATATTTATTATTAATGCTTGTGTTTAATGAATGTATTTTTATATACATTTACTTGTTACCGTAATTGAATTTTCATGGCCCGACTTGTCTTTGTGACGCACATACTCTTCACGAATAATATTTTAGAATATTATTTACATTCATGATTAATTATTATTAGTCATTTTAGTTAACTAAGGTTACTAGTTAATTACTTGGGCTTTATTTGATTAATTGCATACTTACTTGGACTTGGACTTTTATTATTTGAACATGGACTTGGAAGCCCACCCTACACTCTTAATGGACTTGTAAGCCCATGATATATGCTAGTATTACATTAAGATACAACTAGATTAATTAGATTAGTGAAGGAATCTAGTTACTTACACATTTACACCTTGTTCCCATGCCAATTTACTTTAATACCAATTTGAGCTATCACCACCTCCCCATGTTTGAAAGATTAGCTTATGACTTTCCCCTTTGAGCCTTGGAAAACCGTCGGCCTTCAATTGGTAATAGGGAGGTTTTGTTTTCAAATTTTGGTGACTTATTTACTAGCATCTCATCCCATTTCTCACACACTTCATTTCATACTTTCATTTTCTCTCATTTTCTCTCTAACTTTGTAAGTTACAAGCTTCACTTCTCCCTTCTTTTTTCTCTTTGAAACCGAAGCATAAGCATCCATATCATCATCATTCTTTTACTTGTTCCTTGTTGTTGTTTAATTACTTGTAGTTGTTGTTGTTTCTTTACTAGTTGTAAGAATCAAACTATCTAGTTTATTCTTCATATCATCTTGTTCATACAAGAACATACAAGAACCTAAACTTCCTAGTTATGATTCTACACTTAATGTTTTAAAAGATTTAAAGTTCATGAGTTTATAATCATACTTGAGTTCATGTTGTAAACTTAAGGTTTACTTCTTAAAGATCAAAGCCTTGGCTTAAATCTTTAAAAGTATGAACAACCATGAACTTATTAACTTGTAGATTAGTTTATTTCTTCATTTCTTGTACTTGTTCAATTCGTGATTTTGGTTTTTTTGGTCAAGTGTTACTAGTTAATCTTGATCTCATTTTTCTTGAACCAAAGTTAACTTTGTAAGTTCAAGAACATGGAAGTATAACTTTCTAGTTATAACTTCATATACTTGTGTTGGATCTAAGTTTCTATAGATTATGGTCTTCTAATTTTGTTGTAAACAAGAGCTTATGAGCTTACATACACTTTTCAAGATGAAAATCTAAGTTTCATAACTTATGGTTTCATTAAAGTAAAGATCCAAGTATTATAACTTAGGATCTAACTTAAGAACACTAGATCTAGACTTTCTAGTCTAGGATATTTAAGATCTAACTAAGATCTAAGTTCTACAACTTATGATCTTGATTATTTAGTTTACTTTCAAGTTTGTAGCTTAATATTACTTTTAGAGTTCATGTATGTGTCGGATCTAAGATCTTGATGTAACTTTGGTTCATCAAGCTACATACAACTCTTAAGTGAGTTGTGCAACTTATCTTAGACTTACACTAGTGTTATGATGGTCAAACCTTGGTTAAGATGATGCAAACCCATCAACGAGTTGTACACTTGAAGCTATACGCATTAAGGATGAGAACCGTGATGAGCATTAAGCACCAAGAACCCATCGGAACACCTTTAGCTACTATTTATGGAACTGATCAGACTACCTGGGCTACTATAAAGTTAATTTTCAGTTATTTTGGTTCGAGTAGATTATTTTCCGTTTAGTCCTCGTCTTAATCCGAGTTACGGTTTAGGATTTATGGCTCTCCAAAAGTCACTACACCCTATTAACGTTATGCTGAAATTTCTGACCTACTCGCACTTAAACCATCACCACGATCAAACGAAGACGAGTTTTGTTCTGTAAATTGGTCAGCCTCTAGGGGACTCATATACGGAGCCATGGCCACTGGTCTCACCTTATTTCAATTGGTATAGAGGTCGTAGCGGCTGAACGAATCAGCCTTTGTTTTAAACTCTTTTCTTGAACGAAACTTACTTTACACTTTTTGTTTAATGATGAATGATGATGATACTTAAGACCTAATTTACATACATTTAAATCCTTGGGAATGATTTTGTTTAATGATGAATGATGATGATACTTAAGACCTAATTTACATACATTTAAACCCTTGGGAACGATTTACTGACTTAGTAACTTTTGACTTAGGTTGAGGACTTTCGGACCAACTACTTGCTTACTATTACCGCGTACCGACTTTTACTACTTTCCACTGTGAGTTATAGCATCCCTTTTTACTTTAACTATTTTGGGAACTGAGAATACATGCGCATTTTACGTTTTACATACTAGGCACGAGTACTTAAACTTTATATATGTGTGGGTTATACAACGGCATAAACTTTCCCCTTAGCTCGGTAATGTTTAGTCATTGGTCTTTGAACTGGTGAACGCGAATCTTAGATATGGATCCATAGGGTTTGACATCCCCACTCGGGCTAGTAGCGCTAGCATTTAACGGGTGTTTAATACTTCGTAAACATACGCACTCGTCAAGTGTACTTTTAGGGGGTGATAAACGTTAAGTTAGTTACCAAGTGCCCACGGTTATACATATACTTTTCATACTGTTTTGAAACGCTGTTAAAGCACTGAAATCTCGTGGCCTACCTTAAATTACTGTTATACTTAAACTATAGCTCACCAACTTTTGTGTTGACGTTTTTAAGCATGTTTTTCTCAGGTGCTTAAGGTTTGCTTGCTTCCGCTGTACTAGTCATGCTTTGTAGACACCCGCTGCGCTTGTTAGAGTTATCACCGCATGAAACATTTTATTTACGTTCAAACTATGTTACCTTTTGAAACAATGATTTGTAACGACCATTGGGTCACGTACTATTACTAATTGCTTCTATTCACTGAAGCATACTTTTGTTGTAAGACATTTGATGTTGGTTAAGACATCACTTTTATCTTTGAATGCAAACTTCTTTTGAAACAACATATAGTATTTGACCTTGTAATGATCCTGTTGTTGATGATTCGTACACGATGGTTTTGTACGGGGCATCACATAAAGACACGGGAGGATTATAAATACAAAAATCCCTAGAGCATAGTAGAAATAAACAGATTCTTCCAGTGGAAGTTGGAAAAGAAGAACGATCATTACGATAGTCAGAATAAGAACAAGGATTAGAACCGGATTAAGCATTATTATAATCTTTTTGAGTATATGAACTGAGAAGGAAGGTATAAGAGTGGTGAAAACTAATGGAACGGAAAAGATAAATTTATAATGGAAATATCAGGCGGAGAAATCGAGGCAGATCACCGTATTTAATTATAGAATCTTAATTTCCTTATTCGCCGAAGAATCAAATTTTTTAGATTTCAAAGATTTTCTTTAAATCCCTTGAATTCCGAAAATCCACCGTGATTATGTCAAAAGTTAAATCTCTATCTCAATCTTTTGTGATAGCTTCACTCGTACGCTTCGAGTAATCGAACTATTTTATCAATATTACTCAATGTTCATAAAACTCTATTTATCAACTCATAATCATCATAAAAACATTTTTATTGTTAGCCATGACGACCTCGATCAAATTTCGAGACGAAATTTCTTTAACGGGTAGGTACTGTGACGACCTGGAAATTTCCGACCAAATTTAAACTTAATCTTTATATGTTTCCGACACGATAAGCAAAGTCTGTATTGTTGAGTCTCGAAAATTTTGGAACTATGTTTATATATTCAATTGACCTTCGACAATTCCCGACGATTCACGAACCACTATTTGTAAATAGATACATATATATTTAAATATGTATACAATAATTTGAAATATTATTTAAAGTAATAAATGATTAAATTGTTGGAAATAAATATGTAAAGTAATATGCGATGTAAAGAAAACTATTATTATAAATAAATAAATATATATATATATGTATACAAATATTATTTATGAATATATAAAATTATATTAAATCTATTTGTTTAAAATTTTATAACATATATTTATGTGGTAAAATTTGTTATTTAAAAACTGATTATCTATATATAGAGAGAAAATGGAATATGAATGATTTCGAGCTTAAATAGTAAACGTCTGTAATACTCGGTTGACTTTTCGTTAGTGTTCATATAGATCTAATACGAGTTTATGAAGATTTAAAATAAAATTTGAACTGTAAATCGATTACGAAGATTATAGATTCGACAAAATTTTTTTTACCTTTTTAGTTTGAGTTTTCTTACTCCGCACATATTAATTTGAACAGAAAATAAATAATTAACGAACCTTTTTGATCAGGTTTCAAACAATTAATAACCAGAATAAATAAATGGACTCAATTTAAAAATTGAGGATTTTTAGGAATACTTTTATATTTTAACTGTTTAGCAATAGACTACGATTTAACGGTCCGTATATAAAACCAAAAGAGGGGCGGCTCACTGTGATTACACGTTTTCTTAATTTATGTAATTTAAAGACTTGTATTATATTAATAATATTACTTTATTATATTTTAATCTATATATTTACATACACTTGTATGCATTCAAAAAAACACACACCTATCCCAACTTGATTAACTTTCATCACCAACATACACTACCACTACTCTCCGATGTTGTTTCCATCTGTTCGAAATAAATCTCAACCGAACCCCATCATATATGATGCTCGAACTATCCTTTCTCTTGTAAACTGCTACCATCAAAAACCTTTCATCAACTACTGTTGCAGCTGGGTTTTCTATTTATTTTGTTGTTGTTGTTTTGTTCAAGCCAAGCCAAGAACATCCTTTCAATTGTTATTGATAAGTTATGAACCCAACCTAATACTACCATTCTTGTTCTTCGACAAAACCCATTACATCACCACCACACGCTGCAAACTGTTATTGGACTTCTATTCTTGTTTCGATCAAAGCCCAACACTATAACCATTACCTTTGATTGTTTCTCTTCTTACGATAACCATCACCTTCCTCCTATTTCCTGCTGCTTGCTGTTAACGAAGACCACCAAATCACACCCCCATGTTTCACTACTGGCTACGTTGTTTCTGTTTTGGCTTAACAAATAAACACTCTCAAGAAACACCACCTTTTAAACCACCCAAAAACTGCACCAATTCTTCTTTCGGGTTATGCAGCTGCAACCACCACTTCATCGCCATAAACGCCACCCTTCTCTCTCTCTACAATTCAGATAAAAACCACACTAGAACCACTACCTATTCGCCATCTCTCTACTTCTCTTCTCTCTCTCTCTCTCTCTCAGGTTTTTTGTTTTCTTTTC
The DNA here is from genome assembly GCF_046630445.1 of Rutidosis leptorrhynchoides. Lineage (NCBI taxonomy): Eukaryota > Viridiplantae > Streptophyta > Magnoliopsida > Asterales > Asteraceae > Rutidosis > Rutidosis leptorrhynchoides. The sequence goes on from NC_092333.1 coordinate 90,412,886, forward strand.
CACCTATACTGCAGCGAGTATTTTTTTTAATTAAACAAGATAACAACCCTCCACCATTAGAGCCAACGTTTTGCTATCATATTGATCGAGAACCACCAAAAACAAACCCACATGTTGATAAGTACTATTGTGATTACACGTAAATTTTGTTTTCTTTTCTTCTTCCTTTTGCCGACAAATACCTAAAAGGGTTAACCACTTGTGCAAGTTGGTGACATAATGTTGTTATTAAATATTCGATGGGGGCCAGACAAAATAACACACGCACATACGTCTTTTAGATTCAATGGATATTGTTTTTGTAAGTTGGGCTGATAGAAAATAGAAATTAAATTTGGGCCGAGGTCTTTTATTTGCTGTGGGCCGAGAATCATTTTGCTGTTGGGCCAAAACAATTGTTCTTGGATAACATGGTTATCAAACGATGATGATGATGACGATGAAAGAATTATAACGATGATAATACATGATGATGATGTTACGGTGTAATGAAGTTAATGATGACGGTTATGATATCGATGATGATAACTGAAGTATGATGATATTAGTGATAATGATGATGATGGTTCATGATGATCCTAATGATGATAATGAGGGTAACCGAATGATGATGATGATGATAACGTGATTATGATGATGATGATTTTGACGATGTGTATGATGATTTGGTGATTTTTATGAAACATGAAATCACTTGAAATGATATGGTATAATTTTTATTATTTTTATCAATGTTATTACATTTAATCATTATTATTATTATTATTATTATTAACATTATTATTGAAAATGTCATTTTTATTAAAATTATTATTTTATTATCATTATTATTAAAATTATCATCATTAGTAAATCATTATTATTATTACTATTACTATTATTATTATTATTAATATTATTATTATTATTATTATTATTATTATTATTATTATTATTATTATTATTATTATTATTATTATTATTATTATTATTATTATTATTATTATTATTATTATTATTATTATTAGTATTGTAATTATTAGTATTATTAATTAACACTTATTATTATTATCATGATTATAAAAAGTAAATTATTACTAATATTATTCTCATTACTAAGTATTAAAATTTAGTACTATTATTATTATTATGATTATTACTAAGATTAATATAAGTATTGTTATCGTTATTATTATTGTTAAGATTATTATTACTATTAGTAAATCATTATTATCAAAACTATCATTTTAAATAGATAAATATTTTGTACAATAAAATATACTTATTACATATACTATAATTATATTAATATTTCACATAACTATATATATCAAACCTATTAACATTATACTTACATATAACAAACTATTGATTTTAAATATAAACACTAAACATATATATGTATATGTATATATATATATATATATATATATATATATATATATATATATATATTAATATAACGATATTAATCACTTTAAATATATATACACAATAAATATACAATATAAGTATATGTTTTTAAATAGAATATAAACTACAAACACATAAATAATATATAGTTAATAAAGGAAATTATGTGATTTCATTTATAAGTTTTAATAGATATACAATTGATATAGGTTCGTGAATCCGAGGCCAACCATACACTTGGTCAATATCGTCATATGTATTTTTACTATAAAATATAGTATTGTGAGTTTCATTACTCCATTTTTAAATGCTTTTGCAATATATATTTTTGGGACTGAGAATACATGCGCTTTTATAAATGTTTGACGAAATAGACACAAGTAATTGAAACTACATTATATGGTTGAATGATCGAAGCCGAATATGACCCTTTTTGCTTGGTAGCCTAAGAATTAGTAAACCGATCAACTAATTGACGCGAATCCTAAAGATAGATCTATTGGGCCTAACAAACCCCATCAGTTGTAGTGGATGATTTAGTACTTCGAGTTTTATATCATGTCCGAAGGATGTCCCGGAATGATGGGGATATTCTTATATGTATCTTGTTAATGTCGGTTACCAGGTGTTCATCCATATGAATGATTTTTGTCTCTATGCATGGGACGTATATTTATGAGAAATGGAAATGAAAATCTTGTGGTCTATTAAAACTATGGAAATGATTGATTATGATAAACTAATGAACTCACCAACCTTTTGGTTGACACTTTTAAGCATGTTTATTCTTAGGTTTGAAAGAAATCTTCCGCTGTGCATTTGCTCATTATAAAGATGTTACTTGGAGTCATTCATGACATATTTCAAAAGACGTTGCATTCGAGTCGTTGAGTTCATCAAGATTATTATTAAGTCAATTATAGTTGGATATATAATGAAATGGTATGCATACCGTCAACTTTCGGAGAATATATTGCAAAATTCACCAGCTTTGTAGAATATGGTGCAAAATTCACCAGCTTCAATAACATCACGTGCACCAACAGTACCATCAATAACAGCACCAGTACCATCAACAATCCATGCCTCAACATCTCATCTTGTACCTCGAGTATAATTAGCATTCTACATCATTTATCTTCGTTCGACATGGCGATTATGTAATCTCTAATGTCTAGAGATTATATATTCTTATTCTAACGTAAATTAAATGAGTTTAATATCATATTGACTCATTAAATTCATGATTACATCTGAAGAATATATATATATGTATATATGTTTTCATAAAGATTGTAATTAAAAATTAATGTGTACAAACTGTTAATGGTGAAAATATTTTAACGGGTAGGTAATACCCGAGGAATATTTAGATTTCACTTTAATAAGTTATACTGTACATTCTTCGAATCTGATTCAATAGTCATTTATTATCCTACTTACATCCATCGATATACGAATCCGTTCATCACAGAATAACCATTTTCATTCAATTTCATATTTGGATTTTGACCTATCAGAATCCAACAAGTGGCATAATGAAGAAAACATTGGGCAAAAATAAAATTTGTTAGAAACAAACAAATTAACTATGAGAAATTTTGTTAAAAATCCACGCTAACTATTCCTAGCTAACTGTTCCTAGCTAACTGTTAATTCCTTATTACATTTATTTATCGCAAATTATTTATCGCAATTTAATTATCGCAATTTTAGTTCTCGCAATTTTATTTATCGTCATTTAATTTCTATTATTTATTTTACGCACTTTAAATATCGGGACACGTATACAAGGTTTTGAAATATCATATCGACGCATCTATATATATTATTTGGAATAACCATAGACACTCTATATGCAGTAATGCTGGAGTTAGCTATACAGGGTTGAGGTTGATTCTACAATAATATATATAGTTTGAGTTGTGATCGAGTCTGAGACATGTACACGGGTCACGATACGTATTAATTAATTCGAATATTATATATTAAATTATATATGAATTATTGGACTGTTAACTGTGGATTATCGACTGTGGACCAATGACATTGGACAATTAAAATGAATTAAAATATTGATTATAATATATGAAACTAAACAATTCTTCAAGTTTGCCACTTGACTTCATCTTAAACCTCATTTGTATCTTGACGATTACAATCTGCGTTCAAACCTTACATGATTCTTGAAAACACCTCAATCGAGAGGATGAATCAACCGCACTTCATCTACAGAAAGGAAAAATATATGCATATAGTTATGCACTTGAAAACACTCGGAACTTGAGTAAACGTTTAATCCGTATCTGTATTAGCTCCTTTGGCGTTGTTATTACCGAAAATCACTTTGCAATTCTTTTCCAAAGTAGCCAATTTTGTCACAGCTCCAGCAAGTCGACTTTGACTTCCATTCAAATTAGCCTTATTATAACCTCGATATATAAGTTTGCCTGTCGTCATCATTACCGGAGAACCTTTTATATTCCACTCGAGTCGTTGTGCATTTGCTCTTTTGAAATATGTTCGCTGTGCATTTGCTCTTTTGAAATATGTCATGAATGACTCCAAGTAACATATTTATAATGAGAAAATGCACAGCGAAATATTTCTTTCAAACCTGAGAATAAACATGCTTAAAAGTGTCAACCAAAAGGTTGGTGAGTTCATTAGTTTATCATAATAATTCATTTCCATAGTTTTAATAGACCACAAGATTTTCATTTCCATTTCTCATAAATATAGGTCTCATGCATAGAGACAAAAATCATTCATATGGATTGAACACCTGGTAACCGACATCAACAAGATGCATATAAGAATATCCCCATCATTCCGGGACATCCTTCGGACATGATATAAAACTCGAAGTACTAAAGCATCCACTACAACGGATGGGGTTTATTAGGCCCAATAGATCTATCTTTAGGATTCGCGTCAATTAGTAGATCAGTTTACTAATTCTTAGGCTACCAAGCAAAAAGGGTCATATTCGGCTTGGATCATTCAACCATATAATGTAGTTTTAATTACTTGTGTCTATTTCATCAAACATTTATAAAAGCAGCGCATGTATTCTCAGTCCCAAAAATATATATTGCAAAAGTATTTAAAAATGGAGTAATGAAACTCACAATACTGTATTTTGTAGTAAAAATACATATGACGACATTGAACAATGCAGGGTTGGCCTCAAATTCACGAACCTATATCATTTATATGTACATTAACACACATATTTGTAATCGAACAAATTTATATATATTATAAATTGTTAAATTATATGTTTTATTGATAATCTAATTAACTATATTTATCTTATATACTTTAGATAAATAATTAGTATTTACTATAAAATTATTAAAGTAGTTATGTCATTTAGTTACGTTATATGTATAAATGAATTTTTATATATCTAATATTTATTTAATAAAATAATAATGCAAAGTTGTATCTTTATATAATAATAATAATAATAATAATAATAATAATAATAATAATAATAATAATAATAATAATAATAATAATAATAATAATGATAATGATAAAAATAATAATGATAACGATGATAATTCTAATAATAATAGTAATGATAATAATAATATTACTAAAAATAATTATGCTTTATAATAGTAAAATAATGATATTATTAATGATAAGAGTAATAATGATATTAATAAAAATAATGATTTTAATTATAAAGATACTACCAATAATAACTTTTATGACAATACTTAATAATATTACTTATAATAATAATAATATTAATAAATTTACTACTAGTGATACTAATAATAATGATAATAATAATACTTAATGATAATACTATTAATTATGCTAATAATCATACTACTAATATTGGTGATAATAATAATAATTATACTAATTATAATAATTATCTTAATAATAATAATGGTAATATAATAATACTTACAACAATGATAATAATACTACTAACAATTGCAATTATAACGATATTACTAATATCTAATAGATTTTAGTATGTTAGTAATCATAATAGTTAACTTAACAATACTAATAGTAATATTCAAATTTGTAACTATAATTACAATGATATAATAATGATAATTAATACTTGTATTTGTAATAATAATAATAATAATATTAATGATTATAATACTAATACTAATAATAATAATAATAATAATAATAATAATAATAATAATAATAATAATAATAATAATAATAATAATAATAATAATAATAATAATAATAACTAATGATAACAATACTAATAATAATAATAGTAATACTTACTAATAATAACATTAATAACTAATAACAATAATAATAATAATAATAATAATAATAATAATAATAATAATAATAATAATAATAATAATAATAAAAATAACAATAATAATAATAATAAGGAAATAATAATAAGAAGAATAAGGTACTACCTCAATGTATACGCTTTCTAAAAAAAATGCCACAAGGAAGACTCGAACCCACGACCTCACGCTACCATACAAACACTCTCGACCACCCATCCAATTCTGTTTTTATGAATAATACCTAGCCCGTTTATATTTAATCCACCAGGTTCTGTTATCATCTTCTTTCTTTATTTTCAACTTAACCAGAGACAATTCATACAACACAGCTTCAATTTGGGTTTAGAAAGTGAGATTGAAACGGAAATAACTGGTCACGACCATTTAGAATTTACAGAAAGCAAAATAAAAATAAAAATAAAAAAATAAAAGTGGACCTACTGTGTGACGCGAAGAACATGAAATACCCAAACCTCAATCTTGATTTTGGGAACGTTTTAGACAACGAATTTAACATGAAATATGTTGTAAATCCACAATAGAATCTTTCTGAATCGTTAATTGGCCAATAAACATTAAAAAAAATTTCAATTTTCTGATGAACACACCCTTTGACTTTTTAAAATTAAAATTTTGACTCGACAATTGGGATTTGTTAAGAAGAATTGAAGCTTGTAATTTTGCAGGTAGTTTACTTAGACAATTCCTAACAAAACCCCATTTAAGGATTTTGAATTACCATTCGAATTCGAGTTATTTGTAAAATGAGTCAAAACAGAGACGAACGAGCTGAATATATATTTTCTAGTTTATTTCTTTTGGAATTGCAGCAGAAGTCTGTCCTTGAGTGATTGATGCTGCGATAATGTATCAATCAAAAATTGTTTTGTAGTGTTCAAGTGGGTCGACAGAATTATTCTACAGCAGACAAGAAGGACGATGATAAAGGAAAATTAACATTGATGGATAACAGAATTTGGTTGTTTTCATGACTTAATCTAAATCCGTAATATTCGTAGACAGAAGACAAAATTTAAACACAGTTAGATAGTGATAGGCAAGAATTTGTAACAAACTATCACGTAATTATTTATCATTGTAATTCTGTTTTAATCCATAATTAATCTGAATTTACTGATTATTTTATTAATACAAACATACTGACTTGTATTTTGAATCTATATATAATACGTATCTGGGTATATAAATTAGTATATATCTGTAAATATATATAGCTGTATGTATATATTCGGTATAATATAATTAGTCTTATTAATTTATAAATATAACTATAATATTAATACTCTTAATATTATAATTAATAATAATAACCATTTATAATAAAAATAATAATATTATTGATAATAATAATTATTAATAATAATACTAATAATGATATTAATAATAATGATAATATACAAAGAATAATAAATAATGATTTTATTAATGATATTAATAATAATACTAATTAAAATAATATTAGTATTATTAATGATAATTATACTATTAATAATAATAATATAACAATTTATTCATAACAAATCTCATCTTCATGTTATATGTAATAATTTTATTAATACTGATTTTACTATTTATATTCATTTTAATGTATGTAATAATAATATGGCAATTATATTCAAATTTGTTATTCCATTTAATATATTAATATTACGATTTATTAATTATGTAATTTTTAACATGTCTTTTATATTTAATATATATACCTTTTATGTATGTTACAATATACATGTAATATTAATTATATATAAAAGTCATATAATATTTATTTCAATAACAACTTAATTATTCTAGATATTATTTTATATTCTAACTCCAATGATTAAAGTATACTTTATTGATTTTTAAAATATTATAAATATACTTATATTTATATTTGTATATATATATATATATATATATATATATATATATATATTTACACCTAATTGTTCGTGAATCGTCGGAAATAGTCAAAGGTCAAATATTTCATGTAAAAGGTTCAAAAATTTTGAGACTCAACTTTACAGACTTTGCTTATCGTGTCGAAATCATATAAAGTTTAAGTTTAAATTTGGTGGGAAATTTCCGGGTCGTCACAGTAGCTACCCGTTAAAGAAATTTCGTCTCGAAATTTGAGTGTGGTTGTTACGGTTAACGATAAATATGTTTTCATGACGAATATGAATTGATATAGAATTTTATCATCATTGAGTAATACCGATTAGATAATTCGATTATTCGAAGCGTACGAGTGAAGCTGTCACAAAAGAGTGAAATGAGAAAGACAAGTTTCATCATAACTTTTGACTAGTCATGGTTGAATTCAGAAAATAAGGTTCGTCTTAACTTCTGATGTTGTCTCGATTGAATTCTGAAATTCAAGGGATTTAAAGAAAATCTTCGAAATCTGACAGATTTGATTCTTCGGCGAATAAGGAAATTAAGATCTCTATAATTAAATACGGTGGTCTGCCTCGATTTCTCTGTCTGATATTTCCATTATAAATTAAGCTCTTCCGTTCCATTATTCTCACCATTACTATACTCTCTTTCTTAGTTCATACCTTCAAAAGATTGTGGAAATGCTTAATCCAATTCTAATCCTTGATATTTTCCTAATTATCATTTCTGTCATCCTTCTTTTCAATCTTCCACCAGAAAAATCTTTTTACTTCTACTATTATCTTGTGGTGATACTATTTTTATTTATACCGTGTCTTTATATTGCTATTCGTATTAATATCTACGGTTTATAATTTATTTGTTGTTATCGGGCTTTATATTTTCTCTTATATTTTGGAGTTCCTACTTTCGTCTTCTATAATATTGTCATTCACAGTTAATGTTCTCTCTTATTTGCTACGATTTATACCCCCTTCTATTTCGGAGCTCCGTGCTTTTGTTTTCTTTTCGCAAATAATGGTCCAGAATCCGTAGGTGTGAAATTTCGAATGAACTCAATGTTCTAAACAAGAAAGAATGAAATCACACGATTTGATTTATCAAATTACCAGAATCACTGAGAATAGAACTATCAAGAATATAATTTCTTGATATGTTCAGAAGTTAAGCAGAATGAAAGAGTTATGTAACATGGCACATGATGACGTTATGATCTGTGAATCATCACGTCCCATTAGAAACTCAGCATGACTTACTGTAATATAATCACGTTGATCAAGTGTCATTATATTATGCTAACTCATGCATCAGTTCCCAACATTACTTCAATAACATTCATATTTTAAGCTCGAAAGTTTACAGAATATAGAAACTAACAGTTTCTATATGATGTAACACTGATAGCACGAAGAGATTAATGATTTTAGATAAGAATAATTATGAAAATATCTTCATAAATATGGAGGATATTTATAATGAAAGATACGATGATATCTTGAAATTTCTAATATCGAAGGACGGTGAAGAAAATTTGTTCGCAAGAGCTTGGAGTCAGAAGCAAGGTATTCGCTAAAGATTTCATTAGAAACAGAATCATCAGGATTCTTAATGTACAAGTTTAGTCCTTGTGATTTGTTCAGAGACTCCTTCGTAGTTTGCTCAATCTGTTTTTCAGTTTCAAACTTTTTCTGAGCTTTGCCAACATAAAATTCTTTATCATCAACTTTTGGCTGTTGAGGTCGTTTACAGTTTTTGTTGCTTCATTCAACTTTTCAAAATTCAGAGTATTAATTCGTAGACTGGATGCTTTTCAGAATTTCAGAATGGAAGATCATAGTTCTAAGAGATAAATGTTATATGGATACATATAACTGTTGATGTGGAAACGTTGCGAGACTCACAATACAGATTTGCTGATTTCCGATAATTGGTATGGCATTTCTTGTTACAAGATGTGGATGAGTACATGATGAGACTTCAATAAATAAATATAGTGATTTGTTGGAGGAATTTAAACCAAGGAGCGACGAGGTTGCTGGTACATCTGCTGGTGATATGGTGGAATATAAAAGGTTCTCCGGTAATGATGACGACAGGAAAACTTATATATCGAGGTTATAATTGAAATGTCCCGTTCTTATTGATTAAAAACGTTCCATATTAATTGATTTCGTTGCGAGGTTTTAACCTCTATATGAGACGTTTTTCAAAGACTGCATTCATTTTTAAAACACCATAACCTTTATAAAGGTTTAAAAAGCTTTACGTAGATTATCAAATAATGATAATCTAAAATATCCTGGTTACACACGACCATTACATAATGGTTTACAATACAAATATGTTACATCGAAATCAGTTTCTTGAATGCAGTTTTTACACAATATCATACAAACATGGACTCCAAATCTTGTCCTTATTTTAGTATGCAACAGCGGAAGCTCTTAATATTCACCTGAGAATAAACATGCTTTAAACGTTAACAAAAATGTTGGTGAGTTATAGGTTTAACCTATATATATCAAATCGTAATAATAGACCACAAGATTTCATATTTCAATACACATCCCATACATAGAGATAAAAATCATTCATATGGTGAACACCTGGTAACCGACAATAACAAGATGCATTTTTAAGAATATCCCCATCATTCCGGGACACCCTTCGGATATGATATAAATTTTGAAGTACTAAAGCATCCGGTACTTTGGATGGGGTTTGTTAGGCCCAATAGATCTATCTTTAGGATTCGCGTCAATTAGGGTGTCTGTTCCCTAATTCTTAGATTACCAGACTTAATAAAAAGGGGCATATTCGATTTCGATAATTCAACCATAGAATGTAGTTTCACGTACTTGTGTCTATTTTGTAAATCATTTATAAAACCTGCATGTATTCTCATCCCAAAAATATTAGATTTTAAAAGTGGGACTATAACTCACTTTCACAGATTTTTACTTCGTCGGGAAGTAAGACTTGGCCACTGGTTGATTCACGAACCTATAACAATATATACATATATATCAAAGTATGTTTAAAATATATTTACAACACTTTTAATATATTTTGATGTTTTAAGTTTATTAAGTCAGCTGTCCTCGTTAGTAACCTACAACTAGTTGTCCACAGTTAGATGTACAGAAATAAATCGATAAATATTATCTTGAATCAATCCACGACCCAGTGTATACGTATCTCAGTATTGATCACAACTCAAACTATATATATTTTGGAATCAACCTCAACCCTGTATAGCTAACTCCAACATTCACATATAGAGTGTCTATGGTTGTTCCGAAATATATATAGATGTGTCGAAATGATAGGTCGAAACATTGTATACGTGTCTATGGTATCTCAAGATTACATAATATATAATACAAGTTGATTAAGTTATGGTTGGAATAGATTTGTTACCAATTTTCACGTAGCTAAAATGAGAAAAATTATCCAATCTTGTTTTACCCATAACTTCTTCATTTTAAATCCGTTTGAGTGAATCAAATTGCTATGGTTTCATATTGAACTCTATTTTATGAATATAAACAGAAAAGTATAGGTTTATAGTCGGAAAAATAAGTTACAAATCGTTTTTGTAAAGGTAGTCATTTCAGTCGAAAGAACGACGTCTAGATGACCATTTTAGAAAACATACTTCCACTTTGAGTTTAACCATAATTTTTGGATATAGTTTCATGTTCATAATAAAAATCATTTTCTCAGAATAACAACTTTTAAATCAAAGTTTATCATAGTTTTTAATTAACTAACCCAAAACAGCCCGCGGTGTTACTATGACGGCGTAAATCCGGTTTTACGGTGTTTTTCGTGTTTCCAGGTTTTAAATTATTAAGTTAGCATATCATATAGATATAGAACATGTGTTTAGTTAATTTTAAAAGTCAAGTTAGAAGGATTAACTTTTGTTTGCGAACAAGTTTAGAATTAACTAAACTATGTTCTAGTGATTACGAGTTTAAACCTTCGAATAAGATAGTTTTATATATATGAATCGAATGATGTTATGAACATCATTACTACCTCAAGTTTAGTAGGTAAACCTACTGGAAGTGACAAGAAATGATCTAGCTTGAAAGGATCTTGGATGGCTTGAAAGTTCTTGAAGTAGGATCATGACAAAAAAACAAGTTCAAGTAAGATTTTTACTCGAATTAAGATAGTTTATAGTTATAGAAATTGAATCAAAGTTTGAATATGAATATTACCTTGAATAAGAAAGATAACCTACTGTATATAACAAAGGTTTCTTGATCTTAGATGATTACTTGGAATGGATTAGAAAGCTTGGAAGTAAATTAGTAAACTTGAAGGGATTTTTAGAGTGTTCTTGAAGTGTTCTTCCTATGATGATTATACCTTGTTTCTTGAAGTGATTTTTGATGAAGATGATGATTAACTACTGGAAAAATACGTTCATAATAGTGTGGGTGTGTTGAGAGAGAATTAGAAAGAGAATTGGAAGTGAAATGGAGTGAATGATGAGTGGTAATTGGTGAGTGTTGAGTGGGGTTAAAAGGAGTTCTAGTTAGTTGACTAGCTCATGGTAGAAGTTAAAATTGATTAGTCATACATGACATAATCAAGAGTGGAATCCCATGCTAGTTCCTATTGGTATATACCCATAGTAAGTACGTTTTGAAGCTGTGTATAATACGGGTAAAAATACGACTAGAATTCTTGATGAAAGAAAAGAATGGGAAAGTAACTGTACCCATTTTTGTTAAGTATGAGTGTTTTGATATATGTCTTGAAGTCTTCCAAAAGTATTTTAATACATCTAAATACACTACATGTATATACATTTTAACTGAGTCGTTAAGTCATCGTTAGTCGTTACATGTAAGTGTTGTTTTGAAACCTTTAAGTTAACGATCTCAATTAATGTTGTTAACCCATTGTTTATTATATCTAATGAGATGTTAAATTATTATATTATCATGATATTATGATATATTAATATATCTTAATATGATATATATACATTTAAATGTCGTTACAACGATAATCGTTACATATATGTCTCGTTTCGAAATCCTTAAGTTAGTAGTCTTGTTTATATGTATATAACTCATTGTTAATATATTTATGGAGATACTTACTTATTATAATCTCATGTTAACCATATGTATATCCATATATATATCGTCATGTCGTTTTTACAAGTTTTAACGTTCGTGAATCGCCGATCAACTTGGGTGGTCAATTGTCTATATGAAACATATTTCAATTAATCAAGTCTTAACAATTTTGATTGCTTAAAATGTTGGAAATATTTAATCATGTAAATATCAATCTCAATTAATATATATAAACATGGAAAAGTTCGGGTCACTACAGTACCTACCCGTTAAATAAATTTCGTCCCGAAATTTTAAGCTGTTGAAGGTGTTGACGAATCTTCTGGAAATAGATGCAGGTATTTCTTCTTCATCTGATCTTCACGCTCCCAGGTGAACTCGGGTCCTCTACGAGCATTCCATCGAACCTTAACAATTGGTATCTTGTTTTGCTTAAGTCTTTTAACCTCACGATCCATTATTTCGACGGGTTCTTCGATGAATTGGAGTTTTTCGTTTATTTGGATTTCATCTAACGGAATAGTGAGATCTTATTTAGCAAAATATTTCTTCAAATTCGAGACGTGGAAAGTGTTATGTACAGCCACGAGTTGTTGAGGTAACTCAAGTCGGTAAGCTACTGGTCCGACACGATCAATAATCTTGAATGGTCCAATATACCTTGGATTTAATTTCCCTCGTTTACCAAATCGAACAACGCCTTTCCAAGGTGCAACTTTAAGCATGACCATCTCTCCAATTTCAAATTCTATATCTTTTTTTTAATGTCAGCGTAGCTCTTTTGTCGACTTTGGGCGGTTTTCAACCGTTGTTGAATTTGGATGATCTTCTCGGTAGTTTCTTGTATAATCTCTGGACCCGTAATCTGTCTATCCCCCACTTCACTCCAACAAATTGGAGACCTGCACTTTCTACCATAAAGTGCTTCAAACGGCGCCATCTCAATGCTTGAATGGTAGCTGTTGTTGTAGGAAAATTCTGCTAACGGTAGATGTCGATCCCAACTGTTTCCGAAATCAATAACACATGCTCGTAGCATGTCTTCAAGCGTTTGTATCGTCCTTTCGCTCTGCCCATCAGTTTGTGGATGATACGCAGTACTCATGTCTAGACGAGTTCCTAATGCTTGCTGTAATGTCTGCCAGAATCTTGAAATAAATCTGCCATCCCTATCAGAGATAATAGAGATTGGTATTCCATGTCTGGAGACGACTTCCTTCAAATACAGTCGTGCTAACTTCTCCATCTTGTCATCTTCTCTTATTGGCAGGAAGTGTGCTGATTTGGTGAGACGATCAACTATTACCCAAATAGTATCAAAACCACTTGCATTCCTTGGCAATTTAGTGATGAAATCCATGGTAATGTTTTCCCATTTCCATTCTGGGATTTCGGGTTGTTGAAGTAGACCTGATGGTTTCTGATGCTCAGCTTTGACCTTAGAACACGTCAAACATTCTCCTACGTATTTAGCAACATCGGCTTTCATACCCGGCCACCAAAAATGTTTCTTGAGATCCTTGTACATCTTCCCCGTTCCAGGATGTATTGAGTATCTGGTTTTATGAGCTTCTCTAAGTACCATTTCTCTCATATCTCCAAATTTTGGTACCCAAATCCTTTCAGCCCTATACCGGGTTCCGTCTTCCCGAATATTAAGATGCTTCTCCGATCCTTTGGGTATTTCATCCTTTAAATTTCCCTCTTTTAAAACTCCTTGTTGCGCCTCCTTTATTTGAGTAGTAAGGTTATTATGAATCATTATATTCATAGATTTTACTCGAATGGGTTCTCTGTCCTTCCTGCTCAAGGCATCGGCTACCACATTTGCCTTCCCCGGGTGGTAACGAATCTCAAAGTCGTAATCATTCAATAATTCAATCCACCTACGCTGCCTCATATTCAGTTGTTTCTGATTAAATATGTGTTGAAGACTTTTGTGGTCGGTATATATAATACTTTTGACCCCATATAAGTAGTGCCTCCAAGTCTTTAATGCAAAAACAACCGCGCCTAATTCCAAATCATGCGTCGTATAATTTTGTTCGTGAATCTTCAATTGTCTAGACGCATAAGCAATCACCTTCGTTCGTTGTATTAATACACAACCGAGACCTTGCTTTGATGCATCACAATAAATCACAAAATCATCATTCCCTTCAGGCAATGACAATATAGGTGCCGTAGTTAGCTTTTTCTTCAATAACTGAAACGCTTTCTCTTGTTCATCATTCCATTCAAATTTCTTCCCTTTATGCGTTAATGCAGTCAAGGGTTTTGCTATTCTGGAAAAGTCTTGGATGAACCTTCTGTAGTAACCAGCTAGTCCTAAAAACTGGCGTATGTGTTTCGGAGTTTTCGGGGTTTCCCACTTTTCAACAGTTTCTATCTTTGCCGGATCCACCTTAATACCTTCTTTGTTCACTATGTGACCGAGGAATTGAACTTCTTCCAACCAAAATGCACACTTTGAAAACTTAGCGTACAATTTTTCCTTCCTCAATACTTCTAACACCTTTCTCAAATGTTCACAGTGTTCTTGGTCATTCTTTGAGTAAATACGTATGTCATCAATGAAAACAATGACAAATTTGTCAAGGTATGGTCCACACACTCGGTTCATAAGGTCCATGAACACAGCTGGTGCATTAGTTAAACCAAATGGCATGACCATAAACTCATAATGACCGTAACGTATTCTGAAAGCAGTCTTTGGAATATCATCTTCTTTCACCCGCATTTGATGATACCCGGAACGTAAGTCAATCTTTGAATAAACAGACGAGCCTTGTAGTTGATCAAATAAGTCGTCGATTCTCGGTAGTGGGTAGCGGTTCTTGATGGTAAGTTTGTTCAACTCTCGGTAGTCGATACACAACCTGAATGTACCATCTTTCTTCTTGACAAACAAAACAGGAGCTCCCCACGGTGATGTGCTTGGTCGAATGAAACCACGCTCTAAAAGTTCTTATAATTGGCTTTGCAGTTCTTTCATCTCGCTGGGTGCGAGTCTGTAAGGAGCACGAGCTATTGGTGCAGCTCCTGGTACAAGATCTATTTGAAATTCAACGGATCGATGTGGGGGTAATCCCGGTAATTCTTTCGGAAATACATCGGGAAATTCTTTTGCGACGGGAACATCATTGATGCTCTTTTCTTCAGTTTGTACTTTCTCGACGTGTGCTAGAACAGCATAGCAACCTTTTCTTATTAGTTTTTGTGCCTTCAAATTACTAATAAGATGTAGCTTCGTGTTGCCCTTTTCTCCGTACACCATTAAGGGTTTTCCTTTTTCTCGTATAATGCGAATTGCATTTTTGTAACAAACGATCTCTGCTTTCACTTCTTTCAACCAGTCCATACCGATTATTACATCAAAACTCCCTAACTCTACTGGTATCAAATCAATCTTAAATGTTTCGCTAACCAGTTTAATTTCTCGATTCCGACATATATTATCTGCTGAAATTAATTTACCATTTGCTAATTCGAGTAAAAATTTACTATCCAAAGGCGTCAATGGACAACTTAATTTAGCACAAAAATCTCTACTCATATAGCTTCTATCCGCACCCGAATCAAATAAAACGTAAGCAGATTTATTGTCAATAAGAAACGTACCCGTAACAAGCTCCGGGTCTTCCTGTGCCTCTGCCGCATTAATATTGAAAACTCTTCCGCGGCCTTGTCCATTCGTGTTCTCCTGGTTCGGGCAATTTCTAATAATGTGGCCCGGTTTTCCACACTTATAACAAACTACATTGGCATAACTTGCTCCGACACTACTTGCTCCGCCATTACTCGTTCCGACACCATTTGTTCCTTTCGTTCTGTTAACCCCTGGTCCGTAGACATCACACTTCGCCGCGCTATGACCATTTCTTTTACACTTGTTGCAAAATTTGGTGCAGAACCCCGAGTGATACTTTTCACACCTTTGGCATAGCTGCTTCTGATTGTTGTTGTTGTTGTTGCGGTTATTATTGTTGTTGGGATGATTGTTGTAGTTGCTGTTGTTGTTGTTGTTGTTGTTGTTGTTGTTGTTGTTGTTGTTGTTGTTGGGCCGTTTGTTGTAGTTGCGGTTGATGTTGCGATTGTTGGGATAATTGTTGCGATTATTGTTGTAATTGTTGTTGTTGTATTGGTGATTCTTATCACCGTTTTCCTCCCACTTTCTTTTGACTTGCTTCACATTGGCCTCTTCAGCAGTCTGTTCTTTAATTCTTTCTTCAATCTGGTTCACTAGTTTGTGAGCCATTCTACATGCCTGTTGTATGGAGGCGGGCTCGTGTGAACTTATATCTTCTTGGATTCTTTCCGGTAATCCTTTCACAAACGCGTCGATCTTCTCTTCCTCATCTTCGAATGCTCCCGGACACAATAGGCACAATTCTGTGAATCGTCTTTCATATGTGGTAATATCAAATCCTTGGGTTCGTAACCCTCTAAGTTCTGTCTTGAGCTTATTGACCTCGGTTCTGGGACGGTACTTCTCGTTCATCAAGTGCTTGAATGCTGACCACGGTAGTGCGTACGCATCGTCTTGTCCCACTTGCTCTAGATAGGTATTCCACCATGTTAACGCAGAACCTGTGAAGGTATGCGTAGCGTACTTCACTTTGTCCTCTTCAGTACACTTACTTATGGCAAACACCGATTCGACCTTCTCGGTCCACCGTTTCAATCCGATCGGTCCTTCGGTTCCATCAAATTCCAAAGGTTTGCAGGCAGTGAATTCTTTGTAGGTGCATCCTACACGATTTCCTGTACTGCTAGATCCAAGGTTATTGTTGGTATGTAGCGCAGCCTGTACTGCGGCTATGTTTGAAGCTAGAAAAGTACGGAATTCCTCTTCATTCATATTCACGGTGTGTCGAGTAGTCGGTGCCATTTCCTTCAAAATAGTCAAATGGAACAAGTTAATCATACAGAATATTAAGAGTAGTTAATAGTATATTGTAGCATAATATGAACTCATTTATAAAAGCTTTTTCTTCATATTAGCGTTTTATAAGTTTAAATTCGGGTAGTACCTACCCGTTAAGTTCATACTTAGTAGCTAATATACAATTCAACTACTACAATTCTATATGAAAAACTGATTATAATAATATTTCGCGTTCAAACTTTTACACAATATTTTACAAACTTACAATACCGCTTATTTTACATATAGCATGAAATATAGCACACAATAAATTTGATACAAGATGGTTGTGAAGATAATTCTAGCTAGTACACAAGTCGTTCAGCAAAGGCAATAAAGACACGTAATTCATACGTCCAGAAACAAGTCATGCATTCTGGTTTTACTAGGATTACTTCCCATCCTTGGTCTTGTGGAACATAACCGTTATGGCCGTTGATAAGACAGCGTGTTGTAACGTCGTCAAAGGGACGAGGGTTACGTAATGTCCAACAGTCCCGTAACAATCTAAAAACCTCATTTCTTACCCCAATTACCGACTCCGTCACTTGTGGGAACGTTTTGTTTAATAGTTGTAGGCCGATGTTCTTGTTCTCACTTTGGTGAGAAGCGAACATTACTAATCCGTAAGCATAACATGCTTCTTTATGTTGCATGTTAGCCGCTTTTTCTAAATCACGAAGTCCAATATTCGGATATATTGAGTCAAAATAATTTCTTAACCCATTGCGTAAAATAGCATTTGGGTTCCCCGCAATATATGCGTCAAAGTAAACACATCGTAACTTATGGATTTCCCAATGTGATATCCCCCATCTTTCGAACGAAAGCCTTTTATAAACCAAGGCATTCTTGGAACGTTCTTCGAATGTCTTACAAATTGATCTCGCCTTAAATAGTTGTGCCGAAGAATTCTGACCGACTCTAGACAAGATTTCATCAATCATGTCTCCGGGTAGGTCTCTTAAAATATTGGGTTGTCTATCCATTTTGTGTTATTATACTGTAAAATAGACAAGAGTTAGATTCGTAAAAAAAATACTTATTAATACAAGCAATTTTTACATATATCATAAAGCATAAGCACACTATATTACATATATTACACCACACGAATACAACTATCTTATTCCGACTCACTTGTTTCTTCTTCTTCGGTTTTGGTTCGTTTTGCCAAGTTTCTATGGATATATGATGTTCCCCTAATACGAGCCGTAATTTTCCACATTGGTTTAGAAAAACCTGGTGGTTTAGAGGTTCCCGGGTCATTGTTACAACTTAAGGACTTCGGGGGTTGACGATACATATAAAGTTCATCGGGGTTGGAATTAGATTTCTCTATTTTTATACCCTTTCCCTTATTATTTTCTTTTGCTTTTTAAATTCAGTTGGGGTAATTTCTATAACATCATCGGAATTCTCGTCAGAATCTGATTCATCGGAGAATTGGTAATCCTCCCAATATTTTGCTTCCTTAGCGGAAACACCATTGACCATAATTAACCTTGGTCGGTTGGTTGAGGATTTTCTTTTACTTAACCGTTTTATTATTTCCCCTACCGGTTCTATTTCTTCATCCGGTTCCGATTCTTCTTCCGGTTCCGATTCTTCTTCTGGTTCCGACTCTTCTTCCGGTTCCTCTTCGGGAACTTGTGAATCAGTCCACGAATCATTCCAATTTACATTTGACTCTTCATTATTATTAGGTGAGTCAATGGGACTTGTTCTAGAGGTAGACATCTATCACATAATATCAAACGCATTAAGAGATTAATATATCACATAATATTCACATGTTAAAAATATATAGTTTCCAACAAAATTTGTTAAGCAATCATTTTTCAAGTAAACACGGTCGAAGTCCAGACTCACTAATGCATCCTAACAAACTCGATAAGACACACTAATGCAAAATTCTGGTTCTCTAAGACCAACGCTCGGATACCAACTGAAATGTCCCGTTCTTATTGATTAAAAACGTTCCATATTAATTGATTTCGTTGCGAGGTTTTAACCTCTATATGAGACGTTTTTCAAAGACTGCATTCATTTTTAAAACACCATAACCTTTATAAAGGTTTAAAAAGCTTTACGTAGATTATCAAATCATGATAATCTAAAATATCCTGTTTACACACGACCATTACATAATGGTTTACAATACAAATATGTTACATCGAAATCAGTTTCTTGAATGCAGTTTTTACACAATATCATACAAACATGGACTCCAAATCTTGTCCTTATTTTAGTATGCAACAGCGGAAGCTCTTAATATTCACCTGAGAATAAACATGCTTTAAACGTTAACAAAAATGTTGGTGAGTTATAGGTTTAACCTATATATATCAAATCGTAATAATAGACCACAAGATTTCATATTTCAATACACATCCCATACATAGAGATAAAAATCATTCATATGGTGAACACCTGGTAACTGACAATAACAAGATGCATTTTTAAGAATATCCCCATCATTCCGGGACACCCTTCGGATATGATATAAATTTCGAAGTACTAAAGCATCCGGTACTTTGGATGGGGTTTGTTAGGCCCAATAGATCTATCTTTAGGATTCGCGTCAATTAGGGTGTCTGTTCCCTAATTCTTAGATTACCAGACTTAATAAAAAGGGGCATATTCGATTTAGATAATTCAACCATAGAATGTAGTTTCACGTACTTGTGTCTATTTTGTAAATCATTTATAAAACCTGCATGTATTCTCATCCCAAAAATATTAGATTTTAAAAGTGGGACTATAACTCACTTTCACAGATTTTTACTTCGTCGGGAAGTAAGACTTGGCCACTGATTGATTCACGAACCTATAACAATATATACATATATATTAAAGTATGTTTAAAATATATTTACAACACTTTTAATATATTTTGATGTTTTAAGTTTATTAAGTCAGCTGTCCTCGTTAGTAACCTACAACTAGTTGTCCACAGTTAGATGTACAGAAATAAATCGATAAATATTATCTTGAATCAATCCACGACCCAGTGTATACGTATCTCAGTATTGATCACAACTCAAACTATATATATTTTGGAATCAACCTCAACCCTGTATAGCTAACTCCAACATTCACATATAGAGTGTCTATGGTTGTTCCGAAATATATATAGATGTGTCGAAATGATAGGTCGAAACATTGTATACGTGTCTATGGTATCTCAAGATTACATAATATATAATACAAGTTGATTAAGTTATGGTTGGAATAGATTTGTTACCAATTTTCACGTAGCTAAAATGAGAAAAATTATCCAATCTTGTTTTACCCATAACTTCTTCATTTTAAATCCGTTTGAGTGAATCAAATTGCTATGGTTTCATATTGAACTCTATTTTATGAATATAAACAGAAAAGTATAGGTTTATAGTCGGAAAAATAAGTTACAAGTCGTTTTTGTAAAGGTAGTCATTTCAGTCGAAAGAACGACGTCTAGATGACCATTTTAGAAAACATACTTCCACTTTGAGTTTAACCATAATTTTTGGATATAGTTTCATGTTCATAATAAAAATCATTTTCTCAGAATAACAACTTTTAAATCAAAGTTTATCATAGTTTTTAATTAACTAACCCAAAACAGCCCGCGGTGTTACTATGACGGCGTAAATCCGGTTTTACGGTGTTTTTCGTGTTTCCAGGTTTTAAATTATTAAGTTAGCATATCATATAGATATAGAACATGTGTTTAGTTAATTTTAAAAGTCAAGTTAGAAGGATTAACTTTTGTTTGCGAACAAGTTTAGAATTAACTAAACTATGTTCTAGTGATTACGAGTTTAAACCTTCGAATAAGATAGTTTTATATATATGAATCGAATGATGTTATGAACATCATTACTACCTCAAGTTTAGTAGGTAAACCTACTGGAAGTGACAAGAAATGATCTAGCTTGAAAGGATCTTGGATGGCTTGAAAGTTCTTGAAGTAGGATCATGACAAAAAAACAAGTTCAAGTAAGATTTTTACTCGAATTAAGATAGTTTATAGTTATAGAAATTGAATCAAAGTTTGAATATGAATATTACCTTGAATAAGAAAGATAACCTACTGTATATAACAAAGGTTTCTTGATCTTAGATGATTACTTGGAATGGATTAGAAAGCTTGGAAGTAAATTAGTAAACTTGAAGGGATTTTTAGAGTGTTCTTGAAGTGTTCTTCCTATGATGATTATACCTTGATTCTTGAAGTGATTTTTGATGAAGATGATGATTAACTACTGGAAAAATACGTTCATAATAGTGTGGGTGTGTTGAGAGGGAATTAGAAAGAGAATTGGAAGTGAAATGGAGTGAATGATGAGTGGTAATTGGTGAGTGTTGAGTGGGGTTAAAAGGAGTTCTAGTTAGTTGACTAGCTCATGGTAGAAGTTAAAATTGATTAGTCATACATGACATAATCAAGAGTGGAATTCCATGCTAGTTCCTATTGGTATATACCCATAGTAAGTACGTTTTGAAGCTGTGTATAATACGGGTAAAAATACGACTAGAATTCTTGATGAAAGAAAAGAATGGGAAAGTAACTGTACCCATTTTTGTTAAGTATGAGTGTTTTGATATATGTCTTGAAGTCTTCCAAAAGTATTTTAATACATCTAAATACACTACATGTATATACATTTTAACTGAGTCGTTAAGTCATCGTTAGTCGTTACATGTAAGTGTTGTTTTGAAACCTTTAAGTTAACGATCTCAATTAATGTTGTTAACCCATTGTTTATTATATCTAATGAGATGTTAAATTATTATATTATCATGATATTATGATATATTAATATATCTTAATATGATATATATACATTTAAATGTCGTTACAACGATAATCGTTACATATATGTCTCGTTTCGAAATCCTTAAGTTAGTAGTCTTGTTTATATGTATATAACTCATTGTTAATATATTTATGGAGATACTTACTTATTATAATCTCATGTTAACCATATGTATATCCATATATATATCGTCATGTCGTTTTTACAAGTTTTAACGTTCGTGAATCGCCGATCAACTTGGGTGGTCAATTGTCTATATGAAACATATTTCAATTAATCAAGTCTTAACAATTTTGATTGCTTAAAATGTTGGAAACATTTAATCATGTAAATATCAATCTCAATTAATATATATAAACATGGAAAAGTTCGGGTCACTACAATAATAAGGCTAATTCGAATGGAAGTCGAAGTCGACTTGCTGGAGCTGTGACAAAATTGGCTACTTTGGAAAAGAATTGCAAAGTGATTTTCGGTAATAACAAAGCCAAAGGAGCTAATACAGATACGGGTTAAACGTTTACTCAAGTTCTGAATGTTTTCAAGTGCATAACTATATGCATATATTTTCCGTAGATGAAGTGTGGTTGATTCATCCTCTCGATTGAGGTGTTTTCAAGAATCATGTAAGGTTTGAACGTAGATTATAATCGTCAAGATACAAGTGAGGTTTAAGATGAAGTCAAGTGGCAAACTTGAAGAATTGTTTAGTTTCATATATTATAATCAATATTTTAATTCATTTTAATTGTCCAATGTCATTAGTCCACAGTCGATAATCCACAGTTAACAGTCCAATAATTTATATATAATTTAATATATAATATTTGAATTAATTAATACGTATCGTGACCCGTGTACATGTCTCAGACTCGATCACAACTCAAACTATATATATTATTGTAGAATCAACCTCAACCCTGTATAGCTAACTCCAACATTACTGCATATAGAGTGTCTATGGTTATTCCAAATAATATATATAGATGCGTCGATATGATATGTCAAAACCTTGTATACGTGTCCCGATATTTAAAGTGCGTAAAATAAATAACAGAAATTAAATGACGATAAATAAAATTGCGAGAATTAAAATTGCGATAATTAAATTGCGATAAATAATTTGCGATAAATAAATGTAATAAGGAATTAACAGTTAGCTAGGAAAAGTTAGCTAGGAATAGTTAGCATGGATTCTTAACAAAATTTCTCATAGTTAATTTGTTTGTTTCTAACAAATTTTATTTCTGTCTAATATTTTCTTCATTATGCCACTTGTTGGATTCTGATAGGTCAAAATCCAAATATGAAATTGAATGAAAATGGTTATTCTATGGTGAACGGATTCGTATATCGGTAGATGTAAGTAGGATAATAAATGACTGTTGAATCAGATTCGAAGAATGTACAGTATAACTTATTAAAGTGAAATCTAAATATTCCTCGGGTATTACCTACCCGTTAAAATATTTTCACCATTAACAGTTTGTACACATGAATTTTTAATTACAATCTTTATGAAAACATATATACATATATATTTTCTTCAGATGTAATCATGAATTTAATGAGTCAATATGATATTAAACTCATTTAATTTACCGTTAGAATAAGAATATATAATCTCTAGACATTAGAGATTACATAATCGCCATGTTGAACGAAGATAAATGATGTAGAATGATATGTAGAATGCTAATTATACTCGAGGTACAGGATGAGATGTTGAGGCATGGATTGTTGATGGTACTGGTGCTGTTATTAATAGTACTGTTGGTGCACGTGATGTTATTGAAGCTGGTAAATTTTGCACCATATTCTCCAAATTGATTACTCGAGCGCGAAATTCGTTGACTTCTTCTATTATTCCGGGATGATTGTCGGTCGGAACGAGCGGATGAATAAGGTTTAGAATTGTGGATAGATTATAATCGTGTCGAGATACTCTAGAACTGAGGCTGAAAATGGTGTTTCAGATAGATTCGCTGGTAAGTGTTTCAGGTTCTTCGCTAAGAGGGCAATTTGGTGGATGGAAGGGATCACCTTCTTCTTGCCTCCAATGATTAAGTAGGCTACGAATCCATCAAATGAATTGGGGATGGCTGATTGGCTGATTCATTCTGGTGACACTACTTTCGGAGCTTAGGCGAAACTCCATATCGGAATAGCTGTCGGAATCCGAGGAATTCGAACTGGTTGAGGGATTCATCTCGTACGATCAGATGATGGATTTTTGATAAGAAATAGATTATATGATGTAGATTAGTACCCTGCAATACATAATTTACATATGCATATATAATACTCAAATCCCATAAGTTACGGAGGAATCTACGGAATACGACAGGCAAAGTTTATAGTAACAGGTACGCTAAGATATGGATTAGCAGATACGCTAAGATATGAATTTATCTATACACTGTCTATGCAATAGAGGCAGTAAGACGTGTCTAGACTTTAAGGATGATAAGCAAATAATTTTCGACATGAAATGATAAGCAAAACTTTTGACATGCAGACACGGTCGAAGTCCAGACCCACTAATGCATCTAAACAACTATCAGTTAGACACACTAATGCAAGACCTGGTTCGCTAAGACCACCGCTCTGATACCACATGTAAAGACCCGTCCTAATCCATAAGAACGAATACAATAACATATGATTACATCACGAGGTATTTGACCTCTATATGATACATTTTATAAACATTGCATTCGTTTTTAAAAGACAAACTTTCATTACTTCGAAAGTTAACAGGCATGCATACCATTTCCTAATATCTATCTATAAATGATCTAATCTGTCATTTACTTAATCAAATCTTTACTGAACTCAACGACTCGAATGCAACGTCTTTTGAAATATGTCATGAATGACTCCAAGTAATATCTTTAAAATGAGCAATTGCACATCGGAAGATTTCTTTCGTACCTGAGAATAAACATGCTTTAAAGTGTCAACCAAAAGGTTGGTGAGTTCATTAGTTTATCATAATCATTCATTTCCATCATTTTAATAAACCACAAGATTTTCATTTCTCATAAATATACGTCCCATGCATAGAGACAAAAATCATTCATATGGATTGAACACCTGATAACCGACATTAACAAGATGCATATAAGAATATCCCCTATCATTCCGAGAAATCCTTCGGACATGATAAAAACAACATCGAAGTACTAAAGCATCCGGTACTTTGGATGTGGTTCGTTAGGACCAATAGATCTATCTTTAGGATTCGCGTCAATTAGTAGACTGGTTTACTAATTCTTAGGTTACCAAGTAAAAAGGGGCATATTCGGCTTCGATCATTCAACCATATAATGTAGTTTCGATTACTTGTGTCTATTTCATAAAACATTTATAAAAGCAGCGCATGTATTCTCAGTCAAAAAAATATATATATTGCAAAAGCATTTAAAAAGAGAGTAATGAAACTCACACTACTGTATTTTGTAGTAAAAATACATATGACGTCATTGAACAATGCAGGGTTGGCCTCATATTCACGAACCTATATCATTTATATGTACATTAACACACATATTTGTAATCGAACAAATTTATATATATTATAAATTGTTAAATTATATGTTTTATTGATAATCTAATTAACTATATTTATCTTATATACTTTAGATAAATAATTAGTATTTACTATAAAATTATTAAAGTAGTTATGTCATTTAGTTATGTTATATGTATAAATGAATTTTTATATATCTAATATTTATTTAATAAAATAATAATACAAAGTTGTATCTTTATATAATAATAATAATAATAATAATAATAATAATAATAATAATAATAATAATAATAATAATAATAATAATAATAATAATAATAATAATAATAATAATAATAATAATAATAATAATGATAAAAATAATAATGATAACGATGATAATTCTAATAATAATAGTAATGATAAAAATAATATCACTAAAAATAATTATGCTTTATAATAGTAAAATAATGATATTATTAATGATAAGAGTAATAATGATATTAATAAAAATAATGATTTTAATTATAAAGATACTACCAATAATAACTTTTATGACAATACTTAATAATATTACTTATAATAATAATAATATTAATAAATTTACTACTAGTGATACTAATAATAAAGATAATAATAATACTTAATGATAATACTATTAATTATGCTAATAATCATACTACTAATATTGGTGATAATAATAATAATGATACTAATTATAATAATTATCTTAATAATAATAATGGTAATATAATAATACTTACAACAATGATAATAATAATACTAAGGATTATAATTATAACGATATTACTAATATCTAATAGATTTTAGTATGTTAGTAATCATAATAGTTAACTTAACAATACTAATAGTAATATTCAAATTTGTAACTATAATTACAATGATATAATAATGATAATTAATAATTAATACTTGTATTTGTAATAATAATAATAATAGTAATGATTATAATACTAATAATAATAATAATAACTAATGATAACAATACTAATAATAATAATAGTAATACTTACTAATAATAACATTAATAACTAATAACAATAATAATAATAATAATAAAAATAACAATAATAATAATAAGGAAATAATAATAAGAAGAATAAGGTACTACCTCAATGTATACGCTTTCTAAAAAAATTTGCCACAAGGAAGACTCGAACCCATGACCTCACGCTACCACACAAACACTCTCGACCACCCATCCAATTCTGTTTTTATGAATAATACCTAGCCCGTTTATATTTAATCCACCAGGTTCTGTTATCATCTTCTTTCTTTATTTTCAACTTAACCAGAGACAATTCATACAACACAGCTTCAATTTGGGTTTAGAAAGTGAGATTGAAACGGAAATAACTGGTCACAACCATTTACAATTTATAGAAAGCAAAATAAAAATAAAAATAAAAAAATAAAAGTGGACCTGCTGTGTGACGCGAAGAACATGAAATACCCAAACCTCAATCTTGATTTTGGGAACGTTTTAGACTACGAATTCAACATGAAATATGTTGTAAATCCACAATAGAATCTTTTTGAATCGTTAATTGGCCAATAAACATTAAAACAAATTTCAATTTTCTGATGAACACACCCTTTGACTTTTTAAAATTAAAATTTTGACTCGACAATTGGGATTTGTTAAGAAGAATTGAAGCTTGTAATTTTGCAGGTAGTTTACTTAGAGAATTCCTAATAAAACCCCATTTAAGGATTTTGAATTACCATTCGAATTCGAGTTATTTGTAAAATGAGTCAAAACAGAGACGAACGAGCTGAATATATATTTTCTGGTTTATTTCTTTTGGAATTGCAGCAGAAGTCTGTCCTTGAGTGATTGATGCTGTGATAATGTATCAATCAAAAATTGTTTTGTAGTGTTCAAGTGGGTCGACAGAATTATTCTACAGCAGACAAGAAGGACGATGATAAAGGAAAATTAACATTGATGGATAACAGAATTTGGTTGTTTTCATGACTTAATCTAAATCCGTAATATTCGTAGACAGAAGACAAAATTTAAACACAGTTAGATAGTGATGGGCAAGAATTTGTAACAAACTATCACGTAATTATTTATCATTGTAATTCTGTTTTAATCCATAATTAATCTGAATTTACTGATTATTTTATTAATATAAACATACTGACTTGTATTTTGAATCTGTATATAATAGATATCTGGGTATATAAATTAGTATATATCTGTAAATATATATAGCTGTATGTATATATTCGGTATAATATAATTAGTCTTATTAATTTATAAATATAACTATAATATTAATACTCTCAATATTATAATTAATAATAATAACCATTTATAATAAAAATAATAATATTATTGATAATAATAATTATTAATAATAATACTAATAATGATATAAATAATAATGATAATATACAAAGAATAATAAATAATGATTTTATTAATGATATTAATAATAATACTAATTAAAATAATATTAGTATTATTAATGATAATTATACTATTAATAATAATAATATAAAAATTTATTCATAACAAATCTCATCTTCATGTTATATGTAATAATTTTATTAATAATGATTTTACTATTTATATTCATTTTAATGAATGTAATAATAATATAGTAATTATATTCAAATTTGTTATTCCATTTAATATATTAATATTACGATTTATTAATTATGTAATTTTTAACATGTCTTTTATATTTAATATATATACCTTTTATGTATGTTACAATATACATGTAATATTAATTATATATAAAAGTCATATAATATTTATTTCAATAACAACTTAATTATTCTAGATATTATTTTATATTCTAACTCAAATGATTAAAGTATACTTTATTGATTTTTAAAATATTATAAACATACTTATATTTATATTTGTATATATATATATATATATATATATATATATATATATATATATATATATATATATATATATACACCTAATTGTTCGTGAATCGTCGGGAATAGTCAAAGGTCAAATATTTCATGTAAAAGGTTCAAAAATTTTGAGACTCGACTTTACAGACTTTGCTTATCGTGTCGAAATCATATAAAGTTTAAGTTTAAATTTGGTGGGAAATTTTCGGGTCGTCATATTAGAGATTATATATTCTTGTTCTAACGGTAAATCAGATGAGTTAATATCATAATAACTCATTAAATCCATGATTACATCTGAGGAAAATATATATGTAAGTATATTTTCATAAAGATTGTAATTAAAAATTCTTTTGTACAAACTGTTAATGGTGAAAATATTTTAACGGGTAGGTAATACCCTAGAAATATTTAGATTTCACATTAATAAGTTACATTGTACATTCTTCGAATCTGATTCAATAGTCATTTACTATCCTACTTACAACCACAGAAGTACGAATCCGTTCATGACAGAATAACCATTTTCATTCAATTTCATATTTGGATTTTGACCTATCAGAATCCAACAAGTGGCATAATGAAGAAAATTTGGACAAAATAAAAATTTGTTAGAAACAAACAAATTAACTATGAGAAATATTGTTAAGAAACCACGCTAACAAAATCTTAGCTAACTGTTCCTAGCTAACTGTTAATTCCTTATTACATTTAATTATCGCAATTTATTTATCGTAATTTTAATTCTCGCAATTTTATTTATCGTCATTTAATTTCTGTTATTTATTTTTACGCACCTTAAATATCGGGACACGTATACAAGGTTTTGACATATCATATCGACGCATCTATATATATTATTTGGAATAACCATAGACACTATATATGCAGTAATGCTTGAGTTAGCTATACAGGGTTGAGGTTGATTCTACAATAATATATATACTTTGAGTTGTGATCAAGTCTGAGACGTGTATACAATGGGTCACGATACGTATTAATTAATTCGAATATTATATATAACTGCGGACTACTAACTGTGGACTACCAACATTGGACAATTAAAATGAATTGAAATACTGATTATAACATATGAAACTAAACAATTCTTCAAGTTTGCCACTTGATTTCATCTTAAACCTCGTTTGTATCTTGACGATTATAATCTACGTTCAAACCTTTCATGATTCTTGAAAACACCTCAATCGGAGGATGAACCAACCGCACTTCACCAACATACACTACCACTACTCTCTGATGTTGTTTCCATCTGTTTGAAATCAATCTTAACCGAACCCCATCATATATGATGCTCGAACTATCCTTTCTCTTGTAAACTGCTACCATCGATTGATTGGATTTGACATGCAGAATCACATGTGATTTACTGCATGTCTTGAAAAAAAAAGAATTTTCGAAATTTTTTTTTGAAAAAACTAATTTGAATTTTTTTTCAATAATGTGTGATTGTCGTGTCACATGTCACACTCTGATTGATCCCTTAGATCTCAACTTAAAAGTTGGATTCATTTGAATATTTATCAGGTTTACTATATTCATTTACACCAACTATTAAAATAAAACACAACTCAACTCATTAAAAGTCATTGTAATAAAATAACATTACATACTATTTAAAGATCATATATTCAATCATAATTAAATTATCCTCAACCTTAAAAAATTGTAAATGGAAAATCTCCCTATCACGCATCACGCACCATGCATGCATGATGCGTCAAACTTGATGCGTGATGCATGTATACGAGATAATGACCGAGTCAGACATTTTTTGCCCGCGAACACTCACTATGCACCATGCACCACGCACGTTGCATGGTGCTCGGTGCATGGAGCTTGTTGGAGAAGAACTTTGAATGAATGTATCTTTTGACTCGTAATCCAGAATTGGTCACTATTATTTTAGTGTGTAATTTATTAAAGATCTATCCATTGGAGCATTTCTTACATTGACAAAAATAATTTTGAAATTAGACCTGATATGCAGCTTTTAATTAACCTACAAAATGCGCGATTTGCGAAATGTGACGTTTACTCAAATTGATTGAGGGATATCGTGTAATTTTAGTCAAGGTTGATGATATATTTAACGGATCACAAGTTAGATAGTTTTATAGCAAGTTATGAGCGGTCAAAGTATGTTAAAAAATCAAAACTAACGAAAATGTTAAAATTAAAGGTATTCGAGGTCGAATTTTAAAGGAAAATTGGGAAAAACCGTCTTTGGCTGTTTGCCAAAAGATAGATCTCGGAAAAATACACGAGTTAAGAAAAACGGAGATTAAATCGAAGCGGAGAGTCAAAAGATGCGGTCATTTAAAGTTTTCCCCAACAAGCACAAGCACCGTGCACCAAACACCATGCACCAAGCACCATGCACCACGCACCGTGTGTGGGGCATGGCGCTCGTTCGCGAGCAAAAATGTATGTCTCGATCATTATCTAGCAAACACGCATCACGCACCTAATTAAAATGCATCATGCGTGGCGCGTGATCAAGGGATAATTTTACAATTATAATTTTTTAAGAGTATTTTGTCAAACACTTTTAGAAATTAGGATATTTTGACCAATTTTTCAATTCTAATTTGAAAATTTATCCCATCATAAGCCCAAAATAAGTTAAGGCACATGTTTTAATTGCGGGATTATCACCAAAAATCTCATTTTTTTGAACTTGTTTGCGTGAGAGCCCATAAAAAAAAAAGTTTGACAATTTACCCTCGCAAGGAGCAAGATGCCTCTTGCTCCCTTGCGCCTTGCGTCCTTGCGACCTTAGTCACACTTGAGAGCAAAGAGCAAGGAGCAAGGTGCCCCTTGCTCCCATGTGGAAGCAAGGACGCAAGGTGCCTCTTGCTCCCTTGCTCCCAGGTGGAAGCAAGGGAGCAAGATGCACCTTGCGTCATTGCTTCCACCTGGGAGCAAGGGAGCAAGAGGCACCTTGATCCTTGCTCTTTGCTCTCAAGTGTGACTAAGGTCGCAAGGACGCAAGGCGCAAGGAGCAAGAGGCTTCTTGCTCCTTGCGAGGGTAAATTGTCAAACTTTTTTTTTATGAGATCTCAAACAAACAAGTTCAAAAAATGAGCTATTTGGTGATAATGCCTTTTATTGCCAATATCATATCATGGAAATTAGAAGTTAAATTGGGCCACTTTGGTATGGGCCCTCTAGAATGCAACGGGTACAAATTTCGTAATATAACGGACTACAAAGCTCAAGTAGTATGTATGTTTATAAGTTGTTTAACCATATTCCGAGTATAAGTTATGATCAAAAATAATACGTAGATTCTTAATCTGGAATGACAATAAGAACAAATTTGGAAAATTGATCAAAATACTCTCATTCACGAAAGTGTTTAACAATACGCTCTCAAAAATGAAAATTGCAAAAAATGCCTCCTGATCACGCATCACACACCACGGATGATGCGTGTAACTTGGTGTGTGATGCATGCTTACGAGAAAATGCCTGAAATAGGCACTTTTCCTCGTGAACACGCACCATGCACCAAGCAACACGCACCGTGTGTTGTGCATGGTGCTTGTTTTGGAAGAACTTTGAATGACAATATCTTTGGACTCGTACCTCCGATTTAGACACCGTTTATTTTAAATTGTGTATTTTTTTCGAGATCTATCAGTTGGTAAACAGCCAAAGGCGGTTTTTATAATTTTTTTTTTTCGAAATAAGGCCTCGAAGACCTTCATTTTTAACGTTTTCATTGATTTTGACTTTTTAACATACCTTGATCGGTCATTACTTATATAACATTCTAATTTGTAACACGTTAAATTTATCACCATTCTTAAGTAAAAGTACATGATACGCCTCAACCAATTTGAATAAACATCACATTTCGCAAAACGATCATTTAAAAAGCTAATAAAAAACCGCAGCTGCATATCAGGTCTAATTTCAAAATTATTTTTCTTTTAGAAGCACTCAAACGGTAGATCTCGAAAAAATACAAGATGTCAAAAAACGGTGTCTAAATCGGAGCCAC
This sequence comes from Rutidosis leptorrhynchoides, assembly GCF_046630445.1. NCBI lineage: Eukaryota > Viridiplantae > Streptophyta > Magnoliopsida > Asterales > Asteraceae > Rutidosis > Rutidosis leptorrhynchoides. The sequence continues at coordinate 90,445,757 of NC_092333.1, forward strand.
GAGTCAGAAGATACAGTCATTCAAAGTTTTCTTCCTCAACAAACACCAAGCACCATGCACCACGCACAATACGTGTTTCTTGGTGCATGGTGCGTGTTCGCGAGGAAAAGTGCATGTTTGGGGCATTTTCTCGTAAACACGCATCACACACCAAGTGAGACGCATCATGCGTGATGCGTGATGCTTGGTGCGTGATGCTTTTCTTGCAATTTTCATTTGCTAAGGGCATACTGTTAACACCTTCGAAATTGAGGGTATTTTGACCAATTTCCCAACAAATTTGGCTTGAGAACATGTTTATTATTTATCACTTGTATTTGATATCTTTGCATTGCATTTTTTTGCATTAGCCTTTAACTAATTAGGAAGATAGTAAAAGAACTTGTAATATGTGTATTAGAACTAAAGTTGAATTAGATTGATCAACTACTAAAACCATCATTTGGTTTATTTAAATGTCTGGAAATTATATTTTCTTTGATTATATTAGCAATACTGGGCTTTGTATAATTTATAATTGTTAAAAATTGATAAGTATGGACAAACTAGGAACATGACATTTGACCTTTTCCGTTTATTTATTTATCAAATTATATTCGTGTATAACATCAATTCCTTTTGTAGATTTAGTGAAAAACCATAAATATGATTGAAACGAGTATAGAGATGCTCACGCGTTGTAGTGAGAAATGATTTCACACTATATATTTAACAGTATTTCACTAGCAGAGATGATTATATACATTGCGGCGAGAGATCGTTTGCAACAATAAATGATTCCGATATATAAATTACTCTCCATTTAGGTAGTTCATTACAATAAGCATATTTAAATTTTGGTAGTTCATTACAATAAGCATATTTAAATTTGGTAGAATCAAACACATCAACAAAACAGATTATAGTTTCTTTTTAAAAAAGTTTTCCTTAAATGTGGCAAACTTAAAATATGTAATAGACATCTAACCCAAGTACTCCCGAACACCAACTCAATAACGTAACAAAGTTGTGTAAAACAAGGACATAATTAAAAGCTTCTCACCAAATATAATATTCCATATACTCTAATGTATATAATCTTTTATAAATATCTAAAATAGTCATGACATTTGTTATAGTATCTGATTGAAAATAATGATTTTTGCTATGCTTTAAGGACATAAGATAAAAACAATCAAACGCATTCAAAATTTTCATTTATAACTCATATTTCATTTATTATACTCATTTGTTTCTATCCATATAATTTGATTTATATTAATCATGGATTTAGACTTCATTTAACATGTGCTCTAATGGCACAAGTCAGCACTGTCGCGTCAATTTTACTTTTATATATGGATCTTGTTCAATTAATGAAAAATAGGCTTTTTTGTATAAATTTTTTTTAAATTTATCTACGAATAAGTTTAGTAAACACTAAATATTTGGTTAAGTACTAGCACTATAGACTCCTTTAGATTATGGGCCATGTGCGAGCGCACGTGTTGCACGCCCTCAAATCTGCCCCGGTCACAAGTTAGCTTTTCCTTAGTGGTATATGAGTCTCTCTCTCTCTCTCTCTCTCTATATATATATATATATATATATATATATATATATATATATATATATATATATATATATATATATATATGCGGATGATGAACTGTGCCCATAAGAAATCGTGAAGCTGAAGCCACCCATTAATAGTAATAAAACTCTGCGCAAAGAATGTCTGAGTCATTCTTCCTTTCCTGAACCTGTGAGAATACTCTAAGAATATGCCAGCAAAGACCTTATTCAATACTTGATAAATTGCATCCATCACTGTCGTTTTTATATGGTTGTTTTATATATATATATATATATATATATATATATATATATATATATATATATATATAGTGAGGATCCAGAGAGAACCAAAGGTATGAGAGAACTCATACACTAAATACAATCTGTGTGCAGATTGACCTCAATCTGTGAGTTTCAGAGAACTAAAGGCGACGCTGTAGCGTCTTTGATTACGAACTCAAAAATTCAATTCATCAATCCAAGGCGTTTTAATGATTCCAACATGAAATATGTTTAAAATGTATCATCTAATGCTCGTCAATCATCATTACAAACTGAAACATCATATAGATTATGAATTTGAGTTATGAAAAAATTGTTGACTTTTTTTCCTAAATCTTTGACTCACGAATTTGAGCTCAAATCTAGGAGTTAGAATCTGAAACTTTGCACATATATTCTCGAGATGAAACCTAATAAATGTGCGTTTTTAATTTTTGCTATAAGTTTGACTTTGAGAAATGCATCTACCATATGCATCTACGTACAAAAAACAGAGCGTATCTGCATGTAAAATAAGCTCAATCTGCACGCAGATTGACTTCATCTGCACGGAGATTGACTCCATCTGTACACAGATTGAAGGTGAGGCTGCATACAGATTGAAGGTGAGTCAGCATACAGATTGAAGGTAGTTTGCTAGTTCTCTTGATTCTCTACCACCTTTGGTTCTATGTGGATCCTCACCCTATATATATATATATATATATATATATATATATATATATATATATATATATATATATATATATATATATATATATATATATATATATATATATATATATATATATATATATAACGACAATAATTAATATTAATAACTTCCAACACAATAATTATCCCAAGAATTTAGGACAACTTGCTAATAACAGAAATATGTCTTCATGTAGCCTGTATATATTTAATTATGAACCAATCATTCTTCATAGTATATTATATGCATGACAAGTTATTAAATATATTCTGATTTAATTAATTATAAATATATTTCATTAATCACGATTTTTATGTTACTTGGATTGATTTGCTTTCCATTGCATTCTTCAACAAAAATGTTGTTTCAATCAGTATTTTAATTATTAGGCTTTCATGATAATTCAAGTAAAGAGATGAACACTGATTTGTTAATTTAGTATTAAAGGGTAATATTTTACATAAATGTTTGTAAATACAACAGTTAACATATTTCCACAACTTTTGACGAATATCTCGTGTGACTTTTAATAATATTTTTTTTCAGAAACTTTGTCTTTAAATATATTTAAATAATTTTTGATAAAATTTATATGAAATAACAAAGTTTTACACGTATTTTGTTCATATAATTTTCTTCAAATATTATATAATATACACAAAAAATTATTTGAAGTTAAAATAGAATGATTTAAAAGTCAACTTGAGACAATAACTTTAAGATAGAGGAAGTATCTTTTTAAGAACATTTTCACTTGCTCTTAGGGGTGTTTGGATTTGCGTTTTGAAATTGATTATGCGATTTGAATAATTATAATTAAATAATCAGCCGTAGCAAAATGTATTTATCATTAATAGTGTTTGGATTTAATTATGTTGTTTCATAATGTAATAATCTAATAATAGTTTTTTAGGTGTTTGACGAATCAGATTATTTGATAAATTAATAAGTACCTAGGGGAAAAAATAAGCGTAAAAAAGAAAGAATCAGATAATTAAATAATCACGTTTTGCTGCAGTAAAGGGTAACCTGCTTTTTCATTTTCACGTTTTGAGGTCTTCAAATCGCAATTAATTGATTCTAAGTCATTGTAATTGTATTATACACTTAATCGGTGTCAATACTGAAGTTTTTAAATACTATTTTATAGGGTTGCCGTGCAACGCACAAGCTCATAAATCTAGTGTGTGTGTGTGTCTCTCTCTCTGTGTGTGTGTGTGTGTGTGTATATATATATATATATATATATATATATATATATATATATATATATATATATATATATATATATATATATATATATATATATATATATATATATATATATATAGTGAAGTGATCCGGAAAGAACTAACGGTGGGATAGAACTCACAGATTGAGCTCAATCTGCATACAGATTGGCTCAATCTGCACACAGATTGAGTCAATTTGCACTACAGATTGAGTTTAGTCTATTAGTCTATAAGTTCTCTGAGTTCTCTCCCACCCTTAGTTCTCATTATATATATATATATATATATATATATATATATATATATATATATATATATATATATATATATATATATATATATATATAATGATTCTAGTTTCCAGCAATGTAGTACAACGAGCAGAGATATGTCCACACGTTGTTGCGGGTAATAATTTCGCTATATACTTTAAATATATTTCTTTAGTAGAGATGAAACACACATTGCGGCGGAAAATCGTTTGCAGCAATTAATAATTCCGCTATATACATTAAACTATGTTTCCGTTACAATACGCATATCAATATTTGATTTATTTGCATTAGTTTTCATATATGGCAAATGTAGTATTACTATGGAAAAAATAATTTACATCAAAACAAAATGATATTAATAAAAAATGATATTGTTAAACGAATTAAATGTCAATTAGATCTCTTGATATGTTATAATCTATATTTTGTTTTGCGCCAAAAAAAATATATTTAGAAGGTCACTACACCATATTGTACCTTATATCTAAAAGATATAGCCCAAGTGAATAGTGCATTCTAGCACCTTTACAAACTTACACTCAACTTTTTATTTTTTATTATTCAACCTCACTCTTTATAATAGTTAACTTAATAGTTTTTATAAACTTAACACAAACTTTTCACATTTTATAACTTAACCATCAAACTTCTCATTCATTATAAATCGCCGACACAATTTTCACTATCTAATAACTATTCACTATTATTAATATTATTAACATTATTATTATTATTATTATTATTATTATCAAATCAATCACATAGTTTTTCACTTTCTAGAACCTTTACAAACTCATACCAAACTTTTTATTTTTTATAATTCAACCCCACTCTTTATAATAGTTAACTTAATAGTTTTTATAAACTTAACACAAACTTTTCACATTTTATAACTTAACCATCAAACTTCTCATTCATTATAAATCGCCGACACAATTTTCACTATCTAATAACTACTCACTATTATTGATATTATTAACATCATTATTAATTATTAACATTATTATTATTATTATTATTATTATTATTATTATTATTATTATTATTATTATTATTATTATTATTATTATTATTATTATTATTATCATTATCATTATCAAATCAATCACATAGTTTTCCACTTTATTATTATTTAACTTTTTTCTCTCATTACAAATTAACCACGTAACTCATTTTTTAATAACTATTTTTTTGTTCACCAATCGTTGATCTGCGTCTCACTTTATTGATTGAGCATTTGGTTCTTTTCTCTCGACAAGACAAAATCTAAAACAAAAAATGATGAATAATTACTTTTACGCTTATTACAAATCAATCACATAACTATTTTGGGTCATTCCTCGACAAACGAAAAATAAAACAAAAAAATGATAAATAATTATTTTCTCAATAATTAGCTATGTAAGGGTGAAGAACCGGCGCAAAGCCAGATCGCTCAACTAGTTAAAACTAATGAATAAGAGTATACTCTGAGCTATCAATAATTATTACAAGAAAAATGATCTTTTAATGACGACTTATTAGTTGATCACTAATAATGCTATTTAGTTACTATTAAAAAAATGTCATTAAATTTAGTCTCTAATAATGTTTTTGACGTATATATAATAATGTGGACAAGAAGTGACCAACCTATCAATTTATTATAATTAGTAATCAATATCTTTCGTCATTAAAGTTCATATTTCATGTAGTGAAATAAAATGTTCTTTTTCAAAAAATAAATAATCAACTATATCATTTTATGTATGATTATAATTATTTTACAAAAAACTTCGCCTAGTGGAATATATTAATTATAAAGTAAAGTGACGCTTAACTTTAAATACGATTTCTATTTTAAGTCGGAGAGATTATATTTAATTATTAATTATATAATAAAAATTATCATGAAATTGAAATTATTTAGTACTTCGTTATACATTTGATATTATTATTTTTTTTTTGAAAGGCAAGTAGGATTTATTAATAACGGAAAATTACACGATACGAACTAGCAAGAAGCTAGTAAAACAAGCACGAGACAACACCCGACGACAACTCTACTAAAAACTCACATCAGTTACAGACTCGAAACAATTACAGACTCGAAACACGACAAGACATGAGACTATGTATCTGACTCCGAGGACGCACAAGAAGAGCAGCATGAGCAGCAATCAGTTTCATCCTCGTCCTCAAACGAATGCTTCATCACATTATCGATGAAAAGCCTATCATGCCAGCGAAAGGATTCCCAACGACGGCAACGTTTCATATTAGCCCTTCCCCACACATGTTTAATGAAATGACTTTTAATCAGGGGGTGAATTTTTTTCCCCCTAACATGAAAACGAGCAACAGCTGTAGATGATGGGCAAGCGATAATCTCACTCGATTCGGTGTAATCCCTGTCATTTACACAAGGATCAGCCGAGACATTTTCATCCACATCTGAAGAAGGGTCCATCCTGTTTGGAGATTCACAGCCCACCTTAGGATCATTTAAAAGATTTGGCCCATTAAGCACAGGCCCAGAATTATTTTGAATCTGCTTTTGGGTAAACACACTGTCACGCGTGCCATTGGAATCAGCAAATACATTGGAACTATCCCTATCCTCCCTCGATCCAGTTGTAAACCCTGCGCCCGAGATATTTTCTGGCACGTAATCCGGAGTTGCAGAATCCGGAGGATCGTCGGACGGAAAAGAGACAGAAGCCGGAATTTCGTCGACCGGAACAGGGATAAACTCTCCTTCTTCAATAACATCATCGACATCATCAGATCCGTCAACGACTTCATCTTGTTCGTTGACTTTTTCCTCACAAAGATTAAAGTTCTTACCCACTCTCGGCCCTTCCTTATCCATCGAAATGGGATCCTTGTTAAGCACCGATTGGGACACACCTTTAACCTCAACATCAACGCTGGAGACGTCATGAGGTTTCATCGATGCATCTCCACAGTCGACCTTTACCGAAAAATTGTCAACCTCGATCAAAGTCCACGAAACACGATCTTTGTTAAAGCTAAACACAAGGTTGTGGTTGTACACCGACTCAGGAAGGTTAAAATCGAAACATTTATCACCAATCTTAATCTCAATTCGATTGTTGACAGGTAGTTTAAAAAATTTGGAGTTGAGATTCGCAGACGGGGCAGCAGTGTTTTTGTCACCCCATTTGAACGGTTTGGCCTGACCTCGGTTCCAAGGAGCCGGAGGAAAGTCCACGAACCCATTAATATTCGGAATGGCCTCATGATGCCTGTGAGAAGGAAGATCTTCAACTTTCGAACCCCGACTTGTGCAAGGAGGAATCTTAACCCCTGCAGATTTCTTCTCCAAAGCCTTATAGGCTCGAATCCATCTTCCATTTATATGAATGGAGTTTAAGACTTTGGAGAAAGACTCGATATCGTCAATGCCTTCAAAGCGAACATAACCAAAGCGTTGACCACTCGATAATTTTTTCCGTGCAAAATACACATCTTTAAGAGCACCGTAGTTCTCGAAGATTCTCCGACAATCAGCCCGGGACCATGACTCTGGGAAATTGAAAATCAAAAACGAAGTTACACGATTATCACACGACGATGAAGACGAAAAGCCATTGGGCTTTGCACGATTTTCACACGACGATGAAGACGAAAAGCCAGTGGGCTTCGACATATGGGTCATACCAACATCCTGCAGAGGTCTGGTCGGAGAAGATGTGGCTGACCGGAAGTTAAGGGTGGTGGACAGCAGTGTAAGGTGATCGGAGTTTTATGGTGGACAGCCCTGGTGTACAGTGGTGATAAATATGGTCTATTTAGAAAAGTGGGCGTTTGGAAATTGCAATTTTCATGTAATTTGGTCAAGTTTTGTCGATAAAAAAGAATTTATTTTCTACTACATTTCAACTTACGGATTAGTGTATCGAATAGTACTCACGATGGATTATACATTTGATATTATTGACTATGAGATATGAGAAATAATTGCATATCTGATATTCTACTTGAAAACAGACTAAGTGGGTGTTTGTTTTTGCGTTTTGAAGGTAACTATTTGACTATTATGTTTTCACAACGAAAATAATCAAAAAAATAGTGTTTGGCAAACTAAAGATTCAAAATCGTAGATTATTTGTAGTATTTGTATAGAAAGCAAATGTATTAAAGAGTTATTTTTATATCGATTAGCTCTATGATAGAATTAGACGTTGCACGAGTGGGTAAAAAACTGTGCAATATTAATTGAGTATATCAAATAATTATCGTTGCAAGCTATAGTTAAAAGAATGATGTTTGATTACAAAAATATATTGTTTAATCACGTTGCATTATTAACAAGGACTAAAGTTATATTAGGCATTCTTTTATAGAAAAAGTTTGATGAGACAGTGCACTTGTAATTATATGTTTTCAAAAATGTGAATAAAAAATGAAATTACGTTATTGCTACATAAATATAAGACTATTTGTATCGGCCAAGGCCACGCCCCTGAAATCCCACATGGCACAAAAGCAACGCCCTAAAATTGTGTATCCAGGCGTTAAATGTCAATTTTTTTGTGGCGTGCGTTGGTGAGCAACGGAACAAGCAACACCCGTTGCTTTTACTTTTTTATTTTTTTATTATTTTAAAAATATAATTTTTATCTCTTTTTAACTACTTTACCAATTATATTTTAACACATCATCACAACACTCCTAACTCACACCAAAAACTCACACCACCAATACTCCACACGAAAAACTCACACGTCATAATCATCAAAAAAGTGCAGAAAGCAACCCACATCACCAACCCACGCCCTCTACCACTACAAATAATCTAAATGGAGACAAAAAAAAAACAGACAACTTATCTTGAATAATAACAATATGTAATTATTGGTTTTCACATTGTTAAACGAAGGAAGCAAGAAAGGGATAATGATGACGTAGGGTTTTGGCTCAATTAGGGTCTACGCAATTAACTTGGGCCCCAAGTCAAGTAACCCTAATTCCCATCTATAAATATGGGGCAAAACCTACATCAAGTTCACAATCTCCCAATCGCATACATCTCATACGGTCATTCGATCACACCGCAAAACCTCCACCACCGCAAGTCCGCAACGCATATGGCAGTTCTCGCCGGATCTTCTCCACGATCGTCTTCACGATCGCAACACTAAGGTTTTTACCTACGGGTCTTGTAGGGTTTTTTCTCCCTTTGCCGTCGATAGGGTCCGACTATCGACCGGCGGGCAATTCGTTGGCCACCCTCCCGAGATCATCATCTCGGGTACGGGTTATTCACGGTAACCGGACCGGAGATCAACGACGTTGACGCCTAAAAAAACCCTTTCGCATTGCTGTTCGTGTGTAGGTTTTCCCTTGGAAAAAATATGCATGAACAATTGGCGCCCACCGTGGGGCACGATGCATTATGTCTCGTGTTTCTACCGTCTATCGTTCGGTTTGAGAAGGTTTGTCTTTTCTTATTAAGCTTTTAATTCGTTATATACGGTTTAAGTACATGAATATTTAGCGCAGATGTTCGCGCGCTTGCGCAACTGTCCACACGCTTTTGTCCAGGTTACGCACGCTTAGCGCACAGTTGTCCGCGACTTTAGACGCAATTTACATGCGGTTTTACGCATGCTAGTTCATGCGGTTTCCCCACGCATTCTGCATGCGGTTTTTTGCGCATATGTTTGCGGGTTTACGCACAGTTGTTTGCGCAGGCTCCTGTGAACTTATTTTCCGCAGCATAATGAGAAGTTCGATACGATACTTGACAAAAATATCATACCGAACTTGGGGGACTTGATGACGTAGGGTTTTGGCCCAATTAGGGTCTACGCAATTAACTTGGGCCCCAAGTCAAGTAACCCTAATTTCCATCTATAAATATGGGGCAAAACCTACATCAAGTTCACAATCTCCCAATCGCATACATCTCATACGGTCATTCGATCACACCGCAACTCCTCCACCACCGCAAGTTCGCAACGCATACGGCAGTTCTCGCCGGATCTTCTCCACGATCGTCTTCACGATCGCAACACTAGGGTTTTTACCTACGGGTCTTGTAGGGTTTTTTCTCCCTTTGCCGTCGATAGGGTCCGACTATCGACCGGCGGGCAATTCGTTGGCCACCCTCCCGAGATCATCATCTCGGGTACGGGTTATTCACGGTAACCGGACCGGAGATCAACGACGTTGACGCCTAAAAAAAACCCTTTCGCATTGCTGTTCGTGTGTAGGTTTTCCCTTGGAAAAAATATGCATGAACAGATAATAAATGAACTCAACCCAAGTTTGATTATGCACCATTATCATACATGATCATTAGGCCATTTTGACCCGATAAAGTCAAACCTACAATTGTATAGTTGTGTTATACATTGTTTAGTAACACATTAACTCCCTAAATTGGCATACAAACATTAAGTGTTTTCCAAATCTCTTTTAAAGTCTTCTGGTTTCGAAGGGGCCTCACCTCTATAGGAAGAATTAATTCCAGCCCAAAATACTATCCATACTCAATGTATGGTAATCTTACTTCCGTTCTCTTCTTTACCTTAATTTACAAGTTTTCTCCTTTTCTTTTGTTCAACTTTTTCTTCCATCTTTTATAAGCCTGTTTTTCACAGTCGCCACTTCCGATCTTGCTACTTCTTCTCGGTTACAGGTTTGTTTTCATAGTGCGTTTTTCCTCACCGACCACCGACATCTCGCAGGTGGTTCGGCTTTATCGCTTTCTTGTGTGAATTGAAAGGACCCGTTCATATACATTATAAACGATTCACAATAGTTGATTACATCGCGAGGTACTTGACCTCTATATGATACATTTTACAAACATTGCATTCATTTTTAAAAGACAAACTTTCATTTCATCGAAAGTTGACGGCATGCATACCATTTCAAAATATATCCAACTATATTTGACTAAATAAAATCTTAATGAACTCAACGACTCGAATGCAACGTCTTTTGAAATATGTCATGAATGACTCCAAATAATATCTCTAAAATGAGCAAATGCACAGCGGAAGATTTCTTTCATAACTGATAATAAACATGTTTTAAAGTGTCAACCAAAAGGTTGGTGAGTTCATTAGTTTATCGTAATCAATCATTTTCATAATTTTAATAGACCACAAGATTTCCTTTATTCAATAATCATACACTCGCAAGTGTTTAAAATTCATTCATATGGATTGAACATCTAGTAACCGACATTAACAAAATGTATCTAGAATATCCCCATATATAAATATCGAAGTACTAAAGCAGTTCAAATTCTCTGACTAGGGCGTGTCAAAGCCCATAGATCTATCTTTAGAATTCGCGTCAATTGGTGGCAATTATAATAAACACCAATTCTTAGGCTACCAAGTTCAACAAGGGCGATATCCGGTATAACAATTCAACCATAGAATGTAGTTTCAATTACTTGTGTCTATTTCGTAAAACAGTTATAAAAGCAGCGCATGTATTCTCAGTCCCAAAAATATATATTGCAAAAGCATTTAAAAGGGAGCAAATGAAACTCACTATACTGTATTTTGTAGTAAAAATACATATGACGACACTGGATAAGTGCAGGGTTGGCCTCGGATTCACGAACCTCTATCATTCATATATATATATTAACACATATACTTGTAATTGAATAAATCTATATATTATTATTAATGATGTAATTGTTATATTTAATAATTTATAAGTTTTCTTATTTATTTATATATTTTCATTTTATATATCGTAATATTAATATAGTTACGTTATGTATATTAAATATATATCTTTTTATACGAAGATCATTTGTTTATGAAATTATTATTAATTTTGATAATATTAAAGTTAATAAAAATATTGATATTTTATAATAATATTGATAAAAGTGATCATAATAATGTTATTAATGATATTAATAATGATAGAAATACTAAGTTGTATTAAAATTACTAGGATACTATTAATTATAATAATTCTTTTAAAACATACTTTAGTTGAGATTTTAATAATTTTCATAATAATATTTATATCCCAAAATTTCTATATTTTAAATCCTAACAATATTATTAAACCTATATCTTCATATAATTATAATCAATTTCCTATCCTTTATCATAACACCTTTTATTATAAATTAACATGTTTAGTATTTTTGAAATTATAATAATATTACTAGCGAAAATAATATAATAATAATACTATAAATAATAATATTAGTAATGATAATACAAATATTGTTGATAATAATAACGAACATAATAATGATAATGATATAACTTGTATTAATGTTAATAATAATAATAATTTACTTATTAATAATAACTATAATAATACTAATAATCATCATAACTTCAATATTAGTAATAATAATAATACTAATAATTATAATTCTAATAATGATAATAAGCAAATTAATGATAATATTAATGATAATAATTATATAAATAATACTTATAATAATACTTATGATAATAACAATTATAATACTTATAAGTATGGTAATAACGATAATTATAATACTAACTATAATAATAACAATAATAATCATAATAATAATGATAATAATAATAATAATAATAATAATAATAATAATAATAATAATAATAACAATAATAAATAATGGTGATAAGCTACCTCACAGGGAGTAAAAAAAATGTTGTTGTCCACACCCAAGCTAGGGCTCGAACCCTCGACCTCTCGCACACCCGAACACCCTCATAACCGTCTGATCTAGCCTATCTTTCTGTTATATTACCCACTTAGTTTTTTATTTAACTATCCCACCTTCTAATCTATTTCTTCTTCTTCTTCTTCATATAATAAATTGATCACGTATCAATCTTAATCATAACAGCTAAACCCGTTTTATTTGAGAATATACAAACGAAACAGAATACCTAGTGGTTGACTGGGTTAATTAAAATCAAAGAATGAACTGAAATTTTTTAAACTGGACAGGAAACAAAACCATATGAACTCCAAATTGAATCTCGAATTCTATTTTGTTTTAGAACAAAGTTATAACAAGAAAAAGGTAGTAAAACGTTCCTAGAAACTTTCTAAACCTTCAATTGATTCAAAAATAACTCACAGCGATCGAATTTCTTGATGAACACATTCATTGACTTTTTGAAATTGATGTTTGACCTCAAAATTCGAATTCGATAATTGAAATTGTGATTTGAAACTTTGCAGAGAGTTTAAATAGGAGATTTCAAACACAATTGCATTTAAGAATTTTTAAAATTTATACAAAATCGAGTTTTTGAGTTTTTGGTCAAGAACAGGGTCGACGAGCTGCTATATGTTTTTCTGTTTTCATTCTTGAATTTGTAGGAGAGATAGTGATATATAATGATAGTAATCGAATATTTTAGGCTAATACAGATGATATGTTTGCATTGTAACTCGGTTAAGACGTGTAACAAATTCTGTACGAAGATATCAAACAGAAGAAAATTAAATAAAATTAGAAAGTGACTAAAACTGATTTTGTTTGCGTCTGTTTAAATGGAATCAAATTGTACTGGATTGCAGATAGAAAACAAGAATTGATACAGGATCGATGGTGATATGAAACTGAATTGTACGCTTATTCCTTGAATCATAATTTACATAATAAATATTGATAATTAGTAATATTCTAGTAATAATAATAATTATATTAACAATAATAATAATTAGTGATCATATTATTTATACTAATAAAACTAATATATTTTCTTATAATAATTATAATAATAATAATTTATAGTAATAATAATGATAACTTTTAATAATAATAAATCACAATAATAATAATAATATTAGTGAAAATGATAACATTATAAATGATAATAATATTAATAATACTAATTATCATAGTATTAATAATGATAATAATAATATTTATATATAACAAGTTTCATAGTTATATAATATTACTAACTCTAGTATTGATTTTAATATTAAAGGTGATAGCAATAATAAATATATATTATTACATATTATATATTATATATTGTATAATAATAGATATTATACATTTTAATAATAACATCTAATAATAATGAGGATATAATAAGTTACATGTTTTCATTTTTATATATAATAATATTAATAATACTGATTCTGGTATTATTAATAATAAAAGCAATAATATTATAACAATTATATTTTTAACTTTTAATTAGTAATTTTAAATGATACATATGTTGAATATTTATACTTTTATAAACAATTATTAATAAGAATCATATATAGTTTTTATATTATATCTTTTCATTTTGGTAATACTTAACTATTATTATTTTACCTTTTTAATTCCAATTAGTTAAAGTGTATTTTCAAAATATTAAATATACACTAATATTTATATTTGTATATATTTATTTACATTTTTAATTACACACAATTGTTCGTGAATCGTCGGGAATAGTCAAGGTCAAATGCATTTATGAAAAATAGTTCCAACATTTTAAGACTCGATTTAATAGACTTTGCTTATCGTGTCGGAATCATTATAAGATTAAGTTTAATTTTGATTGAAAATTTCCAGGTCGTCACAGTACCTACCCGTTAAAGAAATTTCGTCCCGAAATTTGATCGAGATCATCATGGTTAACAGTAAAAATGTTTTCCTGACGAATATGAGCTGATAAATAGAGTTTTATTACTGTTGAGTAATATGGATAAGATAATTCGATTACTCGAAGAGTATAAGCGAAGCTATCGCAAAAGTTTGAAATAAAGAAATAGAGATTCATCTTAACTTTTGACATAGTCATGGTTGATTTCCGGAATTTCAGGGATTTAAAAAAAAAATCTTTGAAATCTAAAAGATCTGATTCTTTGGTGAATAAGGTAATTAAGATCTCTTAAATTAAATGCGAATATCTGCCTCGATTGCTCTGTCGGATACTCCTATTATAAATTTACCTCTACCGTTCAATTATTTTCACCACATCACTACTTTCTTTCTTAATTCATATTTCCAAAGATTTTGAAAATGCTTAATCCAGTTCTAATCCTTAATATCTTCTTGATTATTGTATCAATCACTCTTCTTTTTCAACTACCACCAGAGGAATCTATTCACTTCTACTATTACCTTGGGGTGATACTATTCTTAATTCTACCGTGTCTTTATATTGCTATTCGTATTAATATCCACGGTTTGTAATTCCTGTGTTGTTGTTGGGCTTTATATTTTCTCTTATATTTTGGAGCTCTTTGCCTTTTTATTCTCTTCTCGCTCTCTAGTAAAGCGAGTAACGGTCCAGAATTCGTAAGTATGGAACTTCGAATGAACTTAATGTTCTAAACAATAAAGAACGTAATCGCATGATTTGATTTGTCAAATTACCCGAATTCAAGAGAAATGATAGGACTATCAAGAAAATATGTTCTTGATATGTTTATAGATTAGATAGAATGTAAGAGTCGTGTAACATGACACATGATGACGGTATGATCTGTGAATCATCACGTTCTATTAGAAACTCAGCATGACTTACTATAATATAATCACGTTGATCAAGTGTCATTATATTATACTAATTCATGCATCAATTTCTTTACATTTCTCCAGAATTCATTCATAAATTAAAATTAAATTTTACAGAAGTTTCCAATATAATGAAACACAGGAAGCACGAAAAGGTATATAATTTCGGACGAGAATATTTATGAAAATATCCTCAGAAATATCGAAGATATTTATGATGATATTTTGGAATTTCCAAGTTCGAAGGTTGATGAAGAAAAATTTTCCGCAAGATTTTAACATGACTTTAGAGCAAGATATTCTCTAAAGATTTCAACGGATCTAGAATTACCTGGATTCTTTGAATATAGGGTATGGTCCTTGTATTTGTCCTTTGTCACCTTCGTGGTTAGCTCAATCCATTTTTCAGTTCCAACTTTTCTGAGCTTTTCCAACATACTATTCTTTATCATCAAACTTCCGACGATTAAGGTCGTTTACGGTTGTCTACAGTTTTCTGCTGCTTCATTCAGCTTTTTCAAAGTTCAATGTATTGATTCGTAGGCTGGGTGCTTTTCAAAATTTCATAATTGAAGATCGTAATTCTAGGAGATAATTGTTATATGTATACATATAACTATCGATGTAAAAAGGCTACGAGATTCGAAATACTGACTGCTGATTCTCGGTAATTAGTATGGCAATTATTGTTACAGGGTATAGATGAATACACGATGGGGTTTCAATGAATATAATGATTTTTCAGAAAGTCCAAATTCATTGAAGTTGCTGGTAAGTTTACTGCTAATGTAGTGGGATTTAATCTGTTCCCCGGTAATGATGACGAAAGGTAAACTTATATATCAGGGTTATTGATGTGCGTAGAGGTGTATGCGAAATAGTTATATTTTTGCTACGAAATACTATTAAATACGATACAATTTTACACAAGTTATTTATTTATTTATAGAGTGGATATACCTAAACCTTGCTACAACACTTATAGGTAGTGTACCTAATCGTACAGTAGTGTAGTTTTTAGTAAGTCCGGTTCGTCCACAGGGAACTAGCCAAGTTTAACGCTATATTTTTAAAACTATATTTGTATATATATATATATATATATATATATATATATATATATATATATATATATATATATATATATATATATATATATAAGTAATATTATTATTATAAAAGGGGGTTTTTACCGTTTAATGACCGGTTTGTCGATTTTAAAACTTTAGTCGCAGTTAAAACCTA
Source organism: Rutidosis leptorrhynchoides (assembly GCF_046630445.1). Classification (NCBI taxonomy): domain Eukaryota; kingdom Viridiplantae; phylum Streptophyta; class Magnoliopsida; order Asterales; family Asteraceae; genus Rutidosis; species Rutidosis leptorrhynchoides. The sequence continues at coordinate 90,462,509 of NC_092333.1, forward strand.
ATGTAAAATATTAAAAATAAAAATAACTAAATTTAAAGCGTAAAGTAAATGACAATAATTAAAGTGCGATAAATTAAAGTGCGATAAATAAAATGACAGTAAATAAAATTGCGATAATTAAAAAGTACAATAATTAAAATGACGATAAATAAAATGATGATGAGATATAAAATAAAGGAATTATGCTTATTTAAACTTCCGTAATCATGATGTTTGGCGTGTTGATTTTAATTTATTACCATGGGTTATTTGTCCTTTGTCCTGGATTATTCGATATGTCCATACGGTTTTGTCCATAATAGTCCATCAGTCATAAATATAAAGTGCGAAAGTCTTCGTCAAATTATCCTTATACCCGAAGTCAAATATACCAACTAATTGGGGATTCGAACTTTAACAAGGTCTTAATACTTTGTTTAATGAATACACCAGGTTATCGACTGCGTGTAGTCCAAGGTTTTACTACTTTGTTAACAATTACACCAATTGAAATGTCCCGTTCTTATTGATTAAAAACGTTCCATATTAATTGATTTCGTTGCGAGGTTTTGACCTCTATATGAGACGTTTTTCAAAGACTGCATTCATTTTTAAAACAAACCATAACCTTTATTTCATAAATAAATGTTTAAAAAGCTTTACGTAGATTATCAAATAATGATAATCTAAAATATCCTGTTTACACACGACCATTACATAATGGTTTACAATACAAATATGTTACATCGAAATCAGTTTCTTGAATGCAGTTTTTACACAATATCATACAAACATGGACTCCAAATCTTGTCCTTATTTTAGTATGCAACAGCGGAAACTCTTAATATTCACCTGAGAATAAACATGCTTTAAACGTCAACAAAAATGTTGGTGAGTTATAGGTTTAACCTATATATATCAAATCGTAACAATAGACCACAAGATTTCATATTTCAATACACATCCCATACATAGAGATAAAAATCATTCATATGGTGAACACCTGGTAACCGACATTAACAAGATGCATATATAAGAATATCCCCATCATTCCGGGACACCCTTCGGATATGATATAAATTTCGAAGTACTAAAGCATCCGGTACTTTGGATGGGGTTTGTTAGGCCCAATAGATCTATCTTTAGGATTCGCGTCAATTAGGGTGTCTGTTCCCTAATTCTTAGATTACCAGACTTAATAAAAAGGGGCATATTCGATTTCGATAATTCAACCATAGAATGTAGTTGCACGTACTTGTGTCTATTTTGTAAATCATTTATAAAACCTGCATGTATTCTCATCCCAAAAATATTAGATTTTAAAAGTGGGACTATAACTCACTTTCACAGATTTTTACTTCGTCGGGAAGTAAGACTTGGCCACTGGTTGATTCACGAACCTATAACAATATATACATATATATCAAAGTATGTTCAAAATATATTTACAACACTTTTAATATATTTTGATGTTTTAAGTTTATTAAGTCAGCTGTCCTTGTTAGTAACCTACAACTAGTTGTCCACAGTTAGATGTACAGAAATAAATCGATAAATATTATCTTGAATCAATCCACGACCCAGTGTATACGTATCTCAGTATTGATCACAACTCAAACTATATATATTTTGGAATCAACCTCAACCCTGTATAGCTAACTCCAACATTCACATATAGAGTGTCTATGGTTGTTCCGAAATATATATAGATGTGTCGACATGATAGGTCGAAACATTGTATACGTGTCTATGGTATCTCAAGATTACATAATATACAATACAAGTTGATTAAGTTATGGTTGGAATAGATTTGTTACCAATTTTCACGTAGCTAAAATGAGAAAAATTATCCAATCTTGTTTTACCCATAACTTCTTCATTTTAAATCCGTTTTGAGTGAATCAAATTGCTATGGTTTCATATTGAACTCTATTTTATGAATCTAAACAGAAAAGTATAGGTTTATAGTCGAAAAAATAAGTTACAAGTCGTTTTTGTAAAGGTAGTCATTTCAGTCGAAAGAACGACGTCTAGATGACCATTTTAGAAAACATACTTCCACTTTGAGTTTAATCATAATTTTTGGATATAGTTTCATGTTCATAATAAAAAACATTTTCTCAGAATAACAACTTTAAAATCAAAGTTTATCATAGTTTTTAATTAACTAACCCAAAACAGCCCGCGGTGTTACTACGACGGCGTAAATCCGGTTTTACGGTGTTTTTCGTGTTTCCAGGTTTTAAATCATTAATTTAGCATATCATATAGATATAGAACATGTGTTTAGTTTATTTTAAAAGTCAAGTTAGAAGGATTAACTTTTGTTTGCGAACAAGTTTAGAATTAACTAAACTATGTTCTAGTGATTACAAGTTTAAACCTTCGAATAAGATAGCTTTATATGTATGAATCGAATGATGTTATGAACATCATTACTACCTTAAGTTCCTTGGATAAACCTACTGGAAAAGTGAAAAATGGATCTAGCTTCAATGGATCCTTGGATGGCTCGAAGTTCTTGAAGCAGAATCATGACACGAAAACAAGTTCAAGTAAGATCATCACTTGAAATAAGATTGTTATAGTTATAGAAATTGAACCAAAGTTTGAATATGATTATTACCTTGTATTAGAATGATAACCTACTGTAAGAAACAAAGATTTCTTGAGGTTGGATGATCACCTTACAAGATTGGAAGTGAGCTAGCAAACTTGAAAGTATTCTTGATTTTATGAAACTAGAACTTTTGGAATTTATGAAGAACACTTAGAACTTGAAGATAGAACTTGAGAGAGATCAATTAGATGAAGAAAATTGAAGAATGAAAGTGTTTGTAGGTGTTTTTGGTCGTTGGTGTATGGATTAGATATAAAGGATATGTAATTTTGTTTTCATGTAAATAAGTCATGAATGATTACTCATATTTTTGTAATTTTATGAGATATTTCATGCTAGTTGCCAAATGATGGTTCCCACATGTGTTAGGTGACTCACATGGGCTGCTAAGAGCTGATCATTGGAGTGTATATACCAATAGTACATACATCTAAAAGCTGTGTATTGTACGAGTACGAATACGGGTGCATACGAGTAGAATTGTTGATGAAACTGAACGAGGATGTAATTGTAAGCATTTTTGTTAAGTAGAAGTATTTTGATAAGTGTATTGAAGTCTTTCAAAAGTGTATAAATACATATTAAAACACTACATGTATATACATTTTAACTGAGTCGTTAAGTCATCGTTAGTCGTTACATGTAAGTGTTGTTTTGAAACCTTTAGGTTAACGATCTTGTTAAATGTTGTTAACCCAATGTTTATAATATCAAATGAGATTTTAAATTATTATATTATCATGATATTATCATGTATGAATATCTCTTAATATGATATATATACATTAAATGTCTTTACAACGATAATCGTTACATATATGTCTCGTTTAAAAATCATTAAGTTAGTAGTCTTGTTTTTACATATGTAGTTCATTGTTAATATACTTAATGATATGTTTACTTATCATAGTATCATGTTAACTATATATATATCCATATATATGTCATCATATAGTTTTTACAAGTTTTAACGTTCGTGAATCACCGGTCAACTTGGGTGGTCAATTGTCTATATGAAACATATTTCAATTAATCAAGTCTTAACAAGTTTGATTGCTTAACATGTTGGAAACATTTAATCATGTAAATATCAATCTCAATTAATATATATAAACATGGAAAAGTTCGGGTCACTACAGTACCTACCCGTTAAATAAATTTCGTCCCGAAATTTTAAGCTGTTGAAGGTGTTGACGAATCTTCTAGAAATAGATGCGGGTATTTCTTCTTCATCTGATCTTCACGCTCCCAGGTGAACTCGGGTCCTCTACGAGCATTCCATCGAACCTTAACAATTGGTATCTTGTTTTGCTTAAGTCTTTTAACCTCACGATCCATTATTTCGACGGGTTCTTCGATGAATTGAAGTTTTTCGTTGATTTGGATTTCATCTAACGGAATAGTGAGATCTTCTTTAGCAAAACATTTCTTTAAATTCGAGACGTGGAAAGTGTTATGTACAGCTGCGAGTTGTTGAGGTAACTCTAGTCGGTAAGCTACTGGTCCGATACGATTAATAATCTTGAATGGTCCAATATACCTTGGATTTAATTTCCCTCGTTTACCAAATCGAACAATGCCTTTCCAAGGTGCAACTTTAAGCATGACCATCTCTCCAATTTCAAATTCTATATCTTTTCTTTTAATGTCAGTGTAGCTCTTTTGTCGACTTTGGGCGGTTTTCAACCGTTGTTGAATTTGGATGATCTTCTCGGTAGTTTCTTGTATAATCTCCGGACCCGTAATCTGTCTATCCCCCACTTCACTCCAACAAATCGGAGACCTGCACTTTCTACCATAAAGTGCTTCAAACGGCGCCATCTCAATGCTTGAATGGTAGCTGTTGTTGTAGGAAAATTCTGCTAACGGTAGATGTCGATCCCAACTGTTTCCGAAATCAATAACACATGCTCGTAGCATGTCTTCAAGCGTTTGTATCGTCCTTTCGCTCTGCCCATCAGTTTGTGGATGATAGGCAGTACTCATGTCTAGACGAGTTCCTAATGCTTGCTGTAATGTCTGCCAGAATCTTGAAATAAATCTGCCATCCCTATCAGAGATAATAGAGATTGGTATTCCATGTCTGGAGATGACTTCCTTCAAATACAGTCGTGCTAACTTCTCCATCTTGTCATCTTCTCTTATTGGCAAGAAGTGTGCTGATTTGGTGAGACGGTCAACTATTACCCAAATAGTATCAAAACCACTTGCAGTCCTTGGCAATTTAGTGATGAAATCCATGGTAATGTTTTCCCATTTCCATTCCGGGATTTCGGGTTGTTGAAGTAGACCTGATGGTTTCTGATGCTCAGCTTTGACCTTAGAACACGTCAAACATTCTCCTACGTATTTAGCAACATCGGCTTTCATACCCGGCCACCAAAAATGTTTCTTGAGATCCTTGTACATCTTCCCCGTTCCAGGATGTATTGAGTATCTGGTTTTATGAGCTTCTCTAAGTACCATTTCTCTCATATCTCCAAATTTTGGTACCCAAATCCTTTCAGCCCTATACCGGGTTCCGTCTTCCCGAATATTAAGATGCTTCTCCGATCCTTTGGGTATTTCATCCTTTAAATTTCCCTCTTTTAAAACTCCTTGTTGCGCCTCCTTTATTTGAGTAGTAATGTTATTATGAATCATTATATTCATAGATTTTACTCGAATGGGTTCTCTGTCCTTCCTGCTCAAGGCATCGGCTACCACATTTACCTTCCCCGGGTGGTAACGAATCTCAAAGTCGTAATCATTCAATAATTCAATCCACCTACGCTGCCTCATATTCAGTTGTTTCTGATTAAATATGTGTTGAAGACTTTTGTGGTCGGTATATATAATACTTTTGACCCCATATAAGTAGTGCCTCCAAGTCTTTAATGCAAAAATAACCGCGCCTAATTCCAAATCATGCGTCGTATAATTTTGTTCGTGAATCTTCAATTGTCTAGACGCATAAGCAATCACCTTCGTTCGTTGCATTAATACACAACCGAGACCTTGCTTTGATGCATCACAATAAATCACAAAATCATCATTCCCTTCAGGCAATGACAATATAGGTGCCGTAGTTAGCTTTTTCTTCAATAACTGAAACGCTTTCTCTTGTTCATCATTCCATTCAAATTTCTTCCCTTTATGCGTTAATGCAGTCAAGGGTTTTGCTATTCTGGAAAAGTCTTGGATGAACCTTCTGTAGTAACCAGCTAGTCCTAAAAACTGGCGTATGTGTTTCGGAGTTTTCGGGGTTTCCCACTTTTCAACAGTTTCTATCTTTGCCGGATCCACCTTAATACCTTCTTTGTTCACTATGTGACCGAGGAATTGAACTTCTTCCAACCAAAATGCACACTTTGAAAACTTAGCGTACAATTCTTCCTTCCTCAATACTTCTAACACCTTTCTCAAATGTTCACCGTGTTCTTGGTCATTCTTTGAGTAAATAAGTATGTCATCAATGAAAACAATGACAAACTTGTCAAGGTATGGTCCACACACTCGGTTCATAAGGTCCATGAACACAGCTGGTGCATTAGTTAAACCAAACGGCATGACCATAAACTCGTAATGACCGTAACGTGTTCTGAAAGCAGTCTTTGGAATATCATCTTCTTTCACCCGCATTTGATGATACCCGGAACGTAAGTCAATCTTTGAATAAACAGACGAGCCTTGTAGTTGATCAAATAAGTCGTCGATTCTCGGTAGTGGGTAGCGGTTCTTGATGGTAAGTTTGTTCAACTCTCGGTAGTCGATACACAACCTGAATGTACCATCTTTCTTCTTGACAAACAAAACAGGAGCTCCCCACGGTGATGTGCTTGGTCGAATGAAACCACGCTCTAAAAGTTCTTGTAATTGGCTTTGTAGTTCTTTCATCTCGCTGGGTGCGAGTTTGTAAGGAGCACGAGCTATTGGTGCAGCTCCTGGTACAAGATCTATTTGAAATTCAACGGATCGATGTGGGGGTAATCCCGGTAATTCTTTCGGAAATACATCAGGAAATTCTTTTGCGACGGGAACATCATTGATGCTCTTTTCTTCAGTTTGTACTTTCTCGACGTGTGCTAGAACAACATAGCAACCTTTTCTTATTAGTTTTTGTGCCTTCAAATTACTAATAAGATGCAGCTTCGTGTTGCCCTTTTCTCCGTACACCATTAAGGGTTTTCCTTTTTCTCGTATAATGCGAATTGCATTTTTGTAACAAACGATCTCCGCTTTCACTTCTTTCAACCAGTCCATACCGATTATCACATCAAAACTCCCTAACTCTATTGGTATCAAATCAATCTTAAATGTTTCGCTAACCAGTTTAATTTCTCGATTTCGACATATATTATCTGCTGAAATTAATTTACCATTTGCTAATTCGAGTAAAAATTTACTATCCAAAGGCGTCAATGGACAACTTAATTTAGCACAAAAATCTCTACTCATATAGCTTCTATCCGCACCCGAATCAAATAAAACGTAAGCAGATTTATTGTCAATAAGAAACGTACCCGTAACAAGCTCCGGGTCTTCCTGTGCCTCTGCCGCATTAATATTGAAAACTCTTCCACGGCCTTGTCCATTCGTGTTCTCCTGGTTCGGGCAATTTCTAATAATGTGGCCCGGTTTTCCACATTTATAACAAACTACATTGGCATAACTTGCTCCGACACTACTTGCTCCGCCATTACTCGTTCCGACACCATTTGTTCCTTTCGTTCTATTAACCCCTGGTCCGTAGACCTCACACTTCGCCGCGCTATGACCATTTCTTTTACACTTGTTGCAAAATTTGGTGCAGAACCCCGAGTGATTCTTTTCACACCTTTGGCATAGCTGCTTCTGATTGTTGTTGTTGTTGCGGTTATTATTGTTGTTGGGATGATTGTTGTAGTTGCTGTTGTTGTTGTTGTTGTTGTTGTTGGGCCGTTTGTTGTATTTACGATTGATGTTGCGATTGTTGGGATAATTGTTGCGATTATTGTTGTAATTGCTGTTGATGTTGTATTGGTGATTCTTATCACCGTTTTCCTCCCACTTTCTTTTGACTTGCTTCACATTGGCCTCTTCAGCAGTCTGTTCTTTAATTCTTTCTTCAATTTGGTTCACGAGTTTGTGAGCCATTCTACATGCCTGTTGTATGGAGGCGGGCTCGTGTGAACTTATATCTTCTTGGATTCTTTCCGGTAATCCTTTCACAAACGCGTCGATCTTCTCTTCCTCATCTTCGAATGCTCCCGGACACAATAGGCACAATTCTGTGAATCGTCTTTCGTACGTGGTAATATCACATCCTTGGGTTCGTAACCCTCTAAGTTCTGTCTTGAGCTTATTGACCTCGGTTCTGGGACGGTACTTCTCGTTCATCAAGTGCTTGAATGCTGACCACGGTAGTGCGTACGCATCGTCTTGTCCCACTTGCTCTAGATAGGTATTCCACCATGTTAACGCAGAACCTGTGAAGGTATGCGTAGCGTACTTTACTTTGTCCTCTTCAGTACACTTACTTATGGCAAACACCGATTCGACCTTCTCGGTCCACCGTTTCAATCCGATCGGTCCTTCGGTTCCATCAAATTCCAAAGGTTTGCAGGCAGTGAATTCTTTGTAGGTGCATCCTACACGATTTCCTGTACTGCTAGATCCAAGGTTATTGTTGGTATGTAGCGCAGCCTGTACTGCGGCTATGTTTGAAGCTAGAAAAGTACGGAATTCCTCTTCATTCATATTCACGGTGTGTCGAGTAGTCGGTGCCATTTCCTTCAAAATAGTTAAATGGAACAAGTTAATCATACAGAATATTAAGAGTAGTTAATAGTATTTCGTAGCATAATATGAACTCATTTATAAAAGCTTTTTCTTCATATTAGCGTTTTATAAGTTTAAATTCGGGTAGTACCTACCCGTTAAGTTCATACTTAGTAGCTAATATACAATTCAACTACTACAATTCTATATGAAAAACTGATTATAATAATATTTCGCGTTCAAACTTTTATACAATATTTTACAAACTTACAATACCGCTTATTTTACATAAAGCATGAAATATAGCAAACAATAACTTTGATACAAGATAGTTGTGAAGATAATTCTAGCTAGTACACAAGTCGTTCAGCAAAGGCAATAAAGACACGTAATTCATACGTCCAGAAACAAGTCATGCATTCTGGTTTTACTAGGACTACTTCCCATCCTTGGTCTTGTGCAACATAACCGTTATGGCCGTTGATAAGACAGCGTGTTGTAACGTCGTCAAAGGGACGAGGGTTACGTAATGTCCAACAGTCCCGTAATAATCTAAAAACCTCATTTCTTACCCCAATTACCGACTCCGTCACTTGTGGAAACGTTTTGTTTAATAGTTGTAGCCCGATGTTCTTGTTCTCACTTTGGTGAGAAGCGAACATTACTAATCCGTAAGCATAACATGATTCTTTATGTTGCATGTTAGCCGCTTTTTCTAAATCACGAAGTCCAATATTCGGATATATTGAGTCAAAATAATTTCTTAACCCGTTGCGTAAAATAGCATTTGGGTTCCCCGCAATATATGCGTCAAAGTAAACACATCGTAACTTATGGGTTTCCCAATGTGATATCCCCCATCTTTCAAACGAAAGTCTCTTATAAACCAAGACATTCTTGGAACGTTCTTCGAATGTCTTACAAACTGATCTCGCCTTAAATAGTTGTGCCGAGGAATTCTGGCCGACTCTAGACAAGATTTCATCAATCATGTCTCCGGGTAGGTCTCTTAAGATATTGGGTTGTCTATCCATTTTGTGTTTTTAAACTGTAAAATAGACAAGAGTTAGATTCATAAAAAAAATACTTATTAATACAAGCAATTTTTACATATATCATAAAGCATAAGAACACTATATTACATATATTACACCACACGAATACAACTATCTTATTCCGACTCGCTCGTTTCTTCTTCTTCGGTTTTGGTTCGTTTTGCCAAGTTTCTAGGGATATATGATGTTCCCCTAATACGAGCCGTCGTTGTCCACATTGGTTTAGAAAAACCTGGTGGTTTAGAGGTTCCCGGGTCATTGTTACAACTTAAGGACTTCGGGCGTTGACGATACATATAAAGTTCATCGGGGTTGGAATTAGATTTCTCTATTTTTATGCCCTTTCCCTTATTATTTTCTTTTGCCTTTTTAAATTCAGTTGGGGTAATTTCTATAACATCATCGGAATTCTCGTCGGAATCCGATTCATCGGAGAATTGGTAATCCTCCCAATATTTTGCTTCCTTGGCGGAAACACCATTGACCATAATTAACCTTGGTCGGTTGGTTGAGGATTTTCTTTTACTTAACCGTTTTATTATTTCCCCCACCGTTTCTATTTCTTCATCCGGTTCCGATTCTTCTTCCGGTTCCGATTCTTCTTCCGGTTCCGACTCTTCTTCCGGTTCCTCTTCGGGAACTTGTGAATCAGTCCACGAATCATTCCAATTTACATTTGACTCTTCATTATTATTAGGTGAGTCAATGGGACTTGTTCTAGAGGTAAACATCTATCACATAATATCAAACGCGTTAAGAGATTAATATATCACATAATATTCACATGTTAAAAATATATAGTTTCCAACAAAATTTGTTAAGCAATCATTTTTCAAGTAAACACGGTCGAAGTCCAGACTCACTAATGCATCCTAACAAACTCGATAAGACACACTAATGAAAAATTCTGGTTCTCTAAGACCAACGCTCGGATACCAACTGAAATGTCCCGTTCTTATTGATTAAAAACGTTCCATATTAATTGATTTCGTTGCGAGGTTTTGACCTCTATATGAGACGTTTTTCAAAGACTGCATTCATTTTTAAAACAAACCATAACCTTTATTTCATAAATAAAGGTTTAAAAAGCTTTACGTAGATTATCAAATAATGATAATCTAAAATATCCTGTTTACACACGACCATTACATAATGGTTTATAATGATACCGCAGCCCGCATGCGCATGTAACATACACACGGTCATGCGCTATGGTGCCTGTGCTCTCATGCGGCATGCGGCATGCGGATCCGTATCTGGTCCTTTACGGCGGTTGAGCAAATATCTTTTCCATAATTATATCCGTGATTCGGGGGAGATGGTTATGGAAACGATTATCACTATCCTATGACGGTTCTAGAATTAGGGTTTGCCTATAAATACAAACCCTAATCGTCGTTAGCAACATACCACGTTACGTAGCCATCTTCTACCACACATCCTACGTAACTTACATCCTCTATCATCTTCTAAAGGTTAACAGGTGAGTTCTTTATTAACTGGTACCTACAACCTTGCTTGGGGCCTTCTGATCGACGGACGTCATCGAAGGTGGACTTAATCACTTGGCCACCCCGCCGACATCATCATGTCGGCCAGGGTTATTCACGGTAGCCGGACCGGAGAGCCACGTTCTAAGATCCTTAAACCCCTCCTTTACGTTGAGCAAGCATGTTAAGACTCCTCGGTTAAAACATGCATGATCAAGTGGTGCTTTCATTGAGAGTCGAATTAATTCAAGATTGTTTAATTGCTTTTTCTTTTAAGGTTTTGAATTGTATGACTCGTTATTTACAAAATTTTTGAATTTTTTCTTTAACAGTATCATGACTTCCGAGGAATCATCGGAGCATACTCAAACAGCAATTCAACACGCGCCGTCTGGTAGTCAGCAAACGCCAATTTTGACTACGGAGGCGGCTGCTCAAGCAGGGTACACAATGTACCCCCCACCTGTATCCGGCGAACCCTTTCAGCGGTTTAAGCCGACATATCCGGATGGGGTTACACCGCCAAGAGCAAACTCACCAGTCACAACCACGCGGTTGGATTTTTCATCGGTGGATGCAAGGGTTATCCCGATAAACGCTGGTGGCGAAACCATGGGACCACATGTAGTTTGCTGCGGCCAGGTACCTATTTACAGTACCACTGTTTCGATACCTCTGCAGACGCAGACTATTCAGCAAAACTCGTCGTTTACACCCCTGCAACCTTGGCAACCACCGCGCCCAGTTTCTCAATTCTTAACCCCTGCGGATGCGCAGGCGTTACTTAACAGCTGGGGATTTGGTGTCATTCCAGACGCAAACTCTCATTGGGCGCCAATAACAGCGCAACAACAAAGCACAGCGCATACAGTTGGGCTTTTAAGTGTGTATCCTCAAGTTTCGCAGATATCTGCGCCACAGGTTTCACTTCCTTTACAGCCACCTGTGTACTCCGCGTCTTCAAGTTATCCCTCTTTTCCAACGCAGCAGCCTTGGTCATATCCGCAGGCGCAGGGTCAACCTTGGCAAAATGTTCAAGGGCAGGCAAATCTTGCAAGTCAATTCATGCAGGCCGCACCTCCCGATATGGTTCACTTATTTTCACAACCTGACTTTGTTCAGGACATGATGAAGCGTTTCTTTGCAAATTTGAAAGGGGATCCTGTTAAACCACCCTTCGAGCTACCGACTACCTTTGACAAGTTTCCTCCGCATATATCCGCCTACCCGTTTCCATCAGCACCAAAGATACCTAGCACGTTGGGTACTTACAATGGCCTGACCGATCCAGATGATTTTTTACAGCGCTTCGAAGGCGCAATGCGCACTCAAGGCTGGGTGGATCCGGTTGCGTGTCAGATATTTCCTATGACACTACAGGGTATTGCTCGTGAGTGGTTTAATAAGTTGCCGGCGGGTAGTATTGCCGGGTTTATGGATCTGCGGACAAAGTTTTTACTGCAATATCAGAATCAGAGACCACGCAAGCGCACTCACATTGAATGCCATGACATCGTGCAGAAGTCCAAGGAATCTTTGGGCGAATTTCTCACAAGGTATACTAATGAGTGCCTGCGTATACCAGATCTCAAACCAGAGCAACAGATTTCCGGACTCATACATGGTATAAACTCAGAACGTCATCCAACACTGGTAAGGCGTCTGCGCCATACAGTCCCAACAACTTATGCTGAGGCGCTTAATGAATGCCACGACTATATGCGGAGTGGCGAAGATAATGACATTCCAACAGCTAGCACACGCAACGAGAGGAAGGACGATGATGATCGTTCGCGCGATCAAAATCGTGGTAACAACTCTCGCGGAAGGTATCCTAGCGGTGGTCCTATCAGGAATGATAAAGGGAAAACAAGTGGCAATTATCGAAACAATAATCAGCGCGGCATCAACAATCAGAACTATGCGCTTCTTAAAAGCTTATCCAAAACGCCCAAAGAAATTTTGGCGACGGAGCCAGTATGCGCGACCTTCGCGGTTCCAACTCCGCTTACAGAATTTGGTAAGCGGGATAAGACAAAGTATTGTGAATTTCACGATGATTACGGGCACGATACGAATAGGTGTAAAAACTTGATGGAACGGGTACTGGAGGCGCTCCGTGCGGGTAAGTTGGATCACCTCAAACCGCCAAAGAAAGATAAAGGGAAAGCCGCAGAAGAAGGGTCAAAAACTAAAACCTTTGCGTGGCAGAAAGTGGATAAGACCAAAAATGCTGATTTAACCATTAACATGGTTGACGCAGAGAAATTAGGTCAGCGAAGAAAGTATAACGATCATCAGGATTGGGAACTTCTTCCAATCACTTTCCCTCCTGTGATGTCAATTGACAGGGTGAATGAACCTATCATTATCAAGTGCCGCATTCCTTCTTGCGGGGTGCAGGTCAAGCGCATGCATGTCGACACTGGGAGCGGCGTTGACATTATGTACGAGCATTGCTATCAATTTCTTCCCGAACACGTGAAGGCGCAGCTACGTCCGTCTGATATCACGCTGTCTGGTTTTTCCGGAGAAAGCTCATGGCCCGTGGGACGGATAGAGTTAGTAATAGAGTTCGAAGATGACAAGAATCCGCAGTTAATAAGGAACGAATTAGTTGACTTTTATGTGGTTCGCTCGACTTCGCGATATAATGCGCTACTGGGAAGAAATTTCATACGGCGTTTTAACATCATACCTTCGGTAGTGCACGGTTTGATTAAGTTTCCTACTAAGGGAGGAGTTGCCACAATGGCGTCACATCAAACGATTGAGATATGTACGTCAGTTGTGCAAATTAACATCCCTAGCGTCGGGGAGCAGATTGCAAGCAGTGCGGTCATTGCTAATCGCTTGCATCCAGATAAGCGTATAAAAATCGGCGCAGGTTTATCAGCTGAAACCAAGGCTAAATTACATGGTATATTGTCCGCAAACGCAGATGTTTTCGCATGGAGCGAATCAGATATGACAGGTGTCCCGCGGGACATTGCGGAACATAAATTGCATGTTAATCCATCGCTCACACCTGTTAGGCAAAAGAAGCGGCATATGGCTTTAGACCGCAGTGATTGGCTATGCGCAGAAGTAGACAACCTTGTGAAAGCAAACATTCTACGCGAAGTGCGTTATCAAACATGGGTTGCCAATCCGGTGTTGGTGAAAAAGGCTGATGGTAACTGGCGAATGTGCGTTGATTTTAAAGACATTAACAAAGCATGTCCTAAAGACAATTACCCTCTCCCGGAGATAGACTGGAAGGTTGAATCTTTATCTGGATTCAGATATAAGTGCTTTCTGGACGCATACAAAGGTTATCACCAAATTCTAATGGCTGCGGAAGATGAAGACAAGACTGCTTTTCATACGCCGCAGGGTATTTATTGTTACACAAAGATGCCTTTCGGCTTGAAGAACGCGGGCGCGACCTATCAGCGTGTAATTGACGCAGCATTCAAGCCTCAAATTGGCAGAAATCTTGAAGCGTATGTCGATGACTTGGTAATCAAAAGCAACACCGAAGAAGACATGCTCGCAGACATCCTAGAAATGTTTGCGTCTCTGCGAAGGATCAACATGAAGCTTAATCCGCTTAAATGTAGCTTTGGAGAGGAGGAAGGCAAGTTTCTAGGTCATGTGGTGACAGCGCGGGGCATCAAGGCTAATCCCAAAAAGATTGAAGCTATTGATAATTTACCATCTCCGAAAACAAAGAAAGATGTGCAGAGTCTCACTGGGAAGCTCGCAGCAATCACGCGGTTTTTGTCAAAAGCCGCAGAGCGTCAGCTACCATTCTTTAACACTTTGAAAAACTGTTTGAAGAAAAAGGATTTTGTCTGGACTCAGGAAGCAGAATCAGCCTTTCAGGAGATGAAAAAGGTGCTTGCAGAGTTACCAACACTTACTGCGCCAGTCCCTGGGGAGACGTTAACGCTGTACCTTGCGGCATCAAAGGAAGCAATCAGTTCAGTTCTCATCGCAGACCGCGAAAAGGTAACTTATCAATTTACTTGCATTATTTATTTCGCAGAACTTTAACGCTGAGGTTTTCTCAGACACAAATGCCGGTCTACTTCGTAAGCAAGACGCTGACATCAAGCGAAGTAAACTACTCGCCAATAGAGAAGTTAGTATATGCGCTTGTCCATACAGCGCGGCGTTTACGCCGATACTTTCAAGCACATCCGATTGTGGTTCTAACTGATCAGCCAATCAAACAGGTTGGTACATGATTACTTTGCGGCAATGATCGGGGGTTACCGCATTGACTAACGCAATCATTTTATTTCATTCAGAAACTGTACAAGCCCGAGATTTCTGGCCGAATGGCCAAGTGGGCAGTTGAATTGGGAGAACATGAAATAAACTTTTCTTCACGCAGTGCGGTTAAGGGTCAAATACTTGCTGACTACCTAGCAGAAATACCTGCGGATGTCGAAGCGTCAGCAGAACATCAAGATCCGCCCGCACCTGTTCTATCACCATGGGAATTATACACCGATGGTGCGTGTAGCGCATCTGGCGCAGGCGCAGGTGTAATTTTGACAGGTCCAGGCGGTGAGGAACATACGTACGCACTGCGGTTTAATTTTGCTGTCACAAACAATGAAGCAGAGTATGAGGCTCTGCTAGCAGGTATGCGCATCGCGCATAAGCTAAATGTTAAAATCTTGCATGCTTACGTGGATTCAAAGCTAGTATGCAATCAAGTCTGCGAAGACTTCGAAGCGCACGACATTGCTATGCAGCAATATTTATCGCTTGTTCATAATCTCGCTGACCAGTTCGAGGCTTTTCAAATCTCGCACGTAATGCGGGGGCAAAATAAGAAGGCGGATGCGCTAAGCAAACTAGCTGCCTTGGCTTTTGATCATATGGGTAAGAAAATTCTAATAGAGGAACTCAACGCAAAATCTATTGTCATGATGCCTCTAGTGGCACCGGTTGAGGAATCAAGCCCAACGTGGATGACGCCCATCATCGCTTTTTTACGGGACGGCACTTCACCCGCGGACTCCTCTGATGCGAAGAAAGTCCGCACAAAGGCACCGCTTTATGCCCTTGAGGGTGACGTCTTGTATCGAAAAAACTATTTGGGACCGCATTTAAGGTGCATAGGTCCGAAAGAGGCAGAGGAAGTAATACGCGAGGTGCATGAGGGTGCATGCGCCCTTCATTCGGGACACAGGTCCATTGTGTCAAAAATCATGCGGTTAGGTTATTATTAGCCTACTATGTACGCAGACACGGCGCGTATTGTCAAGCAATGCGAATCATGCCAAATACATGCACCTATCAGCAGGGCAATGATACCGGTCTCCTCGCCATGGCCATTCTGCAAATGGGTGATCGACATAGTCGGACCATTCCCCAAAGGCCAAGGAAATGTCAAATTCTTAATTGTTGCAATCGATTACTTCACGAAGTGGGTCGAAACGAAACCGCTGGCAACAATTTCGGGGAAAAGAGTGCGGAATTTTGTATGGGAAGACATTGTCTGTCGATTCGGCATACCCAATGAAATTGTTAGTGATAACGGTACACAATTTGCCGGCGATCCTTTTCGCAGTTGGTGTGCGGAGCTTAATATTAAGCAAACTTTTACTTCAGTTGCGCATCCGCAGGCGAATGGCCAGTGCGAAGTTACCAACCGAGATATAGTTGCTGGAATCAAGGCAAGGTTGGGTCATGACCGCGTTGGTTGGGTGGATGAGCTTCCAAAGGTTTTATGGACGCATAGAACCACACCTAAAGCAAGCACTGGTGAGACTCCGTTTAGTTTGGTTTATGGGTCAGAAGCTGTTGTACCCGCAGAGATTGGGGTACCAACGTTCCGCATACAAAACTTTGATGAGCAAAATAACTCTGAAGCTCTGCGGGAAAATCTTAATCTGCTTGAAG
The DNA here is from genome assembly GCF_046630445.1 of Rutidosis leptorrhynchoides. Classification (NCBI taxonomy): domain Eukaryota; kingdom Viridiplantae; phylum Streptophyta; class Magnoliopsida; order Asterales; family Asteraceae; genus Rutidosis; species Rutidosis leptorrhynchoides. The sequence continues at coordinate 90,479,293 of NC_092333.1, forward strand.
AACGCAGACTCTCTGCGGCTGTTAACGAAGCAAATAACAAGCAGAAAATCGCAAAGTATTACAATCAGCGTGTGCGCTCACGCACTTATAAGTGCGGTGATTTGGTTTGGCGCCAGAACGATGCAAGTCATGCGGAAGATACTGGGAAACTGGGACCTCGTTGGGAGGGCCCATACAGGGTAGCAAAAGCAAGCAACACCGGGGCATACCATCTAGAGACATTAGATGGCAAACCTGTGAAACGCACTTGGCATGCGACGTTATTGAAAAAATGTTACATGTAGCTAGATGGACTTGATCACTCCAATTTGTTTAGCACATTATTTTATTTTTCATCCTTTCGGATATGTCGCAGTTGTAATCATAATTAATGCCAAATAAAAATAATTACATGCGCATACTTTTGTTGTCCATTTATATTTTTTATGCGTTTCCTGCCTACTTAAGGGGTGTCCTCTAGCCCCCGTGCGGCAGAAGCCTGTTTGGTTACAAGGCTAGACAATAACGGCAGGCGAAGGGAATTGGTTTTCCCCTAGCCAAGCGCCACGCAGACTAGATGGCTGCAAAGTCGACTTTTTAAAAAAAAAAAAAATACAAGCATTGGTTTGCTTGTGCGTAATCGCTCTCGCATTGGTTTGCTTGAGGAACTCGTAAGCATAAAAACATTGGTTTGTTTTTAGTTGCGTTTGCTTACCATACAACTAATAGTGCACCTCTAGTACATGACAAAGCAATAGCGCAGTAGCTTTTGAGTCTAAATTATTAAAGGTAAGTTAAAATATTGGTTTATTTTATGCAGTACCATCCGCATACGCATAAGTTGTGGTTAACTATGCGCATGCGCATGCGGTTCATAATTTGTTTTGATTCGCGATATATAAACAAGGACATCACGCATGCATAACAGACAAACATATATACACATCCAAATAAATTATTACATACGTAATTGTTTCACATGCCTGCCCAACATGGGACTTAGGGCTCCAAAATACATTTACAATTACCTGCCTAAGATTAGGGCTTACGGCACAAACTACTCTAGTAATCCTCCTTCAAAAACCCATCAAGCGGCATCGTCGGGTCAGCCGCAAACGCATTGATCAAAGGGATAGGGATGGACTTGATTGCCTCTTCCGCCTCCAGCAGCGCTGCGGCCGTTCCCTCCTTTAATTTCTTTTGGACAATGTCGGGGAACGGTGGAGTTAGGCCGCATGCCTGGATCACTTCCCGCACAGCCTTGTTCACCTCATGGTCCTTGACCGCATCGACATAGGCATTAAACCGGTCGGACACGGGCTCGGAGTCCATCACTTTCTGCGCAATTGCGGGAAGTGCGGTGCGCAGCATTGTCATATCTGCCTCGGCCAGCTCGCGGTTGGTAACCGCATCGTCCCTCTCCCTCGTCACCTTTTCCAACTCCAGCCTCACTCGCTCAGTTTCCCCCTTTGCCTGATCAACCGCACCCACAAGCTCTTGGTTCTTTTTTCTTTCTTGAATCAAGGAGGTCTTGGTTTCGGCCGCAGTCAATTCAACAGCTTTGCGGGCCTCCTCAGCAGCGTCCCTGTCCTTCTTTGCCTGATCTACACCCGCCTGCAGCAAACCCAACTCCACCTCTTTGCGCAGTGCAACATCGTATAGGCTGGAGGATCGACGGGCTTGATCCGCAAACATCCCAAAGAATACCAGCCCGTTCTGGATAAAGGCGTTGAGCGCCTGGTTAAACGGCAGCGCGGCCAGTTGCTCGCGGAACTCTGCTGGGAAGATTTGCTGCAAGAATGCAGATTGCTCCGCAGCATTTTCTGCGGAGGACTGGCAAAGTTGGCGGAGGTTGGCAACACGGAAGCTGCCTTGCGGAGGAGGTAATGTAGACTCAGACTCGATGGAGATCGCCTTGTCTTTGGATGTGGCAGTAGCCTGCAGCTCGGGGTTGACCCGCGGTGTTGTTGGCTGCGTCTCCTCCACATGCTCTGCAAAATACTCAGATTAGTACGCAGATTTTTCTACGCGGTATACATGCGAAAAAATAAACGCTCACCATTAATGGGGGGAGGTAGGTCTGCGGACCGCGGCTCGATGGCAACAAAATTGTCGTTGCGCATATCCTCCAGCTGCTTAGGAGTCTTCTTCTTCTTCTTCTGAGCCTCGGACGTCCCAGCCGCCTTGCGTTTATTGCCTGACTCCGCCGGCGATTCCTCCACATGTTCGCTAGCAGCTGCCTGCTCTAGCTGTTTGTCCACATCCTGCTTGCGGAAAGAGATCCCAGCAATCTCCTCCGCGGTAAGCACCTTCTTCATCCTCATCTCTGCAAACAATAAACGCCTGCGTTAGAAAATATACAAAAATTTATGTAAGTACGCATTTATGCTATTCCTACCCTTTCCATCGGGGCCAACTATGGCCGGCCGCACATCCTCCCAAGGCCAATACGCGGAGATCTTCCCCAACCGCAGCATAACATTACCATACGAACGGTGCACCAGTTGTGCGTTGACGCACTGCTTCAACAACCTTTTCTCCTCGTCATCCAACGCTGGCATCTTGTTCACATCTTTTTCTACCTTCTCGCACCAAATGAGCGTCTGCGGGAAGCCAGTGCCTACTACGGTCTGGTCGACGAAGAAAAAAGTTTCTTTCCAACTTCCCGCATTCGATTTCGGGGTTTTTGTGAAATTTTGGCGTGCGAAGAAGGTGAACCAAGATTTATGGTGGTTGGCTAAGCGGAATAGGTGGCAAAAAACCTTCACCAATGGTACTGTGTCGAGTGCAACACACCACATCTCGAATAGAACGATTTTGCCTATAGCATACGGGTGCAATTGCCCTAGCCCTACTTTGAAATGATCTAGTACGCCTAAAAAGAAGTCGGTGGGTGGAACCCTAAAATTACCATGCTTAAAAGCATGTTCGTAGATCGCCACCTTATTCTCTGGTGGCTGATGGGCTCGCTGGCTAGGCAGTGGTGGTACCGGATTGTAACCCGCAAGAGGGGGGTATTGCTTAACTAAGTGGTCGATGTTTTTCTGGCCTATGTTGGACTCTACATTCTCTACGAAAGTTTCATTAGCTTTGGTCATTTTTAGATGAATGGAGAACGACTGACCTTTAAATGACGATCGGAATATGACGGAGTTGATCGGAATTGATAGGATTTGAAGGCGAGAGCGTATTTGGGAAGCTTGACACCGGAAACGTGAAAATGTGTGTGATTTGGGGCTATTTATAGGCAAGATTGGGGGAGCGTGGGTTGGAATGGTGTTATCGTGGCCATACACGTGTAATGCAATCGACGGGTAGAATTTGCTGATCGCGCGTGGTGTCAGTTAAGAATGATTACAAACACGCGCGTGGTTCGCACGCGCCTGCGGCATTGTTACTTTATGTCTTGTCAGCCGAATGGGCTTCTGCGATTGTGACAGGCATCGAGGCGCACGCGAGGACATTAAATGCTCGTCGTCCTTTTGTTTTCTCTTTTTCGCTTAATAGTTTGATATGATATGACTTGCGTCATATAACATCAAACTGGGGGGACTTAATGATACCGCAGCCCGCATGCGCATGTAACATACACACGGTCATGCGCTATGGTGCCTGTGCTCTCATGCGGCATGCGGCATGCGGATCCGTATCTGGTCCTTTACGGCGGTTGAGCAAATATCTTTTCCATAATTATATCCGTGATTCGGGGGAGATGGTTATGGAAACGATTATCACTATCCTATGACGGTTCTAGAATTAGGGTTTGCCTATAAATACAAACCCTAATCGTCGTTAGCAACATACCACGTTACGTAGCCATCTTCTACCACACATCCTACGTAACTTACATCCTCTATCATCTTCTAAAGGTTAACAGGTGAGTTCTTTATTAACTGGTACCTACAACCTTGCTTGAGGCCTTCTGATCGACGGACGTCATCGAAGGTGGACTTAATCACTTGGCCACCCCGCCGACATCATCATGTCGGCCAGGGTTATTCACGGTAGCCGGACCGGAGAGCCACGTTCTAAGATCCTTAAACCCCTCCTTTACGTTGAGCAAGCATGTTAAGACTCCTCGGTTAAAACATGCATGATCAGTTTACAATACAAATATGTTACATCGAAATCAGTTTCTTGAATGCAGTTTTTACACAATATCATACAAACATGGACTCCAAATCTTGTCCTTATTTTAGTATGCAACAGCGGAAACTCTTAATATTCACCTGAGAATAAACATGCTTTAAACGTCAACAAAAATGTTGGTGAGTTATAGGTTTAACCTATATATATCAAATCGTAACAATAGACCACAAGATTTCATATTTCAATACACATCCCATACATAGAGATAAAAATCATTCATATGGTGAACACCTGGTAACCGACATTAACAAGATGCATATATAAGAATATCCCCATCATTCCGGGACACCCTTCGGATATGATATAAATTTCGAAGTACTAAAGCATCCGGTACTTTGGATGGGGTTTGTTAGGCCCAATAGATCTATCTTTAGGATTCGCGTCAATTAGGGTGTCTGTTCCCTAATTCTTAGATTACCAGACTTAATAAAAAGGGGCATATTCGATTTCGATAATTCAACCATAGAATGTAGTTTCACGTACTTGTGTCTATTTTGTAAATCATTTATAAAACCTGCATGTATTCTCATCCCAAAAATATTAGATTTTAAAAGTGGGACTATAACTCACTTTCACAGATTTTTACTTCGTCGGGAAGTAAGACTTGGCCACTGGTTGATTCACGAACCTATAACAATATATACATATATATCAAAGTATGTTCAAAATATATTTACAACACTTTTAATATATTTTGATGTTTTAAGTTTATTAAGTCAGCTGTCCTTGTTAGTAACCTACAACTAGTTGTCCACAGTTAGATGTACAGAAATAAATCGATAAATATTATCTTGAATCAATCCACGACCCAGTGTATACGTATCTCAGTATTGATCACAACTCAAACTATATATATTTTGGAATCAACCTCAATCCTGTATAGCTAACTCCAACATTCACATATAGAGTGTCTATGGTTGTTCCGAAATATATATAGATGTGTCGACATGATAGGTCGAAACATTGTATACGTGTCTATGGTATCTCAAGATTACATAATATACAATACAAGTTGATTAAGTTATGGTTGGAATAGATTTGTTACCAATTTTCACGTAGCTAAAATGAGAAAAATTATCCAATCTTGTTTTACCCATAACTTCTTCATTTTAAATCCGTTTTGAGTGAATCAAATTGCTATGGTTTCATATTGAACTCTATTTTATGAATCTAAACAGAAAAGTATAGGTTTATAGTCGAAAAAATAAGTTACAAGTCGTTTTTGTAAAGGTAGTCATTTCAGTCGAAAGAACGACGTCTAGATGACCATTTTAGAAAACATACTTCCACTTTGAGTTTAATCATAATTTTTGGCTATAGTTTCATGTTCATAATAAAAAACATTTTCTCAGAATAACAACTTTAAAATCAAAGTTTATCATAGTTTTTAATTAACTAACCCAAAACAGCCCGCGGTGTTACTACGACGGCGTAAATCCGGTTTTACGGTGTTTTTCGTGTTTCCAGGTTTTAAATCATTAAGTTAGCATATCATATAGATATAGAACATGTGTTTAGTTTATTTTAAAAGTCAAGTTAGAAGGATTAACTTTTGTTTGCGAACAAGTTTAGAATTAACTAAACTATGTTCTAGTGATTACAAGTTTAAACCTTCGAATAAGATAGCTTTATATGTATGAATCGAATGATGTTATGAACATCATTACTACCTTAAGTTCCTTGGATAAACCTACTGGAAAAGAGAAAAATGGATCTAGCTTCAATGGATCCTTGGATGGCTCGAAGTTCTTGAAGCAGAATCATGACACGAAAACAAGTTCAAGTAAGATCATCACTTGAAATAAGATTGTTATAGTTATAGAAATTGAACCAAAGTTTGAATATGATTATTACCTTGTATTAGAATGATAACCTACTGTAAGAAACAAAGATTTCTTGAGGTTGGATGATCACCTTACAAGATTGGAAGTGAGCTAGCAAACTTGAAAGTATTCTTGATTTTATGAAACTAGAACTTTTGGAATTTATGAAGAACACTTAGAACTTGAAGATAGAACTTGAGAGAGATCAATTAGATGAAGAAAATTGAAGAATGAAAGTGTTTGTAGGTGTTTTTGGTCGTTGGTGTATGGATTAGATATAAAGGATATGTAATTTTGTTTTCATGTAAATAAGTCATGAATGATTACTCATATTTTTGTAATTTTATGAGATATTTCATGCTAGTTGCCAAATGATGGTTCCCACATGTGTTAGGTGACTCACATGGGCTGCTAAGAGCTGATCATTGGAGTGTATATACCAATAGTACATACATCTAAAAGCTGTGTATTGTACGAGTACGAATACGGGTGCATACGAGTAGAATTGTTGATGAAACTGAACCAGGATGTAATTGTAAGCATTTTTGTTAAGTAGAAGTATTTTGATAAGTGTATTGAAGTCTTTCAAAAGTGTATAAATACATATTAAAACACTACATGTATATACATTTTAACTGAGTCGTTAAGTCATCGTTAGTCGTTACATGTAAGTGTTGTTTTGAAACCTTTAGGTTAACGATCTTGTTAAATGTTGTTAACCCAATGTTTATAATATCAAATGAGATTTTAAATTATTATATTATCATGATATTATCATGTATGAATATCTCTTAATATGATATATATACATTAAATGTCTTTACAACGATAATCGTTACATATATGTCTCGTTTAAAAATCATTAAGTTAGTAGTCTTGTTTTTACATATGTAGTTCATTGTTAATATACTTAATGATATGTTTACTTATCATAGTATCATGTTAACTATATATATATCCATATATATGTCATCATATAGTTTTTACAAGTTTTAACGTTCGTGAATCACCGGTCAACTTGGGTGGTCAATTGTCTATATGAAACATATTTCAATTAATCAAGTCTTAACAAGTTTGATTGCTTAACATGTTGGAAACATTTAATCATGTAAATATCAATCTCAATTAATATATATAAACATGGAAAAGTTCGGGTCACTACACCAATTACCCTTGAATGTAATCCCCCCCTGTTTTAATGAATCCATTAACTATTAATCCATCCCCGTATCCGGTAAAATGAATGATAATTCGTATTTATAGATATCCCGCCCACCGTACCCGATTAAGCGTATGTGGTTATATATAGATACGTCAAATTTTAATCTTTATATTAAATTAACGAGGTATCATTTAGTTAATATAAAGCCCATTAATAGCCCATAGTCTAATTTTCACAAGTGTCGTTCTTTTGTCTAAACCCCAATTATGGTACAAAGCCTAATTACCCAATCTTAATATTTAGCCCAACATCACGATTACTTCGATTTAAATAAGCATAATAATAACTTAGCTACGAGACATTAATTTAAAAAGGTTGAACATAACTTACAATGATTAATAACAGCATAGCGTTACACGGGCAGAATTTTGACTTACACACTTACAACATTCGCTAACATACCCTTATTATTATTAATCTTAAATTAAAATTAAAATTATAATTATAAATATAAATATATATCTGTGAGAGAGAGATTGAATTAGGATGCTCAAAATTCGGCCAAACTCGCAAAATTTATAGACCTGGCCAAACTTTTGGGGCCATGCGACCGCATGGATTTTCTTCCTTCAGGCCATGCGATCGCATGGCCATCATTTCCTGGTCACATTGATTTTTAAACGTGGGCTGCTCGTATATATTTAATATATAATATAATATATATAATTTTTATATAATTATATATATATTATATTATATTCTTATACTCCGTTGACTTGTAATTTTAGACCCGTTGCGTCGCGCGTTGAAAGTTGGTTCATGTCCCAGTTTCGAATTTTCAAACGCCTTTTCGTATAATTTAATATCTTGTACTTTGCGTTTCGCGTCTTGTATTCTTGTAACTTTTAGACGATTCTCATCAATAACTTGAACCACTTTGATTGTACTTTGTACTTTTTAGCTTTTTAGTCATTTGCGTCTTCAAATCGTCGAATCTATCTTTTGTCTTCACCTTTTATTAATTAAAAGAATATTACTTGTAAATAGAACAATTGCAACTAAAAGCTTGTCTTTCTTGAGGGATAATGCTATGAAATATATGTTCATTTTTAGCATTATTAGTTATAATAAGGCTAATCCAAATGAAAGTCAAAGCTGACTTGCTGGTGTTGTGACAAATCTGGCTATTTTGAAAAGAAATTGCATTGTTATTTTTGGAAATAACAATGCCAAGGGGCTAGCACAGATACGTGTTAAACGTCTGCTCAGGTTCCGAGTGTTTTTAGGTGCATAACTATATGCATAAATCTTTACTTTCGTAGATGAAGTGCGGTTGATTCATCCTCTCGATTGAGGTGTATTCAAGAATCATGAAAGGTTTGAACGCAGATTGCAATCGTCAAGATACAAATGAGGTTTAAGATGAAATCAAGTGGCAAACTTGAAGAAATGTTTAGTTTCATATGTTATAATTAATATTTTAATTCATTTTAATTGTCCAATGTTAGTAGTCCACAGTTGATAGTCCACAGTTAGCAGTTCAATAATTCATATATATATATATATATATATATATATATATATATATATATATATATATATATATATATATATATATATATATATATATATAGTTTAATATATTATATTCGAATTAATTAATACGTTTCATTACCTATTGTATACATGTCTCAGACTCGATCACAACTCAAAGCATATATATTATTTGAGAATCAACCTCAACCCTGTATAGCTAACTCGAACATTACTTCATATAGAGTGTCTATGGTTATTCCAAATAATATATATAGATACGTCGATATGATATGTCAAAACATTGTATACGTGTCCCGAATTATCAGACGATATTTAAAGTGCGTAAAATAAATAACAGAAATTAAATGACAATAAATAAAATTGCGAGAATATAAATTGCGATTAATAAACTACGATAAATAAATTGCGATAATAAAATGTATTAAGGAATTAACAGTTAGCTAGGAACAGTTAGCTAGAATTTTGTTAGCGTGGATTCTTTAAAAAATTTCTCATAGTTAATTTTGTCTGTTTCTAATAAATTTTAATTTATCCAATGTTTTCTTCATTATGCCACTTGTTGAATTCTGATAGGTCAAAATCCAAATATGAAATTGAATGAAAATGGTTATTCCGCGGTGAACGGATGCGTATATCTGTGGATGTAAGTAGGATAGTAATTGAATGTTGAATCAGATTCAAAAAAATGTACAGTATAACTTATTAATGTGAAATTTAAATATTCATCGGGTATTACCTACCCGTTAAAATATTTTCACCATTAACAGTTTGTACAAAAGAACTTTTTATTACAATCCTTATGAAAATATATATATATATATATATATATATATATATATATATATATATATATATATATATATATATATATATATATATATATATTTTCTTCATATGTAATCATGGATTTAATGAGTCAATATGATATTAAACTCATTTGATTTACCGTTAGAACAAGAATATATAATCTCTAAAACATTAGAGATTTCATAATCGCCATGTCGAACGAAGATAAATGATGTAGAACGATACGTAGAACGATGATTATACTCGAGGTACAGAATGAGATGTTGAGGCATGGATTGTTGATGGTACTGGTGCTGTTATTGATGGTATTGTTGGTGCCGGTGATGTTGCTGAAGCTGGTAAATTTTGCACCATATTCTCTAAATTGATTACTCGAGCACGAAGTTCATTGACTTCTTCTATTATTCTGGAATGATTTGTCGGTCGGAACGAGCGGATGAATAAGGTTTAGAATTGTAGATAGAATATAATCGTGTCGAGCTACTCTGGAAATGAGGGTGAAAATGGTGTTTCGGACTGATTCGCGGGTAAGTGTTTCAGGTTCATCGCCAAGAGGGAAATTTGGTTGGTGGAAGGAATTGCCTTCTTCTCGTTTTCGTTGACTAAGTCAACTACGAACTCATCCCCAATTCATCCAGAACTGAAGATGACTAATTAGTTGATCCATTCTGGTTATACTGTGGTCGGAACTCGTGTGGAAATCCATATCGGAATAGCTGTCGGAATCCGAGGAACTGGAACTAGTTGAAAGATCCATTTCGTATGATCAGGGAATTGATTTTTGATATGAGATGGATTATAGGACTTAGAAACACATAATTATCATATTTATATAGAATACCAAGATCCCATAAGTTACGGAAGAATCTTCAGAAGCTGTCAGGCAAATTTTACAGTAACAGATATACTAAGATATGAATTTATCTATACACTATCTATGTAATAGAGGCAGTAAGTGAAACGACCCGTCCATATTACTATAAACTCAGTACGTTATTCATTGGTCCCATAGCGAGGTATTTGACCTCTATATGATACGTTTTAGAAAAATATTGCATTCATTTCATAAAAAGCACACCATTATTATACATAATGCATGTTTTAAACAAGTGGGCGATTATTTAAGAAATAATCCCCATGATACATCGGTTTCCAAATACTACACACGTGACATAACAATCGAATATAATACATGTCAAAGGTTTTATTGAATGCAACACTTCATTTAAACAAAAGCATAAGACTCCATGCACAGCTTGCTCAGATAATGCAACAGCGGAAGACTTTCTTAAGGACTTGAGAATAAATATGCTTAAACAGTCAACACAAAGGTTGGTGAGATATATAGGTTTAGTATTGATATAAATATAGACCACAAGATTTTCATAGTTATAAATATATGTACACTCGCAAGTGTATAAAAGTATTCTATAAGTTGTTGAGCGCTTCGGTAACCATACTTAACCATTAATGTGGCATATTCCCTTTATTATGAAATCTCCCTACACTGTACCAAGTGTAGTAAAAACGAAGTACTATGCAACCGTTTACGATACTAGAGTGACTAGCCCGGTTGGGGTTGTCAAACCCGATAGTTCTATCAATAGGATTCGCGTATACATGTTCTTACAACATGTAAATATTAGTTACCGAGCTATTAGGAAAGATATGCAAAGTGGTACAACTCAACGTAGAATATATTTTAAGTACTTGTGTCTATGGTGTAAAACATAAAATGCATGTATTCTCATCCCAAAATATTTTTAGAGTTTAGAAATGGGAATATATACTCACGGTAGTAAAAGTATATTAATAATAAGTTTTTAACTTATTAAAAATATGGCCGTCGTCCTTGGATTCACGAACCAATAATAATTATAATGATTCAGATAATAATACATGTGAAGAAAATTAATATAGCAAGTTCATATCATATATTAAATCACATGTGATTGTTTAAGTTTATATTTTCAATCACATGTGATTATTTATATTTTCAATCACATGTGATTATTTAAGTAGTCAAGTTTAGTAGTTCAAAATAGTCCGAAAAGTCCAATAGTCCAATAATCAGTGTATATATATATATATATATATATATATATATATATATATATATATATATATATATATATATATATATATATATATATATATAATCTTAGAATTACCCCATGGCGTATTGTGTACGTATTGTCTTGAATAAATCCAGAGACGTATTGTATACATATTGTCTTAGAATTAACTAAGACGTATTGTGTACGTATTGTCTTAGGATTTATCAAAACGTATTGTGCACGTATTGTCATGGAACGTAGCAAGATTATTATATATATACAATCTCGAAATTAATTAAGATTATAATTTTTTGTTATACTAATGATAACATGTCCAAATATATATAGGATATAGGAAAAGTTAACAAGGATATGGTTAATATAGTTTTTATAATATAAATTTCGTCCATACCACATTAATTTTAGCAGATTTTGTTTTGCTCGCCAAATATTCATTACAACTCCGTTTAAAGTGAATCAAATTGCTATGGATTCCTTAAGAAGTCAATTTTACAAAACTAATTCGAAAAGTTCATCCTAAGTAGTAATTTGTAGAGCTTTACCCTCTTTTTGTGTCGGTAGACAGATTTGGAAAAATCCCGGCATCCACCCAATATATGATTTTTGATAAAATACTTCCACTTTGTCTAAAATCATGGAAAAAATACTGGAAGTCTTATTTACATATATTAACATATTTCCAAAGTCTTAGCCTCGAACTCAAGGTCTAAGATAGGTTTTTAATTCCCAACCCAAAACAGCCCGCTTTTTACTGAATGGAGATTAAAGGATATATGTTAAGTTTCAAGGTGTTCTTCATATGTACAAGTTATAAGTTCTTATATTAACTTAATATAACATTATAATACATATAAATAAGTGTTATTAGAGTTAAGTTAGAAAGATTAGATTAGTTTTTCAAACAAGTTTAGAATCAACTAAACTATATTCTAGTTTATAAACTCTTATATAGATAGCAATAAACATATGAATTGAACAAGAGTTGAAGTAGAGTTTTTACCTCAAGTTTAGAATGTAAAGTTGCTGGAAAGAAGTAGTAGAACAAAACTTGAGAGATTTCTTGCAAGTGTGTGTGAAAATTGGAAGTAAAATTTGGAAAATGAATGTGTAAAAATGAGTTAGAAATGGTGCTTATTTATAGGCTTGAAAATTTGGCTTTTAGTGAAAATATCTAAGATAAGTTAAAATGTATTAAGTCATGGATGACATATTAAATTGATTAGGTCATGGATGACATATTACACAAATAATTGCAGATTTCTATTGGTATATACCAATAGTAAATACTTCTAGAAGCTGTGTATAATATGGGTAAAAATATCGTATGAATGCGAGTAGAATTCTTGAGAAAATTGAACAGAAATACGAGTATAGCTATCCTTTATATGTATTGGTATATTATTAAGTGTGTTCAATACTTGTAAGGATGTATTTACACTCGTAATACATTATATGTAAATACATTTTAACATAAGTTAATTACGTCATTTAAATAGTAACATATATATTGTTCAAAAACTCTTTAAATTAGTAGTATGAAAATATATATACAATACTTTGTTAATATACTTAATGAGATATTTAATTATCATATTTTCAAGTTAAATATATATAAATCCATATATATACACAATAATTAAACAATTAAACAATTAAATCAACTTATGACGTTCGTGAATCGTCGGAATAAAAGGGTGAACAAAAGCTTGTGTAAAACTCTTTCCGGAGGTTCAAAATTTATTAAAAATTCATTGCTTATCAAGTCGGAATTATATAAAGATTAAGTTTAAATTTGGTCGGAAATTTTCGGGTCGTCACAGTACCTACCCGTTAAAGAAATTTCGTCCCGAAATTTGATCGAGGTTGTCATGGCTAACAATAAGAATGTTATTATGATGAATATAAGTTGATTCATAGGGTTTTATCATGATTGAGAAATATGGATAAAATAATTCGATTACTCAAAACGTATGAGTGAAGCTATTGTAAACGATTCACAATAGTTGATTACATCGCGAGGTACTTGACCTCTATATGATACATTTTACAAATATTGCATTCGTTTTTAAAAGACAAACTTTCATTTCATCAAAAGTTGACGGCATGCATACCATTTCATAATATATCCAACTATAATTGACTAAATAAAATCTTGATGAACTTAACGACTCGAATGCAACGTCTTTTGAAATATGTCATGAATGACTCCAAATAATATCTCTAAAATGAGCAAATGCACAGCGAAAGATTTCTTTCATACCTGAGAATAAACATGCTTTAAAGTGTCAACCAAAAGGTTGGTGAGTTCATTAGTTTATCATAATCAATCATTTTCATAATTTTAATTGACCACAAGATTTCCTTTATTCAATAATCATACTCTCGCAAGTGTTTAAAATTCATTCATATGGATTGAACACCTGGTAACCAACATTAACAAAATGCATCTAGAATATCCCCATATATAAATATCGAAGTACTAAGGCAGTTCAAATTCTCTGACTGGGGCGTGTCAAAGCCCATAGATCTATCTTTAGAATTCGCGTCAATTGGTGGCAATTATAATAAACACCAATTCTTAGGCTACCAAGTTCAACAAGGGCGATATCCGGTATAACAATTCAACCATAGAATGTAGTTTCAATTACTTGTGTCTATTTCATAAAACAGTTATAAAAGCAGCGCATGTATTCTCAGTCCCAAAAACATATATTGCAAAAGCATTTAAAAAGGGAGCAAATGAAACTCACTATACTGTATTTTGTAATAAAAATACATATGACGACCTTGGATAAGTGCAGGGTTGGCCTCGGATTCACGAACCTATATCATTCATATATATATATTAACACATATACTTGTAATTGAATAAATCTATATATTATTATTAATGATGTAATTGTTATATTTAATAATTTATAAGTTTCCTTATTTATTTATATATTTTCATTTTATATATCGTAATATTAATATAGTTACGTTATGTATATTAAATATATATCTTTTTATATGAAGATCATTTGTTTATGAAATTATTATTAATTTTGATAATATTAAAGTTAATAAAAATATTGATATTTTATAATAATATTGATAAAAGTGATCATAATAATGTTATTAATGACATTAATAATGATAGAAATACTAAGTTGTATTAAAATTACTAGGATACTATTAATTATAATAATTCTTTTAAAACATACTTTAGTTGAGATTTTAATAATTTTCATAATAATATTTATATCCCAAAATTTCTATATTTTAAATCCTAATAATATTATTAAACCTATATCTTCATATAATTATAATCAATTTCCTATCCTTTATCATAACACCTTTTATTATAAATTAACATGTTTAGTATTTTTGAAATCATAATAATATTACTAGCGAAAATAATATAATAATAATACTATAAATAATAATATTAGTAATGATAATACTAAATGATAATACTAATATTGTTGATAATAATAACGAACATAATAATGATAATGATATAACTTGTATTAATGTTAATAATAATAATAATAATTTACTTATTAATAATAACTATAATAATACTAATAATCATCATAAATTCAATATTAGTAATAATAATAATACTAATAATTATAATTCTTATAATGATAATAACCAAATTAATGATAATATTAATGATAATAATTATATAAATAATACTTATAATAATACTTATGATAATAACAATTATAATACTTATAAGTATGGTAATAATGATAATTATAATACTAACTATAACAATAACAATAATAATCATAATAATAATGATAATAATAATAATAATAACAATAATAAATAATGGTGATAAGCTACCTCACAGGGAGTAAAAAAAAATGTTGTTGTCCAAGCCCAAGCTAGGGCTCGAACCCTCGACCTCTCGCACACCCGAACACCCTCATAACCGTCTAATCTAGCCTGTCTTTCTATTATATTACCCACTTAGTTTTTTATTTAACTATCCCACCTTCTAATCTATTTTTTCTTCTTCTTCTCCTTCATATAATAAATTGATCACGTATCAATCTTAATCATAACAGCTAAACCCGTTTTATTTGAGAATATACAAACGAAACAAAATACCTAGTGGTTGACTGGGTTAATTAAAATCAAAGAATGAACTAAAAATTTTTAAACTGGACAGGAAACAAAACCATATGAACTCCAAATTGAATCTCGAATTCTATTTTGTTTTAGAACAAAGTTATAACAGGAAAAAGGTAGTAAAACGTTCCTAGAAACTTTCTAAACCTTCAATTGATTCAAAAATAACTCACAGCGATCGAATTTCTTGATGAACACATTCATTGACTTTTTGAAATTGAAGTTTGACCTCAAAATTCAAATTCGATAATTGAAATTGTGATTTGAAACTTTGCAGAGAGTTTAAATAGGAGATTTCAAACACAATTGCATTTAAGAATTTTTAAAATTTATACAAAATCGAGTTTTTGGAGTTTTTGGTCAAGAACAGGGTCGACAAGCTGCTATATGTTTTTCTGTTTTCATTCTTGAATTTGCGGGAGAGATAGTGATATATAATGATAGTAATCGGATATTTTAAGCTAATACAGATGATATGTTTGCGTTGTAACTCGATTAAGACATGTAACAAATTCTGTACGAAGATATCAAACAGAAGAAAATCAAATAAAATTAGAAAGTGACTAAAACTGATTTTTTTTGCGTCTGTTTAAATGGAATCAAATTGTACTGGATTGCAGACAGAAAACAAGAATTGATACAGGATCGATGGTGATATGAAACTGAATTGTACGCTTATTCCTTGAATCATAATTTACATAATAAATATTGATAATTAGTAATATTCTAGTAATAATAATAATTATATTAACAACAATAATAATAATTAGTGATCATATTATTTATACTAATAAAAATAATATATTTTCTTATAATAATTATAATAATAATAATTTATAGTAATAATAATGATAACTTTTAATAATAATAAATCACAATAATAATAATAATAATATTAGTGAAAATGATAACATTATAAATGATAATAATATTAATAATACTAATTATCTTAGTATTAATAATGATAATAATAATAATATTTATATATAAAAAGTTTCATAGTTATATAATATTACTAACTCTAGTATTGATTTTAATATTAAAGGTAATAGCAATAATAAATATATATTATTACATATTATATATTATATATTGTATAATAATGGATATTATACATTTTAATAATAACATCTAATAATAATGAGGATATAATAAGTTACATGTTTTCATTTTTATATATAATAATATTAATAATACTGATTCTGGTATTATTAATAATAAAAGCAATAATATTATAATAATTATGTTTTTAACTTTTAATTAGTAATTTTAAATGATACATATGTTGAATATTTATACTTTTATAAACAATTATTAATAAAAATCATATATAGTTTTTATATTATATCTTTTCATTTTGGTAATACTTAACTATTATTATTTTACCTTTTTAATTCCAATTAGTTAAAGTGTATTTTCAAAATATTACATATACACTAATATTTATATTTGTATATATTTATTTACATTTTTAATTACACACAATTGTTCGTGAATCGTCGGGAATAGTCAAGGTCAAATGCATTTATGAAAAATAGTTCCAACATTTTGAGACTCGGTTTAATAGACTTTGCTTATCAAGTCGGAATCATTATAAGATTAAGTTTAAATTTGATCGGAAATTTCCGGGTCGTCACATGAATAAGATCGTTCGCCGCCGTTCCTCCGCTTTCGGCGACGGGTTTAACCGGTCAGTTTCTCTGTTCTTCCTCCGAAGTCCAGGCAACGATTCTGTGATTTACTCTCGGGATCTGGGTTTCATTTGGGATTAGGGTTGCAGATCGACGGGTTAGGGTTTCGTTTGTGCGTTTTGGGGGGCGGCTTGCTGGTTGTTGTTTTCCTTTCCTTTCGTCGGTGTCGTCTGCTTCTGGTGGTGATGGTAGGCGACGAATCCCGGCGGGATTCTACCCCCTCTTTTGGTAAGATTTCGGCTCAGATTTAAGGTATTTGGTTGATTTTGGCTAGCAGGGCGGCGATTGGTGTGTGTTTGTGTTGAAATCCGGTTGATTCTGGTGATCTCCGGTGACATAGTAGCTGCCTCGCTACTGTTCAGACGCCTTCAGCGGTTGTTGGGGTGGGTGTGTTGATCTTGGTGGCCCTGGTGCCGTCATAATCACAGCCGTTCCTCAGCGGCTACTAGTGGCGGTTTACGGTGGTAGGCGGCTGTGTATGTTACTTGACGGTTGTCTGGCGGCTTCTAGTGACTACCGGCTGCAAGAAGGTAACTCTTGTTACTTTTCATGCTGTAGGCGGTCGTTGGAGGTTACCGACGACCTATGATTGCTGGAATCGACGGTTTGTTAATGTTCTCTGAAAATTCGGTGATGATAGTCGGGTCTCTATTGGTTTGACGTCGTTTTTTGTACTGTTCGGTTGCCGTTCCGCTGTAGTGTTCATGCCTCTCCCGTAGTCGAGTTTATTCGGGTGGACTCGATGTTGTTGCCGGCGTGTGTTGACTTTGTTGACCATGGTAAATTGATGTTTTTTGAAGTAGTTCTCTCGGGATCCTTTTTTTCCGCTCGAACGGGGTTTTGATCTTACTTGACGAGCATGTGGTTCTCTGATTAGGAGTGTTATGTGGTTCTTCGGGTACGAGAGGTTACTTTGATTTTGCAGGCCTCGGGTTAGGTGCTGCTGGAGTGCCCGGCGTTCATTTTAATGTGCGGCTTTTAAGTAGTGGAGATTGTGGCGTTAGATACGTGTCAGGTGTTATGTAGTGTTTAGATTTAGGTTTGGTGGTTATACGTTTGTAGAGTCATTACTTTTTGAATGTGCTCGCTCTCTTTCAATCAATGTGTTTCGTCCAATGTATGTAGGATGATCAAAGCGAGCCCTTACAATTTCAATAATTGTCGTTTGTATGTACCACCGGATCTTTACGATCTTTTTATTTATATATTAATATTTTCGCCGAAAAAAAAAGCTCAATGTAAGGTAACTTTTTTTTAAAAAAAAAAGTTAAACACTCCATTCAACTGCTGTCAATTAAAAGTGTCGATATGGAAACGATATGTGAAATAAGATATTCGTGGTTTGTAGGTATTCACCTATCGCAAAGTCACTCAAGTTGCCACCAACAATGTATTCTATGTATGTGAAAGAGCCATCCCGTTTTTAGCAGGCAATCTACCTGAATTGCAGAGTTCGAAGTTAAAAATAAGGATACACCAAGTCCATCAAATGAAGCATTGCCTAAAGCCCTTTTGATCTCCAAAATGCACATGTTTGCATTCGTGATGATGTCGTATCCAGAGGCTACATTATAGCCTACGTAGTTAGATGGTTATATCTTTTTACGAAATATTCCATGTAGGAAGTTTTGGTAGTGCAACTTAAGGTTTATAGTTCAACAAATAAATTTATGAAGCACTTACCTGAGTTAAGATGGTATGATAGGACAGAAGCTGGAAGAATCAAGTTTGCTTTTGTTTCGATATACTTTTGTACTATAATTTAACTCTTATAACCATTTAAAGTAGCTATATCCACCAGAATTGTACAAACTTTGCAATAATAATTAGAATTTCTTGCTTTCAATATTCATATACAACAATATAATTTGACCTGTGGGTACCGCCTTCCAATAAAATAGACTATAGAGATATAGTTAAAGTACCTCTACTGTTTTATGATGCAAAGATTAGTTATATTTAGATGTTTTAAGTGCTTGATAAATGTTGATTATCTACAGAATATTTAAATTCCTAATATACACATTGAATATCTTTAACAGTCTACCTGAAAAAAGTATTCAACTTTTATAAAACCTTAAAATTCATGTTAATCTTAAATACTTAAAATATTCATATCTTTAAGTTACTTACATTGAGCATTTGGCCTTTTGACCCGACCTATACAATTTCAATTGGTTTCAAAGTAGCCTGTCGTGTCCTTGTCACGTAACATATTTAAAGACGGCTTGGTCTTAAGCAATCAGTTAATAATTGTCAGCTTTGACTTTAAATATTATGTAATTTTATTTGTATTAAATATTATTCGATAAAATTTATATAATGAATTGGTGTTTGAATATATATATATTTACTGTTATACATTCATTCAGTATTAATAACACACAATAAATTATTTAAAGTCAAAATAAAAATAAAAGAATTCTAAATTAAAATATAACTATTAATAGTGGAAAAAGTTTTAGACCCTCCAACATTCAACAAAAACTTTTACTCCCTCTATCCCACATTAAGTGTTCACATTTGACTTTCAAACTCTTTTATTGTCAACTTTGATCATAAGTATACTAAAAATATTTACGGTCAAACTTGGCAAAAAAAAAACTTGAAAGTCAAATGTAGACACTTAATGTGGGACGGAGGGAGGAGTAGTAGCCAAAATTTTGGGAGGACATGCCATCCCAAAGGTTCGTCTTTGGATTATTCAGAGGGGGTTGCTACGTAGGTGTTGCTTTAGTTCTTGTGTTTAGGTTGCGTCTCGGGATCGTATGTCCGATTGGCTCTTGGCTTAGGTTTAGTTAGCTTTTGCACTGTTTCAGTGTTTTAGGTTTCGTTTACTGCTTCCGAGTGTAGCAGCGCTTTTGTTTATGGTTGTATCTTTGTTCGTCTTTTTCATCTTCTGATGAAAAGACATTGTTTTAATGTTATCGTTTTTTAGCCAAAAAAAAAAAAAACAGTGTCTTCTTCCCTCCCTTGCTCATCTTAGTCCTCAAGGACGCTATTGGCAGCAATTAGTCCAATCTTTCGCCCAACAATTAGTCCAGCCTTCAGCCCTTTTCCACGTCCATTTCAATCATATTCGTGGACAGAGGAGTATGGTAAAATATGTGGTACTTTTTGCTTCTTTACTTGTACATTTAATTAATTATTTTATATGGTGGGTTCTAAATTATTTGAGGAAGTATGTCATTGTTGGTAGTGTTTAATCTCGGGTTAATTCTGAAAATAAAGTGCTGATATGGCGCTGATGTGACAGTTAATCTTAGAAAGAAGTATGTCACTATTGGAATCACTCTAATAATATAGCAAAACTATAGTCACAAACTTTATTGTAGTTAATTATATACTTTCAGATCAAGTGTTCGTAACCCATGTCTGTCTTTTTATTTTTATTATTATTATTACTTATTTTTATCTACTTTTCCCTATTTACTTTCTCAGTAAATTTTTACGAAGTAACTTATAACTTATACTTCGTATAGATGGACCATATTATTATTGTTTGATAATTAGACCTATCAGGGGCGGACCTATGTTGAAGTGAGTGATAGTACGGGACACCACTGAAATACGCGATGTAGTGGAAAATTTTTGAGGTTTTTAACTAGTGACACCAGTGGATAGTGTAAATATGTTTGTGTGACACCACTAAAATAAGTCATCTAGTAGAAAAATTTTTAGGTCTTTAACTAGTGACACCACTGACTACCATACCTAGATCTGCCAGTACTAGTTATCATGATAGTATTAATTTTTTTAGTGGTCTAATATTTGAGATATTATTTTCTATATTTTTACTCTTTTAAAAAGTTTTTAACTTTTAAGTACTGCTCATCTCGTTTGGAATATAACTTAAGTCTTTTATGTAATATTACCGAACAGTAGAGTAATATTTTCAAAAAATTAATTATTGTATGATTTTATTTAATTTTGATATTTATATTTACTTTGTGGGATCAGTAACTCTATATATGGCTTCCCCATGAATGTGATTGGAGTGGGGTAAGCGGAAAGGGTGGAAGGGATTCCTAGATGGTGTTAAGCTTAGGTGGTGGGTATCACATGGCTAACACCACCATTAACCTATAACCCATCCCATAACTAATTTTTTTAATTAATTAGATGCCAAAGTAATGCATTTGTTTATTCTTATTGGATAAGAGCTTTGCGTCTTTCAATATTTCGTATAATGTTATATTACTTTATTCGTTTGACATTAAAGTTTTAGACCTTCAATGTCGCCTTTCACCAAACAATTTGGTATGACAACGAAGCATGTATATAAAAATAAAGTCTAGTATTTTGTTTGTTTCATTTTTTAGAGGTAGTGTTCACATATTATACGAGTAATATATATATATATATATATATATATATATATATATATATATATATATATATATATATATATATATATATATATATATATATATATATATATATATATATATATATTGGTAGGATCTAGAGAGAAAGAAGTAACCAATCGGGGAGAAGCGGGAGGAAGCAAAATCTTTTTTTTTTCTTTAGTTTTTTGAAAAAACTTTGTTCACGAACATTATAGATTGGATGAAAATATTAAACATTTAATAAAGACACTTTGTGATAAATGTTTTTATTTTGGCGGGAAAACGCTCGAAGAACTAATATATAACAATTATCTGTTGAGGTTTTAGATATTATGGTTTAGATATTAGGGTTTATAGGGTTTAGATATTAGGGTTTAGGGTTTAGATTTAGGATTTAGATTGAGTTTTTAACACGAACGGTTTAGAGTTTAGGGTTTTGGGTTTAGAGTTTGGTTTGGTGCACCAAACCCTAAATCCTAAACTCTAAACCCTAAACTCTAAACTCTAAATCGGGCGAAATTTTACTTCACAAAACATGAAAAAAAAAACGTTAACATTCTTCACGAACAATATTATCTTGAATGTTATTTTTGTCGATCGTTTTTCCGCATAAATAATAACATTCATCACGAAGTGTCTTTTCTAAATGTTCATATTTTCATGTGATCTTGATGCCTGAATAAAAAATTCCAAAAAAAATGAAAAAAAAAAATTTGCTTCCCCTCACTTCCCCATTGATCCTGCCCCTATATGTGTGTGTGTATATATATATATATATATATATATATATATATATATATATATATATATATGTATATATATATATATATATATATATATTCAACAATGAAACCCCGTGAGGATTACTTTATTATTGATCGGCTATTTATAAAGCACAAATGCAAACCCTAGAAATCCTACGCCCACAAACGAGCCGGGCCTAACCTATACACTCTAACACTCCCCCGAAGTCCGATCGACAAAATCACAAAAGTTCGGACTGGATCAAAACAATAAACATTAAATAAAGAAATAAAAGATATTTTTTCTTATTTGTTGCACCAAATAAACTGATTTCGCTGATATCGTTGCGTCTTGCTTGACTGCGTTTCCTTTTCCGTAACGTTTTTTTTTTATACGTCGTGGCTTGCTTTGCCTAAGGATTGAGCAGGACTTGGGCAGAGAACTTTGTCGACAATACCAATTTTCTTCAATGCTGCAAACAGTGGCGGATCATGAACATATTTATTGGAGGGGCCAATGATATAAGTCGTGAAATATAATATTAGATTGTTTGACTATGTGTAAAAGTTCACACTTCTCGGATAATACTTCATAAGGAATTAGGCCATCTGTTATTTATTGTAACATTTAAATCGATAGATGGTTTGAAATTCATGACTGATACTATGAAAATATTGAATCAAGAAAAAAGATAAGTGGTTAATATGTATAAAGTAAATTAATAAGAGAGTAGTAAACATATTACAATTTCTATATTTATGTACTATGTATATTGGAGTTACTTTATTAATTATGATAATCATAGTTTAACAGTTACGAATAATAAAATGTATATAGTTGTAAAACATTTAACAACCAAAAATATCAAACAAACTGTGCAAAAAAGATTCGATCTTTAGCCATTTGACTTTAGACAAACTTTACAAACCACTTGACCAAACTATCACTATATGAATTATGTCTAAAATATTATTTATAACTTGAAAATTTGGGAGGGCCATGGCCACCCTGCCCTCCCGATAATCCGTCACTAGCTGCAAGCAAGAATTTTGACTACTACATATTCATTTTTTTCGGGCTTTGGAACCTAGTCAGGCTAGGCGGCTCATCCCCACGCCGATTATTAAAAAATATTAAAATAAAGAACTCGATGCTGTTATTGAAAGCATTTGACGGCGGCTGTAAAACTTCTTTTTATTCATGTTGTAATGATAGGTGTTGGATTAATTGCAAATTAGAAGAACTACCTTACACGTATCACTTGGTTGTTGGATGTTTTACATGAAACAAAAAAAGAAAAAAGAGTTGATCGATAATTGTAAAGTGGATATCGGAAGCTTTATGTTGGACGACTTTTTTTATTACGGCTGTTTATAAGGAAAAAAAAAAGGGTAGATGTAGTGGAACTTGCCATGATGTAATGGTGGTGTGGTAGGTTTGACTAGGCGGTATAGAGAAAGCGGCTTATGGCGGCCGACTAGGTCTCGGGATCAACCCTCTCTAATACCATGTTGAACAATGAAAACTCGTAAGGATTATTTTATTATTGATCGGCTATTTATAAAGCACAAAAGCAAACCCTAGAAACCCTATACCTACAAACGGTCCGGGCCTAACCTATACACTCTAACAATATATATATGTGTGTGTGTATAATTACACGTATTACGTACGTAAAGTTTTCCATAAAATTAGAGTTCCCTCATCATGCCATTAAGCATATATACAGATATAGCTATCAGATTTTTGCAAATGTAACAATTTAAGTTTATTATCGTAGTTTTTTAAATAGCGGTGTAACACATAGTTATTATGATGTTTGATCATTTTCACTTAAATTGCCTCAACTTTCTTTTATGTAAACGCTAAACAATAACAAGCTATAAGTTAAAATAATATTACGGTTCGATATATGTCTCAAAAAAATGTTAACACCATAACAGGTTCATATGTCTCCTCCGAGAATAATATGCGCGTGATGCCGCGCATAAGATATATGACAGCATACTTGATGCGAGAAAACTGTTATGTTTTCTATTTCATCCCTTTTTAACATTACTTTTATTAGAAATTTTTCCTAAACAGTATTATTTTGAAAGTATTTTATAAAAATAAGGAAAAAATTATAAAACAACTATAAAAGCGTTTGGGAAAGCCGGTTTTGTACATATCACCGCAAAACGCGTCTATCAAACACGGTTTGGCCCAACCATTTGATTGCGTCTTACCTTTTTCTGAAACCGAGTTTGGCATACTCGGTTTGTCTAATGCAGTAATATTCGCCATCATCCACCGTAAATATTCATGAATGTTGTGTTGACGCATGTACGCCACGTGTCAAACCGGCTTTGACAAACACGGTTTCTCAAGGGCTTTAAAATCTCATCCACTGCGTCAATTGAACTCACGTTTGTAAACATACTTCTACTTTAAATCTCTAAACGAAAACATATTTAGTGTATTAACTCAAATGGGTATACAAGCTAGAGTTGAGCAACAAATTGGTGATTTGCTCTTGTTACAAGGATCACATAAACATCGGTCACATGCAATCTTCACGAGTTCTACTCAAATTGAAGCAATAAAACTCAGAAGATGTGATTGAAAGCTTTTTAAGCACATTAAACGTCCTCGGAACCGTCTTTGCAGCTTGTTCGATTACATCTCTTATTTGGGTCAGAATAACTTTATGGATCGGGCTTCAACCTCCTACATGGTCTTTGAATGATGACATTTGCGCCTGATGGCATTCCAATATCGAGTATGTGACGACCTGGAGATTTCCTACCAAATTTAAACTTACTATTTATATGATTTCGACACGATAAGCAAAAGTTTATAAAGTTAAGTCTCAAAATGTTTGAACTATTTTTCATGAATGCATTTGACTTTGATTATTCTCGATGATTCACGAACAATTTGTTTTGTAAGTAAATATGTAATTAAATATACATATATATAAATACAAAATTTAAAATGAAAAATAATAAAACAGAATCATTATGTTATTATTAAAAGTGAATCTAATTATAAACATATGTGATTTCTAATATAATGTAATCTTAAAAATAATGGATAATAAATAAAAGTTATTATAGAATATATTGTATGAATAATAAGTATTAAAAAAGTAACAATACATATATGTAATACATGTATAATTATAAATGTTATAATAAAATTTCCATTACTTTCAATATTAATGTCAATACTAGTATTATTAATATCATTTGAAATGTATAAAATCTATAATGTGAAATTGATATATATATATATATATATATATATATATATATATATATATATATATATATATATATATATATATATATATATATATATATATATATATATATATATATATATATATATATATATATATATATATATATATATATATCAATTGTTATAATATTGTTCTTATTAATATTATTATTATCATTAATAATATTAGTATAATTAGTATTATTATTATTAATATTAATATCAGAACTATTAAAATTATTATTTTTATTTGAAATATATAATTTAGTATTGTAAGTAATGATATTATTATTATCATTTTCATAATTAAACCTATTATTCTTTTCTATTATTATTGTCATTAATATTAGTATTCTTATTATTATAAATGTTAACAATATTATTATCATTAATATATTAACAATTAATAATATTAGTTAAAATTAAATTACATAAACAAATATATAATCACAGATATATATAAACACATATAAATATACAAAATAATGTTATATACATATGAAATTACATATGCAGATATACATATATATAAATACAGTTATATATTTATATAATTACATATTTATACGCTTTTTTTTTAAAATCATATCTGATATATATAAAAACCTAAACACAGGAATGAATTCTGTTGACAATTCTTTTCAATGCTGTAGATAATTGATTCATCAAGTACCAATCAGAAATTTGATCACAGGAACAATCCAAATTCTGTTACCCATCGTGCTCATGCTTTATGTACTCTTACTTCTTTCATCTGTCTTCATCTTTTGCTCGAATATCCTGTCGACACCAATTTAATTACAAAACAAACGAGTGCTACATGTTATTCACACAATCATTTAACTTCCTAATCTCCATATCTTTGTAGTAAAAATTCAATACCTTCATCACCATTAACTCAAACTGAAACCCGGTCACCATCTTCATTCCCAAACCGCTGCCAGGTTAGTGTTCCGTTGCTTTTGAACCACGTCGAGCCACCTTCACTTTCTATGAGACAACCACCACCCCGATTATCACCATCATCTATTTCTTTTCTTATCTCTACTTCCTACTTTCTGTTTCATAAATCCGACAACTACTAAACCATAACCATCACTTGTGATTTTTTAGTCTCTAGCTTTATCTCGATCATCACTCAACTCGATCACAACCGTCATCAACACCACCATTATCTTATCAATATTAGCATGTTGTATTATGTTTCTGTTTCACTCATCATCACCATCATTGAAAACTAACAAATAACAACCACACCTTTATCACCTTCATCCGAACCACAACCCTACCACACACATACAAACCACCAACTTTGTTATTTTTCTTCCTTTTCCTGCTGTAAACGACTGTTCGAACAAGCTTTATAGCTGCTGTACATGTTCAAATTAAATTCGCTGATGATGATAGTGATAGTTAAAGGTAACATTTTAAGTGCCAAACCTTGTTAGATATGTATATATAAATGGCGAGAATCAATCATCAAGTGGGACTAAGAAATCCTTTATGACCAACCCTTGTGACAACTTGATTCTAGGATTCCAATTAAAGGTGTTTATTAATAAATCTAGTGGGTCATTAGCATTTCATGGTCGACACTGATGGGCCATCCTAATTCGTTTTTTATTTATTTTATACTCATAAAGAACACGCATAAATGGAGTTAGTGGTATGGGGTTTACTTTACAGCTCGATATCCCGTCTCTTTGTTCAATCAACCACCGACTTCCTATGATTTTATGCTATGGGTCATTTTCACTTTTGAGCCAAGATGTATTATAGATCTGTGGACTTTGAAGTTTAATATGATTTTGATTGTTTAGGCGTGTTTGAATGTGGGCCCGATTAGGTTTGAGCCATATATCTAAGAGGTAATTAAAATACTAAAAATGATAAGTATGATCACGACGAGATGATGTATAGGAAACGATGAAACTTGATGAAGAAAATGATTATGAATAATGACGAATGTTAATCGTGATCTAGACGAAGTTATGATGATGATGCCATTAAGATAATATGATTTTGAGGAGGATAAAAATAATTCTGGGTTTTAAAGGAGAAAGAAGAAAGAAGCAGAATAGAATGGGTTATAAAATTTAATTTAGGTATTAAAATTGAAATGAAACAGATAGTGCAATGGTTTAGAGTGTTTGTGATTATCGAGAGGTTCTGGGTTCGAATCCAGGCAACTGCATATGTTTTTACCAAATTTACAAATCGAGTTGGGCTTTAAACTGGGCTATTGCTATTGACTATTGGGTTGAATTATGGTTGGGCTGTTAACAGGCTAGAAACAGGTAGAAAGGGTTATATAGATCTAATTAAGAGATAATTCAGTAAAACTGGACAGAGCATACGGTTTGAGGTTATGTTGAGTTAACGAGAGGTCGTGAGTTCGAGCCTGGGCAAGGGTGTTTGTTCTTTTTAAAGCTCCTTTCATTAAGGCAGTACTTTTATTAATATTACTATTATTATTATTATTATTATTATTATTATTATTATTATTATTATTATTATTATTATTATTATTATTATTATTATTATTATTATTATTATTATTATTATTATTATTATTATTAAACATTATTATCTTTTTATCACTATTATTATTATTATAAAGTATTATTATTATTATTATTAATAACATTATTATTATCATTATTAGTATTTTCTATACAACTAAATTATTATTATTATTATTATTACTATAATTAATTTTTTTATCAGTATTATTATTATTATTATCATTATAAGCAAATACAACCTTGATACAATTATTGATATAAAATATACTTATAGTAATATTACATATAAGTATGTACTAATCATATTAATATTTTTAACAAATTTAGTATTTTGATATAACTATATAAAAAAATAATAATCATATTAAATATATACACAAATTAAATATAATACATAATTTAAGATATAATATATAAATTTGTTCAATTACGATCATATATCTTAATATATATATATACAAATGATATAGGTTCGTGAGTCCGAGGCCAACCCTGCATTGTTCAATGTCGTCATATGTATTTTTACTATAAAATACATTAGGTGAGTTTCATTTGCCTTTTTACCCTTTATATTTTTGGGCTGAGAATACATGCGCAACTTTTATAAATATTTTACGAAACAGAAACAAGTAATCGAAACTACATTATATGGTTGAATGATCGAAGCCGAATATGCCTAAGAATTTGGAAACTGATCTCCAAATTGACGCGAATCCTAAAGATAGATCTATGGGCCCGACGAACCCCATCCAATGTACCGGATGCTTTAGTACTTCGATGTTGTTTTATATCATGTCCGAAGGATTTCCCAGAATGATAGGGGATATTCTTATATGCATCTAGTTAATGTCGTTTACCAGGATTCAATCCATATAAATGAATTTTGTCTCTATGCATGGGACGTATGTTTATGAGAAATGGAAAATATGAAATCTTGTGGTCTATTGAAATAATGGAAATGATTGTTATGATAAACTAATGAACTCACCAACCTTTTGGTTGACACTTTAAAGCATGTTTATTCTCAGGTATAAAAGAAATCTTCCGCTGTGCATTTGCTTATTACTTGGAGTCATTCATGACATATTTCAAAAGACGTTGCATTCGAGTCATTGAGTGCATCAAGATTATTATCAAGTCATTTATAGTTGGATATATTATGAAATGGTATGCATGCCGTCAACTTTCGATGTAATGAAAGTATGTCTTTTAAAAACGAATGCAATGTTTGTAAAATGTATCATATAGAGGTCAAGTACCTCGCGAAGTAACCAACTATTGTGAATCGTTTATAATCGATGTGGACTTCGTCCAGATGGATTAGGACAGGGCGTTTCAGAGTAAACAACGAGTCATATTGAAGGTCATTTTTCTGTCAGCTCTTTGGAACATTTAGAGGCTTCGAAACAACATCATTTTTAATGACAAAATTTGTTGCAAGTCACATGTTTTTGATACGATAGAAGTTTTTGCATTTAATTGGTTGTATTCTAGATTTTGTAGTTCTTGAATAAATTGGGTGACATGACTTCAAAATTCTTTTGTAATTTCTAGCGCCTTGCTATTTTTATTTTAATGAAAAAAATTTGGCGTCCTAAAAAACGTCGTCGAAACCGACAAATAGATCCGCGTGTGTATTTGATACCGGGTTCCACAAGTTGTATTATGGTACAATTACAACATTACTTGAGAGGTAGCGCTCGGAGACACATATGTTTCAATTTCCTACGGTTGAAGCCACAATAACATTATAGGATGTGTAAGTTTTATGGGGTTTGCCCATAGATGCACCAGATGTCTCCGGCGTATGGGAGAATTTTGATGAATTAAGGTGGGTGACTATTTGGTAAGAATTGCTAAGGTTGGAGCCCGACGAAGAAGAAGTTAGTAATGTTAGACTTAAAATTTGCACTTCGATCGCTTTCTTGAATGATGAACTCTTTAAAGGGGAAGAAGAAAGGTTGTACGAACAAAGAGCTAGAGTTTACATTTTAGCTTTACTTGGTGGCCATTTATTTCCCGATGGCAACAATTACGATGTTTTCGTTGAACCGGCTTTTAGAAATTGAAGACCGTAGCGTAGCGGGTCATAAAAGTTAAGGGAGTGTTGTTATGGTATATATGTATAGAAATTTGTGTCGTACAACAAAATAACGCACTAAAAGGTATACTGAACACTTTTTGTCACCGTAACAACATCAAAGCCTACATAGTATGATACTAAGGGGAAGACATGTCACCAATTGGCCGGATATGCACGCAACTTACATTGCTTTGTGGGATGCCGAGCACAGTCAGTATACGAGGGGATTACTGGAAATGGCACTACTTTAGATTCTTTTCAGTGGTATCGTGTACGTAAGGTACTGAGTATTTGCAAGCCAGCAAACCCATCACTCGCCAATCAATATCCTAATTGGAGGGCGCAACAAAGTTTATGTGTAAGTTACATATTTATATATATGGTCCCGTCAATCAAAATTCTTTTATTTTATTATAACTAATTTGCTAGAGGACGTATTTATGGAATTGTGTCAGAGGATTGCCGCAACAACTCAAAGGTGGCCAGAAAGTCAACCCATCATGCAGGATTTTTATGATATTCCACAACAGATTATGAATTATATTATACTCATCATAACCCAGACTTTGTGAAGTATGGTTCGCCAAATTATCAGTTTGCTAGACAAGAACACCATCATGTGGGGAATTTTTCACAACCCTTTTTTCTCCCAACCCCATTTATCTAAATCCCATTACTCCCACCCTTGTTTCTCCCAACCCGCGATTCTCCCAAACCAGTTTCTCACAAATAAAATATTTCCCAAACCAACCAAGATAATTTATTTGTGGACAATCCTTTTCATTTTACTCCAGAAAATACAACAATAGGTCTAAGACCTCCATACAATCCCCACCCGATACAAAATTTAAGCAGTCCGTCTCATCAAATTAATCCGGATGATGATGATGGAGAAGGGTCATCCGGAAGAGCTTATGAAGTACAAGTTAACCAGAGAGGCTGACCACAGAGAAAAATTACAAGACCAGATTGTAGAACAGGTAGTCATTGATAAATAAAATCACGTGTTTGTTATTTTAATATTTAGGTTTATATTTAATAAAAATTTAATTATGTAATAAAGTCGTTATGATAAAATGTGTTATATATTTTTATAATGTGTATATAATGAAGTCGTTATATATTTAAATATGGGCCATCGATAATAAAGTCGTTATGATAATAATGTTTTTTATAGGGCAAATGGTCCGAAAAGTTAACCTAAGTTATCAAATTTGACAATTAAGGTAACCCCCAATTTGGCTAAGCCTGAAAAGGATTGCAATTTAAATTTTGCTCACAAAAAGGATTGCGTTTTCAAATTTTTTAAAATTGAGGTGACTTTTTTGCTCTGTTGGTCCTTTAATTATACACGAAATTGCAATCTGAGTCCCTCAAGTTTTTTTTTTGGATTTTCAAGTCCTTAAAATTGCAAAATTTTGCAATCCAAGTCCCTCCGTCAGTTTGCCGTCTAAATTAGCCGTTAACCCTTGACATGTGCCATGCATGTGAAGGTAAAATCGTCTTTTTACTCTTTTCTTCGACTTTTTTGCTTCGTTGGTCCTTCGTTTATAGACAAAAAATTTTCTTTCTTCTTTTTTATTTTAAATAAATAAAACCACTTTTCTATTAAAACATCACAAAATCAAATCTAAATCACAAACACCTACCGATTTCATTTCATTATTACTCAAATTCACATCAGATTACAAAAAACTAAATCAAAACATTACAAATTTATCTCTAAAAATTCTACAGTACTCGTTCTTCATTATCTTCATGAGTTCAAAATTGTAAAATCAACACTTGATGATTCTAGACACAATCATAGTTTCAGATTCGTGATCTACAACAGAAAAAGAAACTTCGTCATCATTCATATTAGTTTAACAATTTCGAATTCAAGGAGAATTGGATCGTGTTCTTCATTCATCGAAAACTCAAACTGTTTTAGTCTCCGGATCAATGTGGAAGGATTTAAAAAAACTACAAACGCAGATTTGTTCGAAATATTCAATTAAATGTTCATGTAAAGTTATAGCTTCTAATTCAAAGAATCGATCTCGAATTTTCAAGTCAAAGGCCCGGATACAAAAGTAAACCGTATTGTTCAAGATCAAATTCGAGTGATACAGGTTATTTCAGACAATGAACTTGATTTTCGAGTGTTAGAAAAAGAATTTAGAACAGTTTTCATGAAGGATTTATTGCCTGAAAACAAGTAGATCATGAATTTCGGTTTTGTGTTCATAAGTTAAGTTCACCCCTGTTCAAGTTGGTTATTTATATTCAGTTATCGATTAAAACGGATCAATTGGTTGAAAAA
Source organism: Rutidosis leptorrhynchoides (assembly GCF_046630445.1). NCBI lineage: Eukaryota > Viridiplantae > Streptophyta > Magnoliopsida > Asterales > Asteraceae > Rutidosis > Rutidosis leptorrhynchoides. The sequence continues at coordinate 90,511,931 of NC_092333.1, forward strand.
GTTTATTCCTTGTTTAATACAATTTGATAAAGGAGTGACTAAACAAATTCTTGTTCAAGATGATGATGGGTACGTAGTAGGTTGATAACGTTCTTCAAGTTTTCCACAAATTTAAGAAAATAATTTCTTGTGAAAGAGAGCGTTAACATTTGATTTTGATTTTGTTCCCGTGTACTTTGTAACCTTTGTGTTTATTTCAACTCATACTATTCTCAAGTATGAGTCCTCTTTGTACCTTTAATTCATACGGAGTATATATATAATATATTATGCTTGGCCAAAAAAAAAAAAAAAGCTTGAGGGAATCGGATTGCAATTTTGTCTATAAACGAAGGACCAACGTAGCAAAAAAGTCGAAGAAAAGAGTAAAAAGACAATTTTACCCTCACATGCATGGCGCATGTCAAGGGTTAACGGCTAATTTAGACGGCAAACTGACGGAGGGACTCGGATTGCAAAATTTTGCAATTTTAAGGACTCGAAAATCCAAAAAAAACTTGAGGGACTCGGATTGCAATTTCGTGTATAATTGAAGGACCAACGGAGCAAAAAAGTCAATTGAGGTAATACACAATGAACACAAAATCTAAAATCAAGAATTACTTCAAATTGAGACTTGAAACATATTCCAAGAGATTCGATTATCATTTTTTGTGAAGCAACTAGATTCAAAACATCATGAAAAACAATGAATTGAGACGAACAATCATCGAATCTTCATATGAGCTTCAAACTTTCAAATCGGGATCTAAGTTGTTTAAGATGTTACTTCCTTCATAAAAAGTGCTTAAAATCATTATTAGAATACTCGACATCCATTAAAACAAGTCGAAACATCCTACAATCATCCAAATTGAACACACAATTGATAATGCTAAAAACGAACATATATTTCATAGCATTATTCCTCAAGAAAGACAAGCTTTTAGTTGCAATTGTTCTATTTACAAGTGATATTCGTTTAAATAATAAAAGGTGAAGACAAAAGACAGATTCGACGAATTGAAGACGCAAACGACCAAAAAGCTCAAAAGTACAAAATACAATCAAAGAGGTTCCAATTATTGATAAGAAACGTCTCGAAATTACAAGAGTACAAGATTCAAAATGCAAAGTACAAGATATTAAATTGTACGCAAGGACGTTCGAAAATCCGAAACCGGGACCAGAGTCACCTCTCAACGCTCGACGCAACGGACTAAAAATTACAAGTCAACTATGCAAATAAATATAATATAATATTTAAATAATTCTTATAATTATTTATATATTATATAAATAATAAAAATCCGTCGGCAAGAAAGACTCCAAAGTTGGAGAGCTGGAATTTCAAACTCCGCGACTCGCAGAGTTTGAAGGCAGAAAAAGCCGCGAGTCGCGGAGACCCCCTGAACTCAATTCCCTATAAAAGCAAACGAATTCTGATCATTTTATATATCCAATATATATCAATCTCTCTATCTATATACGTAATATTTATATTTATAATTTATATTTTAATTTTAATTTTAATTTTAATCCTAATAATAAGGGTATGTTAGCGAATGTTGTAAGGGTGTAAGTCGAAATTCTGTCCGTGTAACGCTACACTATTTTTAATCATTGTAAGTTATGTTCAACCTTTTTAATTTAATGTCTCGTAGCTAAGTTATTATTATGCTTATTTAAAATGAAGTAATCATGATGTTGGGCTAATTACTAAAATTGGGTAATTGGGCTTTGTACCATAATTGGGGTTTGGACAAAAGAACGACACTTGTGGAAATTAGACTATGGGCTATTAATGGGCTTTATATTTGTTTAACTAAATGATAGTTTGTTAATTTTAATATAAAGATTTACAATTGGACGTCCCTATAAATAACCATATACACTCGATCGGACACGATGGGCGGGATATTTATATGTACGAATTATCGTTCATTTAACCAGACACGGGAATGGATTAATAGCCACTAGAATTATTAAAACAGGGGTGAAATTATGTACAAGGACACTTGGCATAATTGTTAACAAAGTATTAAAACCTTGGGTTACACTCAGTCGACATCCTGGTGTAATTATTAAACAAAGTATTAAAATCTTGTTACAGTTTAAGTCCCCAAATTAGTTGGAATATTTAACTTCGGGTATAAGGATAATTTGACGAGGACACTCGCACTTTATATTTATGACTGATGGACTGTTATGGACAAAAACCAGACGAACATATTAAATAATCCAGGACAAAGGACAATTAACCCATGGGCATAAAACTAAAATCAACACGTCAAACATCATGATTACGGAAGTTTAAATAAGCATAATTATTTTATTTCATATTTAATTTCCTTTAATTTTATATTTAATTGCACTTCTAATTATCGCATTTTTATTGTTATTGTATTTAATTGTACTTTTAATTATCGTACTTTTTAATTATCGCAAGTTTATTTTATCGCACTTTTATTATTCGCAATTTCATTATCGTTATTTACTTTATGCTTTAAATTAAGTCTTTTATTTATTTAATATTTTACATTTTGTTTTAACTGCGACTAAAGTTTTAAAATTGACAAACCGATCATTAAACGGTAAAAACTCCCCTTTATAATAATAATATTACTTATATATATATTTGTATTTTTATAAAAGTAAACTAATATAGCGTTAAGCTTTGTTTAAAGATTTTCCCTGTGGAACGAACCGGACTTACTAAAAACTACACTACTGTACGATTAGGTACACTGCCTATAAGTGTTGTAGCAAGGTTTAAGTATATCCATTCTATAAATAAATAAATATCTTGTGTAAAATTGTATCGTATTTAATAGTATTTCCTTATAAAATTTAATAGTATTTTATACCCCTTAGCTTTAACATCAAGTATTTTTGGCGCCGCTGCCGGGGACAATCTAGCTTAAAAGCCGGAAGCGTAACGCTCAATTTTAAAAAAAAAAATTTATTTTTAGTTTACTTTTATTAAAATTCACTTTTGTAAAAATACGTTTTTAATTATTCGAAAACATAAAAAGAAAAACAAAAATATAAATATTTTTAAGAATTTGTTAAATATTTAAGTTTTGTAAAGTTTCTTTATTTTTATTTTATAAAAATATAAGTTTTATTTAAATATTTTGTTTTTATTAAAAAAAAAACGCGTCGAATTTTAATCAACCTGTCATCTGAAAATTGGAACCCCGCGACTCGCGGAGTTTGCAGCTTCGAATACCGCGACTCGCGGAGACACTCTGACACACCGACAGAAACCCTAATCAGGCATTAAATACGGGGTAATTATTAATTATTATTATTATTAACCCTAATTACTTATTATTATTATAATTAGTTTTAAGTTTCTTTTTATTTAATTTATATATTTAGTTAAATTAGTTTAATTAATGTAAAATTACTAGTTTTAATAAATAAATAATATAAAAATAATATTTTTATAAAAATTATACTTTTTACAACTTTTTATATATTTTTATATTTTCTCCCTTTTTAATTGTTTTAGCGTAATATTTGTATTTTTCGTTAATTTTTAGTTTTAAACTAAGTTATTGCCATAGTTATTTTTTACTTCTAGATTTTTAGACTTTTCCGTAAAATTCCTTAAGTGCTTTTTCTTTAGACTAAGATTTAGGTACTTTAGAATTTTGCGACACCTTTTTAAGTTTTAGTACTTTTTTAAGTTATTTCCATTTGGGATATAGATTTACTTGTAAGCTTTAATATTTTTAGACGCCTTTTACCTATGTATCAATTATCATTCCAATTAGTAATCTCAATTTGCGATTATAATTTTAAGTTAGTGATAGTAATAAGGTTGGGTTAGTCGAGTGTTTTTAAGTTCTATAAGTCACTCTTTTTCTTTCTTATTTTTATTTTTCGATCTTTTTCCGACACGCTCTTTTTCTTTCTTATTTCTCGTCATTCTAGTTTTAGGACATAGATTTTTATTCTACTTCTTATCTAAATTTCTTAAAATTACGAAAATTTATTTTAAGTGGTTAAATTGATAGGCATCAAAATTTTCTGGTTCGTAGTAATAGTTGGATTTGTACGTGGACCGGGTTATTGGAGCCAAACAGTCCTCTATTATATTGAGACCAAACGAATCCTGCCCCTCTGCTGCATCTTTTGGCTATTCGAAACGTGGGCAAAATCAGAAAAGTCTATTAATTGGATAACTTATATAATTTTTTCTTTCTTTTTAAAAACTAATAGGATATTCAGTGAATGCACCGAGCAAGACGTTCACCACCTTTTGTACGTTCACCACCTGTAACTAGATCAAGACATTTAGGAAATATTACCGCCGTTGATTTTTCTTTAGAATCGTCATCCAGTCGACCAAGTACTCCAGTTCAAATTTCCGATAATCTTTTTTTTGAACCCGACCTCACAATTGAGAATCCGGAGAATATTCAGGGACGATTCGTAGATCCTGAACCATTAAATTTTCCTCCGGAACCACCAATCATTCAAACAGAGATTGTTGAGGAACGAACCATTAAATCAGAATCCTCTAGTGATTCCGATTCAACAAATTCAATTATGGAGAATTTGGAACCTTTAAGTATGGAAGACCGAATGAGAGCTAAACGCACTGGCCAAGGTCACGCAATTACTCATCCAGACATTAATGCGCCAGATTATGAAATCAAAGGACAAATTCTACACATGGTGACTAATCAATGCCAATTTAGTGGTGCGCCGAAGGAAGATCCAAATGAACATCTTCGTACCTTTAATAGGATCTGCACTCTATTTAAAATCCGAGAAGTGGAGGATGAACAGATATATCTCATGTTATTTCCCTGGACTTTAAAGGGAGAAGCCAAAGATTGGTTGGAATCGTTACCTGAAGGGGCGATTGATACATGGGACGTTTTAGTTGAAAAATTTCTTAAACAATTCTTTCCGGCATCTAAAGCCGTAAGACTTCAAGGAGAAATTGTTACGTTCACTAAGAAACCGAATGAAACTCTATATGAGGCGTGGACAAGATTTGGAAAGTTATTAAGAGGATGTCCGCAACATGGTTTAGACACCTGTCAAATAGTACAAATATTCTACCAAGGATGCGACATCACTACAAGGAAAGACATAGATATAGCAGCTGGTGGTTCCATTATGAAGAAAACCGAAACTGATGCTTACAAAATTATTGATAACACTGCTTCCCACTCACATGAGTGGCACCAAGAAAAAGATATCGTTAGATCATCTAAAGCAGCTAGAGCCTATTCTAGCCATGACTTAGATTCCATTTCCGCAAAGATAGATGCTGTCGAGAGACGAATGGAAAAGATGACTAAGGATATTCACTCAATACGAATTAGTTGTGAGCAGTGTGGAGGACCACATTTGACAAAAGATTGTCTCAGTATTGAATTAACAATGGAAGAAAGAGAGAATATTTCATACATAAACCAAAGGCCTGGAAATAATTATCAGAATAATTATCAACCGCCAAGACCGATCTACAATCAAAACCAGAATTATAACAGAAATGTTCCATACAACAACCAACAAGGTCCTAGCAATCAACAAGTGTCCAACAATAATTACAATCAGCAAAGACCTAATTTTCAAAACAAACCACCACAACAAACCGATGATAAAAAGCCGAATTTAGAAGATATGATGACGAAGCTAGTTGAAACTCAAACGCAGTTTTTCACATCTAAAAAAAAAATAATGAACAAAATGCTCAAGCATTTAGAAATCAACAAGCTTCTATTCAAAACTTGGAACAAGAAGTAAGTAACCTAGCAAGGTTAATAGGTGAAAGAAAACCGGGAAGTTTACCTAGTGATACAAATGCTAACCCCCGAAATGAAACAGCTAAAGCCATTACCACAAGAAGTGGTACAACACTTAAACCACCTGAAATACCTGTAACTTCTGATGAAGCTATTCCTACTCCACAAGAACCACAACCTGAACAAGATAAGGAAAAAGAACCGGTAGTTGAAAAGGTTAATGAAGATAACACAGTTAAGGCTAAACCTTATGTTAAACCATACCAACCACCACTTCCTTACCCGAGTAAAATGAAGAAAGAGAAACTTGAAGCCGAGCAATCCAAATTCTTGGATATGTTTAAACAGATAAATGTAAATCTTCCTTTCATTGATGTGATTTCAAGAATGCCTAGATATGCTAAATTCTTAAAAGATCTAATCTCAAATAGAAAGAAAATGGAAGAACTCTTGGCTGTTACTATGAATGCTAATTGTTCAGCAGTGCTGTTGAATAAGATACCAGAAAAATTATCTGATCCAGGAAGTTTCACAATTCCATGTTTTCTGGGTAGTCTTAGTTCAATAGAAGCATTAGCAGACTTAGGTGCTAGTATAAATCTAATGCCGTATTCACTATACGCTAAACTAGACCTTGGAGAATTGAAACCAACCAGAATAAGCATACAACTAGCCGATCGATCAATAAAATATCCTAGAGGGATAATGGAGAACATGCTAGTTAAAGTTGGTACTTTAGTATTTCCAGTAGATTTTGTTGTTCTGGACATGGAAGAAGATTCTCAAGTTCCTCTCATATTAAGAAGACCATTCTTAAACACGGCTAAAGCAATGATAGACGTGTTCGGTAAGAAATTGACCCTAAGTATAGAGGACGAGAGTGTTACCTTTTTAGTTGATAGAGCAATGCAACAACCATAATCTGCAGATGATACATGTTATTATATTCAAACTATAGATGCACATGCAGAATTGTTAGAAGAATTTCCAGAATTACAAGGAACAGGAGAATGTTCTTTAGGAGAAGGAACTGAATAAATTGATGAAGCTGAAATGTTAGCTACACTTATGGCTAATGGATATGAACCAACAACAGAAGAAATTCAAATGCTAAAAGAAGAAGACAGATATCGATATAAATCATCGATAGAAGAACCACCGAAATTAGAGTTAAAGCCACTTCCAAACCATTTGGAATACGCTTATTTACATGGTGAATCTGAATTACCTGTAATAATATCGTCTTCTCTTACTGAAAATGAGAAATCACAACTCATTTCTGTGTTGAAAGCTCATAAACCAGCCATTGCATGGAAAATTCATGATATTAAAGGAATAAGTCCTTCGTATTGCACACATAATATCCTTATGGAAGAAGGTCATAAAACGTATGTGCAACGCCAACGAAGACTAAATCCTAATATGCAAGATGTAGTTAAGAAAGAGATTATTAAACTGCTAGACGCAGGTTTAATATATCCAATTTCTGATAGTTCATGGGTAAGCCCAGTTCTGTAACATCCCGCCTTTTTCCGTTTTCTTTTCCGTTATAGTAATTTAAACTCCGTTATATGTTTATAACATCTCCCGTTAATACGCGTTTTAAAATATTCCGTTTAGGTATTTTCCGCACCCGACTACAAACTCGAGGGACTAAAACTGACACGGGGCAAACTAGTTGACTAGGTCACCTAGTCCACCCCAATCACCACCATTCAACCATCTCTCTCTCTCTCTCTCTCTCTCTCTCTCTCTCTTTCTCTCTAGCAAGAACACACCCAATTTCCAAATTCATTCAATCATCATCTAAATTCGATCTAGGAGGCTTACAACAAAATAAATTACATATTCGTGATCCTCTCTTCATCCTCTTCATTTTGGTACCAACTTCATCTCGTTTGGGTAACATTTCTAAAAACACTAGTTTTCTTTAAATTTGTGTTCTTGACTTAAAAGTATGTTAATTAGTGTCTATGGCTCATTGTGATGTCGTGTATGTAATTTGTATGCTCGATTTGTTGTTTTTGGTGTAACTAGTTCATTATGAAAATTACTTGCTAAATCCTTGATTTTGGATGATCAAATGTTATTAGATTGTTAATGTGCATGTTTTAAAAGTGTTACTAGTATCATTAGCTTCATTTTGATGTATAGATTGATTAAAGGAACTTCATAAACGCGATTATTGATTTTGTGAACTTTTGGTTAGGGTTGACAACTCTTAAAACGAACTTTTGATGCGTTGAATGCTTGTTAATGTTATTGATAAGTGTTTAGTTGTATTACATGTTTCATTACCTTCAAAACGGCATATCATATGTATAAATTGGATTCCCGAAACTTAAATTGCAATTGATAAACTTGAAACTTGAAAATAAACCCCTATTGATCACTTGACGGGATTTCGGTTATAGTATATGATGTTTTTGCTTTATGAAAAGTGCTTAGTTGCGTTCCTTGTCGAAAGAGCTTTCCGATGATATAAAATACATGTTCCAATTGTTTGCGGATCATAAAATGTGATTGTTTGTGTTTTGGTTCGTCCATTTGAGGAATACAGCAAACAGGGCCTGGAAACCGATCAGGACGCCGTCCAGATACTGGGGACGCCGTCCCACCTTTTGAACCTAGACGCCGTCTAGGATATCAGGACGCCGTCCCACCCTTCATTGTGGGACGCCGTCTAGCCATTTGGGACGCCGTCCCATTGTACTAAAACTGGCTGTTTGGGTTGTCATTTGACGTAAAATGTTTGCTATGCTACGGACCTCCGATTAACATGAAACTTGGCCAACATGCTCATATATGATTATATAACTTAGAAAAATTGTTGGATACCCGACCCGACCCCGTTGACTTTGACTTTGACCAAGTTTGACTTTTAGTCAAACTTAACCAAACGTTTATGCAATCGTTCTAACATGCCTTTATACGTAATTCTTGTATGAAACTTGACAACGTGGTTCACATGCTATTATAATCGAGTCGTAACGAGCCATAGGACTAATTGAACACATTTCACCCGAGCTTGTGTCGTAACCGGTTAATTGATATAACTTAATTGTTTAGGTCAAGACTAGCATTGTTCTTTGCACACGTTTACTTGTTGAAGTACTTTACTACTCGTGCACTCAAGGTGAGATCATAGTCCCACTTTTACTCTTTTTGAACTTACATTTGGGATGAGAAAACATAAACATTTCTTTACTAAGTGAACACAAGTACAGGAAAACAAACATTCTACATACGAGTTTAGAACAAAATCCTCAATTCGATTATCATTAGTTACACTTGCCGGGTGTAAGCGAGAACTTATGTTGTATGGATCCATATGGGTTTGACAAACCCTCATTCAAACGGTTCGCTACCGTTTACGAATGAAATATATTTTCGAGAAACAGTGTATGTTCTAGCACTAAGTGATGGGGTTCTATGGAAGGAATGTTAAGCATTGATAATTGGGTGCTCGTGAAACAAACTTTTGGAATGTATTACTATTATTTCATTGATGCAAATCTTGTGGTTCACTTGTACTTACTTACTTAAACCTATGATTTCACCAACGTTTTCGTTGACAGATTTCTATGTTTTTCTCAGGTCCTTGAACGATACATGATACATGCTTCCACTCATTATTTTGATACTTGCATTGGATGTCGAGTATATATGCATACATGGAGCGTCTTTTGGCTACTTTAAATTGTGTCGCATAAGTTTCATTTGTACTTAAAACTTTGTATCGTAACTTGTGGTGGAACTATTCTTGTAAACTTTGAACAATCTTTACATTTGAAATGAATGCGACATATCTTTTGGTCAAACGTTGTTTTAAAGACTTATGACCACGTAACGGGACCTAAGTAGACGGCGCCGTCAAACATAATTTGGTCGGGTCGCTACAGATGGTATCAGAGCGTTGGTTGTAGGGATTTAGAGTTCATTAGTGTCAACCCCGAGTCATAGGGTACATTGGTGAGTCTAGACTACAACCGGCATATAGACTTGAAGTAGGAATTACTTGACTACTTGTGCATTTATACTCGAACGCTTCTACTCATATCTACTCTTAGTTCATCTTAATCTCACGTTGTTTAATTTGATTGACACGCCACCTTGACTATATGAAATGATGTCGAATGCACATATGAATCAGGGTAATATAATTTCCGGGATTATATTACGGTGACTCATATGAACGTTCCGACATTATGACATAAAGAATTTAAGGCGAGTCGAGGAAAAAAAAAAAAAAAAAACTTCTCTTTATCTTTATTCTATATCACGGTTAGTATTATTGAGAATACTAATCAATGATATTCTTGTGTCTTGAAGGAACAATGGCTCCTCGTCGTGTACGCCGCAATGAAACTCCCGAACAAGCTCTCGAACGGATGATAGCTACCGCCGTAGATGCGGCCATGGCCGGTCACTCATCCAACAACAATAATAATAACAACCACAACAACAACAACAACAATGGAGCCGGAAACTCAAACGAGGGATGCTCCTATAAAGCTTTCATGGGGTGCAAACCTCACACTTTTGATGGAACCGGGGGACCGGTCGTGCTCACCCGATGGTTTGAACAAACGGAAGCCGTCTTTAGCATAAGCGGTTGTCGGGACCAAGACAAGGTCAAATACTCCACTCACACCTTCGCCGGTGTCGCTCTTACATGGTGGAATACTTATGTACAATCGGTGGGTACCGATGAAGCTTACGCCCTCTCTTGGGCCGACTTGAGGGAAAAGATGATTGTCGAATATTTCCCTCGTGAAGAAACCCGAAGGCTCGAACAAGAGCTAAGAACTTTAAAGGCGATCGGAAATGATCTCAAGGCTTATAATCAACGATTTTCCGAACTAGCCTTGATGTGCCCAAATCTTGTGAACCCCGAAGCTTTAAGGGTTGAACTTTACATGGATGGTCTTCCAAAGAGTATCAAGCACGGAGTAATGTCATCCAAACCCACTAATCATCAAGAAGCTTTGAACATGGCCCGCAAATTGATAGAAACGGTTGACGAAATCGTAGTTCCGGCACCTAAGGCCGAGGATAAATCGGGTGGCAACAAAAGAAAGTGGGAACCCTCCCAATCAAACAACAAAAACTTTGCTAAGAAATCTTTCACCTCCGACGGCAAAAAGGGTTATGCCGGGAATCTACCTTTTTGCAACAAATGCAACAAACATCACTTTGGCGAATGTAGTAGGCTAATTTGCCATCGGTGCCAAGGAATTGGTCATAAGGCCAACGATTGTAAAAGTGCCACTCCCGTCACTCGAAAGTGGCCCAATGCACCAAAGACGGGCACTTGTTACGAATGTGGCCAAACGGGTCATTATAGAAATGCATGCCCGAAGAGGAAAGATAACCTCAATACGCGCGGCCGAGCTTTCAACATCAACACCGAGGAAGCCCGGGATGACACTGAACTAGTCACGAGTACGTTTCTTCTCAACAATTCTTATGTCTCTTGCTTATTCGATTCGGGTGCCGATAAATGCTTTGTATCCAAGACTTTGACTCATTCTTTTAGCACTCCACCTCTTCCATTAGATACCACTTATACCATTGAAGTGGCTAACGGGAAACTATTAAGTGCCGACACACATTACCGGGGGTGTACGTTAAACATTTTGGGTAATGAGTTTGAAATCGACTTGATACCCATGGAACTAGGTAGCTTCGATGTAATAATCGGTATGAATTGGCTAGTCAAAACGAAATCTCACATCCTTTGTGATCTTAACGCAATCCGAATTCCTATCGAGAATGGTGAACCTTTGATTGTTTATGGCGATAAGAGTTGCACCAGACTCAACCTCGTTTCGTGCCTTAAAGTTAGAAAACTGCTCCGTAAGGGTTGTTTTGCGATCCTTGCCCACGTTAAGAAAGTCGAGTCCGATGATAAGCATATCGATGATGTGCCAATTGTTAGTGACTTTTCCGATGTATTTCCCGACGAATTGCCGGGTCTTCCACCTCATCGACCGGTTGAATTCCAAATCGATCTTATTCCGGGAGCCGCACCCGTAGCACGTGCACCATATAGACTCGCTCCATCCGAAATGCAAGAATTGCAAAGTCAAATCCAAGAACTACTTGATCGTGGTTTTATCCAACCTAGCCATTCACCTTGGGGCGCTCCGATTTTGTTTGTTAAAAAGAAAGACGGATCCCTACGAATGTGCATTGATTATCGTGAACTAAATAAATTGACGGTTAAGAACCGATATCCTCTTCCTCGCATCGATGACCTCTTTGATCAACTACAAGGGTCTTGTGTATATTCGAAAATCGATCTCCGCTCGGGTTATCATCAATTAAGGGTTAAGGGGGAAGATGTCTCCAAAACCGCCTTCCGGACTCGTTATGGTAGTTATGAATTCCTTGTCATGCCATTTGGTCTCACTAACGCACCGGCGGTGTTCATGGATCTTATGAACCGCGTGTGCAAACCGTATCTCGATAAATTCGTTATTGTGTTCATCGATGATATATTGATCTATTCTAAAAATGAAGAAGAGCACGAACAACATCTCCGACTTGTGCTTGAACTCTTGAGACAAGAACGACTTTATGCCAAATTCTCCAAGTGTGAATTTTGGTTGAAGGAAGTTCAATTTCTTGGTCATGTTGTAAGTGATCAAGGCATTAAAGTCGATCCCACGAAGATTGAAGCCATTAGTAAATGGGAGACTCCTACTACTCCTACTCACATTCGTCAATTCTTGGGTCTCGCCGGGTACTATCGTAGATTCATCGAAAACTTCTCTTTGGTTGCACGTCCTCTAACCGCATTAACTCACAAGGGAAAGAAATTCATTTGGGAGACCGAGCAAGAATCCGCGTTTCAAATCTTGAAAACGAAGTTAACCACCGCTCCTATCTTGTCACTTCTCGAAGGCAATGATGACTTTGTTGTATATTGCGATGCCTCGAAACATGGTTTTGGGTGTGTATTGATGCAACGAACGAAAGTCATTGCTTATGCTTCTCGACAACTCAAAATTCATGAACGAAACTACACGACGCATGATCTCGAACTCGGAGCCGTCGTCTTTGCACTTAAAATGTGGAGACACTATCTTTATGGAACCAAGAGTACTATCTTTACCGACCACAAAAGTCTCCAACACATTTTCGATCAAAACCAACTAAACATGAGACAACGACGGTGGATTGAAACTTTGAACGATTACGATTGCGAGCTTCGTTACCATCCCGGGAAGGCAAACGTAGTAGCCGATGCCTTAAGTCGAAAAGAAAGAGCGGTGCCTCTTCGTGTCCGAGCCTTAAACATCACCATCCACACAAACCTTAATAGCCAAATTCTGGTAGCCCAAGATGAGGCCCTCAAGGATGAAAACCTTTCACACGAGCTCTTGAACATTCTCATCTCTCGATTCGAAATTAGGGAGACCGGACTCCGATATTACGCCGGAAGGATTTGGGTGCCTAGTTATGGGGACCTACGAAGCCTTATTTTAGATGAAGCCCATAAGTCACGATACTCGATTCACCCTGGTGCCAATAAGATGTACCACGACCTTAAACAACTATATTGGTGGCCGAACATCAAAAGGGACGTAGCTACTTATGTTTACAAGTGTTTGACATGTTCCAAAGTCAAAGCCGAACACCAAAGACCGTCCGGACTACTTCAACAACCCGAGATCCCGCAATGGAAGTGGGAAAGAATAACGATGGATTTTATCACCAAACTACCAAAAACGACGGGCGGTTATAATACCATTTGGGTTATTGTTGACCGTCTCACCAAATCCGCACACTTCCTTGCCATGAAAGAAACGGACAAAATGGAGAAACTTGCACAACTTTACATTAAGGAGATCGTAGCCCGACACGGTGTACCTTTATCGATTATCTCCGACCGAGATGGCCGTTTCGTTTCTAGATTTTGGCGTACATTGCAAGAAGCGTTGGGAACGCGTTTAGACATGAGCACCGCATATCATCCTCAAACCGATGGACAAAGCGAACGTACAATTCAAACCTTGGAAGACATGTTACGAGCTTGCGTGGTTGATTTCGGAAAAGCTTGGGACAAGCACTTACCTCTCGCCGAGTTCTCTTATAACAATAGTTATCACGCGAGTATTAAAGCCGCACCTTTTGAAGCGCTATATGGCCGCAAATGTCGTTCACCTCTTTGTTGGGCCGAGGTAGGCGACGTGCAAATCACCGGACCCGAACTCATTCACGAAACCACCGATAAAATCATTCAAATCCGAGATAGGCTTAGGACGGCCCGAAGTCGTCAAAAGAGCTATACCGACAAACGACGCAACGATCTTGAATTTCAAGTCGGTGACCGAGTAATGTTAAAAGTCGCACCTTGGAAGGGTGTAATCCGTTTTGGGAAACACGGGAAGCTAAATCCGTGGTATATTGGTCCTTTCGAAATCTTGGAGCGTATTGGAACCGTTGCTTATCGTTTAGATCTTCCGCCTCAATTGAACTCCGTTCATCCTACCTTCCATGTATCTAACTTGAAAAAGTGTCTTGCCGAACCCGATATCATCATCCCTCTCGAGGAACTTACTATTGATGACAAACTTCATTTTGTGGAGGAACCGGTTGAAATTGTGGACACCTCCGTCAAGACATTGAAACAAAGCCGAATCCCGATTGTTAAAGTCCGTTGGAACGCCAAAAGGGGACCCGAGTTTACTTGGGAAAGACAAGACCAAATGCAAAGGAAGTATCCTCATCTATTCGTGAATTCAGAAACGCAAGATCTCGAGGAAGAAACAACGACTACTACGCCTACTTAAATTTCGGGACGAAATTTCTTTTAAGGAGTAGGTAATGTAACATCCCGCCTTTTTCCGTTTTCTTTTCCGTTATACTAATTTAAACTCCGTTATATGTTTATAACATCTCCCGTTAATACGCGTTTTAAAATATTCCGTTTAGGTATTTTCCGCACCCGACTACAAACTCGAGGGACTAAAATTGACACGGGGCAAACTAGTTGACTAGGTCACCTAGTCCACCCCAATCACCACCATTCAACCATCTCTCTCTCTCTCTCTCTCTCTTTCTCTCTAGCAAGAACACACCCAATTTCCAAATTCATTCAATCATCATCTAAATTCGATCTAGGAGGCTTACAACAAAATAAATTACATATTCGTGATCCTCTCTTCATCCTCTTCATTTTGGTACCAACTTCATCTCGTTTGGGTAACATTTCTAAAAACACTAGTTTTCTTTAAATTTGTGTTCTTGACTTAAAAGTATGTTAATTAGTGTCTATGGCTCATTGTGATGTCGTGTATGTAATTTGTATGCTCGATTTGTTGTTTTTGGTGTACCTAGTTCATTATGAAAATTACTTGCTAAATCCTTGATTTTGGATGATCAAATGTTATTAGATTGTTAATGTGCATGTTTTAAAAGTGTTACTAGTATCATTAGCTTCATTTTGATGTATAGATTGATTAAAGGAACTTCATAAACGCGATTATTGATTTTGTGAACTTTTGGTTAGGGTTGACAACTCTTAAAACGAACTTTTGATGCATTGAATGCTTGTTAATGTTATTGATAAGTGTTTAGTTGTATTACATGTTTCATTACCTTCAAAACGGCATATCATATGTATAAATTGGATTCCCGAAACTTAAATTGCAATTGATAAACTTGAAACTTGAAAATAAACCCCTATTGATCACTTGACGGGATTTCGGTTATAGTATATGATGTTTTTGCTTGATGAAAAGTGCTTAGTTGCGTTCCTTGTCGAAAGAGCTTTCCGATGATATAAAATACATGTTCCAATTGTTTGCGGATCATAAAATGTGATTGTTTGTGTTTTGGTTCGTCCATTTGAGGAATACAGCAAACAGGGCCTGGAAACCGATCAGGACGCCGTCCAGATACTGGGGACGCCGTCCCACCTTTTGAACCTAGACGCCATCTAGGATATCAGGACGCCGTCCTACTCTTCATTGTGGGACGCCGTCTAGCCATTTGGGACGCCGTCCCATTGTACTAAAACTGGCTGTTTGGGTTGTCATTTGACGTAAAATGTTTGCTATGCTACGGACCTCCGATTAACATGAAACTTAGCCAACATGCTCATATATGATTATATAACTTAGAAAAATTGTCGGATACCCGACCCGACCCCGTTGACTTTGACTTTGACCAAGTTTGACTTTTAGTCAAACTTAACCAAACGTTTATGCAATCGTTCTAACATGCCTTTATACGTAATTCTTGTATGAAACTTGACAACGTGGTTCACATGCTATTATAATCGAGTCGTAACGAGCCATAGGACTAATTGAACACATTTCACCCGAGCTTGTGTCGTAACCGGTTAATTGATATAACTTAATTGTTTAGGTCAAGACTAGCATTGTTCTTTGCACACGTTTACTTGTTGAAGTACTTTACTACTCGTGCACTCAAGGTGAGATCATAGTCCCACTTTTACTCTTTTTGAACTTACATTTGGGATGAGAAAACATAAATATTTCTTTACTAAGTGAACACAAGTACAGGAAAACAAACATTCTACATACGAGTTTAGAACAAAATCCTCAATTCGATTATCATTAGTTACACTTGCCGGGTGTAAGCGAGAACTTATGTTGTATGGATCCATATGGGTTTGACAAACCCTCATTCAAACGGTTCGCTACCGTTTACGAATGAAATATATTTTCGAGAAACAGTGTATGTTCTAGCACTAAGTGATGGGGTTCTATGGAAGGAATGTTAAGCATTGATAATTGGGTGCTCGTGAAACAAACTTTTGGAATGTATTACTATTATTTCATTGATGCAAATTTTGTGGTTCACTTGTACTTACTTACTTAAACCTATGATTTCACCAACGTTTTCGTTGACAGATTTCTATGTTTTTCTCAGGTCCTTGAACGATACATGATACATGCTTCCACTCATTATTTTGATACTTGCATTGGATGTCGAGTATATATGCATACATGGAGCGTCTTTTGGCTACTTTAAATTGTGTCGCATAAGTTTCATTTGTACTTAAAACTTTGTATCGTAACTTGTGGTGGAACTATTCTTGTAAACTTTGAACAATCTTTACATTTGAAATGAATGCGACATATCTTTTGGTCAAACGTTGTTTTAAAGACTTATGACCACGTAACGGGACCTAAGTAGACGGCGCCGTCAAACATAATTTGGTCGGGTCGCTACAAGTTCAATGCGTGCCTAAGAAGGGTGGCATGACTGTCATTACAAATGAAAAAAATGAGCTTATTCCTACTAGGACTGTAACAGGATGGAGTGTGTGTATTGATTATAGAAAATTAAATGACGCCACCAGAAAAGATCAAATGTTGGAAAGATTAGCCGGAAATAGTTACTATTGTTTTCTAGATGGATTTTTCGGATATTTTCAACTTCCAATAGCACCCGAAGATCAAGAGAAAACCACGTTTACGTGCCCTTATGGTACTTTTGCTTACAAACGCATGCCATTTGGACTTTGCAACGCTCCTGCAACCTTTCAAAGGTGTATGATGGCGATTTTTCACGACATGATAGAAGAATGCATGGAAGTTTTCATGGATGACTTTTCAGTCTTCGGTGATACATTTGAATCATGTCTAGTTAATCTGGAACGAATGCTTATTAGATGCGAATAATCAAATCTAGTTCTTAATTGGGAGAAATGCCATTTTATGGTTAAAGAAGGCATCGTTCTTGGTCATAAAATTTCAAAAGAAGGAATTGAAGTGGATAGAGCTAAAGTAGATGTAATTGCTAAACTTCCACATCTCACCAATGTTAGAGGAGTTAGGAGTTTTCTAGGGCATGCCGGTTTTTACCGACGTTTCATAAAAGATTTTTCTAAAATTGCCACTCCTATGAATAAACTCCTAGAAAAGGATGCTCCATTCATCTTTTCAGATGAATGTATCAAATATTTTAATATTCTTAAAGAGAAACTCACTAATGCGCCAATCATGATAACACCAAACTGGAATCTACCGTTTGAATTAATGTGCGATGCAAGTGATTTTGCAACGGGAGCCGTTTTAGGACAAAGGATTGAAAAACAATTTCAACCTATATATTATGCTAGTAAGACGTTACAAGGATCACAAACAAATTATACAACTACTGAAAAAGAACTCCTTGCTATTGTCTTTGCTTTTGACAAATTTCGTTCATATCTCGTTCTAGCAAAAACGGTGGTCTATACCGACCATTCTGCTCTTAGATACCTATTTTTGAAACAAGATGCTAAACCAAGATTAATCCGTTGGATCTTACTCTTACAAGAGTTTGATATTGAAATCCAAGATAAAAGAGGAGCAGAAAATCTCGCCGCTGATCATCTTTCTCGTCTTGAAAATCCCGAATTAGAAGTTCTAAATGAATCGGCCATACAAGACAACTTTCCTGATGAATATCTATTGAAGATAGATTATAATGAAATCCTATGGTTTGCAGACTATGCAAACTACTTAGTATGTAGATTCCTTGAAAAAGGATTATCGTACCAAAAACGAAAGAAATTCTTCAGTGATATAAAACACTATTTTTGGGAAGATCCACATCTGTTTAAAAGTTGTCCCGATGGAATAATACGCCGATGTGTATTTGGAAATGAAGCTAGTAAAATCTTAAACCATTATCACACAGGACCAACATGAGGGCATTATGGGCCTCAACTAACAGCAAGAAAAGTTTACGATGCTGGATTCTATTGGCCTACAATTTACAAAGACACACACCTTCTTTGCAAATCCTGTGATGCATGTCAAAGGGCCGGAAAAATAAGTCAACGTGATGAAATGTGATAAGGCTAAAAAGGAACATATATTTCATAGCATTATCCCCCAAGAAAGACAAGATTTTAGTTGTAATTGTTCCATTTTCAAGTAATATTCGTTTATATTAAATAAGTGCGAAGACAAAAGGCGAAAACGACGAATTGAAGACACAAAGGTCCAAAAAGCTCAAAAGTACAAGATACAATCAAAAAGGTTCAAATTATTGATGAAGAACGTCTAAAAATGACAAGAGTACAAGTTACAAAACGTAAAGTACACGATATAAAATTGTACGAAAGGGCGTTCGAAAATCCGGAACCGAGGCATGAACCAACTTTCAGCGCTCGACGCAACGGTGTAAAAATTACGAGTCAACTATGCACAAGAATAAAATATAATATTTAAATAATTCATAATAAGAATAATATTAAATAATAAAAAGTTGTTAATTGAGCATAGTTCAGGGGTCGTAAATGAAAATTCAATTTCAACTTTTGCCTATAAAAGGCGATGTAGTTCGTAGATTTAAATATACCTTTTTCTATCTTTTTCTTATCTTTCTATCTATCATTCAATATCAATATCTATAATTTATATCTATAATTCTCTATCATAATGTTAATGTAATCAGATATAACAATAATCTTAATTTTAATTTTAAATTATGATAATAATAAGATTTATGATAGAGATCGTTTGAGTGTATAAGTCGAAATTCTGCCCGTATAATATTACTCTATTATTAATCACTGTAAGTTATGTTCAACCTTTTTAATCTAATGTCTCGTAGCTAAGTTATTATTATGCTTATTTAAAACGAAGTAATCATGATGTTGGGCTAATTACTAAAATTGGGTAATTGGGTTTTGTACCATAATTGGGGTTTGGACAAAAGAACGACACTTGTGGAAATTAGACTATGGGCTATTAATGGGCTTTATATTTGTTTAACTAAATGATAGTTTGTTAATTTTAATATAAAGATTTACAATTGGGCGTCCCTATAAATAACCATTTACACTCGATCGGACACGATGGGCGGGGTATTTATATGTACGAATAATCGTTCATTTAACCGGACACGGGAATGGATTAATAGCCACTAGAATTATTAAAACAGGGGTGAAATTATGTACAAGGACACTTGCCATAATTGATAACAAAATATTAAAACCTTGGGTTACACTCAGTCGACATCTTGGTGTAATTATTAAACAAAGTTTTAAAATCTTGTTACAGTTTATGTCCCCAATTAGTTGAAATATTTGACTTCGGGTATAAGGATAATTTGACGAGGACACTCGCACTTTATATTTATAACTGATGGACTGTTATGGACAAAAACCAGACGGACATATTAAATAATCCAGGACAAAGGAAAATTAACCCATGGGCAAAAAACTAAAATCAACACGTCAAACATCATGATTACGGAAGTTTAAATAAGCATAATTCTTTTATTTCATATTTAATTTCCTTTATTTTATATTTAATTGCACTTTTAATTTTCGCACTTTAATTTCTGTCATTTTAATTATCGTCATTTAATTTATGCTTTAAATTAAGTTATTTTTATTTTTAATATTTTGCATTAGGTTTTAATTGTGTTTTAAGTTTTAAAAATCGACAAACCGGTCATTAAACGGTAAAAACCCCCCTTTTATAATAATAATACTACTAGTACATATATATTTTTTTGTATTTTTTACAAATATTGTGTGTAAAAATATAGCGTTAAACTTCACTAGCTCCCTGTGGAACGAACCAGACTTACTAAAAACTACACTACTCTACGATTAGGTACACTGCCTATAAGTGTTGTAGCAAGGTTTAAGTATATCCACTCGATAAATAAATAAATAACTTGTGTAAAATTGTAGCATATTTAATAGTATTTCGCACTAAAAATAATACTATTTTGTATACACCCCCTAAGACATCAAGTATTTTTGGCGCCGCTGCCGGGGAGCGCTAAAACGAAATATTAAGATCACATAAATAAAGCTTGATCGTATATAAAGCTTTTGGCATTGCAACACATCAACTTTTTTTTAAAATAATATAAAACCTATTAAGGCCAAGTATCGTTCGAAATATACATTTTAAATATTATTAAAAAAATATATATAATTATTTAACAAGTACCAAAATCGTTTATCATAATTCCATCATCATCTTTATTCACATATTTTCGACATCTCATATCAATATTATGTCCATAATCATCATCATACTTTAACGTTTTATCATCTTCCTCATTTGTTCTTTTCCCATCGAGAACTATATCTTGCTATTGCCTACTTACTTATTGTCAACATCCATTCAACAAAGAATACCCCACTATCATGACTATATCGAGCCATTTAAGTAGAACAAGCTAGTGGGGTGACATGATTAAAGTAGGGTTTGAATATGGGGACAAAGGAGCTGGACGTATTTTGTTTTCTTTTCTTATGATCGATATTTAAGCAACACCTTTTTAGTCACTCAAAGAAAATCATTTCCCCTCTAATCGTTTTTTTTTATTAATAATATTTTTTTTAAGATTTTGTCTATAAAAAAAAAGTTTTTATTTTAAGTTTTATTACCTTTAGATTTTTAGACTATAGTCGCAACTTTTAGTATTAAGTTTATTTTTGCCGTAGTTATTTTTTTTTTACTTTTAAATGTTTAGGCCTTGCCGAAAAATCCCTTAAGTACTTTTTCTTTAGATTAAAATTTAGGTGCTTTAGAATTTTACGATGCCATTTTTCGCGCTACTTTCTTACTTTTTTTTTATTTTTTATTTTTTTTCGACGCCTTTTACCTATGTATCAATTACAATTCCAATTAGTGATCTCAATTTGTAGTTTTATTTTTAAGATAGTGATAGTAATAAGGTTGGATTAGTCGCGTGTTTTAAAATTTTATAAGCCACTCTTCGCCTTTTTCATTTTTCGACACTTTTCGACGCGCAATCTATTTCTTCCTTATTTCTCGTCATTCTAGTTATAGGACATAGAATTTTATCTACTTCTTATCTAATATTTCTTAAACGGAAAGAAAAATTATTTAAGCGGTTAAATTAATAGACGTTGACATTTTTCTGGTTCGTAGTAATAGTTGGATTTGTACGTGGAACGGGTTGTTGGAGCCAAACAGTCCTCAATTATATTGAGACCAAACGAATCCTGCCCCTCTGCTGCATCTTTTGGCTATTCGAAACGTGGGCAAAATCAGAAAAGTCTATTAATTGGATAGCTTATATAAGTTTTTCTTATTATTTTTATAACTAATAGGATATTCTGTGAATGCACCGAGCAAAACGTTCGCCGCCGGTCATACGTTCACCACCTGTAACTCGATCAAGACATTTAGCAAATATCGCCGCCGTTGATTTTTCTTTAGAATCGTCATCCAGTCGACCAAATACTCCAACTCAAATTTCCGATAATCCAGTTTTTGAAACAAACCTCACAATTGAGAATCCGGAGAATACTCAGGGACAATTCCGAGACCCTGATCCACTAATTATTTCTCCAGAACCTCCAATCATTCAAACAGAGATTGTTGAGGAAGAAACCATAAAATCAGAAACCTCTAGTGATTCGGATACAACACATCCAATCATGGAAAATCTAGAACCTCTAAGTATGGAAGACCGAATGAGAGCTAAACGTACTGGCCAAGGTCATGCAATTACTCAACCAAACGTTAATGCGCCAGATTATGAAATCAAAGGACAAATTCTACATATGGTGACTAACCAATGCCAATTCAGTGGTGCGCCGAATGAAGATCCAAATGAACATCTTCGTACGTTCAATAGGATCTGTACACTATTCAAAATCCGAGAAGTGGAAGACGAACAAATCTATCTCATGTTATTTCCCTGGACCTTAAAGGGAGAAGCCAAAGATTGGTTGGAATCGTTACCTGAAGGAGCGATTAGTACATGGGATGATTTAGTTGAAAAATTTCTTAAACAATTCTTTCCGGCATCCAAAGCCGTAAGACTTCAAGGAGAAATTGTTACATTCAAGCAAAAGCCAAATGAAACTCTATATGAGGCGTGGACAAGATTTGGAAAGTTGTTAAGAGGATGTCCGCAACATGGTTTAGATACTTATCAAATAGTGCAAATATTCTATCAAGGTTGTGACATCACTACAAGGAAAGACATCGACATAGCAGCCGGTGGTTCCATTATGAAGAAAACCACAACTGAAGCTTATAAAATCATTGATAACACTGCTTCCCACTCACATGAGTGGCATCAAGAAAAAGATATCGTTAGATCATCTAAAGCAGCTAGAGCCGATTCTAGTCATGACTTAGATTCCATTTCCGCAAAGATAGATGCTTTCGAAAGACGAATGGAAAAGATGACTAAAGATATTCACGCTATACGAATTAGTTGTGAGAAGTGTGGAGGACCACATTTGACAAAAGATTGTCTCAGTATTGAACAAACAATGGAACAAAGAGAGAATGTTTCATACATGAATCAAAGGCTTGGAAATAATTATCAGAATAATTATCAACCGCCAAGACCAAACTACAATCAAAACCAAAACTATAACCGAAATGTTCCATACAACAACCAACAAGGTCCTAGCAATCAACAAGTATCCAACAATACTTACAATCAACAAAGACCTATTTTTCCAATTAAACCACCACAAACTGATGATAAAAAGCCAAATTTTGAAGATATGATGTCAAAGCTAGTTGAATCTCAAACTCAGTTTTTCACATCTCAGAAACAAACCAATGAACAAAATGCTCAAGCATTTAGAAATCAACAAGCTTCGATTCAAAATTTGGAACAAGAAGTGAGCAACCTAGCAAGGTTGATAGGTGAAAGAAAACCGGGAAGTTTACCGAGCGATACAAATGCTAACCCCCGGAATGAAACAGCCAAAGCCATTACCACAAGAAGTGGTATTACACTTAAACCACCTGAAATACCTGTAATTTCAGATGATTCTATTCCTACTCCACAAGAACCACAATCTGATCAAGATAAGGAAAAAGAACAGGTAGTTGAAAAGGTTAATGAAGATAACACAGTTAAGGCTAAACCTTATGTCAAACCATACCAACCACCGCTTCCTTACCCAAGTAAAATGAGAAAAGAAAGACTTGAAGCCGAGCAATCCAAGTTTTTGGATATGTTTAAACAAATAAATGTAAATCTTCCTTTCATTGATGTGATTTCAGGAATGCCTAGATATGCTAAATTTTTGAAAGATCTAATCACAAATAGAAAGAAAATGGAAGAACTCTCGGCTGTCACTATGAATGCAAATTGTTCAGCAGTGCTGTTGAATAAGATACCCGAAAAACTCTCTGATCCAGGAAGTTTCACAATTCCATGTTTTCTGGGTAGTCTTAGTTCAATAGAAGCATTGGCAGATTTGGGTGCTAGTATAAATTTAATGCCGTATTCACTATACGCTAAACTAGACCTTGGAGAATTGAAACCAACAAGAATAAGTATACAACTAGCCGATCGATCAGTAAAATATCCTAGAGGGATAATGGAGAACATGCTAGTTAAAGTTGGTACTTTAGTATTTCCAGTAGATTTTGTTATTCTGGATATGGAAGAAGATTCTCGAGTTCCTCTCATATTAGGAAGACCATTCTTAAACACGGCTAAAGCAATAATAGACGTGTTCAATAAGAAACTGACCCTAAGTATAGAGGACGAGAGTGTTACCTTTTCAGTTGATAGAGCCATGCAACAACCTCAATCTGCAGATGATACATGTTATTATATTCAAACTGTAGATCCATATGCAGAATTGTTAGAAGAATTCCCAGAATTACAAGGAACGAGAGAATGTTCTGTAGGAGAAGGAACTGAAACCAATTGATGAAGCTGAAATGTTAGCTACACTTATAGATAATGGATATGAACCAACAACAGAAGAACTTCAAATGTTAAAAGAGGAAGATCGATATCGATATAAATCATCGATAGAAGAACCACCAACTTTAGAGTTAAAGCCACTTCCAACCCATTTGGAATACGCTTATTTACATGGTGAATCTGAATTACCTGTAATAATATCATCTTCTCTCACAAATGATGAAAAATCTCGACTCATTTCTGTGCTAAAAGCTCATAAACCAGCTATTGCATGGAAGATTCATGATATTAAAGGCATAAGTCCTTCGTATTGCACTCATAAAATCCTTATGGAAGAAGGTCATAAAACGTATGTGCAACGCCAATGAAGAATAAATCCTAATATGCAAGATGTTGTTAAGAAAGAAATAATTAAACTGCTAAATGCAGGATTAATTTATCCAATTTCTGATAGTCCATGGGTAAGCCCAGTTCAATGCGTACCTAAGAAGGGTGGCATGACTGTCATCACAAATGAAAAAGATGAGCTTATTCCTACTAGGACTGTAACAGGATGGCGTGTGTGTATTGATTATAGGAAATTAAATGACGCCACCAGAAAAGATCACTTTCCCTTACCTTTCATTGATCAAATGTTAGAAAGGTTAGCCGGAAACAGTTACTATTGTTTTCTAGATGGTTTTTTCGGATACTTTCAAATTCCAATAGCACCCGAAGATCAAGAGAAAACCACTTTCACGTGCCCTTATGGTACTTTTGCTTACAAACGCATGCCATTTGGACTTTGCAACGCCCCTGCAACCTTTCAAAGGTGCATGATGGCGATTTTTCACGACATGATAGAAGAATGCATGGAAGTTTTCATGGATGACTTTTCAGTCTTCGGTGATACTTTTGAATCATGTCTAGTTAATCTGGAACGAATGCTTATTAGATGCGAGCAATCAAATCTAGTACTTAATTGGGAGAAATGCCATTTCATGGTTAAAGAAGGCATCGTTCTTGGTCATAAAATTTCAAAGAAAGGAATTGAAGTGGATAGAGCTAAAGTAGATGTAATTGCTAAACTTCCACATCCCAGAAATGTTAGAGGAGTTAGGAGTTTTCTAGGGCATGCCGATTTTTACCGACGTTTTATAAAAGATTTTTCTAAAATTGCCACTCCTTTGAATAAACTCCTAGAGAAGGATGCTCCATTCATCTTTTCAGATGAATGCATCAAATCGTTTAATATTCTTAAAGAGAAACTCACTAATGCGCCGATCATGATAATGCCAAATTGGAATCTACCATTTGAACTCATGTGCGATGCAAGTGATTTTGCAATGGGAGCTGTTTTAGGACAAAGGATTGAAAAACGATTTTAACCTATTTATTACGCTAGTAAGACGTTACAAGGAGCACAAACGAATTACACAACTACTGAAAAAGAACTCCTTGCTATTGTCTTTGCTTTTGACAAATTTCGTTCATATCTCGTTCTATCAAAAACGATAGTCTATACCGACCATTCTGCTCTTAGATACTTATTTTCGAAACAAGATGCCAAACCAAGATTAATTCGTTGGATCTTACTTTTACAAGAGTTCGATATTGAAATCCGAGACAAAAAGGGAGCAGAAAATCTCGCAGCCGATCATCTTTCTCGTCTTGAAAATCCCTATTTAGAAGTTCTAAATGAATCGGCCATTCAAGATAAATTTCCCGATGAATATCTATTGAAGATAGATTATAGTGAAATTCCATGGTTTGCAGACTTTGCAAACTATTTAGTATGTGGATTCCTTGAAAAAGGGTTGTCGTACCAAAAACGAAAGAAATTCTTTAGTGATATAAAACACTATTTCTGGGAAGATCCACATTTGTTCAAAAGATGTCCCGATGGAATAATACGCCGATGCGTATTCGGAGAAGAAGCCAATCAAATCTTAAATCATTGTCACACAGGACCAACAGGAGGGCATTATGGGCCTCAACTCACAGCAAGAAAAGTCTTCGATGCTGGATTCTATTGGCCTACAATTTTCAAAGATGCACACCTTCTTTGTAAATCCTGTGATGCATGTCAAAGGGCAGGAAAAATAAGTCAACGTGATGAAATGCCACAAAATGTCATTCAAGTATGTGAAGTATTTGACATTTGGGGTATTGACTTTATGGGTCCATTTCCAAAATCTCATAATAATCGCTACATTCTCGTTGCCATTGATTATGTATCTAAATGGGCGGAAGCACAAGCTCTCCTAACTAACGATGCACGAGTTGTAGTCTATTTCTTAAAACGTCTTTTTGCAAGGTTTGGAGCACCGAAAGCTTTAATAAGTGATCGGGGAACTCATTTCTGTAATAATCAACTTGAGAAAGTTCTCAAACGATATGGAGTAACTCATAAAATCTCAACCGCTTATCATCCACAAACAAGTGGACAAGTTGAAAATACTAACCGAGCATTAAAAAGAATTCTAGAGAAAACCGTAGGATCAAATCCGAAGGAATGGTCCATGAAATTGGAGGATGCACTCTGGGCTTTTAGAACAGCCTACAAAACTCCAATTGGAACCACACCTTTTAAACTCGTTTACGGAAAAGCATGTCATCTTCCAGTAGAAATTGAACACAAAGCATTTTGGGCTTTGCAGACATGTAATCTTGATTTACATGAAGCCGGACGTCTACGGTTAAGTCAACTAAACGAATTAGAAGAATTAAGACATGAAGCATACGATAATTCGTTAATCTATAAAGAAAGAACGAAGAAATGGCATGATAAAAGAATCAGAAGTTTAAAAGAATTTAAAGAAGGAGACATAGTTCTTCTTTTCAATTCACGATTCAAGCTATTTCCTGGAAAATTGAAATCAAGATGGTCTGGACCATTCATAGTCAAAAGAGTTTTCCCATACGGAACGATAGAATTAATAAATTCAAATGGGATTGAATTTAAAGTTAATGGTCACAGAGTTAAACACTACATAGATAATCCGATGGAATTCGACAATGAAGTTAATCACAATTTCGATACCACAGCTAACTAAGTGTGGGGAGAATCAAGTCTTTAAAGAATAATATGTATTTCTGTTAGAGTTAGATTGTCTATTTTCGTGTAGTTCTCGAAAATGAAACCCGAATGGTCTTTCCCTAGCAGACCCTAAAGAACTAGTCTTCTCCCCCCATTCTGAATTTTTATTTTTTTTAGGAAATGAAGACTGCCTGTGAACTAAACCATGGTCTAATGCTACACGCTTTGATCACTAAACGTAATAATGACACACTACCAAGTGAAATAGTATCAGTAATCAGAGAAAGATTGGACGGAGTTAGAAAAGAATCCAGATGCGAAGATAATAAGTTACAATTTGGTAAAGGAAAATCAAAATCCGCAGCGAAAAGAAGAGCACGACACCTAGAAAGATGTCACAAATGCGGAAAATGGTCACATGGAGGTAAATGTTCAAATAATCAAACCTATTCAAACCCCGAATTTGTTACTTTATGCAGAGACGGACCGTTCATATGTTTAGAAGAAAAAACACTGAATGCTCGAGGTTACGCTTATGTAGCCATGGAAAACCAATTAAACCGACTATCTTATGAATGGGATAGATCATATAACTAAGAAATCTATTTCACAGGTATGTTTGTACAGTTTTTATTTTTTATTTTTATTTTTAACCTTTTGATAATAAACGCTAATTTGTTCGCTATAAAGTATTAAATTGGTATTGAATAAAATTAGGTTTGGCGACCGAAATTATTGATATCATTCAAAAATTTATTACATCACTGCGAAATTTAACGTTTATTCTTAAGGTATAAATATCTTTAATCAATCAACCCAAAATATTTCAAAAATTCGTCATGAGTTAAATTAGGTCTTGGAACCGAAATTACTTTACCCAAAAGAGGGGCGTATATTTTTGATAATATTTGATTGATTAAAGTGGGATAAAAGACCAAAAAGATTTTTAATTTTATTTTTACTTTGTTTTAAAACTAATATATATATATTTAATATTTTAAATCTTATAATATAAATATCTTTAAGTTTTTAAATATTTTATAAATTAATATTCAATATAAGTTTATAAAATTAATATAAGTTTACAAATATTAATGATATAATGCATTTTTAATTTTTAATATGAATTTTTAATCTATTGCATTTTAAATTTAAGTTTGGTGTGAATTTAAAAACAAAAATTTACTTTATCTCATTAAGTTAAAAATATGATTTTTAAAAATTCGTCGTGAGTTGAAGACTAGGTCTTTGAACCGAAATTGCTTTACCCGAGGGCGGGACGAGAAATTTTATTATCATTATTTTTAATCTTTTTGATTTAAAGTATGCAAAAAAAAAATTAAAAAACCCAAAAATTTAGCTTTTAAAACAATCGCTTCAAAAAGACAAATTTTAAAACTTTGTCGAGGAACGGACTAGGACAACGATCCAAAACGACCTCGTCCTAAATAACAAGAGAAACAAATTTTTAAAAGTAATTAATATTTTTTTTATATAAGTTAAAGATTTCTAAAAAAAAAATCCAATATGTTTGGAAACTTTGGTAAAATTTAATCATTTTTCTACGCTAATCACCCTCAATAATTTAAATTGTTACTGATTTCTTGCAAATGAGGGCATTGCAAGATCTTAAGTGTGGGAAGGGGTTAAATTATTTCGGATTTTAATTTTTTTTTTTGATTTAAACACTTGGTTACCATTAAAAATACTAGTAACGCAGTAGTTGTATTAGAATCTAGTGCTCTCTGGTAATAAAGAACAGCCCTAGTCTTATATACTGACTACCCAATTCTAGTAAAATTTTTCAAAATTTTCAACTAAATGAATTCAAAATCATGTTTATACATATTTATGAACGATGAAAACTAGGTGTTAATACCGAAATTATCGTTACCTCAGAAAGGACATAAATTGAGAAACAACCCAAAATGTTAGAATTCATTTAGAATGGAATAGAAGAGAATAAAAAGGCAAATTAAGGAAAATAAAAGCCAAGTGTGGAAAATTTTTACCAAGTTATTCAAAACATATATCACATATTTTTGTGCAACCAATTGAAAATACTTTTGCTTTGGACGATAATTAACTGTTTTACCCGATGAAAGAAAAGAAGAGATGGATCTACACGATGAATCAATTCCATCATTTAAAGGAAGTAAAGTCTTCCGAAAAAGACACGCGCTTCTTGATTTAGGTCAAGAAGTTGTCGTCCAGACCAGCTGTAGGTTGACGAAAAATCTAGAAAAGTCATCACTAAAATCGGCTGGAAATCCACGGACCTCAGCATCAAACAGGGTCGCCAGGTGGTCAGATTTATCCTAACCATGAGAAGGATTTATCTCGTACAATAGGGGGGCACCGTGCAAATTAGCTTGATAAGACTAATGAATCAGATCCCCAGAAAAGAATAATCTCCTTAAAGATTAAAAATCAGCTTTTAAGACTGATATTACTCAATCCTTGAGATTGACCTTAAAGATTGAGAATTCAAACTCATGGAATTCGATGATATCTAAACTCGAGCTTGAACGAGAAAATATTTTGATCAAAAATACAAACTGATTTGTTTTCTAAAAACCCATTTTCAATGCGTTCATTACCATTGAACGTAAAATCCTAGGAATTCACCGGGAATTCATTAGGTCACCTGAACCAAATCGGGTGTCAACCGTAAGAACGGTGGTTGCATAGCATGGTCGGAGACAGGACCTTGTGCCAGACCGAAAAATCATAGGATGATCTTTACTATTGCTCCTACCAAGGATAGTACTAGCATCCGAAACGTAATTAGACCATGAACAAATGCATGTCATTAGACATTGCCTTAACAGTTTCTTGTTCATCGCTTTCCTTTACAACCGGACGGTAGTTTACCGAAAGGTAATATACGGAACAAGTAAACTGGATGTGTGCTATTCGATACCGGGATAGCAGTGGATTACACGAGCCTAAAAGTTTTAGCCAAAATATTGATCCACAAATATATTTTGCAACACCAATGATGGATCAAATCAGAAAACTTGTCTAGGGTAAAATCTAGCTTGAATTTTCAAAAGATCAAATGTTTTCATAAAGATCCAATTTCCTTAAAGGATCTAAATTTTTATAGTCATGTGGGACTGTAAACCGCCTTTCAAATGTGCACTTTACTTTGGAAACCGAAAGTAAATCGGCTATTTGATTGCCAGTGTCGTTGACCTAAACCCGAGGCAACTATAAAAGACACACCCACCTTTAACCACATCGTTACTACCATTGTTTATACCGCCGTATTGAAGTCACTGATGTACAAAGTGTGAAGAATAAAGAAGTGATTCAAGTGTTTTTCAAGACTATATTGCTTGAGGACAAGCAACGCTTAAGTGTGGGAATATTGATAAGGCTAAAAAGGAACATATATTTCATAGCATTATCCCCCAAGAAAGACAAGATTTTAGTTGCAATTGTTCCATTTTCAAGTAATATTCGTTTTTATTAAATAAGTGCGAAGACAAAAGGCGAAAACGACGAATTGAAGACACAAAGGTCCAAAAAGCTCAAAAGTACAAGATACAATCAAAAAGGTTCAAATTATTGATGAAGAACGTCTAAAAATGACAAGAGTACAAGTTACAAAACGCAAAGTACACGATATAAAATTGTACGAAAGGGCGTTCGAAAATCCGGAACCGAGGCATGAACCAACTTTCAGCGCTCGACGCAACGGTGTAAAAATTACGAGTCAACTATGTACAAGAATAAAATATAATATTTAAATAATTCATAATAAGAATAATATTAAATAATAAAAAGTTGTTAATTGAGCATAGTTCAGGGGTCGTAAATGAAAATTCAATTTCAACTTTTGCCTATAAAAGGCGATGTAGTTCGTAGATTTAAATATACCTTTTTATATCTTTTTCTTATCTTTCTATCTATCATTCAATATCAATATCTATAATTTATATCTATAATTCTCTATCATAATGTTAATGTAATCAGATATAACAATAATCTTAATTTTAATTTTAAATTATGATAATAATAAGATTTATGATAGAGATCGTTTGAGTGTATAAGTCAAAATTCTGCCCGTATAATATTACTCTATTATTAATCACTGTAAGTTATGTTCAACCTTTTTAATCTAATGTCTCGTAGCTAAGTTATTATTATGCTTATTTAAAACGAAGTAATCATGATGTTGGGCTAATTACTAAAATTGGGTAATTGGGTTTTGTACCATAATTGGGGTTTGGACAAAAGAACGACACTTGTGGAAATTAGACTATGGGCTATTAATGGGCTTTATATTTGTTTAACTAAATGATAGTTTGTTAATTTTAATATAAAGATTTACAATTGGGCGTCCCTATAAATAACCATTTACACTCGATCGGACACGATGGGCGGGGTATTTATATGTACGAATAATCGTTCATTTAACCGGACACGGGAATGGATTAATAGCCACTAGAATTATTAAAACATGGGTGAAATTATGTACAAGGACACTTGCCATAATTGATAACAAAATATTAAAACCTTGGGTTACACTCAGTCGACATCCTGGTGTAATTATTAAACAAAGTATTAAAATCTTGTTACAGTTTATGTCCCCAATTAGTTGAAATATTTGACTTCGGGTATAAGGATAATTTGATGAGGACACTCGCACTTTATATTTATAACTGATGGACTGTTATGGACAAAAACCAGACGGACATATTAAATAATCCAGGACAAAGGACAATTAACCCATGGGCAAAAAACTAAAATCAACACGTCAAAGATCATGATTACGGAAGTTTAAATAAGCATAATTCTTTTATTTCATATTTAATTTCCTTTATTTTATATTTAATTGCACTTTTAATTTTCGCACTTTAATTTCTGTCATTTTAATTATCGTCATTTAATTTATGCTTTAAATTAAGTTATTTTTATTTTTAATATTTTGCATTAGGTTTTAATTGTGTTTTAAGTTTTAAAAATCGACAAACCGGTCATTAAACGGTAAAAACCCCCCTTTTATAATAATAATACTACTAGTACATATATATTTTTTTGTATTTTTTACAAATATTGTGTGTAAAAATATAGCGTTAAACTTCACTAGCTCCCTGTGGAACGAACCAGACTTACTAAAAACTACACTACTCTACGATTAGGTACACTGCCTATAAGTGTTGTAGCAAGGTTTAAGTATATCCACTCGATAAATAAATAAATAACTTGTGTAAAATTGTAGCATATTTAATAGTATTTCGCACTAAAAATAATACTATTTTGTATACACCCCCTACGACATCAAAATGCCACAAAATGTCATTCAAGTATGCGAAGTATTTGACATTTGGGGTATTGACTTTATGGGTCCATTTCCAAAATCTCATAATAATCTCTATATTCTCGTAGCCATTGATTATGTATCTAAATGGGCGGAAGCACAAGCTCTCCCAACTAATGATGCACGAGTTGTAGTCAACTTTTTAAAACGTCTTTTTGCAAGGTTTGGAACACCGAAAGCTTTAATAAGTGATCGGGGTACTCATTTCTGTAATAATCAACTTGAGAAAGTTCTTAAAAGATATGGAGTAACTCATAAAATCTCCACCGCATATCATCCGCAAACAAGTGGACAAGTTGAAAATACCAACCGAGCTTTAAAACGTATTCTAGAGAAAACCGTAGGATCAAATCCGAAGGAATGGTCCATTAAATTGGAGGATGCACTCTGGGCTTTTAGAACAGCCTACAAAACTCCAATTGGAACCACACCTTTTAGACTCGTTTATGGAAAAGCATGTCATCTTCCAGTAGAAATTGAACACAAAGCATTTTGGGCTTTGAAGACATGTAATCTTGATTTACATGAAGCTGGACGTCTACGATTAAGTCAACTAAACGAATTAGAAGAATTAAGACATGAAGCATACGAAAATTCGTTAATCTATAAAGAAAGAACGAAGAAATGGCATGATAAAAGAATCAGAAGTTTAAAAGAATTTAAAGAAGGAGACAGAGTTCTTCTTTTCAATTCACGATTCAAGCTATTTCCTGGAAAATTGAAATCAAGATGGTCTGGACCATTCATAGTTAAAAGAGTTTTCCTATACGGAACAGTAGAATTAATAAATTCAAATGGAATTGAATTTAAAGTTAATGGTCACAGAGTTAAACATTACATAGATAGTCCAATGGAAATCGACAACGAAGCTAATCACAATTTCGATACCACAGCTAACTAAGTGTGGGGAGAATCAAGTCTTTAAAGGATTTTATGTATTTCTGTTAGAGTTAGATTGTCTGTTTTCGTGTAGTTCTTGAAAATGGAACCCAAATGGTCTTTCCCTAGCAGACCCTAAAGAACTAGTCTTCTCCCCCCATTCTGAATTTTTATTTTTTTAGGAAATGAAGACTGCCTGTGAACTAAACCATGGTCTAATGCTACACGCTTTGATCACTAAACGTAATAATGACACACTTCCGAGTGAAATAGTATCAGTAATCAGAGAAAGATTGGACGGAGTAAGAAAAGAATCCAGATGCGAAGATAATAAGTTACAATTTGGTAAAGAAAAATCAAAATCCGCAGCGAAAAGAAGAGCACGACACCTTGAAAGATGTCACAAATGCGGAAAATGGTCACATGGAGGTAAATGTTCAAATAATCAAACATATTCAAATACCGAATTTGTTACTTTATGCAGAGACGGACCGTTCATATGTTTAGAAGAAAAAACACTGAATGCTCGAGGTTACGCCTATGTAGCCATGGAAAACTAATTAAACCGACTATCTTATGAATGGGATAGATCGTATAACTAAGAATACTATCTCACAGGTAAGTCTGTACAGTTTTTTATTTTTATTTTTATTTTTAACCTTTTGATAATAAACGCTAATTTGTTCGCTATAAAGTATTAAATTGATATTAAATAAAATTAGGTTTGGCGACCGAAATTATTGATATAATACAAAAATTTATTACATCACTACGAAATTTAACGTTTATTCTAAAAGTATAATTATCTTTAATCAATCAACCCAAAATATTTCAAAAATTCGTCATGAGTTAAATTAGGTCATGGAACCGAAATTACTTTACCGAAAAGAGGGGCGCATATTTTTGATAATATTTGATTGATTAAAGTGGGATAAAAAGCCAAAAAGATTTTTAATTTTATTTTTACCATTTTTTTTAAAAATTAATATATAAATCTTAAATTAATATTGTAAACTTTGTAAAAACAATATATTTAAAATTGTAAATATTTGAAAAATATAATATAACTTTGGTGTGATTTTATAATATGAATTTTTAAATTAAGTTTGGTGTGAATTTTTAATTTTTAAAATAAGAATTTTTAATTTTATGCATTTCAAATTTTAAGTTTGGTGTAAATTTTTAATATTAATTTTGAATTTTATGTATTTTTATTTTAAGTTTGGTGTGAATTTAAAAACAAAAATTTACTTTATCTCATTAAGTTAAAAATATGCTTTTTAAAATTCGTCGTAAGTTGAAGACTAGGTCATTGAACCGAAATTGCTTTACCCGAGGGAGGGACGAGAACTTTTATTATCATTATTTTTAATCTTATTGAATTAAAGTATGCCAAAAACATTAAAAAAAAAAAAAACCTAAAAATCTTAGCATTTAAAACAATCGCTACAAAAAGACAAATTTTAAAATTTTGTGGAAGGACGGACTAGGACATCGATCCGAAACGACCTCGCCCTAAATAACAATGGAAACAAAATTTTAAAATTAATTACTTAATTGTTTTAATTAGTATAAGATATATATAAAAAAAATAAAAAAAAAATAAAATACAATCTCCGCGACTCGCGGAGTTTGAAGGGTCAAACACCGCGACTTGCGGAGGGACCAAAATACAGAAAAAAAATAAAATGCCAAAACTGATCAGTTGAACATCCTAACACCACAAAAACTACGAAAATAACCCGAAAAACCCGAAAAATACACACCAAATTCGCAATTTTTGACCGTTAATCATCAAATCTTTAACTAAAATCATGTTGAGAAGGATGCTTTCAAGGAATTACTCAAGAAAAACGGTAAATTTCTACACCTAAACACCATTTAATCCGAAAATTAGTGTTCTTGAGCAATTTTATACCCAATTCGATTTTGATGCTTTTTAGTGTAATTATGCTTAAATTGCTTATGTATTATTCTTGTATAACCTAGATTGATACTATTTAACATGATTAGGAGACTTAAACTTCAAATTTTGAGTAATCTAGGGTTTGTGTTCTTGAGCAATTTGGGGCTTTTTGATATAAACAGGTTATGGCCGATTTTTGTCATGAATTGTTGCTAAATTAAGTAGTGTAACATGTTTAGGTAGTTAAATGATCCAAACTTTGAGCCTAAGCATGATTTTGAGAATTAAAGTGGACTTTTTCAAGTCTAAAATTCATGAACTTGATTTTTGAGAGATAATGCCATTTAAAACTTGTTTAATTGCTAGTAATGATTATTTTGACATGTTATTTGAGTTGAATGCTTATGAACTTGATGAACATTTTCGTATATGCTTATTTGAAAAAGTGTAGATTTGATGAAAATATGAAAATGAGCTTAAGTTTGATATAAATTAAACATGTCATTGTAATTATTTTGATTGATGATTTTGCTGACACTAATGCATATTTGGATGCACAAAAATTGTGTTTGATGTGTTTTGCAGACTGAAAGGGGTGAATCTTCATCCCAAGCTCGCAATGCTCCTGCTGAGAATACGGAATAACAGGAGGTGGATAACTACTACAAACAAGATATACCTCATCCAGTCATGACATTTTCTGATATGCACTTGGAAGATTTGCACCCGAACCTGAGATTTGACAGACTTTGGATAGATTATCCAAAATACCAAAGGGGTTTGTATACTCTTCATTCTAAAGCTGTTGAAGTACCTAGGGTCATAGAATGGGGACCATTAGAAGCTGTAGAATTGGCCGGGCCAATTAGGGAATTACTTGCACAGAGGTATGGTAATTCTACTTTTAACGATTGGGTACGGTTATTCAACATGCGTAGACCTATATATAAAGTATGGTGTGAAGAATTGTTGTGTAGTATAGAATTAAATGATCGGGTAGCTAGTTTAACCGATCGATCGTTTATTAGATTTTTGTTAGGAGGTTCGATGCGCCACATGTCTTTACTAGACATGGCTCAGGCTTTACGTATATATACGCCTGAGGAGTTAGCATCTGCCGATTGTAGAGGGTTGATATTGAACGGTAGGAAGATAGACGAAAATTTTGATACGCATGGTGTATGGAGTCAAATGACTAGCCATCACCGATTCAAAGGGGGAAATTACTCTTATTTGGATATAGATAGAGCAGAGTTAAGAGTAATTCATAGGTTTTTAGCTAATTCGATTACACAAAGAGGTAAGAATAAGGAAAAGGTAAATGAACAGGATTTGTTTTACCATATGTGTATTCGAGATCCACAAAGCGCTGTAAGTATACCTTATTGTGTGGGTTATTATTTATCAGCTATGGTTAGGGGGATGAGACCGCATAGCATAATAGGAGGTGGTATATTTATTACTTTGATTGCTGAATATCTCGGTGTGGATATAAGTCGGGGGGGGGGGGATTACTAATCGAAGAACCAGAACCCCGAGATACAATAGGTTTAAATGTATACCATGGTGCGAAGGTTTTGAAGAGGCGAAATAACGCCGCAGTACGATATAATGGTAGACATCCACATGTTGAGAGAAACCAACAGCAAGGTAATGTAGGAGGGGGAAATGAAATGGCAGAAATGCAAAGGTTTATAGCTTCACAAGAGTATGAAAATGCTAGACATAGAGCATTTGAAGATTGGCAAGTTCATCAAAACCAAATCATAGCTTATTGCCAACATATAGGTAGAAACTATATTCCTACTCCATCGCCCATATTCCCTCCCTGGTCTATAGAGATCCAACCACCGTATCCTACGTATAACCCAGCCGAAGCATTTTATAGCACATATAGTTATGCATGGAACCCCTTCTGGTATCAGTATCATCCCTAGTCTACTTAGTTTTTTTTTTATTATTTGTAATGTTGATACATTTAATACTTATGTTGGATTTGTAATAGTTTTATTATTTTCTAAATTTTATTATTAGATTTTAATAATTTTTGAATGTGGGGTAATATACCAAACTTCAAAAATATGTATATATGTTTGCAGTTTATCTTATGTACACAACAGGGTAAAACAACGCATTTTCAAAGACTGACATTAAGTTCAGCAAAAGCAACTAATTTTGACGACAAGATGCAAAATATATGTGAAATAACAACAAGACGGAATGAACAAATGATATGCACCATTTATCATTCAGCAAGCAAACACAAATATGTTTGGAAACTTTGGTAAAATTTAATCATTTTCACACAAATCACCCTCAATAATTTAAATTGTTACTGATTTCTTGCAAATGAGGGCATTGCAAGATCTTAAGTGTGGGAAGGGGTTAAATTCTTTCGGATTTTAAAATTTTTACTTTATACACTTGGTTACCATTAGAAATACTAGTAAAGTAGTAGTTGTATTAGAATCTAGTGCTCTCTGATAATAAAGAACAGCCCTAGTCTTATATACTGACTACCCAATTCTAGTAAAATTTTTCAAAATTTTCAATTAAATGAACTCAAAATCATGTTTATACATATTTATGAACGATAAAACTAGGTGTTAACACCGAAATTATTGTTACCTTGGAAAGGACATAAATTGAGAAACAAATCAAAATGTTAGAATTCATTTAAAATGGAATAGAGGACAATAAAAAGGAAAATAAAAGCCAAGTGTGGGAAAAATTACCAAGTTATCTTAAACATATATCACATATATCTGTAAGAAATAACTGAAAATACTTTTGCTTTGGACTAAACTAAACTGTTTTACCCGATGAAAGAAAAGAAGAGATGGATCTACACGATGAATCAATTCCATCATTAAAAGGAAGTAAAGTCTTTCGAAAAAGAAACGCGCTTCTTGATTTAGGTCAGGAAGTTGTCGTCCAGACCAGCTGTAGGTTGACGAAAAATCTAGAAAAGTCATCACTAAAATCAGCAGGAAATCGACGGACCTCAGCATAAAACAGGGTCGCCAAGTGGTCAGATTTATCCTAACCATGAGAAGGATTTATCTCGTACAATGGGGGGCACCGTGCAAATTAGCTTGATAAGACTAATAAATCAGATCCCCAGAAAGGATAATCTCCTTAAAGATTAAAAATCAGCTTTTAAGCATGATATTACTCAATCCTAGAGATTGACCTTAAAGATTGAGAATTCAAACTCATGGAATTCAATGATATCTAAACTCAAGCTTGAACGAGAAAATATTTTGATCAAATTATAAACCGTTTTGTTTTCTGAAAACCTATTTTCAATGCGTTCATTACCATTGAACGTAAAATCCTAGGAATTCACCTGGAATTCATTAGGTCACCTGAACCAAATCGGGTGTCAACCGTAATAACGGTGGTTGCATAGCATGGTCGAAGACAGGACCTTGTGCCAGACCGAAAAATCATAAGGGTGAGCTTTACTATTGCTCCTACCAAGGATAGTAATTGCGTCCGACACGTTATAGACCATAATTAAAAGCATGTCAGGGGACATTGCCTTAACAGTTGTGATAATGCCAAAAATGAACACATATTTTATAGCATTATTCCCCAAGAAAGACAAGATTTTAGTTGGTATTGTTCGATTTACAAGCAATATTCGTTTAAATATTAAAAAGTGAAGACAAAAGGCAGATTCGACAAATTGAAGACAAAAAGGTCCAAAGAGCTAAAAAGTACAAGATACAACTAAAAAGGTTCAAAATATTGATGAGGAACGTCTCAAAATGACAAGAGTACAAGTTACAAGACGCAAAGTACGCGATTTAAAATAATACGCGAAGACGTCCGAAAATCCGGAACCGGGACCTGAGCCTAGAAGAAACGCCCGACGTAACGGACCAAAAATATCTACTCAACTATGCATATAAATATAATATAATATATAAATAATTATTAAAATTATTTATATATTTATATTATTTATTTATTATGTCGGCAAGCTAGAAAACAAATGATCCTGAGCTGGAAATCACGGCCATGCGAGTCGCATGGCCTAATGCCCAAACTCATGCGACTCGCATGAGTACCTTTTCCAGGCCACCTTCTATTTAAAGCGACTTCGTGATCCGTTTTTACTTACACAAAAATATATCCATCAATCTCTCTTCTCTCATATATACGTAAAATATATATATATAATTTATATTTTAATTTTAATTTTAATTATAATTCTAATAATAAGGGTATGTTAGCGAATGTTGTAAGGGTGTAAGTCGAAATTCTGTCCGTGTAACGCTACGCTATTTTTAATCATTGTAAGTTATGTTCAACCTTTTTACATTAATGTCTCGTAGCTAAGTTATTATTATGCTTATTTAAAATGAAGTAATCATGATGTTGGGCTAATTACTAAAATTGAGTAATTGGGCTTTGTACCATAATTGGGGTTTGGACAAAAGAACGACACTTGTGGAAATTAGACTATGGGCTATTAATGGGCTTTATATTTGTTTAACTAAATGATAGTTTGTTAATGTTAATATAAAGATTTACAATTGGGCGTCCCTATAAATTACCATATACACTCGATCGGACACGATGGGCGGGGTATTTATATGTACGAATAATCGTTCATTTAACCGGACACGGGAATGGATTAATAGCCACTAGAATAATTAAAACAGGGGTGAAATTACATTCAAGGGTAATTGGTGTAATTGTTAACAAAGTAGTAAAACCTTGGTTTACACGCAGTTGATAACCTGGTGTATTCATTAAACAAAGTATTAAAACCTTGTTACAATTCGAATCCCCAATTAGTTGGAATATTTAACTTCGGGTATAATAATAATTTGACGAGGACACTCGCACTTTATATTTATGACTGATGGACTGTTATGGACAAAAACCAGACGGACAGATTAAATAATCCAGGACAAAGGACAATTAACCCATGGGCATAAAACTAAAATCAACACGTCAAACATCATGATTACGGAAGTTTAAATAAGCATAATTCTTTTATTTCATATTTAATTTCCTTTATTTTATATTTAATTGCACTTCTAATTATCGCACTTTTATTTATTGTTATTTAATCGCACTTTTAATTATCGTACTTTTTAATTATCGCAAGTTTATTTTATCGCACTTTTATTATTCACAATTTCATTATCGTTATTTACTTTACGCTTTAAATTAAGTCTTTTATTTATTTAATATTTTACATTAGGTTTTAACTGCGACTAAAGTTTTAAAATCGACAAACCGGTCATTAAACGGTAAAAACCCCCCTTTATAATAATAATATTATTTATATATATTTGTATTTTTATAAAAGTAAACTAATATAGCGTTGAGCTTTGTTTAAAGATTTCCCTGTGGAACGAACCGGACTTACTAAAAACTACACTACTGTACGATTAGGTACACTGCCTATAAGTGTTGTAGCAAGGTTTAAGTATATCCATTCTATAAATAAATAAATATCTTGTGTAAAATTGTAGCATATTTAATAGTATTTTTGCACTAAAAATAATACTATTTCGTATACCTTAGCTTTAACATCAAGTTGCTTGTTCAACGCTTTCCTTTACAACCGGACGGTAGTTTACCAAAAGGTAATATACGGGACAAGTAAACTGGACGTGTTGCTTTTCAAATACAAGGTTAGCAAGTGGGTGACACAAAACCATAAGTTTTGAGCTAAAATTTTCAAATCTGAAACCCACCAAACCCACAAAAATAATTTGCAAACACCGGTGAAGGGTTATTCCGGAAAACTTATCTAGGGTAAAAACTAGATTTAATTTTCAAAAGATCAAATGTTTTCATAAAGATCCAATTTCCTTAATGGATCTAAATTTTTATAGTCATGTGGGACTGTAAACCATATCGTTACTACCATTGTTTATACCGCCGTAAAGAAATCACTGATGTACAAGGTGTGAAGAATAAAGAAGTGATTCTAGTATTTCAAGACTATATTGCTTGAGGACAAGCAACGCTCAAGTGTGGGAATATTTGATAATGCTAAAAACGAACATATATTTCATAGCATTATTCCTCAAGAAAGACAAGCTTTTAGTTGCAATTGTTCTATTTACAAGTGATATTCGTTTAAATAATAAAAGGTGAAGACAAAAGACAGATTCGACGAATTGAAGACGCAAACGACCAAAAAGCTCAAAAGTACAAAATACAATCAAAGAGGTTCCAATTATTGATAAGAAACGTCTCGAAATTACAAGAGTACAAGATTCAAAACGCAAAGTACAAGATATTAAATTATACGCAAGGACGTTCGAAAATCCGGAACCGGGACCAGAGTCAACTCTCAACGCTCGACGCAACGGACTAAAAATTACAAGCCAACTATGCACATAAATATAATATAATATTTAAATAATTCTTATAATTATTTATATATTATATAAATAATAAAAATCCGTCGGCAAGAAAGACTCCAAAGTTGGAGAGATGGAATTTCAAACTCCGCGACTCGCGGAGTTTGAAGGCAGAAAAAGCCGCGAGTCGCGGAGACCTCCTGAACTCAATTCCCTATAAAAGCAAACGAATTCTGATCATTTTATATATCCAATATATATCAATCTCTCTATCTATATACGTAATATTTATATTTATAATTTATATTTTAATTTTAACTTTAATTTTAATCCTAATAATAAGGGTATGTTAGCGAATGTTGTAAGGGTGTAAGTCGAAATTCTGTCCGTGTAACGCTACGCTATTTTTAATCATTGTAAGTTATGTTCAACCTTTTTAATTTAATGTCTCGTAGCTAAGTTATTATTATGCTTATTTAAAACGAAGTAATCATGATGTTGGGCTAATTACTAAAATTAGGTAATTGGGCTTTGTACCATAATTGGGGGTTGGACAAAAGAATGACACTTGTGGAAATTAGACTATGGGATATTAATGGGCTTTATATTTGTTTAACTAAATGATAGTTTGTTAATTTTAATATAAAGATTTACAATTGGACGTCCGTATAAATAACCATATACACTCGATCGGACACGATGGGCGGGATATTTATATGTACGAATAATCGTTCATTTAACCGGACGCGAGAATGGATTAATAGCCACTAGAATTATTAAAACAGGGGTGAAATTATGTACAAGGACACTTGGAATAATTGTTAACAAAGTATTAAAACCTTGGGTTACACTCAGTCGACATCCTGGTGTAATTATTAAACAAAGTATTAAAATCTTGTTACAGTTTAATTCCCCAAATTAGTTGGAATATTTAACTTCGGGTATAAGGATAATTTGACGAGGACACTCGCAATTTATATTTATGACTGATGGACTGTTATGGACAAAAACCAGACGAACATATTAAATAATCCAGGACAAAGGACAATTAACCCATGGGCATAAAACTAAAATCAACACGTCAAACATCATGATTACGGAAGTTTAAATAAGCATAATTATTTTATTTCATATTTAATTTCCTTTAATTTTATATTTAATTGCACTTTTAATTATCGCATTTTTATTGTTATTGTATTTAATTGCACTTTTAATTATCGTACTTTTTAATTATCGCAAGTTTATTTTATCACACTTTTATTATTCGCAATTTCATTATCGTTATTTACTTTATGCTTTAAATTAAGTCTTTTATTTATTTAATATTTTACATTTTGTTTTAACTGCGACTAAAGTTTTAAAATCGACAAACCGGTCATTAAACGGTAAAAACCCCCCTTTGTAATAATAATATTACTTATATATATATTTGTATTTTTATAAAAGTAAACTAATATAGCGTTAAGCTTTGTTTAAAGATTTTCCTTGTGGAACGAACCGGACTTACTAAAAACTACACTACTGTACGATTAGGTACACTGCCTATAAGTGTTGTAGCAAGGTTTAAGTATATCCATTCTATAAATAAATAAATATCTTGTGTAAAATTGTATCGTATTTAATAGTATTTCCTTATAAAATTTAACAGTATTTTATACCCTTAGCTTTAACATCAAGTATTTTTGGCGTCGCTGCCGGGGACAATCTAGCTTAAAAGCCGGAAGCGTAACGCTCAATTTAAAAAAAAAAAAATAATTTATTTTTAGTTTACTTTTATTAAAATTCACTTTTTTAAAAATACGTTTTTAATTATTCGAAAACATAAAAAGAAAAACAAAAATATAAATATTTTTAAGAATTTGTTAAATATTTAAGTTTTGTAAAGTTTCTTTATTTTTATTTTATAAAAATATAAGTTTTATTTAAATATTTTGTTTTTATTAAAAAAAACGCGTCGAATTTTAATCAACCTGTCATCTGAAAATTGGAACCCCGTGACTCGCGGAGTTTGCAGCTTCGAATACCGCGACTCGCGGAGACACTCTGACACACCGACAGAAACCCTAATCAGGCATTAAATACGGGGTAATTATTAATTATTATTATTATTAACCCTAATTACTTATTATTATTATAATTAGTTTTAAGTTTCTTTTTATTTAATTTATATATTTAGTTAAATTAGTTTAATTAATGTAAAATTACTAGTTTTAATAAATAAATAATATAAAAATAATATTTTTATAAAAATTGTACTTTTTACAACTTTTTGTATATTTTTATATTTTCTCCCTTTTTAATTGTTTTAGCGTAATATTTGTATTTTTCGTTAATTTTTAGTTTTAAACTAAGTTATTGCCATAGTTATTTTTTACTTCTAGATTTTTAGACTTTGCCGTAAAATTCCCTAAGTGCTTTTTCTTTAGACTAAGATTTAGGTACTTTAGAATTTTGCGACACCTTTTTAAGTTTTAGTACCTTTTTAAGTTATTTCCATTTGGGATATAGTTTTACTTGTAAGCTTTAATATTTTTAGACGCCTTTTACCTATGTATCAATTATCATTCCAATTAGTAATCTCAATTTGCGATTATAATTTTAAGTTAGTGATAGTAATAAGGTTGGGTTAGTCGAGTGTTTTTAAGTTCTATAAGTCACTATTTTTCTTTCTTATTTTTATTTTTCGCTCTTTTTCCGACACGCTCTTTTTCTTTCTT
Source organism: Rutidosis leptorrhynchoides (assembly GCF_046630445.1). Lineage (NCBI taxonomy): Eukaryota > Viridiplantae > Streptophyta > Magnoliopsida > Asterales > Asteraceae > Rutidosis > Rutidosis leptorrhynchoides. Next base: position 90,556,520 of record NC_092333.1, read on the forward strand.
ATTTCTCGTCATTCTAGTTTTAGGACATAGATTTTTATTCTACTTCTTATCTAAATTTCTTAAAATTACGAAAATTTATTTTAAGTGGTTAAATTGATAGACATCAAAATTTTCTGGTTCGTAGTAGTAGTTGGATTTGTACGTGGACCGGGTTATTGGAGCCAAACAGTCCTCAGTTATATTGAGACCAAACGAATCCTGCCCCTCTGCTGCATCTTTTGGCTATTCGAAACGTGGGCAAAATCAGAAAAGTCTATTAATTGGATAACTTATATAATTTTTCTTTCTTTTTAAAAACTAATAGGATATTCAGTGAATGCACCGAGCAAGACGTTCACCACCTTTTGTACGTTCACCACCTGTAACTAGATCAAGATATTTAGCAAATATTACCGCCGTTGATTTTTCTTTAGAATCGTCATCCAGTCGACCAAGTACTCTAGTTCAAATTTTCGATAATCTTTTTTTTGAACCCGACCTCACAATTGAGAATCCGGAGAATATTCAGGGACGATTCATAGATCCTGAACCATTAAATTTTCCTCCGGAACCACCAATCATTCAAACAGAGATTGTTGAGGAACGAACCATTAAATCAGAATCCTCTAGTGATTCCGATTCAACAAATTCAATTATGGAGAATTTGGAACCTTTAAGTATGGAAGACCGAATGAGAGCTAAACGCACTGGCCAAGGTCACGCAATTACTCATCCAGACATTAATGCGCCAGATTATGAAATCAAAGGACAAATTATACACATGGTGACTAATCAATGCCAATTTAGTGGTGCGCCGAAGGAAGATCCAAATGAACATCTTCGTACCTTTAATAGGATCTGCACTCTATTTAAAATCCGAGAAGTGGAGGATGAACAGATATATCTCATGTTATTTCCCTGGACTTTAAAGGGAGAAGCCAAAGATTGGTTGGAATCGTTACCTGAAGGGGCGATTGATACATGGGACGTTTTAGTTGAAAAATTTCTTAAACAATTCTTTCCGGCATCTAAAGCCGTAAGACTTCAAGGAGAAATTGTTACGTTCACACAGAAACTGAATGAAACTCTATATGAGGCGTGGACAAGATTTGGAAAGTTATTAAGAGGATGTCCGCAACATGGTTTAGACACCTGTCAAATAGTACAAATATTCTACCAAGGATGCGACATCACTACAAGGAAAGACATAGATATAGCAGCTGGTGGTTCTATTATGAAGAAAACCGAAACTGATGCTTACAAAATTATTGATAACACTGCTTCCCACTCACATGAGTGGCATCAAGAAAAAGATATCGTTAGATCATCTAAAGTAGCTAGAGCCGATTGTAGCCATGACTTAGATTCCATTTCCGCAAAGATAGATGTTGTCGAGAGACGAATGGAAAAGATGACTAAGGATATTCACTCAATACGAATTAGTTGTGAGCAGTGTGGAGGACCACATTTGACAAAAGATTGTCTCAGTATTGAATTAACAATGGAACAAAGAGAGAATATTTCATACATAAACCAAAGGCCTGGAAATAATTATCAGAATAATTATCAACCGCCAAGACCAATCTATAATCAAAACCAGAATTATAACAGAAATGTTCCATACAACAACCAACAAGGTCCTAGCAATCAACAAGTGTCCAACAATAATTACAATAAGCAAAGACCTAATTTTCAAAACAAACCACCACAACAAACCGATGATAAAAAGCCGAATTTAGAAGATATGATGACGAAGCTAGTTGAAACTCAAATGCAGTTTTTCACATCTCAAAAACAAACTAATGAACAAAATGCTCAAGCATTTAAAAATCAACAAGCTTCTATTCAAAACTTGGAACAAGAAGTAAGTAACCTAGCAAGGTTAATAGGTGAAAGAAAACCGGGAAGTTTACCTAGTGATACAAATGCTAACCCCCGGAATGAAACAGCTAAAGCCATTACCACAAGAAGTGGTACAACACTTAAACCACCTGAAATACCTGTAACTTCTGATGAAGCTATTCCTACTCCACAAGAACCACAACCTGAACAAGATAAGGAAAAAGAACCGGTAGTTGAAAAGGTTAATGAAGATAACACAGTTAAGGCTAAACCTTATGTTAAACCATACCAACCACCACTTCCTTACCCGAGTAAAATGAAGAAAGAGAAACTTGAAGCCGAGCAATCCAAATTCTTGGATATGTTTAAACAGATAAATGTAAATCTTCCTTTCATTGATGTGATTTCAGGAATGCCTAGATATGCTAAATTCTTGAAAGATCTAATCTCAAATAGAAAGAAAATGGAAGAACTCTCGGCTGTTACTATGAATGCTAATTGTTCAGCAGTGCTGTTGAATAAGATACCAGAAAAATTATCTGATCCAGGAAGTTTCACAATTCCATGTTTTCTGGGTAGTCTTAGTTCAATAGAAGCATTAGCAGACTTAGGTGCTAGTATAAATCTAATGCCGTATTCACTATACGCTAAACTAGACCTTGGAGAATTGAAACCAACCAGAATAAGCATACAACTAGCCGATCGATCAATAAAATATCCTAGAGGGATAATGGAGAACATGCTAGTTAAAGTTGGTACTTTAGTATTTCCAGTAGATTTTGTTGTTCTGGACATGAAAGAAGATTCTCAAGTTCCTCTCATATTAGGAAGACCATTCTTAAACACTGCTAAAGCAATGATAGACGTGTTCGGTAAGAAATTGACCCTAAGTATAGAGGACGAGAGTGTTACCTTTTCAGTTGATAGAGCAATGCAACAACCACAATCTGCAGATGATACATGTTATTATATTCAAACTATAGATGCACGTGCAGAATTGTTAGAAGAATTTCCAGAATTACAAGGAACAGGAGAATGTTCTTTAGGAGAAGGAACTGAACAAATTGATGAAGCTGAAATGTTAGCTACACTTATGGCTAATGGATATGAACCAACAACAGAAGAAATTCAAATGCTAAAAGAAGAAGACAGATATCGATATAAATCATCGATAGAAGAACCACCGAAATTAGAGTTAAAGCCACTTCCAAACCATTTGGAATACGCTTATTTACATGGTGAATCTGAATTACCTGTAATAATATCGTCTTCTCTTACTGAAAATGAGAAATCACAACTCATTTCTGTGTTGAAAGCTCATAAACCAGCCATTGCATGGAAAATTCATGATATTAAAGGAATAAGTCCTTCGTATTGCACACATAAAATCCTTATGGAAGAAGGTCATAAAACGTATGTGTAACGCCAACGAAGACTAAATCCTAATATGCAAGATGTAGTTAAGAAAGAGATTATTAAACTGCTAGACGCAGGTTTAATATATCCAATTTCTGATAGTCCATGGGTAAGCCCAGTTCAATGCGTGCCTAAGAAGGGTGGCATGACTGTCATTACAAATGAAAAAAATGAGCTTATTCCTATTAGGACTGTAACAGGATGGAGTGTGTGTATTGATTATAGAAAATTAAATGACGCCACCAGAAAAGATCACTTTCCCTTACCTTTCATTGATCAAATGTTGGAAAGATTAGCCGAAAATAGTTACTATTGTTTTCTAGATGGATTTTCCGGATATTTTCAACTTCCAATAGCACCCGAAGATCAAGAGAAAACCACGTTCACGTGCCCTTATGGTACTTTTGCTTACAAACGCATGCCATTTGGACTTTGCAACGCCCCTGCAACCTTTCAAAGGTGTATGATGGCGATTTTTCACGACATGATAGAAGAATGCATGGAAGTTTTCATGGATGACTTTTCAGTCTTCGGTGATACATTTGAATCATGTCTAGTTAATCTGGAACGAATGCTTATTAGATGCGAACAATCAAATCTAGTTCTTAATTGGGAGAAATGCCATTTTATGGTTAAAGAAGGCATCGTTCTTGGTCATAAAATTTCAAAAGAAGGAATTGAAGTGGATAGAGCTAAAGTAGTTGTAATTGCTAAACTTGCACATCCCACCAATGTTAGAGGAGTTAGGAGTTTTCTAGGGCATGCCGGTTTTTACCGACGTTTCATAAAAGATTTTTCTAAAATTGCCACTCCTATGAATAAACTCATAGAAAAGGATGCTCCATTCATCTTTTCAGATGAATGTATCAAATCTTTTAATATTCTTAAAGAGAAACTCACTAATGCGCCAATCATGATAACACCAAATTGGAATCTACCGTTTGAATTAATGTGCGATGCAAGTGAGTTTGCAATGGGAGCCGTTTTAGGACAAAGGATTGAAAAACGATTTCAACCTATATATTATGCTAGTAAGACGTTACAAGGAGCACAAACAAATTATACAACTACTGAAAAAGAACTCCTTGCTATTGTCTTTGCTTTTGACAAATTTCGTTCATATCTCGTTCTAGCAAAAACGGTGGTCTATACCGACCATTCTGCTCTTAGATACCTATTTTCGAAACAAGATGCTAAACCAAGTTTAATCCGTTGGATCTTACTCTTACAAGAGTTTGATATTGAAATCCGAGATAAAAGAGGAGCAGAAAATCTCGCCGCTGATCATCTTTCTCGTCTTGAAAATCCCGAATTAGAAGTTCTAAATGAATCGGCCATACAAGACAACTTTCCTGATGAATATCTATTGAAGATAGATTATAATGAAATCCCATGGTTTGCAGACTATGCAAACTACTTAGTATGTAGATTCCTTGAAAAAGGATTATCGTACCAAAAACGAAAGAAATTCTTCAGTGATATAAAACACTATTTTTGGGAAGATCCACATCTGTTTAAAAGTTGTCCCGATGGAATAATACGCCGATGTGTATTTGGAAATGAAGCTAGTAAAATCTTAAACCATTGTCACACAGGACCAATAGGAGGGTATTATGGGCCTCAACTAACAGCAAGAAAAGTTTACGATGCTTGATTCTATTGGCCTACAATTTACAAAGACGCACACATTCTTTGCAAATCCTGTGATGCATGTCAAAGGGTCGGAAAAATAAGTCAACGTGATGAAATGCCACAAAATGTCATTCAAGTATGCGAAGTATTTGACATTTGGGGTATTGACTTTATGGGTCCATTTCCAAAATCTCATAATAATCTCTATATTCTCGTAGCCATTGATTATGTATCTAAATGGGCGGAAGCACAAGCTCTCCCAACTAATGATGCACGAGTTGTAGTCAACTTTTTAAAACGTCTTTTTGCAAGGTTTGGAACACCGAAAGCTTTAATAAGTGATCGGGGTACTCATTTATGTAATAATCAACTTGAGAAAGTTCTTAAAAGATATGGAGTAACTCATAAAATCTCCACCGCATATCATCCGCAAACAAGTGGACAAGTTGAAAATACCAACCGAGCTTTAAAACGTATTCTAGAGAAAACCGTAGGATCAAATCCGAAGGAATGGTTCATTAAATTGGAGGATGCACTCTGGGCTTTTAGAACAGCCTACAAAACTCCAATTGGAACCACACCTTTTAGACTTGTTTATGGAAAAGCATGTCATCTTCCAGTAGAAATTAAACACAAAGCATTTTGGGCTTTGAAGACATGTAATCTTGATTTACATGAAGCTGGACGTCTACGATTAAGTCAACTAAACGAATTAGAAGAATTAAGACATGAAGCATAAGAAAATTCGTTAATCTATAAAGAAAGAACGAAGAAATGGCATGATAAAAGAATCAGAAGTTTAAAAGAATTTAAAGAAGGAGACAGAGTTCTTCTTTTCAATTCACGATTCAATCTATTTCCTGAAAAATTGAAATCAAGATGGTCTGGACCATTCATAGTCAAAAGAGTTTTCCCATACGGAACAGTAGAATTAATAAATTCAAATGGAATTGAATTTAAAGTTAATGGTCACAGAGTTAAACATTACATAGATAGTCCAATGGAAATTACATAGATAGTCCAATGGAAATCGACAACGAAGCTAATCACAATTTCGATACCACAGCTAACTAAGTGTGGGGAGAATCAAGTCTTTAAAGGATTTTATGTATTTCTGTTAGAGTTAGATTGTCTGTTTTCGTGTAGTTCTCGAAAATGGAACCCGAATGGTCTTTCCCTAGCAGACCCTAAAGAACTAGTCTTCTCCCCCCATTCTGAATTTTTATTTTTTTAGGAAATGAAGACTGCCTGTGAACTAAACCATGGTCTAATGCTACACGCTTTGATCACTAAACGTAATAATGACACACTTCCGAGTGAAATAGTATCAGTAATCAGAGAAAGATTGGACGGAGTAAGAAAAGAATCCAGATGCGAAGATAATAAGTTACAATTTGGTAAAGGAAAATCAAAATCCGCAGCGAAAAGAAGAGCACGACACCTTGAAAGATGTCACAAATGCGGAAAATGGTCACATGGAGGTAAATGTTCAAATAATCAAACATATTCAAATACCGAATTTGTTACTTTATGCAGAGACGGACCGTTCATATGTTTAGAAGAAAAAACACTGAATGCTCGAGGTTATGCATATGTAGCCATGGAAAACCAATTAAACCGACTATCTTATGAATGGGATAGATCGTATAACTAAGAATACTATCTCACAGGTAAGTCGATACAGTTTTTTATTTTTATTTTTATTTTTAACCTTTTGATAATAAACGCTAATTTGTTCGCTATAAAGTATTAAATTGATATTAATTAAAATTAGGTTTGGCGACCGAAATTATTGATATAATACAAAAATTTATTACATCACTGCGAAATTTAACATTTATTCTAAAGGTATAATTATCTTTAATCAATTAACCCAAAATATTTCAAAAATTCGTCATGAGTTAAATTAGGTCATGGAACCGAAATTACTTTACCGAAAAGAGGGGCGCATATTTTTGATAATATTTGATTGATTAAAGTGGGATAAAAAGCCAAAAAGATTTTTAATTTTATTTTTACCATTTTTTTTTAAAAATTAATATATAAATCTTAAATTAATATTGTAAACTTTGTAAAAACAATATATTTAAAATTGTAAATATTTGAAAAATATAATATAAGTTTGGTGTGATTTTATAATATGAATTTTTAAATTAAGTTTGGTGTGAATTTTTAATTTTTAAAATAAGAATTTTTAATTTTATGCATTTCAAATTTTAAGTTTGGTGTGAATTTTTAATATTAATTTTGAATTTTATGTATTTTTATTTTAAGTTTGGTGTGAATTTAAAAACAAAAATTTACTTTATCTCATTAAGTTAAAAATATGATTTTTAAAATTCGTCGTAAGTTGAAGACTAGGTCATTGAACCGAAATTACTTTACCCGAGGGAGGGACGAGAACTTTTATTATCATTATTTTTAATCTTATTGAATTAAAGTATGCCAAAAACATTAAAAAAAAACCTAAAAATCTTAGCTTTTAAAACAATCGCTACAAAAAGACAAATTTTAAAATTTTGTGGAAGGACGGACTAGGACATCGATTCGAAACGACCTCGCCCTAAATAACAAGGGAAACAAAATTTTAAAATTAATTACTTAATTGTTTTAATTAGTATAAGATATATATAAAAAAAATAATAAAAAAAAATAAAAAATAAAATACAAACTCCGCGACTCGCGGAGTTTGAAGGGTCAAACACCGCGACTCGCGGAGGGACCAAAATACAGAAAAAAATAAAATGCCAAAACTGATCAGTTGAACATCCTAACACCACAAAAACTGCGAAAATAACCCGAAAAAACCCGAAAAATACACACCAAATTCGCAATTTTTGACCGTTAATCATCAAATCTTTTACTAAAATCATGTTGAGAAGGATGCTATCAAGGAATTACTCAAGAAAAATGGTAAATTTCTACACCTAAACACCATTTAATCCGAAAATTAGTGTTCTTGAGCAATTTTATACCCAATTCGATTTTGATGCTTTTTAGTGTAATTATGCTTAAATTGCTTATGTATTATGCTTGTATAACCTAGATTGATGCTATTTAACATGATTAGGAGCCTTAAACTTCAAACTTTGAGTAATCTAGGGTTTGTGTTCTTGAGCAATTTGGGGCTTTTTGATATAAACAGGTTATGGCCGATTTTTGTCATGAATTGTTGCTAAATTAAGTAGTGTAAGATGTTTAGGTAGTTAAATGATCCAAACTTTGAGCCTAAGCATGATTTTGAGAATTAAAGTGGACTTTTTCAAGTCTAAAATTCATGAACTTGATTTTTGAGAGATAATGCCATTTGAAACTTGTTTAATTGCTAGTAATGATTATTTTGACATGTTATTTGAGTTGAATGCTTATGAACTTGATGAACATTTTCGTATATGCTTATTTGAAAAAGTGTAGATTTGATGAAAATATGAAAATGAGCTTAAGTTTGATATAAATTAAACATGTCATTGTAATTATTTTGATTGATGATTTTGCTGACACTAATGCATATTTGGATGCACAAAAATTGTGTTTGATGTGTTTTGCAGACTGAAAGGGGTGAATCTTCATCCCAAGCTCGCAATGCTCCTGCTGAGAATACGGAATAACAGGAGGTGGATAACTACTACAAACAAGATATACCTCATCCAGTCATGACATTTTATGATATGCACTTGGAAGATTTGCACCCGAACCTGAGATTTGACAGACTTTGGATAGATTATCCAAAATACCAAAGGGGTTTGCATACTCTTCATTCTAAAGCTGTTGAAGTACCTAGGGTCATAGAATGGGGACCATTAGAAGCTGTAGAATTGGCCGGCCAATTAGGGAATTACTTGCACAGAGGTATGGTAATTCTACTTTTAACGATTGGGTACGGTTATTCAACATGCGTAGACCTGTATATAAAGTATGGTGTGAAGAATTATTGTGTAGTATAGAATTAAATGATCGGGTAGCTAGTTTAACCGATCGATCTTTTATTAGATTTTTGTTAGGAGGTTCGATGCGCCACATGTCTTTACTAGACATGGCTCAGGCTTTACGTATATATACGCCTGAGGAGTTAGCATCTGCCGATTGTAGAGGGTTGATATTGAACGGTAGGAAGATAGACGCAAATTTTGATACGCATGGTGTATGGAGTCAAATGACTAGCCATCACCGATTCAAAGGGGGAAATTACTCTTATTTGGATATAGATAGAGCAGAGTTAAGAGTAATTCATAGGTTTTTAGCTAATTCGATTACACAAAGAGGTAAGAATAAGGAAAAGGTAAATGAACAGGATTTGTTTTACCATATGTGTATTCGAGACCCACAAAGCGCTGTAAGTATACCTTATTGTGTGGGTTATTATTTATCAGCTATGGTTAGGGGGATGAGACCGCATAGCATAATAGGAGGTGGTATATTTATTACTTAGATTGCTGAATATCTCGGTGTGGATATAAGTCGGGGGGATTACTAATCGAAGAACCAGAACCCCGAGATACAATAGGTTTAAATGTATACCATGGTGCGAAGGTTTTGAAGAGGCGAAATAATGCCGCAGTACGATATAATGGTAGACATCCACAGGTTGAGAGAAACCAACAGCAAGGTAATGTAGGAGGGGGAAATGAAATGGCAGAAATGCAAAGGTTTATAGCTTCACAAGAGTATGAAAATGCTAGACATAGAGCATTTAAAGATTGGCAAGTTCATCAAAACCAAATCATAGCTTATTGCCAACATATAGGTAGAAACTATATTCCTACTCCATCGCCCATATTCCCTCCCTGGTCTATAGAGATCCAACCACCGTATCCTACGTATAACCCAGCCAAAGCATTTTATAGCACATATGGTTATGCATGGAACCCCTTCTGGTATCAGTATCATCCCTAGTCTACTTAGTTTTTTTTTTTTATTATTTGTAATGTTGATACATTTAATACTTATGTTGGATTTGTAATAGTTTTATTATTTTCTAAATTTTATTATTAGATTTTAATAATTTTTGAATGTGGGGTAATATACCAAACTTCAAAAATATGTATATATGTTTGCAGTTTATCTTATGTACACAACAGGGTAAAACAACGCATTTTCAAAGACTGGCATTAAGTTCAGCAAAAGCAACTAATTTTCACGACAAGATGCAAAATATATGTGAAATAACAACAAGACGGAATGAACAAATGATATGCACCATTTATTATTCAGCAAGCAAACACAAATATGTTTGGAAACTTTGGTAAAATTTAATCATTTTCACACAAATCACCCTCAATAATTTAAATTGTTACTGATTTCTTGCAAATGGGGCATTGCAAGATCTTAAGTGTGGGAAGGGGTTAAATTCTTTCGGATTTTAAAATTTTTACTTTATACACTTGGTTACCATTAGAAATACTAGTAAAGTAGTAGTTGTATTAGAATCTAGTGCTCTCTGATAATAAAGAACAGCCCTAGTCTTATGTACTGACTACCCAATTCTAGTAAAATTTTTCAAAATTTTCAGTTAAATGAACTCAAAATCATGTTTATACATATTTATGAACGATAAAACTAGGTGTTAACACCGAAATTATTGTTACCTTGGAAAGGACATAAATTGAGAAACAAACCAAAATGTTAGAATTCATTTAAAATGGAATAGAGGACAATAAAAAGGAAAATAAAAGCCAAGTGTGGGAAAAATTACCAAGTTATCTTAAACATATGTCACATATATCTGTAACAAATAACTGAAAATACTTTTGCTTTGGACTAAACTAAACTGTTTTACCCGATGAAAGAAAAGAAGAGATGGATCTTCACGATGAATCAATTCCATCATTAAAAGGAAGTAAAGTCTTCCGAAAAAGAAACGCGCTTCTTGATTTAGGTCAGGAAGTTGTCGTCCAGACCAGCTGTAGGTTGACGAAAAATCTAGAAAAGTCATTACTAAAATCAGCAGGAAATCCACGGACCTCAGCATAAAACAGGGTCGCCAAGTGGTCAGATTTATCCTAACCATGAGAAGGATTTATCTCGTACAATGGGGGGGCACCGTGCAAATTAGCTTGATAAGACTAATAAATCAGATCCCCAGAAAGGATAATCAGCTTAAAGATTAAAAATCAGCTTTTAAGCATGATATTACTCAATCCTAGAGATTGACCTTAAAGATTGAGAATTCAAACTCATGGAATTCAATGATATCTAAACTCGAGCTTGAACGAGAAAATATTTTGATCAAATTATAAACCGGTTTGTTTTCTGAAAACCTATTTTCAATGCGTTCATTACCATTGAACGTAAAATCCTAGGAATTCACCTGGAATTCATTAGGTCACCTGAACCAAATCGGGTGTCAACCGTAAGAACGGTGGTTGCATAGCATGGTCGAAGACAGGACCTTGTGCCAGACCGAAAAATCATAAGGGTGAGCTTTACTATTGCTCCTACCAAGGATAGTAATTGCGTCCGACACGTTATAGACCATAATTAAAAGCATGTCAGGGGACATTGCCTTAACAGTTGCTTGTTCAACGCTTTCCTTTACAACCGGACGGTAGTTTACCAAAAGGTAATATACGGGACAAGTAAACTGGACGTGTTGCTTTCCAAATACAAGGTTAGCAAGTGGGTGACACAAAACCATAAGTTTTGAGCTAAAATTTTCAAATCTGAAACCCACCAAACCCACAAAAATAATTTGCAAACACCGGTGAAGGGTTATTCCGGAAAACTTATCTAGGGTAAAAACTAGATTTAATTTTCAAAAGATCAAATGTTTTCATAAAGATCCAATTTTCTTAATGAATCTAAATTTTTATAGTCATGTGGGACTGTAAACCATATCGTTACTACCATTGTTTATACCGCCGTAAAGAAATCACTGATGTACAAAGTGTGAAGAATAAAGAAGTGATTCTAGTATTTCAAGACTATATTGCTTGAGGACAAGCAACGCTCAAGTGTGGGAATATTTGATAATGCTAAAAACGAACATATATTTCATAGCATTATTCCTCAAGAAAGACAAGCTTTTAGTTGCAATTGTTCTATTTACAAGTGATATTCGTTTAAATAATAAAAGGTGAAGACAAAAGACAGATTCGACGAATTGAAGACGCAAACGACCAAAAAGCTCAAAAGTACAAAATACAATCAAAGAGGTTCCAATTATTGATAAGAAACGTCTCGAAATTACAAGAGTACAAGATTCAAAACGCAAAGTACAAGATATTAAATTGTACGCAAGGACGTTCGAAAATACGGAACCGGGACCAGTGTCAACTCTCAACGCTCGACGCAACGGACTAAAAATTACAAGTCAACTATGCACATAAATATAATATAATATTTAAATAATTCTTATAATTATTTATATATTATATAAATAATAAAAATCCGTCGGTAAGAAAGACTCCAAAGTTGGAGAGCTGGAATTTCAAACTCCGCGACTCGCGGAGTTTGAAGGCAGAAAAAGCCGCGAGTCGCGGAGACCCCCTGAACTCAATTCCCTATAAAAGCAAACGAATTCTGATCATTTTATATATCCAATATATATCAATCTCTCTATCTATATACGTAATATTTATATTTATAATTTATATTTTAATTTTAATCCTAATAATAAGGGTATGTTAGCGAATGTTGTAAGGGTGTAAGTCGAAATTCTGTCCGTGTAACGCTACGCTATTTTTAATCATTGTAAGTTATGTTCAACCTTTTTAATTTAATGTATCGTAGCTAAGTTATTATTATGCTTATTTAAAACGAAGTAATCATAATGTTGGGCTAATTACTAAAATTGGGTAATTGGGCTTTGTACCATAATTGGGGTTTGGACAAAAGAACGACACTTGTGGAAATTAGACTATGGGCTATTAATGGGCTTTATATTTGTTTAACTAAATGATAGTTTGTTAATTTTAATATAAAGATTTACAATTGGACGTCCCTATAAATAACCATATACACTCGATCGGACACGATGGGCGTGATATTTATATGTACGAATAATCGTTCATTTAACCGGACACGGGAATGGATTAATAGCCACTAGAATTATTAAAACAGGGGTGAAATTATGTACAAGGACACTTGGAATAATTGTTAACAAAGTATTAAAACCTTGGGTTACACTCAGTCGACATCCTGGTGTAATTATTAAACAAAGTATTAAAATCTTGTTACAGTTTAAGTCCCCAAATTAGTTGGAATATTAACTTCGGGTATAAGGATAATTTGACGAGGACACTCGCACTTTATATTTATGACTGATGGACTGTTATGGACAAAAACCAGACGGACATATTAAATAATCCAGGACAAAGGACAATTAACCCATGGGCATAAAACTAAAATCAACACGTCAAACATCATGATTACGGAAGTTTAAATAAGCATAATTATTTTATTTTATATTTAATTTCCTTTAATTTTATATTTAATTGCACTTCTAATTATCGCATTTTTATTGTTATTGTATTTAATTGCACTTTTAATTATCGTACTTTTTAATTATCGCAAGTTTATTTTATCGCACTTTTATTATTCGCAATTTCATTATCGTTATTTACTTTATGCTTTAAATTAAGTCTTTTATTTATTTAATATTTTACATTTTGTTTTAACTGCGACTAAAGTTTCGACAAACCGATCATTAAACGGTAAAAACCCCCCTTTATAATAATAATATTACTTATATATATATTTGTATTTTTATAAAAGTAAACTAATATAGCGTTAAGCTTTGTTTAAAGATTTTCCCTGTGGAATGAACCGGACTTACTAAAAACTACACTACTGTACGATTAGGTACACTGCCTATAAGTGTTGTAGCAAGGTTTAAGTATATCAATTCTATAAATAAATAAATATCTTGTGTAAAATTGTATCTTATTTAATAGTATTTCCTTATAAAATTTAATAGTATTTTATACCCCTTAGCTTTAACATCAAGTATTTTTGGCGCCGCTGCCGGGGACAATCTAGCTTAAAAGCCGGAAGCGTAACGCTCAATTTAAAAAAAAAAAAATTATTTTTAGTTTACTTTTATTAAAATTCACTTTTGTAAAAATACGTTTTTAATTATTCGAAAACATAAAAAGAAAAACAAAAATATAAATATTTTTAAGAATTTGTTAAATATTTAAGTTTTGTAAAGTTTCTTTATTTTTATTTTATAAAAATATAAGTTTTATTTAAATATTTTGTTTTTATTAAAAAAAACGCGTCGAATTTTAATCAACCTGTCATCTGAAAATTGGAACCCCGCGACTCGCGGAGTTTGCAGCTTCGAATACCGCGACTCGCGGAGACACTCTGACACGCCGACAGAAACCCTAATCAGGCATTAAATACGGGGTAATTATTAATTATTATTATTATTAACCCTAATTACTTATTATTATTATAATTAGTTTTAAGTTTCTTTTTATTTAATTTATATATTTAGTTAAATTAGTTTAATTAATGTAAAATTACTAGTTTTAATAAATAAATAATATAAAAAAAATATTTTTAAAAAAATTGTACTTTTTACAACTTTTTGTATATTTTTATATTTTCTCCCTTTTTAATTGTTTTAGCGTAATATTTGTATTTTTCGTTAATTTTTAGTTTTAAACTAAGTTTTTTACCGATCATGCCTTCGGATTGGTCCAAGTTTTCCTCTAGGACAGCAGTTGAGGGCGGTTTATGCTACTGCGGAAAATGATCGCGTGGGTGGTTTAGTCCCTCTGGGTAATCCCATATGGCCTAATAAAAAAAAACTTAGGACAAACCGGATTTTACAAATGCTCTTATACTAGTTTTATAAATTTTTTTTGTTTTCTGTTCTTGTAAAAACCTTTACTGTTTAGGCAAATAATTCCTTTAATTATCGAAGATGAGATATAACTCCTAAGTTGGCAAAAATTAGATTGACTTGGACATTTTGATCATTTGTTTCATATTGAAACCAACAAGTGTTTGGTCGACTGCTCGTTGTGGCGGTAAACTCATTTTCTTTACGTGTTTACAATAGTACCTATGAAACCATTACATAAATGCACCACGAAAGCGTATATTGTTGACGAAAGTACATACAAAAGGTGTCATGCATTGTACCACAACTCCAGCTCAAAACATACCAGAAGCTGTCAGAGTCACCAAGATCTATATAAAAGTATGACACCTGCATTTATCCACATCAGTAAAAATAAGAGAGCGTATGAATTGTTTATATTTATATTCATTGATGACAAAATATACATGTACTAACCACAAATTTTATGCAATTAAAAAAAGAGATATGATGTGAAAAACACACTCTATATGTTTTGGGATATGATCTGATTACATTATACTACACAACTGACAAAAATAATAGTTCACAATGATTCACATATCCGCATGCCTAATCGGAATACACATCTAAGTCCTGACCTGCATACTAGATAATACAATATATATATGCTAATAACGAAACAAGGGTATAGCCATGCTCTCTATGTGCCTATACCATTGGATGAGTCCTTTTCTGAATTGGTCAAATGCTTACCTTGTTCACCAAGCAAAACGATAGGACCAAACCTTTATTTGGTTTCCTTAATTAACGTAAGTTGGTTATGGAATGGATTATATAATCCTATTCAAACCCTAATTTCTAGCCTATAAATACATGGCTCTAAAACCCTGAGAGGTACCACGTTTTCGTACGTAACATAAGCATAATACATAAGAATAAGCATTCTTGCAATCACCACGGTCATCTAAGACTTTCAGGTATGTTCCACGAACTTGAATCCTTCATGTCTTATGGCCACTCAACCTCGTATGCTAGGTTGTTGGTGGAATTATGTTTGGCCGCCCTGCCGGAATCGGTACGATTTCAGTGTCGGTTATCCACGACTATTTTCGGAGGTTCGAATCTCGTTTGTCCTTAAACCTTATCATTGCACTCAAGCGTATGTTCACCCTAACCCTGTGAAAATATGCTTGATCAATTGGAGCCATCCGTGAGATAGATTATAGAACAAATATATTGGAATAGACGTTATTATGGTTCATTATACAAATTTCCTAAAAAACTTTTTGTTTAATTAATCGGTTAATTTCAAGTTTCTTAGCAAAATTTTCATATCATCATCAATTGCTGGAGGTAGTGAAAGTTCACAATCACCTGAAACACTTTCGGATTCGCCTAGTGGGACATGCTTTCATACGCCTGTGAACACAACAAAAACCCAACCAACACCGGCGGCACCGGGCAAGGTTACAAAACCTCCAGCAAGCTCAAATATTGGATCTAAGCAGTAAATACTCAACAAGGTTCGGGAAAGCAAGTCAAACCTAGGGCTCACTCACCCAATATTGGTGGGATGCAAAGATATTGAGAATATACACCTGATAAGAGTTTTCCCCCATTCTCGAAGGTGAGGTCAAGTTTCACCCCGTATCCCGAAGTCAGGCCAACAAATTCAAGCTTTGGGTCACCAACGTAAACTGTTTCTGCAGGCTATAAAGTGCAAATTACCTATGTAGGAACTATGCCAATTTTCACAAAATAGAACTGGAAACCCTGATACATCGGGTTACGCTTGTGATTGCTCGGGAAGCAATACGCAAGATGGGTCTGAGAAACCTAGATGGTTCAGTTATAACACTTAGCTCGCAGTATGCATCAACGACTTATGTGAAACGACCCGTCAAAGTACACTTGACGACCATCGTTATCTTGGTCCCACAGCTTGATCATAACTCTATATGAATTTAATAAATAACCTTGCATTCTTTATTTAAAAATGATTTCCTATAAAGGAAATCTACCAAAATATGTAAGTTTAGAAAAACCATACATTACTACTTAACCAAAAGTTGACCAAACAAAGTCAACAACATCTACTATTAAATGTATCAAAATAGAATGCAAGTTAGTTTTTAACAAAAGCTGAAATCATAAATATGCAGACTCTCTAGGTACAGCGGAAGCAATCAATCATGAACCTGAGAATAAAACACGCGAGTAACTGTCAACAAAAATGTTGAGTGAATTATAGGTTTAATATTTCAAACAATATCTAATTTAAATCATAAAAATTTATGTTTGAAAACATAAAAACTCCTTTTTGGACCACAAAATTATATGCTAGAACACATATAAAATCATTATTCCATTTTCCGTGAGCCACCTGATAACCACTTAACCATTTATTTACCCTTGCCAAACACAATAAATAATATACACCGAACAAGTGTATCTTCAACTAAATACGAAGTACTAAACATTCCGATTATAAATTGCTAGCGCGACTAGCTCGAAATGGGGTTGTCAAACCCGATAGATCTATCCGTAGGATTCGCGTTCACCAGTAGAAACCAGTGATTACAGTTACCAGACTAGGGAATATTTTTGTTCAACTCACAATGAATAATTTAAACCAACTTTCACTTGTGTCCAAAATATAAATAAATTGCATGTATTCTCATCCCAAAAGATTTAAAATAGAAAAATGAGACTATAACTCACCTTAAAGCAAACGAAGTAACCACACAATAATAATATAAGTTGTAATAATAATATAAGTTATAATGTTAATTAAAGTTAAATATGTATAATTATGTTATAACATAAGTTTAATTAAATTAAAATGAATTATTAAAGTTAACATAAGTTTAAATGATATAATTAATATAACATAAGTATTTAATTAATTAATTAAATATTAATCATAATATAAGTATTATTAATTAATAATAAATTTTAAGTCATATCATAAGTATCATTAATTAATAATGAATTATTAATCATATCATAAGTTTCTAATTTTAATTATTAAATCATAAGTATTTAATAATTAAATTATAATTAAATAATAACTAAGCCTTATAATAATTAAATAATTAATTAATCCTTATTATAAGTCTTATTATAATAATCTCATAATATAAGTTTAACACTTACCATAAGTATTTTTCATTGATAATAAAAGTATTATTAATCATAAGTTTAATTAAATGTTTAATTAAATCATAAGTAATTAATAAATGATATAATAAATATATATCATAAGTCTTAAACTAAATTAATTACTTTTTATATCATAAGTAATTTATTAATAATGAAAGTCATTATATTTATTATAAGTCATAATTAATAACCATAAGTTTTAATTAAAAGTTCACCGGGTCATAACTTGAGCCCCGTGAATCAGTTTTCGGCGAGTCTTATATATATTTTCGCCTAACCAACTCACCCGAAACCTTAGTGTGCTCAAGCACACCCCAAGAACAGAAAAAAAGTCGTGACTTACAGCCACTAATCAGTTTGGATCTTTAATCCGCTCAAAAACGCGTTCTAGTCATAACGGGTGATCCGTGGCTCGAATTTCGATGACCCGAACATGAAAGTTCATCAAATCATCAATCCTAACACACTAGTACACCCTAAAGACTCCAAAAGTATTCACAAAGTCGGACCAAACCTGGAATAATTCGTTTTCACAATTTAATTCCAACAAACACCATTTTAATCATATCTAGAGCTCCGGGAATCGAAATGACATGAATCCGGAGTCTAAAATTAATGTATTGATGAGAGGAACTCATATAGACACTTTAATTTCACTTTTATTACAGTTATGTTTACAGAAATGATCAAAAAAGCTGCTGTCCCAAATTTATCAAACCGAAAACATGAATTAACGAGCATTTCTACGCATACAATCAACAATACAATAACATATAAGAATCATACTATCAAAATAACATCAAAAAAACATAAAAATTAAAGAAAAATTGAAAAGCTAGGGTTAGGGTTTATACCCTAATCAAGAATCAAGAGATGTTAACTAGTAAAGAAGAACGTGTAGAATCCGATTATGCAATTGATTTGATGATCCAAGCAAGATTAGATGAAGATGATGATGTATTTTGATGGTGGTGGCAACGGCCTAGGCTAGGGAGAAAGAAAGAGATGGAGAAAATTAAAAATGAAATGAGATAGGTTAAGGAAAATTGAAAAGTGTAAGTATTATCCCAAAATGAAGCAAAATGTGGATATACCCCCTTCCCCCTTGAATGGTTCGGCCAAAAACAGAATGGGGTGGGCCCCACATGGCCCATAATGATATTTGATAAATTCCTTGTGGCCCGAACGCCCGATCGAAGCCCGAAATGCGAAAACGCTACTACGCGATTGAAAATTCGGAGAGATAACAAATACGCGACGAAAAATATATATAAATACTATATATAAACATATGACATTAAAATATCATATTTAAAATAATTAGGACTTAAAAATCCCAAAAGCTTGACCGTTGGTTTGAAAAGCGAAAAGATTCGCCGGATAGAAATCCGCGACACGTAGAAACGTATAACTTAAAATATGAATACAAATATTCACATAGCACATAATAATTAATATATTATTACAAAAATAATAATAATAATATAGGTCATAGAAATGACGTAGCACGAATAACAGTTAACGTTCGTTAAATAATTAACGGTAAAAGATAACGGAAAAAGTAGGGTCGTGACAGTACCTTCCCGTTACGGAAATTTCGTCCTGAAATTTAAGCAGGTGCAGGGGTTGACTCAGCATCTGGGAACAAATGCGGGTACCTCTGCTTCATCTGATCTTCACGCTCCCTAGTGAACTCGGGACCGCGTCTGGCGTTCCATATAACTCGAATAATAGGAATTCTACTCTGCTTAAGAGTCTTAACCTCTCGATCCATAATTTCAACAGGTTCCTCAATAAAATGTAGTTGCTTATCAACATGAAGTTCCTCCAGAGGAATGGTTTTATCGGCCGCCAAACCTCTTTAAATTCGATACATGAAAAACATCATGAACATCACTGAGTTCTTGTGGCAATTCCAAACGATAAGCCACGAGTCCAACTCTCTCAATAATCTCAAATGGTCCAACAAAACGAGGATTCAACTTTTCCGTTTTACCAAATCGTACCACACCCTTCCAAGGTGATACCTTCAACATAACACGGTCACCAACCTGAAACTAAATATCGTTCCTTCTCTTATTGGCATAGCTCTTTTGCCGACTTCTGGCGGTTCTCAATCTTTCCTTAATCTGTACAATCTTCTCGGTAGTCTCATAAATAATCTCTGGGCCTGTGAGTTGAGCATCCCCAACCTCATTCCAACAGACAGGAGACCTACACTTTCTACCATACAGAGCTTCAAATGGTGCGACTTTAATACTTGCGTGATAACTGTTGTTATAAGAAAATTCATCCAACAACAAGTATCTATCCCAACCATTACCAAAATCAATTACGCATGCCCTCCACATGTCTTCCAACGTTTGGATGGTCCTTTCACTCTGACCATCCGAATGTGGATGATAAGTGGTGCTCATATCCAATTTAGTTCCTAAAGAATCTTGTAAGGACTGCCAAAACCTCGATGTAAATCGACTGTCTCGGTCCGAAATAGTCGATACGGGAACACCATGTCTCGAAACAATCTCCTTCAAATACAAATGAGTAATCTCCTTCATTGAATCTGTTTCCTTAATTGGCAAGAAATGAGTTGACTTAGTGAGTCGGTCAATAATCACCCAAATGGTATCATAACCACCCACAACTCTCGGTAACTTCGTAATAAAGTCCATCGTAATACCTTCCAACTTCCACTCGGGAATTTCGGATTGCACCAGAAGTTCCGGACAGTTTATGATGCTCAACTTTGACCTTAGCACAGGTCAACCACTTAGCCACATAAGTAGCCACATCAGCTTTCAAGTTAGGCCACCAGTATAGCTCCTTAAGATCATGATACATCTTTCCTGAACCAGGATGAATAGAGTACCTAGACTTATGAGCCTCATCCAACACAAGTTGTCGCAGATCACCAAACTTCGGAACCCAAAGACATCCCGCAAAAATACCGAGTGCCATCGGTTCGTACCTCAAACTGTTTAATCAAGCCTCTGACCTTCCCGTTACGGAATTCTCCTCCATCAAGGCTTCTTGTTGAGCTGCAAGAATACGCCTTGCGAGGTTTGTTTGAATGGTCATGTTCAAGGCTCTAAACCTGCGAGGTTCAATTCTCTCTTTTTGACTTAACGCATCTGCTACAACATTGGCCTTTCACGGATGATATAAAAGTTCACAATCATAATCATTCAACATCTCAATCCATCTTCGTTGCCTCATATTCAACCGTTTCTGATCAAAGATATGTTGAAGACTTTTGTGATCGGTGTACACAGTACTTTTGACCCCATAAAGACAATGTCTCCAAATCTTAAGCGCAAACACAACAGCCCACAACTCTAAATCATGGGTTGTATAATTCTGCTCACGAATCTTTAACTGATGTGACGCGTGCGCAATAACTTTCTTTCATTGCATCAAAACACAACCAAAGCCTTGGCGTGAAGCATCACAATAAACAACAAAATCATCATTACCCTCAGGTAGTGACAATATCGGAGCGGTAGTCAACTTCTTCTTCAAAATTTGAAAAGCAGTCTCTTGTTCATCCTTCCACTCATACTTCTTCCCCTTGTGCGTTAAAGCAGTCAGAGGTTTCTCTATACGAGAGAAATCTTGAATGAACCTTCTATAGTAACATGCCAACCCTAAAAATTGACGAATCTGAGTAGGAGTCTTTGGAATATCCCACTTCTCAATTGCCTCAATCTTGGCAGGATCAACTTGTATACCTTGTTTACTAACAACATGTCCAAGGAATTGAACTTCTCTTAACAAGAAAGCACACTTAGAGAACTTAGCGTACAACTCTTCTTTCCTCAACAAATCAAGCACCAACTTCAAATGTTCTTCGTGCTCTTTATCACTCTTAGAATAAATAAGGATGTCGTCGATGAAAATGATAACAAATCTGTCCAGATAGGGTCTACACACATGGTTCATGAGGTCCATGAACACAGCAGGTGCGTTAGTCAATCCGAACGGCATAACAAGAAATTCGTAGTGACCATAACGGGTGCGAAAATCAGTTTTCAAAACATCAGATTCTTTAATACGCAACTGATGATAGCCGGAACGAAGATCGATTTTAGAATAAACAGATGAACCTTGAAGTTTATCGAACAGATCTTCAATTCGAGGTAGAGGGTAACGGTTTTTAACAGTAAGCTTGTTCAATTCACAATAATCAATGCACAAACGAAACTAACCATCTTTCTTCTTAACAAACAGGACAGGAGCTCCCCAAGGGGACGTATAAGGACAAATGAGGTATAGTTGCAGCCAACAAAGGAAGAAGTATAGAGAGTAACCATATCAGTGGTAACGATGTTTAAGACAATTCCTTCAAAGGGAATAACGAGGATCATGAACTTCAAAGTAAATTTTCATTACATTTTCGAAAGGAAGACGTACAAAAGGTGTGATCTTTCAACGACAGTGAATTTCCTCGCACAATGAGCGAGTCAATCTAGGATTTATCCTTACTCTTCAATTTAAATGCGGATGAAAGAAAACGTGAATCGTGGACTATAAAGAATAGTCGACTCCAGGTGAGATAAATCTCCAAAAATGATTTCGTGCACCTCAAGGTATTGAATCATAGGGTTGATGTTGCGGTTGACAGCGAATATTGAGAGTAGAAACTCCTCAAACGGTCTAGTGTAATATATATCCATGATACCCACTATAACAACAGTTGGGGTAGAAACTCACCTAGCGCCTTTTCTACAATAGGGTGACCACCGAGTGTACCCCAGAAAATTGATTTTTTGGTCCGCGTTTCGGCCATGTCCAACCATAAGAGGGAATAGTTTATGAGCGCAAAGACTTTCCAATAAATTTTATAAAACCGGGATCCAAAGTGGTGTAAGAGTTTCTATCAATGAACTTAATGGTAAGTTTCATCCTTAAACAGGGGATGACAAGAACTGGGATCCAAACACTCTGTAGAGTAATGCGAAAATTTGATAAAATCAATCAAAGGAGTTTTGAAAAAGCTTTAAACGTTTGGCGTGACAACATAAACGGAACGAAGTTATTAGTAAATTTAGAAGTATGTACAACGCGTACCATTTTTATATAAAACAAATTGACTTAGTCAAACAGCTCAATAAATGAGTGGTTTTAAAATAATTTTGAAGGTATGATTTAGTATATACTAGCCAAAATAGGTAAGGGTAAATTTATTCATTTGAATCCATACGTACATATATGATTTTATTTATTGTATACGTGACAAAAATATTTCATTACTTCCATTCGCCCATAAATCTCGTGAGAACCGCCCAATTAAACAAATGTGTAAAACTCCCGATGATAAACAGAGTATCTGTATTTCAGAGGTTACAAGTTGAAGTAAGATCGTGAAAGATCGAGTAAATGACTTGAATCGTCGTGCGACATTTGACCAACAAATGTTACGAGGTCATGAAAACCAATGAGTTAAATGTTATTTTGACTATTATCAGGACAGAAGTCTTTTGGCCAAAACTGTTCCCGAGCGAAGCAGTTGCTAACAAGCGAGTTATGTAGGATAGGGCATGAGATAGATAATCTGGTTAAAACGAGCTTCTCGTATATCAACAAATAAGATAATGAATATCTTCCCTACCCATGTAATACATCGGAATTTCTGAATGAGTAGTGTAAAAATTTTCTTTGACTCGCTTTCTATTCCTCATGTCACAATATTGAGACTTCTTTATGAATTAACGTAATATAATCACGTTGGCCTGACGCCATTATATTTCACTAATTCATAGTTCCATTCCAATAGCACTACATGAGGTCAGGATACGCGATCAACCTCGGATTTCCAAACAATTTCTCTAAAACATTTTCTTAAACAATGTGCTAAGGATAGCACAAGAGACAAAACATCATAAGTAACAAATAGGAGTGACGATGACATAGAAATGTCTTCGAAGTACCAAAAATCTCTAAAAGTCAAGAATGACGTTTTCCGGTTCAAAAACCAAAGCACATAGGCATAACGGCACAAAGGCACGTAATATAACAAGAATGTTATATACCTAAACATAATAGCTGACATTGAAATGCCGAGCATTTAGAAGTCAGGAATGACATCTCGCGTAAGATAACTCAAACGTTATATATACATAACCATAATAGATGACATAGAAATGTCGAGAATTTCAGAAGTCAAGAATGACATCCCTCGGTCTCACTACCCGAGGTGTTCTTATAAGGATAAGTTCGCATGAGTCGAAGAATACGTTTAAATCGGTATGGGAGTTCCTCCCGGATTCAGAACATAATAGAGATGTATGTATGATAACAATATACATAACAATACGATACAAATAATCACATATAACAATATATTATAGGCCGGGCTGTAGACTAGACTCACTAATGCACCCTATTGACTCGGGTAATGACATCAATGCAGCCTAATTCCCTACAACCAGAGCTCTGATACCAACTGAAACGACCCGTCAAAGTACACTTGACGACCATCGTTATCTTGGTCCCACAGCTTGATCATAACTCTATATGAATTTAATAAATAACTTTGCATTCTTTATTTAAAAATGATTTCCTATAAAGGAAATCTATCAAAGTATGTAAGTTTAGAAAAACCATACATTATTACTTAACCAAAAGTTGACCAAACAAAGTCAACAACATCTACTATTAAATGTATCAAAATAGAATGCAAGTTAGTGTTTAACAAAAGCTACCGTCATAAATATGCAGACTCTCTAGGCACAGCGGAAGCAATCAATAATGAACCTGAGAATAAAACATGCGAGTAACTGTCAACAAAAATGTTGAGTGAATTATAGGTTTAATATTGCAAACAATATCTAATTTAAACCATAAAAATTTATGTTTGAAAACATAAAAACTCCTTTTTGGACCACAAAATTATATGCTAGAAAACATATAAAATTATTATTTCATTTTCCGTGAGCCACCTGGTAACCACTTAACCATTTATTTACCCTTGCCAAACACAATAAATAATATTCACCGAACAAGTGTATCTTCAACTAAATACGAAGTACTAAACATTCCGATTATAAATTACTAGCGCGACTAGCTCGAAATAGGGTTGTCAAACCCGATAGATCTATCCGTAGGATTCGCGTTCACCAGTAGAAACCAGTGATTACAGTTACCAGACTAGGGAATATTTTTGTTCAAATCACAATGAATAATTTAAACCAACTTCCACTTGTGTCCAAAATATAAATAAATTGCATGTATTCTCATCCCAAAAGATTTAAAATAGAAAAATAGAACTATAACTCACCTTAAAGTAAACGAAGTAACCACATAATAATGCGAACAGCAAACGAAGTAAAGTGATCAGGAATGATCACAACGCCGACCTATAAATAAAGAAGGTCGATATAAATAACTAACTTAGGCCAAGTCTTAGTATGATAGCTATTGTACATGTTGCAAGTAGACATAGAACAACACTCAACATGCATCGGTTTGATCGGAACAGCGTACGAACACACACTTTCTATTTTTAGAAAGTTTCTATTTTTAGCAGGTTTCCATTTTTGGAAAGTTTCTATTTTTGGAAAGTTTCTATTTTAGGAAAGTTTCCAAATTTAGAAAGTTGCTATTTTTGGAAAGTTTATAAGTTAGGAAAGTTTCCTTAATTAGAAAGTCAACAAAAGTCAACTGAAAGTCAAAGTCAACCTAAAGTCAACTCAAAAGTCAACCTTGGTCAAACTTAGTCAACATTAGTTTTTAAAGTGTAAGTTGTAATAATAATATAAGTTATAATGTTAATTAAAGTTAAATATGTATAATTATGTTATAACATAAGTTTAATTAAATTAAAATGAATTATTAAAGTTAACATAAGTTTAAATGATATAATTAATATAACATAAGTATTTAATTAATTAATTAAATATTAATCATAATATAAGTATTATTAATTAATAATAAATTTTAAGTCATATCATAAGTATCATTAATTAATAATGAATTATTAATCATATCATAAGTTTCTAATTTTAATTATTAAATCATAAGTATTTAATAATTAAATTATAATTAAATAATAACTAAGCCTTATAATAATTAAATAATTAATTAATCCTTATTATAAGTCTTATTATAATAATCTCATAATATAAGTTTAATACTTACCATAAGTATTTTTCATTGATAATAAAAGTATTATTAATCATAAGTTTAATTAAATGTTTAATTAAATCATAAGTAATTAATAAATGATATAATAAATATATATCATAAGTCTTAAACTAAATTAATTACTTTTTATATCATAAGTAATTTATTAATAATGAAAGTCATTATATTTATTATAAGTCATAATTAATAACCATAAGTTTTAATTAAAAGTTCATCGGGTCATAACTTGAGCCCCGTGAATCAGTTTTCGGCGAGTCTTATATATATTTTCGCCTAACCAACTCACCCGAAACCTTAGTGTGCTCAAGCACACCCCAAGAACAGAAAACAAGTCGTGACTTACAGCCACTAATCAGTTTGGATCTTTAATCCGCTCAAAAACGCGTTTTAGTCATAACGGGTGATCCGTGGCTCGAATTTCGACGACCCGAACATGAAAGTTCATCACATCATCAATCCTAACACACTAGTACACCCTAAAGAATCCAAAAGTGTTCATAAAGTCGGACCAAACCTGGAACAATTCGTTTTCACAATTTAATTCCAACAAACACCATTTTAATAATATCTAGAGCTCCGGGAATCGAAATGACATGAATCCGGAGTCTAAAATTAATGTCTTGATGAGAGGAACTCATCTAGACACTTTAATTTCACTTTTATTACAGTTATGTTTACAGAAATGATCAAACAAGCTGCTGTCCCAAATTTATCAAACCGAAAACATGAATTAACGAGCATTTCTACGCATACAATCTGTAGTGACCCGAACTTAATCAACTTGTATTGTATATTATGTAATCTTGAGATACCATAGACACGTATACAATGTTTCGACCTATCATGTCGACACATCTATATATATTTCGGAACAACCATAGACACTCTATATGTGAATGTTGGAGTTAGCTATACAGGGTTGAGGTTGATTCCAAAATATATATTGTTTGAGTTGTGATCAATACTGAGATACGTATACACTGGGTCGTGGATTGATTCAAGATAATATTTATCGATTTATTTCTGTACATCTAACTGTGGACAACTAGTTGTAGGTTACTAACGAGGACAGCTGACTTAATAAACTTAAAACATCAAAATATATTAAAAGTGTTGTAAATATATTTTGAACATACTTTGATATATATGTATATATTGTTATAGGTTCGTGAATCAACCAGTGGCCAAGTCTTACTTCCCGACGAAGTAAAAATCTGTGAAAGTGAGTTATAGTCCCACTTTTAAAATCTAATATTTTTGGGATGAGAATACATGCAGGTTTTATAAATGATTTACAAAATAGACACAAGTACGTGAAACTACATTCTATGGTTGAATTATCAAAATCGAATATGCCCCTTTTTATTAAGTCTGGTAATCTAAGAATTAGGGAACAGACACCCTAATTGACGCGAATCCTAAAGATAGATCTATTGGGCCTAACAAACCCCATCCAAAGTACCGGATGCTTTAGTACTTCGAAATTTACATCATATCCGAAGGGTGTCCCGGAATGATGGGGATATTCTTATATATGCATCTTGTTATTGTCGGTTACCAGGTGTTCACCATATGAATGATTTTTATCTCTATGTATGGGATGTGTATTGAAATATGAAATCTTGTGGTCTATTGTTACGATTTGATATATATAGGTTAAACCTATAACTCACCAACATTTTTTGTTGACGTTTAAAGCATGTTTATTCTCAGGTGAATACTAAGAGCTTCCGCTGTTGCATACTAAAATAAGGACAAGATTTGGAGTCCATGTTTGTATGATATTGTGTAAAAACTGCATTCAAAAAACTGATTTTGATGTAACATATTTGTATTGTAAACCATTATGTAATGGTCGTGTGTAAACAGGATATTTTAGATTATCATTATTTGATAATCTACGTAAAGCTTTTTAAACCTTTATTTATGAAATAAAGGTTATGGTTTATTTTAAAAATGAATGCAGTCTTTGAAAAACGTCTCATATAGAGGTCAAAACCTCGCAACGAAATCAATTAATATGGAACGTTTTTAATCAATAAGAACGGGACATTTCAGTTGGTATCCGAGCGTTGGTCTTAGAGAACCAGAAAATTTGCATTAAGTGTGTCTTATCGAGTTTGTTAGGATGCATTAGTGAGTCTGGACTTCGACCGTGTTTTCTTTAAAAATGATTGCTTAACATTTTTGTTGGAAACTATATATTTTTAACATATGAATATTATGTGATATATTAATCTCTTAACGTGTTTGATATTATGTGATAGATGTCTACCTCTAGAACAAGTCCCATTGACTCACCTAATAATAATGAAGAGTCAAATGCAAATTGGAATGATTCGTGGACTGATTCACAAGTTCCCGAAGAGGAACCGGAAGAAGAGTCGGAACCGGAAGAAGAATCAGAACCGGAAGAAGAATCGGAACCGGAAGAAGAAATAGAACCGGTGGGGGAAATAATAAAATGGTTAAGTAAAAGAGAATCCTCAACCAACCGACCAAGGTTAATTATGGTCAATGATGTTTCCACCCAGGAAGCAAAATATTGGGAGGATTACCAATTCTCCGATGAATCGGATTTCGACGAGAATTCCGATGATGTTATAGAAATTACCCCAACTGAATTTAAAAAGGCAAAAGAAAATAATAAGGGAAAGGGCATAAAAATAGAGAAATCTAATTCCAACCCCGATGAACTTTATATGTATCGTCAACCCCCGAAGTCCTTAAGTTGTAACAATGACCCGGGAACCTCTAAACCACCAGGTTTTTCTAAACCGTTGTGGAAAACGACAGTTAGTATTAGGGGAACATCATATATCCCTAGAAACTTGGCAAAACGAACCAAAACCGAAGAAGAAGAAACGAGCGAGTCGGAATAAGATAGTTGTATTCGTGTGGTGTAATATATGTAATATAGTGTTCTTATGCTTTATGATATATGTAAAAAAATTGCTTGTATTAATAAGTATTTTTTTTATGAATCTAACTCTTGTCTATTTTACAGTATAAAAACACAAAATGGATAGACAACCCAATATTTTAAGAGACCTACCCGGAGACATGATTGATGAAATCTTGTCTAGAGTCGGTCAGAATTCCTCGGCACAACTATTTAAGGCGAGATCAGTTTGTAAGACATTCGAAGAACGTTCCAAGAATGCCTTGGTTTATAAAAGGCTTTCGTTCGGAAGATGGGGGATATCACATTGGGAAATCCATAAGTTACGATGTGTTTACTTTGACGCATATATTGCGGGGAACCCAAATGCTATTTTACGCAACGGGTTAAGAAATTATTTTGACTCAGTATATCCGAATATAGGACTTCGTGATTTAGAAAAAGCGGCTAACATGCAACATAAAGAAGCATGTTATGCTTACGGGTTAGTAATGTTCGCTTCTCACCAAAGTGAGAACAAGAACATCGGGCTACAACTATTAAACAAAACGTTCCCACAAGTAACGGAGTCGGTAATTGGGATAAGAAATGAGGTTTTTAGGTTATTACGAGACTGTTGGTCATTACGTAACCCTCGTCCCTTTGACGATGTTACAGCACGCTGTCTTATCAACGGCCATAACGGTTATGTTCCACAAGACCAAGGATGGGAAGTAGTCCTAGTAAAACTAGAATGCATGACTTGTTTCTGGACGTATGAATTACGTGTCTTTATTGCCTTTGCTGAACGACTTGTGTACTAGCTAGAATTATCTTCACAACTATCTTGTATCAAAGTTATTGTGTGCTATATTTCATGCTTTATGTAAAATAAGCGGTATTGTAAGTTTGTAAAATATTGTATAAAAGTTTGAACGTGAAATATTATTACAATCAGTTTTTCATATAGAATTGTAGTAGTTGAATTGTATATTAGCTACTAAGTATGAACTTAACGGGTAGGTACTACCCGAATTTAAATTTATAAAATGCTAATATGAAGAAAAAGCTTTTATAAATGAGTTCATATTATGCTACGAAATACTATTAACTACTCTTAATATTCTGTATGATTAACTTGTTTCATTTGACTATTTTGAAGGAAATGGCACCGACTACTCGACACACCGTGAATATGAATGAAGAGGAATTCCGTACTTTTCTAGCTTCAAACATAGCCGCGGTACAGGCTGCGCTACATACCAACAATAACCTTGGATCTGGCAGTACAGGAAATCGTGTAGGATGCACCTACAAAGAATTCACTGCCTGCAAACCTTTGGAATTTGATGGAACCGAAGGACCGATCGGATTGAAACGGTGGACCGAGAAGGTCGAATCGGTGTTTGCCATAAGTAAGTGCACTGAAGAGGACAAAGTGAAGTACGCTACGCATACCTTCACAGGTTCTGCGTTAACATGGTGGAATACCTATCTAGAGCAAGTGGGACAAGATGATGCGTACGCACTACCGTGGTCAGCATTCAAGCACTTGATGAACGAGAAGTACCGTCCCAGAACCGAGGTCAATAAGCTCAAGACAGAACTTAGAGGGTTACGAACCCAAGGATTTGATATTACCACGTACGAAAGACGATTCACAGAATTGTGCCTATTGTGTCCGGGAGCATTCGAAGATGAGGAAGAGAAGATCGACGTTTTGTGAAAGGATTACCGGAAAGAATCCAAGAAGATATAAGTTCACATGAGCCCGCCTCCACACAACAGGCATGTAGAATGGCTCATAAACTAGTGAACCAGATTGAAGAAAGAATTAAAGAACAGACTGCTGAAGAGGCCAATGTGAAGCAAGTCAAAAGAAAGTGGGAGGAAAACGGTGATAAGAATCACCAATACAACAACAACAGCAATTACAACAATAATCGCAACAATTATCCCAACAATTGCAACATCAATCGCAACTACAACAAACGGCCCAACAACAACAACAACAACAACAACAACAACAACAACAGCAACAACAACAATCATCCCAACAACAATAATAACCGCAACAACAACAACAATCAGAAGCAGCTATGCCAAAGGTGTGAAAAGTATCACTCCGGGTTCTGCACCAAATTTTGCAACAAGTGTAAAAGAAATGGTCATAGCGCGGCGAAGTGTGAGGTCTACGGACCAGGGGTTAATAGAACGAAAGGAACAAATGGTGTCGGAATGAGTAATGGCGGAGCAAGTAGTGTCGGAGCAAGTTATGCCAATGTAGTTTGTTATAAATGTGGAAAACCGGGCCACATTATTAGAAATTGCCCGAACCAGGAGAACACGAATGGACAAGGCCGCGGAAGAGTTTTCAATATTAATGCGACAGAGGCACAGGATACCCGGAGCTTGTTACGGGTACGTTTCTTATTGACAATAAATCTGCTTACGTTTTATTTGATTCGGGTGCGGATAGAAGCTATATGAGTAGAGATTTTTGTGCTAAATTAAGTTGTCCATTGACGCCTTTGGATAGTAAATTTTTACTCGAATTAGCAAATGGTAAATTAATTTCAGCAGATAATATATGTCGGAATCGAGAAATTAAACTGGTTAGCGAAACATTTAAGATTGATTTGATACCAGTAGAGTTAGGGAGTTTTGATGTGATAATCGGTATGGACTGGTTGAAAGAAGTTAAAGCAGAGATCGTTTGTTACAAAAATGCAATTCGCATTATACGAGAAAAAGGAAAACCCTTAATGGTGTACGGAGAAAAGGGTAACACGAAGCTACATCTTATTAGTAATTTGAAGGCACAAAAACTAATAAGAAAAGGTTGCTATGCTGTTCTAGCACACGTCGAGAAAGTACAAACTGAAGAAAAGAGCATCAATGATGTTCCTATTGCAAAAGAATTTCCCGATGTATTTCCGAAAGAATTACCGGGATTACCCCCACATCGATCCGTTGAATTTCAAATAGATCTTGTACCAGGAGCTGCACCAATAGCTCGTGCACCTTACAGACTCGCACCCAGCGAGATGAAAGAACTGCAAAGCCAATTACAAGAACTTTTAGAGCGTGGTTTCATTCGACCAAGCACATCACCGTGGGGAGATCCTGTTTTGTTTGTCAAGAAGAAAGATGGTACATTCAGGTTGTGTATCGACTACCGAGAGTTGAACAAACTTACCATCAAGAACCGCTACCCACTACCGAGAATCGACGACTTATTTGATCAACTACAAGGCTCGTCTGTTTATTCAAAGATTGACTTACGTTCCGGGTATCATCAAATGCGGGTGAAAGAAGATGATATTCCAAAGACTGCTTTCAGAACACGTTACGGTCATTACGAGTTTATGGTCATGCCGTTTGGTTTAACTAATGCACCAGCTGTGTTCATGGACCTTATGAACCGAGTGTGTGGACCATACCTTGACAAGTTTGTCATTGTTTTCATTGATGACATACTTATTTACTCAAAGAATGACCAAGAACACGGTGAACATTTGAGAAAGGTGTTAGAAGTATTGAGGAAGGAAGAATTGTACGCTAAGTTTTCAAAGTGTGCATTTTGGTTGGAAGAAGTTCAATTCCTCGGTCACATAGTGAACAAAGAAGGTATTAAGGTGGATCCGGCAAAGATAGAAACTGTTGAAAAGTGGGAAACCCCGAAAACTCCGAAACACATACGCCAGTTTTTAGGACTAGCTGGTTACTACAGAAGGTTCATCCAAGACTTTTCCAGAATAGCAAAACCCTTGACTGCATTAACGCATAAAGGGAAGAAATTTGAATGGAATGATGAACAAGAGAAAGCGTTTCAGTTATTGAAGAAAAAGCTAACTACGGCACCTATATTGTCATTGCTTGAAGGGAATGATGATTTTGTGATTTATTGTGACGCATCAAAGCAAGGTCTCGGTTGTGTATTAATGCAACGAACGAAGGTGATTGCTTATGCGTCTAGACAATTGAAGATTCACGAACAAAATTTTACGACGCATGATTTGGAATTAGGCGCGGTTGTTTTTGCATTAAAGACTTGGAGGCACTACTTATATGGGGTCAAAAGTA
This sequence comes from Rutidosis leptorrhynchoides, assembly GCF_046630445.1. Classification (NCBI taxonomy): domain Eukaryota; kingdom Viridiplantae; phylum Streptophyta; class Magnoliopsida; order Asterales; family Asteraceae; genus Rutidosis; species Rutidosis leptorrhynchoides. Next base: position 90,589,432 of record NC_092333.1, read on the forward strand.
TTATATATACCGACCACAAAAGTCTTCAACACATATTTAATCAGAAACAACTGAATATGAGGCAGCGTAGGTGGATTGAATTATTGAATGATTATGACTTTGAGATTCGTTACCACCCGGGGAAGGCAAATGTGGTAGCTGATGCCTTGAGCAGGAAGGACAGAGAACCCATTCGAGTAAAATCTATGAATATAATGATTCATAATAACCTTACTACTCAAATAAAGGAGGCGCAACAAGGAGTTTTAAAAGAGGGAAATTTAAAGGATGAAATACCCAAAGGATCGGAGAAGCATCTTAATATTCGAGAAGACGAAACCCGGTATAGGGATGAAAGGATTTGGGTACCAAAATTTGGAGATATGAGAGAAATGGTACTTAGAGAAGCTCATAAAACCAGATACTCAATACATCCTGGAACGGAGAAGATGTACAAGGATCTCAAGAAACATTTTTGGTGGCCGGGTATGAAAGCCGATGTTGCTAAATACGTGGGAGAATGTTTGACGTGTTCTAAGGTCAAAGCTGAGCATCAGAAACCATCAGGTCTACTTCAACAACCCGAAATCCCGGAATGGAAATGGGAAAACATTACCATGGATTTCATCACTAAATTGCCAAGGACTGCAAGTGGTTTTGATACTATTTGGGTAATAGTTGATCGTCTCACCAAATCAGCACACTTCCTTCCAATAAGAGAAGATGACAAGATGGAGAAGTTAGCACGACTGTATTTGAAGGAAGTCGTCTCCAGACATGGAATACCAATCTCTATTATCTCTGATAGGGATGGCAGATTTATTTCAAGATTCTGGCAGACATTACAGCAAGCATTAGGAACTCGTCTAGACATGAGTACTGCCTATCATCCACAAACTGATGGGTAGAGTGAAAGGACGATACAAACGCTTGAAGACATGCTACGAGCATGTGTTATTGATTTCGGAAACAGTTGGGATCGACATCTACCATTAGCAGAATTTTCCTACAACAACAGCTACCATTCAAGCATTGAGATGGCGCCGTTTGAAGCACTTTATGGTAGAAAGTGCAGGTCTCCGATTTGTTGGAGTGAAGTGGGGGATAGACAGATTACGGGTCCGGAGATTATACAAGAAACTACCGAGAAGATCATCCAAATTCAACAACGGTTGAAAACCGCCCAAAGTCGACAAAAGAGCTACGCTGACATTAAAAGAAAAGATATAGAATTTGAAATTGGAGAGATGGTCATGCTTAAAGTTGCACCTTGGAAAGGCGTTGTTCGATTTGGTAAACGAGGGAAATTAAATCCAAGGTATATTGGACCATTCAAGATTATTGATCGTGTCGGACCAGTAGCTTACTGACTTGAGTTACCTCAACAACTCGCGGCTGTACATAACACTTTCCACGTCTCGAATTTGAAGAAATGTTTTGCTAAAGAAGATCTCACTATTCCGTTAGATGAAATCCAAATCAACGAAAAACTCCAATTCATCGAAGAACCCGTCGAAATAATGAATCGTGAGGTTAAAAGACTTAAGCAAAACAAGATACCAATTGTTAAGGTTCGATGGAATGCTCGTAGAGGACCCGAGTTCACCTGGGAGCGTGAAGATCAGATGAAGAAGAAATACCCGCATCTATTTCCAGAAGATTCGTCAACACCTTCAACAGCTTAAAATTTCGGGACGAAATTTATTTAACGGGTAGGTACTGTAGTGACCCGAACTTTTCCATGTTTATATATATTAATTGAGATTGATATTTACATGATTAAAATGTTTCCAACATGTTAAGCAATCAAACTTGTTAAGACTTGATTAATTGAAATAGGTTTCATATAGACAATTGACCACCCAAGTTGACCGGTGATTCACGAACGTTAAAACTTGTAAAAACTATATGATGACATATATATGGTTATATATATAGTTAACATTATATTATGATAATTAAACATATCATTAAGTATATTAACAATGAACTACATATGTAAAAACAAGACTACTAACTTAATGATTTTGAAACGAGACATATATGTAACGATTATCGTTGTAACGACATTTAATGTATATATATCATATTAAGAGATATTCGTACATCATAATATCATGATAATATAATAATTTAAAATCTCTTTTGATATTATAAACATTGGGTTAACAACATTTAACAAGATCGTTAACCTAAAGGTTTCAAAACAACATTTACTTGTAACGACTAACGATGACTTAACGACTCAGTTAAAATGTATATACATGTAGTATTTTAATATGTATTTATACACTTTTGAAACACTTCAATACACTTATCAAAATACTTCTACTTAACAAAAATGCTTACAATTACATCCTCGTTCAGTTTCATCAACAATTCTACTCGTATGCACCCGTATTCGTACTCGTACAATACACAGCTTTTAGATGTATGTACTATTGGTATATACACTCCAATGATCAGCTCTTAGCAGCCCATGTGAGTCACCTAACACATGTGGGAACCATCATTTGGCAACTAGCATGAAATATCTCATAAAATTACAAAAATATGAGTAATCATTCATGACTTATTTACATGAAAACAAAATTACATATCCTTTATATCTAATCCATACACCAACGACCAAAAACACCTACAAACACTTTCATTCTTCAATTTTCTTCATCTAATTGATCTCTCTCAAGTTCTATCTTCAAGTTCTAAGTGTTCTTCATAAATTCCAAAAGTTCTAGTTTCATAAAATCAAGAATACTTTCAAGTTTGCTAGCTCACTTCCAATCTTGTAAGGTGATCATCCAACCTCAAGAAATCTTTGTTTCTTACAGTAGGTTATCATTCTAATACAAGGTAATAATCATATTCAAACTTTGGTTCAATTTCTATAACTATAACAATCTTATTTCAAGTGATGATCTTACTTGAACTTGTTTTCGTGTCATGATTCTGCTTCAAGAACTTCGAGCCATCCAAGGATCCATTGAAGCTAGATCCATTTTTCTCTTTTCCAGTAGGTTTATCCAAGGAAATTAAGGTAGTAATGATGTTCATAACATCATTCGATTCATACATATAAAGCTATCTTATTCGAAGGTTTAAACTTGTAATCACTAGAACATAGTTTAGTTAATTCTAAACTTGTTCGCAAACAAAAGTTAATCCTTCTAACTTGACTTTTAAAATCAACTAAACACATGTTCTATATCTATATGATATGCTAACTTAATGATTTAAAACCTGAAAACACGAAAAACACCGTAAAACCAGATTTACGCCGTCGTAGTAACACCGCGGGCTGTTTTGGGTTAGTTAATTAAAAACTATGATAAACTTTGATTTAAAAGTTGTTATTCTGAGAAAATTATTTTTATTATGAACATGAAACTATATCCAAAAATTATGGTTAAACTCAAAGTGGAAGTATGTTTTCTAAAATGGTCATCTAGACGTCGTTCTTTCGACTGAAATGACTACCTTTACAAAAACGACTTGTAACTTATTTTTCCAACTATAAACCTATACTTTTTCTGTTTAGATTCATAAAATAGAGTTCAATATGAAACCATAGCAATTTTATTCACTCAAAACGGATTTAAAATGAAGAAGTTATGGGTAAAACAAGATTGGATAATTTTTCTCATTTTAGCTACGTGAAAATTGGTAACAAATCTATTCCAACCATAACTTAATCAACTTGTATTGTATATTATGTAATCTTGAGATACCATAGACACGTATACAATGTTTCGACCTATCATGTCGACACATCTATATATATTTCGGAACAACCATAGACACTCTATATGTGAATGTTGGAGTTAGCTATACAGGGTTGAGGTTGATTCCAAAATATATATTGTTTGAGTTGTGATCAATACTGAGATACGTATACACTGGGTCATGGATTGATTCAAGATAATATTTATCGATTTATTTCTGTACATCTAACTGTGGACAACTAGTTGTAGGTTACTAACGAGGACAGCTGACTTAATAAACTTAAAACATCAAAATATATTAAAAGTGTTGTAAATATATTTTGAACATACTTTGATATATATGTATATATTGTTATAGGTTCGTGAATCAACCAGTGGCCAAGTCTTACTTCCCGACGAAGTAAAAATCTGTGAAAGTGAGTTATAGTCCCACTTTTAAAATCTAATATTTTTGGGATGAGAATACATGCAGGTTTTATAAATGATTTACAAAATAGACACAAGTACGTGAAACTACATTCTATGGTTGAATTATCAAAATCGAATATGCCCCTTTTTATTAAGTCTGGTAATCTAAGAATTAGGGAACAGACACCCTAATTGACGCGAATCCTAAAGATAGATCTATTGGGCCTAACAAACCCCATCCAAAGTACCGGATGCTTTAGTACTTCGAAATTTATATCATATCCGAAGGGTGTCCCGGAATGATGGGGATATTCTTATATATGCATCTTGTTATTGTCGGTTACCAGGTTTTCACCATATGAATGATTTTTATCTCTATGTATGGGATGTGTATTGAAATATGAAATCTTGTGGTCTATTGTTACGATTTGATATATATAGGTTAAACCTATAACTCACCAACATTTTTTGTTGACGTTTAAAGCATGTTTATTCTCAGGTGAATACTAAGAGCTTCCGCTGTTGCATACTAAAATAAGGACAAGATTTGGAGTCCATGTTTGTATGATATTGTGTAAAAACTGCATTCAAGAAACTGATTTTGATGTAACATATTTGTATTGTAAACCATTATGTAATGGTCGTGTGTAAACAGGATATTTAAGATTATCATTATTTGATAATCTACGTAAAGCTTTTTAAACCTTTATTTATGAAATAAAGGTTATGGTTTGTTTTAAAAATGAATGCAGTCTTTGAAAAACGTCTCATATAGAGGTCAAAACCTCGCAACGAAATCAATTAATATGGAACGTTTTTAATCAATAAGAACGGGACATTTCACAATCAACAATACAATAACATATAAGAATCATACTATCAAAATAACATCAAAAAACAGAAAAATTAAAGAAAAATTGAAAAGCTAGGGTTAGGGTTTATACCCTAATCAAGAATCAAGGGATGTTAACTTGTAGAGAAGAACGTGTAGAATCCGATTATGCAATTGATTTGATGATCCAAGCAAGATTAGATGAAGATGATGATGTATTTTGATGGTGGTGGTGACGGCCTAGTCTAGGGAGAAAGAAAGAGATGGAGAAAATTAAAAATGAAATGAGATAGGTTAAGGAAAATTGAAAAGTGTAAGTATTATCCCAAAATGAAGCAAAATGTAGATATACCCCCTTCCCCCTTGAATGGTTCGGCCAAAAACAGAATGGGGTAGGCCCCACATGGCCCACAATGATATTTGATAAATTTCTTGTGGCCCGAACGCCCGATGGAAGCCCGAAACGCGAAAACGCTACTACGCGATTGAAAATTCGGAGAGATAACAAATACTCGACGAAAAATATATATAAACATTATATATAAACATATGACATTAAAATATTATATTTAAAATAATTAGGACTTAAAAATCCCAAAAGCTTGACCGTTGGTTTGAAAAGCGAAAAGATTCGTCGGATAGAAATCCGCGACACGTAGAAACGTATAACTTAAAATATGAATACAAATATTCACATAGCACATAATAATTAATATATTATTACAAAAATAATAATAATAATATAGGTCATAGAAATGACGTGGCACGAATAACAGTTAACGGTCGTTAAATAATTAACGGTAAAAGATAACGGAAAAAGTAGGGTCGTGACATTATGCATCACCACAACTAACTGTGGATAGTGCACTACACATACCGGTTTAGCACACTCCTGCTTACACCAAAAGCGTGCAATACAATCCTTTAAAGCCCAGCAGCTCAAATAACCCGTTGTTTCAATTACAGCAAGTGGCTCCACCACATCTGGTACCAGCTTTTGATCAGACAACTTGCGCTGCGCGCAAGAATTATTAGAAAATTTTTCGCGCTAATGCAGTGTCAGGAGGTGAAGCAATCTCTTGAATTTACTTCTACCACAGAAAGGTTCATACCACATATTTCAAATCATCCTTCTCCCGTGGTGCCAATGATACTGCAGACCTTGGGAAGCTATGATGATTTATCAGATCCAGATGATTTTAAAAAGGTTTGAAGGGACAGCAAGAATGCATAGTTAAGGGGAATTCGATAACATGTCATATTCTTCCTATCATGCTACAAGGAATCGCAAGAGAATGGTCTAGTAATCTGCCATCCTACACATACCAAGTTTCTCGAACCTTAGATCCCGCTTCCTGTTAAATTTCTATAACTTGCATGCCCATAGTAGAGACCCAAACAATCTTTGGGGGAAATTATTGACAGGTATACCAAGGAAGTGTTAATAATTCCAGACTTAATAGAAAGTCAGAAGGTATCAGGAATAATCCATTGCATTGATACCGATTTGCACATGTCATTATAGCAACGTTTGTACAGAAGAGTTCGAATAACATGTGCGGAAGCAGTGAGGGAAGCGCATGATCACAAGCGATCTTTGGAAGGCATAATGCGAATTGCGGGAAAAATCCCCCGAATGGCAAAAATAATGATGATGATCACTATTGTGACACTGCTAAAAAATTTTCTATACGTGGCGGAAGCGTTATATTGATTAATTACAATACGATAGATAACTAACATTAATACAGTTCGCCCGATGTCACGTGTCATTTCAACAAAATACATATTTATCCGGAAAGGACGTAATTACATTATGTTTCCAAAAGAACACCGTTTAAACAAAGTAAGACTACATCAGAGTTAAATCCTATCAAACATAATATCATCACGCCCGTCTTCTCCCAAAAGCAAAATCTACAAAGCTAACAACCTGCAGGGAGGAGATGGAGGGGAATTAGCATGAAGCTAAGTGAGTACAACTAACTACATGTAATAGCATACATGAACCATCATACTAATCATGTCACATAGTCTAACACATAAACATCACCCAGTAGTGCAGTCTACAGAGACTCTGACAGTTCGGCCAAACCATTAACCACCAGTTGATCGGGCTGGGGTTTACTGGAAGTTCCTCCTACATACCGTGTTGCATAAATCACCCACACATGACAAACGCGTCATTCAAACATATACCACACTGATGCAAATAGGCTACCACATGAGGAACCCAACTCGTAGGTTGATATCTTCTATCAAATTAGGCTACCACATGATAGGGACGCACTGGGCTCCATCAACAAACAACAACTTGCACATAATCATCTCAGTAATAACTAACAATAGTAGCATGTTAATTCTAACAAATATGGCAATCATAGGATAACAAGCTACTCTATACTATTAGTCTCCAGTTAGTCCCACTCATCGATGACCAGCAAACGAGAAGGTGTTCAGCTATCTAATCACTGAACCTTCTCTTTCTCCTTTTTCTGAGAAAGACATATACACAAGTTAGTTATAATATCATAATAATCAATATACAAAAGGGCAGCATAACAGCTAGGTATGAACACTTAGTCAAAATTCCAACTGGAAAGACCATCGGTCGATCGTCAGAGACGGTCGGTCGATCGTCATACACCATCGGTCGATAGACTACACTATCGGCAGTAAAATTACAACTGTTGGTCGAAGGACTCACACCATCGGTTGACGGTCTAGTCCATCGGCTGATTACCAGACACCATCGGTCGATATTCAGCGACCATCGGCCGAGGGTTCATCTGCAGCATCAGCTACCAAAGTGACGGGTTTCACACCAAACTCTCCAATTGTCGATCTAGAGCTCGTTTTTAACCTCAAAACTTACCAAATCTAGTACACTGATCATTTAGAAACACAAACCCACAAGGTTTTGACACAAACAACACTAAATTAACCCATTTTGACCCAAATTACACTTTTATGAAAACTAACACAAATTTCTTAATTTCTCAAAGATTAGATCATGAAATGTTATAATTCTTACCTTAAAAGAATAAGTGAATCACAGAGAACACAAAGAAACAAACGATTTGAGCTCTAGAACAAGATTTAAGGATTAGGGTTTTGTTAGGTGAAGAAAGTAAGGAACGAGGGGTGTGTGTGTGCGTGAGATGATTCTGGAAAAATGCAAGAGAGAGGCAGCACTAGTCATCTAAATGGGTTAAAATCTCACAATGCATTTATCAGTTATCTGATATCTTTCGTACATCATTTGACAACTGATATTGCTTTAAACATACATATATTTCGACGCAATATTATTTATATTTCATAGGCTTTTACCATTTACGATGACATTTAATGCATAATTCACGAGAAAAATGACTAAAGTAAACATGAGCTTAAAGTTTGAAGGAACGATAATAAACGTCGATTTAAACCAAATATATATCGAGAAAACGTTTACCCGAATTCAAGAACGAAGAAGACCGAAGAAAATAGTTAAAACAAATCATACAAAATAGTATACGTCCATAAAGGAGTCAACAGAGGGATCAACAGAGAACAAAAACAAGAAAAATTTTGTTTTACTCCTACGCGGATGGCATAATACATTACGCGAAATGCGTAATGTTGTCACCAAAATAAGAATCAACCTGTTTACTCATACGCGGAACGTGTGATACCCTACATGGATCGCGTAATTTTGTGGCCAACTTCAATTACAGTTTCACGTGGTCCAGTCAACTTTTACATTATAATAGCAATTCTTTTATGAAGAATCTTCACTTTTTCAGCCTCACAGGTCACGCTTTTAAATTAAAAACCAACAAAATGAAGTAATCGATACTGAGGATGTTACTTTACAGCATTTTGAGATGCACATTTAATTATAATAAGAAGAAATAGATGCATCAACCAGTTATTTGAGGGCAGTTAGCACACCTCAATTTTACAATGTATTCTTTATCAAACTTTACTGAGACAAGAGCATAATGCAGATTAAACAATTGGTCCACTTTTCAATTCTCAAAGGTTATAATACGGAGTACTGATCAAGATACAGGGTGGGAGGAGAGATATTGGAGGAATACGCAAATTATTATTTTAGCTACTGGCTTGTTTATTTCATTTTTACTCCGCACCAATTACTTCAAGTTTCATCCCGTATTAATTTTAAGTTCAACAATTAGGATAGTTTTATTATTAAGGGTGTATGATACGTGATTAAAGGTATTATTGTTCGAGTGCAATAGTGTTGTTATTGTAATTTTCTACCATTTGAAGTTAATGAAAGTGAAAATTTTCGTAAGTTTGCTCTACTAAAATTATTGTTATAATCTTTTATCATTATCATTATTGTTATCATTATGTTTGTATATTTATATTTTTATGTCTACCCTAGTATAATGAGTAGCTAAGTTCCCATAGTGTTTACTTAAATGTAGAACCCTTGAGAAATGGATTGTTATCTTTTGTAAATATTAAAATGTGGCTTAAGTATTTTTAACATTGAGCCTAGTCAAAAGAACCATTGTTATAAGATTAGATATTTAATCCTTATCACTTAATTTGTTAGATATAAATAGCGAAAGTTATTTCTATTAATATAAATTAAGCTTTAACACTAAAAGTGGTTTAGACGAACTTATGGATAAGTTATTAACACCAATTTAGAAATAAGGTTCGGTGGTTTGGGTAATATCATTAGTTATATAATAGTGAAATTGTAAAAAGGGAAACCGTTACGATTTAAGGTTTTGGCGAAAGTCAAAACTAGATTAGGTCTCAATTTAAATACTTGGGGAATAGTTAACTATCTAAATAAGATCAAATCAAAATTAGATTTAATTTAGTTAGTTGAAACTTTATATATTCGAAAGAAAATACAAAGTTGTATATTAAAACATTTTAATAGGGCTTAAATTCAAAACAATCCATGGATCTAGAGGTGAAATATTTAAGTGAACACTCCCATTTATTTATATTGCAAGTTATTATTATATTTTTACTTATCATTATTTAGAAAGTTAAAATATAAATCAATTTCCTTCAGTTCAAATACGTACTGTTTTGTCACATCAATTATAACTTACGCGGATCGTGTATAATTTCACACGAAACGCGTAATTCCAATATATACGCGGAACGCGTATAAAACTACGCAAAACGCGTATTTGTAATTTTACCACTGTTTAATATTTTAGTTTAAAAATTTAATTAAATCATTTATTATTACTTTAAATTACTTAATTTATAATTCGTTTAAATATTATAATTTCCTTTCATTCATCTTTAATTTAATTAAAACTTATTATTTAGTTAGTTTAAATAATTTGTATTTTATTTTGTTGTTTAAAACAAATTCCTAATCTAAAACCCTTTTAAATTAGTTTAACTTCAAAGACTCTTAAAAACCATTAAACACTTCATCTCCCTGTGGAACGAATCGGATTTACCTATAAAACTAAACTACGCGAAAAGGACTAGTTGCCTATATATGTGTGAAATCAATCTGAATTCATTAAAACAACATATATTCAATAAATCAATTCGTGTAATAAAACAATTCAAATCCATTCATAAATAAAGGTATAGTTTCAGCACATCAACTTTTTGGCGCCGCTGCCGGGGAGTTGGCAGTTAAATAAATAGATAATTTTTCTGATTCGTAGTAGTAGTTGGATTTGTACGTGGACTGGGTTATTGGAGCCAAACAGTACCCAATTATATTGGGACCAAACGAATTCTGCCCCTCTGCTGCATCTTTTGGCTATTCGAAACGTGGGCAAAATCAGAAGGAAAATCTGTTTGTTTAAAGGTTTTAACATTGTTTTTATGTTATTCGATCCTTTTGTAGGAATTCAATTCCTAAAAAAGTTACTTTTTATTATAAGCCTTTGTTTGTGGTGTTGTGAATGCAAAATATGCATTAATGCATGAATTTACGTTCTTCCAACTCTGATTTAACTCCTTCATATTCTGAGCCTGAAAGAGAGCTTCATGAACGCTTAAGAGCTCAAGAAGTAGAATCTCTTTCTCAGGGTTTAGAATCACTTTCATTGGATTCTAACTCTGAACCAGTTATTCAACCAATCATAGAGCCAGTTATTAAAGAAGAGGAAGAGATGGCTGCTACAAATCAAACGATGGATGCATTAATGAGGGCAACAAGAACAGGTCAAGGTCACGCAATTATTCAGCCTACGATGTCTGACGGTTTTGAAATAAAGGGTCAATTTCTTCACATGGTGACTAATACATGCCAATTCGGTGGAGCTCCGAATGAGGATGCTAACGAGCATCTTCGTAAGTTTGTAAGCATTTACAAGCTATTCAAGATCAAAGATGTCACTGATGATGTCGCATGTTTAAAAATCTTTTCATGGTCGTTAAAGGATGATGCAAGAGATTGGTTAGACTCATTACCAGAAGGTGATATCGAAGATTGGAATGATATAATGGACAAGTTTTTGTCAAAGTTCTTCACTGCTTCAAAAGCAGCAAAGTTACAAAGTGACATAAATTACTTTAAGCAAAAGCCTAATGAAACTCTCTATGAAGCTTGGACCCGATTCAATAAAATGCTTAGAGTATGTCCTCAACATGGGTTGAATACATTCCAAAAGGTCCAAATATTCTATAAATGAGTCAATGTGGCTACTCGAAAAGATATTGATGTTGCAGCAGGAGGTTCAATTATGAAGAAAACACCCAAAAAAGCTCACACAATCATTGCCGATATAGCAGAACATTCTCATGATCGGCATCAAGAGATGGAGTTCTCTAGATGAACAATGGATGCTAGTATTGAAAGCAACGATGAAATCACTGCTTTAAAAGTTCAATTGGCAAATCAAGGAAGGCAAATTGAGAAGGTAACCAAGGAAATGCATGCTATCAGGGTAGGGTGTGAATTGTGCCACGGTCCTCACCTTACTAAAGATTGTGATCAAACAACAATATAAGAACAAGCTAATTTCTTAGGTTATTTGCGAAAGGGTGAAATGAATTTCGATGATTTTCCAGTGGTTGAAGTAATGAAAAGAAAATATCCTCCTATCAACAGTTATCAAATAGGAGGACCTTCGGGTTCAAACAATAATACTTACCAAGGAGGAAATTCGGGTTACCAAAATAACTGGAATTTCTCAAATCAAAATCAAAGAAATGCACCACCGGGTTACAATCACCTAAACAATCGAAATCAACCTCAACGAAATTACCAAAATAATTTCCAATGCAATCAACCACAACCTCAACCACAAGCACCTATACAACCACAACCCGAGAAGAAATCCGGTTTAGAAGACCTTTTGAGAGATTTTATGGTTAAGCACGAGCAAAATGTGGAACTTCAAATTCAGCAAATTTGAAATCAACAAGCTACGATACATAATTTAGAAAGAGATGTTGGAAGGATCTCACAGTCACTAGTAGAGAGACCACCAGGCGCTCTCCCCTCAAATACTCAAGTGAATCCCAACAACAGTCAAACAAGGAATGAGCATGTAAATGCTATAACTACTAGAAGTTCCTTTGTCTCCTTCTATTTTGGAGGTACCCGTTGATATAGATGAGCATGTTGAGAAAGAACAAGAGAAAGATGATCCACCAGAGATCATATCAAAGAATAGTGATGAACCACCAGTGAAGGTGTACAAGGCACCTATTCCATACCCGAAGTCATTGAAGAAAGACAAGCTCGCAAGCCAATATCAGAAATTTACGGATATGATCAAGCAAATTGGCATTAACATGCCACTCGCGGAGGTTCTTAGGGGTATGCCCCATCACGGGAAGTTTTTAAAAGATCTCATATCCTCGAAGGGTAAATACCATGAAGTTTCTGCCACATTCCTCCATGAGGAGTGTTCGATAATCCTGAAAAAGCAAAACGTACCTCCAAAATTGGGAGACCCGGGTAGTTTTATCATACCATGTATGATGGGTGATTCGGTAGTGTACGATGCACTAGCCGATCTAGGTGCAAGTGTTAACCTAATGCCTTACTCGTTATATTTAAAGCTTGTCTTAGGAGACCTGAAACCAACCCGGATGGGTATTCGATTAGAAAACCAATCATTTGATACTCCCATTGGTATAGCCGAGGATATTCTTGTGAAAGTTAACTCCCTTGTCTTTCCCGACGACTTTGTTATTCTAGAAATGCAAGAAGACACGAAAGTTCCTATCATTTTAGGACGTCCTTTCCTTAACACCGCAGATGCTATTGATAATGCTAAAAACAAACATATATTTCATAGCATTATTCCTCAAGAAAGACAAGCTTTTAGTTGCAATTGTTCTATTTACAAGAGATATTCGTTTAAATAATAAAAGGTGAAGACAAAAGGCAGATTCGACAAATTGAAGACAAAAAGGTCCAAAGAGCTAAAAAGTACAAGATACAATTAAAAAGGTTCAAAATATTGATGAGGAACGTCTCAAAATGACAAGAGTACAAGTTACAAGACGCAAAGTACGCGATTTAAAATAATACGCGAGGACGTCCGAAAATCCGGAACCGGGACCTGAGCCAAGAAGAAACGCCCGACGCAACGGACCAAAAATATCTAGTCTACTATGCACAAGAATATAATATAATATATATATAATTATATATAATTATATATTATATATATTATTATTATTATATTACGTCGGCAAGAAGAAAACAAATCCATTTGGCTGGATCCAGGGTGGCCATGCGACTCGCATGGCCAGAAGCACAAATCCATGCGAGTCGCATGGAGTGAGATTGCTGGTCAGGTCCTATATAAAGCCAGTTTTCTGCCGAGTTTTTATCATCTTTTTTCTCTTCCTCTTCATACGTAAATATATTTATATTTATAATTTATATTTTAATTTTAATTATAATTCTAATAATAAGGGTATGTTAGCGAATGTTGTAAGGGTGTAAGTCGAAATTCTGTCCGTGTAACGCTACGCTATTTTTAATCATTGTAAGTTATGTTCAACCTTTTTACATTAATGTCTCGTAGCTAAGTTATTATTATGCTTGTTTAAAACGAAGTAATCATGATGTTGGGCTAATTACTAAAATTGGGTAATTGGGCTTTGTACCATAATTGGGGTTTGGACAAAAGAACGACACTTGTGGAAACTAGACTATGGGCTATTAATGGGCTTTATATTTGTTTAACTAAATGAAAGTTTGTTAATGTTAATATAAAGATTTACAATTGGGCGTCCCTATAAATTACCATATACACTCGATCGGACACGATGGGCGGGGTATTTATATGTACGAATAATCGTTCATTTAACCGGACACGGGAATGGATTAATAGCCACTAGAATAATTAAAACAGGGGTGAAATTACATTCAAGGGTAATTGGTGTAATTGTTAACAAAGTAGTAAAACCTTGGTTTACACGCAGTCGATAACCTGGTGTATTCATTAAACAAAGTATTAAAACCTTGTTACAAATTCGAATCCCCAATTAGTTGGAATATTTAACTTCGGGTATAATAATAATTTGTCAAGGACACTTGCAATTTATATTTATGACTGATGGACTGTTATGGACAAAAACCAGACGGACATATTGAATAATCCAGGACAAAGGACAATTAACCCAAGGGCATAAAACTAAAATCAACACGTCAAACATCATGATTACGGAAGTTTAAATAAGCATAATTCTTTTATTTCATATTTAATTTCCTTTATTTTATATTTAATTGCACTTCTAATTATCGCACTTTTATTTATTGTTATTTAATCGCACTTTTAATTATCGTACTTTTTAATTATCGCAATTTAATTTTATCGCATTTTTATTATTCGCAATTTCATTATCGTTATTTACTTTACGCTTTAATTTAAAGTCTTGTATTTATTTTATATTTTACATTAGGTTTTAACTGCGACTAAAGTTTTAAAATCGACAAACCGGTCATTAAACGGTAAAAACCCCCCCTTTATAATAATAATATTACCTATATATATATTTGTATTTTTATAAAAGTAAACTAATATAGCGTTGAGCTTTGTTTAAAGATTTCCCTGTGGAACGAACCGGACTTACTAAAAACTACACTACTGTACGATTAGGTACACTGCCTATAAGTGTTGTAGCAAGGTTTAAGTATATCCATTCTATAAATAAATAAATATCTTGTGTAAAATTGTATCGTATTTAATAGTTTTTCCTAGTAAAATAATAACTATTTTATATACTACCCCGCTGCACATCAAGTATTTTTGGCGCCGCTGCCGGGGATTCACTCTTAAACGCCGGAACCGCAACGCTAATATAAAAATAAAAAAAAATTTTAGTTACTTTTATTAAAAGTCGTTTTTGTAAAAATACGTTTTTAAAAATTCGAAAAATATAAAAAGAAAAACAAAAATATTAGTATTTTTAAGATTTTGTAAATATTTAAGTTTTATAAGTTTCTTTATTTCTATTTTAAGTTTATAAAAATATAAGTTTTATTTTAAAATCTTTTATTTATTTAGAAAAACAGAAAAAAAAAAAAAAATAATAAGTAATCGGGCCAAGGTACTGTAGCAGCCCAACTTTTGGCCTGGATCCGAACACCATGCGAGTCGCATGATAATTCAACTAAACCCCATGCGAGTCGCATGAGGGGTCTGACAGGGCCACATCCAAACCCTAATTTCGCATTTATTACGGTTAATATATTATTATTATTAATTAAACCCTAAATCTTATTATTATTATTATAATTAAGTTTTTACTTTATTTTATTTATATTACTTTTAAACTAGTTTTATTTATTATAAATTTAATACTTTTATTATATAATATAAAAATAATATTTTTATAAAATATAATATTTTTATAACTTTTTATAATTTTTATATTTTGTCCCTTTTTAATCGTTGTAGCGTAACATTTGTATTTTTAGCTCATATTTAATTTTAAAATTAGTTTTTGCTATAGTTATTTTTACTCCTAGATTTTTAGGCTTTGCCGTAGAATTCCTTAAGTGCTTTTTCTTTAGACTAAGATTTAGGTGCTTTAGAATTTTGCGACGCCTTTTTAAGTTTTAGTTTCTTTTTAAGTTATTTTCATTTGGGATTTAGTTTTTCCTTGTAAGCTTTAATATTTTTAGACCTTTTACTATGTATCAATTATCATTCCAATTAGTAATTTCAATTTGCGATTATAATTTTAAGTTAGTTGTAGTAATAAGGTTAGGTTAGTTAAGTATTTTTAAGTTTTTATAAGTTTCTTTTATTTTTCCGTCGTCTTTTATTTTTCAACCATTTTTTCTTTTTCAACCTTTATCGACAAACTCTTTTTCTCTCTTATTTCTCGCCATTCTAGTTTTTAGGACTTAGAATTTTTTCTACTTCTTATCTAAATTTCTTAAAATTACGAAAATTTATTTTAAGTGGTTAAATTAATAGACATCAAAATTTTCTGGTTCGTAGTAATAGTTGGATTTGTACGTGGACCGGGTTATTGGAGCCAAACAGTCCTCAATTATATTGAGACCAAACGAATCCTGCCCCTCTGCTGCATCTTTTGGCTATTCGAAACGTGGGCAAAATCAGAAAAGTCTATTGATTGGATAACTTATTATAATTTTTCTTTCCTTTTTTAAAAACTAATAGGATATTCTGTGAATGCACCGAGCAAGACGTTCATCACCTTTTGTACGTTCACCACCTGTAACTCGATCAAGACATCGTTTAACAAATATAACCGCCGTTGATTTTTCTTTAGAATCGTCATCCAGTCGACCAAGTACTTCAGTTCAAATTTCCGATAATCCAGTTTTTTAAACAAACCTCACAATTGAGAATCCAGAAAATATTCAGGAACGGTTCATAGATCCTGAACCACTAAACTTTCCTCCGGAACCACCAATCATTCAAACAGAGATTGTTGAGGAACGAACTATTAAATCAGAATCATTCAGTGATACCGATTCAACAAATTCAATTATGGAGAATCTGGAACCTTTAAGTATGGAAGACCGAATGAGAGCTAAACGCACTGGCCAAGGTCACGCAATTACTCATCCAGACATTAATGCGCCAGATTATGAAATCAAAGGACAAATTCTACACATGGTGACTAATCAATGCGAATTTAGTGGTGCGCCGAAGGAAGATCCAAATGAACATCTACGTACCTTTAATAGGATCTGCACACTATTTAAAATTCGAGAAGTGGAGGATGAACAGATATATCTCATGTTATTTCCCTGGACTTTAAAGGGAGAAGCCAAAGATTGGTTGGAATCGTTACCTGAAGGGGCGATTGATACATGGGACGTTTTAGTTGACAAATTTGTTAAACAATTCTTTCCCGCATCTAAAGCCGTAAGACTTCAAGCAGAAATTGTTACGTTCACACAGAAACCAAATGAAACTCTATATGAGGCGTGGACAAGATATGGAAAGTTGTTAAGAGGATGTCCGCAACATGGTTTAGACACCTGTCAAATAGTACAAATATTTTACCGAGGATGCGACATCACTACAAGAAAAGACATAGATATAGCAGCTGGTGGTTCTATTATGAAGAAAACCGAAACTGATGCTTACAAAATTATTGATAATACTGCTTCCCACTCACATGAGTGGCACCAAGAAAAAGATATCATTAGATCATCTAAAGCAGCTAGAGCCGATTCTAGCCATGACTTAGATTCCATTTCGGCAAAGATAGATGCTTTCGAGAGACGAATGGAAAAGATGACTAAGGATATTCACTCAATACGAATTAGTTGTGAGCAGTGTGGAGGACCACATTTGACAAAAGATTGTCTCAGTATTGAATTAACAATGGAACAAAGAGAGAATATTTCATACATAAACCAAAGGCCTGGAAATAATTATCAGAATAATTATCAACCGCCAAGACCGATTTACAATCAAAACCAGAATTATAACCGAAATATTCCATACAATAACCAACAAGGTCCTAGCAATCAACAAGTATCCAATAATACTTATAATCAGCAAAGACCGAATTTTCAAAGCAAACCACCACAACAAACCGATGATAAAAAGCCAAATTTAGAAGATATGATGACGAAGCTAGTTGAAACTCAAACGCAGTTTTTCACATCTCAAAAACAAACCAATGAACAAAATGCTCAAGCATTTAGAAATCAACAAGCTTCTATTCAAAATCTGGAACAAGAAGTAAGTAACCTAGCAAGGTTAATAGGTGAAAGGAAACCGGGAAGACTACCAAGCGATACAAATGCTAACCCCCGGAATGAAACAGCTAAAGCTATTACCACAAGAAGTGGTACAACACTTAAACCACCTGAAATACCTGTAACTTCTGATGAAACTATTCCTACTCCACAAGAACCACAACCTGATCAAGATAAGGAAAAAGAACCGGTAGTTGAAAAGGTTAATGAAGATAACACAGTTAAGGATAAACCTTATGTTAATCCGTACCAACCACCACTTCCTTATCCGAGTAAAATGAAGAAGGAAAAACTTGAAGCTGAGCAATCCAAATTCTTGGATATGTTTAAACAGATAAATGTAAATCTTCCTTTCATTGATGTGATTTCAGGAATGCCAAGGTATGCTAAATTCTTGAAAGATCTAATCACGAATAGAAAGAAAATGGAAGAACTCTCGGCTGTTACTATGAATGCTAATTGTTCAGCAGTGCTGTTGAATAAGATACCAGAAAAACTATCTGATCCAGGAAGTTTCACAATTCCATGTTTTCTGGGTAGTCTTAGTTCAATAGAAGCATTGGCAGACTTAGGTGCTAGTATAAACCTAATGCCGTATTCACTATACGCTAAACTAGACCTTGGAGAATTAAAACCAACCAGAATAAGCATACAACTAGCCGATAGATCAATAAAATATCCTAGAGGGATAATGGAGAACATGCTAGTTAAAGTTGGTACTTTAGTATTTCCAGTAGACTTTGTTGTTCTGGACATGGAAGAAGATTCTCAAGTTCCTCTCATATTAGGAAGACCATTCTTAAACACGGCTAAAGCAATGATAGACGTGTTCGGTAAGAAACTGACCCTAAGTATAGAGGATGAGAGTGTTACCTTTTCAGTTGATAGAGCAATGCAACAACCACAATCTGCAGATGATACATGTTATTATATTCAAACTATAGATGCACATGCAGAATTATTAGAAGAATTTCCAGAATTACAAGGAACGGGAGAATGTTCTTTAGGAGAAGGAAATGAACCAATTGATGAAGCTGAAATGTTAGCTACACTTATAGCTAATGGATATGAACCAACAACAGAAGAAATTCAAATGCTAAAAGAAGAAGACAGATATCGATATAAATCATCGATAGAAGAACCTCCGAAATTAGAGTTAAAGCCACTTCCAAACCATTTGGAATACGCTTATTTACATGGTGAATCTGAATTACCTGTAATAATATCGTCTTCTCTTACTGAAAATGAGAAATCACAACTCATTTCTGTGTTGAAAGCTCATAAACCAGCCATTGCATGGAAGATTCATGATATTAAAGGAATAAGTCCTTCGTATTGCACACATAAAATCCTTATGGAAGAAGGTCATAAAACGTATGTGCAACGCCAACGAAGACTAAATCCTAATATGCAAGATGTAGTTAAGAAAGAGATTATTAAACTGCTAGATGCAGGTTTGATATATCCAATCTCTGATAGTCCATGGGTAAGCCCAGTTCAATGCGTACCTAAGAAGGGTGGCATGACTGTCATCACAAATGAGAAAAATGAGCTTATTCCTACTAGGACTGTAACAGGATGGCGTGTATGTATTGATTATAGAAAATTAAATGACGCCACCAGAAAAGATCACTTTCCTTTACCTTTCATAGATCAAATGTTGGAAAGATTAGCCGGAAATAGTTACTACTGTTTTCTAGATGGATTTTCCGGATATTTTCAAATTCCAATAGCACCCGAGGATCAAGAGAAAACCACATTCACGTGCCCTTATGGTACTTTTGCTTACAAACGCATGCCATTTGGACTTTGTAACGCCCCTGCAACCTTTCAAAGGTGTATGATGGCGATTTTTCATGACATGATAGAAGAATGCATGGAAGTATTCATGGATGACTTTTCAGTCTTCGGTGATACATTTAAATCATGTCTAGTTAATCTGGAACGAATGCTAATTAGATGCGAAAAATCAAATCTAGTACTTAATTGGGAGAAATGCCATTTCATGGTTAAAGAAGGCATCGTTCTTGGACATAAAATTTCAAAAGAAGGAATTGAAGTGGATAGAGCTAAAGTAGATGTAATTGCTAAACTTCCACATCCCACAAATGTTAGAGGAGTTAGGAGTTTTCTAGGGCATGCCGGTTTTTACCGACGTTTCATAAAAGATTTTTCTAAAATTGCCACTCCTATGAATAAACTCCTAGAAAAGGATGCGCCATTCATCTTTTCAGATGAATGTATCAAATCTTTTAATATTCTTAAAGAAAAACTCACTAATGCACCGATCATGATAACACCAAATTGGAATCTACCATTTGAACTAATGTGCGATGCAAGTGATTTTGCAATGGGAGCCGTTTTAGGACAAAGGATTGAAAAACGATTTCAACCTATATATTATGCTAGTAAGACGTTACAAGGAGCACAAACGAACTATACAACTACTGAAAAAGAACTCCTTGCTATTGTCTTTGCTTTTGACAAATTTCGATCATATCTCGTTCTAGCAAAAACGGTGGTCTATACCGACCATTCTGCTCTTAGATACCTATTTTCAAAACAAGATGCTAAACCAAGATTAATCCGTTGGATCTTACTCTTACAAGAGTTTGATATTGAAATCCGAGATAAAAAAGGAGCAGAAAATCTCGCCGCTGATCATCTTTCTCGTCTTGAAAATCCCGAATTAGAAGTTCTGAATGAATCAGCCATACAAGACAACTTTCCTGATGAATATCTATTGAAGATAGATTATAAAGAAATCCCATGGTTTGCAGACTATGCAAACTACTTAGTTTGTGGATTCCTTGAAAAAGGATTATCGTATCAAAGACGAAAGAAATTCTTCAGTGATATAAAACACTATTTCTGGGAAGATCCACATCTGTTTAAAAGTTGTCCCGATGGAATAATACGCCGATGTGTATTTGGAGATGAAGCTAGTAAAATTTTAAACCATTGTCACACAGGACCAACAGGAGGGCATTATGGGCCTCAACTAACAGCAAGAAAAGTTTATGAAGCTGGATTCTATTGGCCTACAATTTACAAAGACGCACACCTTCTTTGCAAATCCTGTGATGCATGTCAAAGGGCCGGAAAAATAAGTCAACGTGATGAAATGCCACAAAATGTCATCCAAGTATGTGAAGTATTTGACATTTGGGGTATTGACTTTATGGGTCCATTTCCAAAATCTCATAATAATCTATATATACTCGTAGCCATTGATTATGTATCTAAATGGGCGGAAGCACAAGCTCTCCCAACTAACGATGCACGAGTTGTAGTAAACTTTTTAAAACGTCTTTTTGCAAGGTTTGGAACACCGAAAGCTTTAATAAGTGATCGGGGTACTCATTTTTGTAATAATCAACTTGAGAAAGTTCTTAAAAGATATGGGGTAACTCATAAAATCTCCACCGCATATCATCCACAAACAAGTGGACAAGTTGAAAATACCAACCGAGCTTTAAAACGTATTCTAGAGAAAACCGTAGGATCAAATCCGAAGGAATGGTCCATTAAATTGGAGGATGCACTCTGGGCTTTTAGAACAGCCTACAAAACTCCAATTGGAACCACACCTTTTAGACTCGTTTATGGAAAAGCATGTCATCTCCCAGTAGAAATTGAACACAAAGCATTTTGGGCTTTGAAGACATGTAACCTTGATTTACATGAAGCCGGACGTCTACGATTAAGTCAACTAAACGAATTAGAAGAATTAAGACATGAAGCATACGAAAATTCGTTAATCTATAAAGAAAGAACGAAGAAATGGCATGATAAAAGAATCAGAAGTTCAAAAGAATTCAAAGAAGGAGACAGAGTTCTTCTTTTCAATTCACGATTCAAGCTATTTCCTGGAAAATTGAAATCAAGATGGTCTGGACCATTCATAGTCAAAAGAGTTTTCCCATACGGAACGATAGAATTAATAAATTCAAATGGGATTGAATTTAAAGTTAATGGTCACAGAGTTAAACATTACATACATGGTCCGATGGAAGTCGACAACGAAGTTACTCACAATTTCGACACGACAGCTAACTAAGTGTGGGGAGAATCAAGTCTTTAAAGGATAATATGTATTTCTGTTAGAGTTAGATTGTCTGTTTTCGTGTAGTTCTCGAAAATGGAACACGTATGGTCTTTCCCTAGCAGACCCTAAAGAACTAGTCTTCTCCCCCCATTCTGAATTTTTATTTTTTTTTAGGTTTTTACGAAATGAAGACTGCCTGTGAACTAAACCATGGTCTAATGCTACACGCTTTGATCACTAAACGTAATAATGACATACTACCGAGTGAATTAGTATCAGTAATCAGAGAAAGAATGGACGGAGTTAGAAAAGGATCCAGATGCGAAGATAATAAGTTACAATTTGGTAAAGGAAAATCAAAATCCGCAGCGAAAAGAAGAGCACGACACCTAGAACGATGTCACAAATGCGGAAAATGGTCACATGGAGGTAAATGTTCAAATAATCAAACCTATTCAAATACCGAATTTGTTACTTTATGCAGAGACGGACCGTTCATATGTTTAGAAGAAAAGACAATGAATGCTCGAGGTTACGCCTATGCAGCCATGGAAAATCAATTAAACCAACTATCTTATGAATATAATAGATCATATAACTAAGAAATCTATTCCACAGGTATGTCTGTATAGTTTTTATTTTTATTTTTATTTTTAACCTTTTGATAATAAACGCTAATTTGTTCGCTAAAAAGTATTAAATTGGTATTGAATAAAATTAGGTTTGGCGACCGAAATTATTGATATCATTCAAAAATTTATTACATCACTGCGAAATTTAACGTTTATTCTTAAGGTATAAATATCTTTAATCAATCAACCCAAAATATTTCAAAAATTCGTCATGAGTTAAATTAGGTCTTGGAACCGAAATTACTTTACCGAAAAGAGGGGCGCATATTTTTGATAATATTTGATTGATAAAAGTGGGATAAAAAGACAAAAAGATTTTTAAATTTATTTTTACCATGTTTTTAAAATTAATATTTAAATCTTAAGTTAATATTGTAAACTTTGTAAAAACAATATATTTAAAATTGTAAATATTTGAAAAATTTATATAAGTTTGGTGTGAATTTATAATATGAATTTTTAAATTAAGTCTGGTGTGAATTTTTAAAATATGAGTTTTTAATTTTATGCATTTCAAATTTTAAGTTTGGTGTGAATTTTTAATATTAATTTTGAATTTTATATTTAAGTTGTGTGAATTTAAAAACAAAAATTTACTTTATCTCATTAAGTTAAGAATATGATTTTTAAAATTCGTCGTAAGTTGAAGACTAGGTCTTTGAACCGAAATTGCTTTACCCGAGGGAGGGACGAGAACTTTTATTATCATTATTTTTAATCTTTTTGATTTAAAGTATGCCAAAAAAAAAAAAAAAAAAAAATTAAAAAATCCAAAAATCTAAGCTTTTAAAACAATCGCTTGAAAATGATAAAATTTTAAAAATTTTGTCGAGGGACGGACTAGGGCATCATCCCGAAACGACCTCGTCTTAAAAAGAAACAAAATTTTTAAATTTTATTAAATTTTATGTTTTAAAAGTATAAGGTTTTTATAAAAAAAAAAAAAAAAAAAAAAAACAAACAAAACCTGGAAAATACCCCCATGCGACTCGCATGGGGGAAAGGCATAATCCATGCGAGTCGCATGGCAGCCAAAAACTGGACAGGATCAAATTATCCAGCGAGCTGCTCTTTTTCACAAACACACATACATATACACGAACCATCTCCAAAACCCTCTCAAAAATTCATCATTTTTCATCAAAATTCTTGCAAAACTTCACAATAATCATGCCTAGATTCAGTAGTCTCAACCCCTTCAGGAGAAAGGTAAAGATTTCACCCCTAATCTCTTTAAATTCGAATTTTTGTATTCTTGAGCTAGAAAATTTATATTTTGATTTTGTTAAATTTAGGTGTAATTAGAGCTAAATTGTTGTTATATTATGCATGTATATCCTAGATAGAAGCTATTTAACATGAATTGAAGCTAAAAACTTCAAATTTTTAAGAATCTAGGGTTTGTGTTCTTGAGCAATTTGGGGCTTTTTGATATAAACAGGTTATGACCGATTTTTGTCATGAATTGTTGCTAAATTGAGTAGTGTAACATGTCTAGGTAGTTAATTGATCCAAACTTTGAGCCTAAACATGTTTTTGAGAATTAAAGTGGACTTTTTAAGTCCAAAAATTCATGAACTTGGATAAATTGATATAAAGGCCATTTGAAACTTGTTTCATTGCTAGTAGTGATTATTTTGGCATGTTATTTGAGATAAATGCTTATGAACCTGATGTACATTTTTCGTATATGCTTATTTGATAAAGTATAGACTTGACAAAAATATGAAAATGAGCACTAGTTTGATTTGAATGCCATGTAACAAGTGTTTAATTGCTATAATGATTATTGTTGACATGTTTAAGAGTTTAAATGTGATAAAACATTGTACACATTTTCGTATGTAAAAGTGTAGAATTGTTATTGTTAAGAAAATGTGTATAAAATGTGTTATGAATTGAACATGTCATCATAATTGTTTAAAGTTATTATTTTGCTAACACTAATGCATATTTGGATGCACAATTTTTGTGTTTAATGTGTTTTACAGAGAGCCGATACTGGAGGTTCAGGAGCATCATCATCCAGGCAACCAGAGCCCGAACCGGAAATGTTTCATGAACAAGAACAACATATGCAACAAGAAGAAGAAGAACAGGAGGAGCAACATATTCCATATCACGATCAAGATCAATTATTCATGAATCAGTTTCGTCAATTCGCTCCACATCAAAGGATTCTGAGTTTAGACATTAATGAAGATCAGTTACACCCAAATCTGAGATTTGATCGATGTTGGATAGAGTATCCAGATTATCAAAAGAACATGCACATTCTCTACTTTAAGGTTGTTGAAATGCCAAGGGCAATTGACTGGGTACCTTTGGAAACAGTTGACCTTGCCGAACCGATTCGGGAATTATTGGTGCAAAGGTATGGTAATTCTCAGTTTAACGATTGGATGCGCCTATTTTCCATTCGTAGAACCATATATAAGGAATGGTGTATAGAATTACTTAGTACTATTAAGTTAAACAGTGATGTTAGGAGGATAGATGATAGAAGCTTTATTAGATTTCTGTTAGGTGGACGCATGTACAGAATGTCCATGATAGATTTAGCTAGGGCCTTACAGATTTACACCCCTGCTGAACTTTTGAGCCCCGACTGTAATAGCCTGATTGCCCAAGGAGAAAGGGTAGATAGGGAATTTGATATTAACGCTGTCTGGAGGCGTATGTCCCACTTTAATGAATTTCACGCCAGTGGAAATCATACATACTTAGATATAGACAGAGCTGAACTCCGGGTGATTCATAGATTCTTAGCAAACACAATTACACAAAGGGGTAGGAATAAGGAGAAATTGACCGTAAACGATTTGTTCTACCTCAAGTGTATTAGAGACCCGAGGAGTTTCGTTAACATTCCCTATTGTGTTGGTTATTATCTCGCTAATGTAGTTTCGGGGATGAAATCGGGGAGTATTATAGGTGGTGGTATTTTCATTACTCTCATTGGAGAGTATTTAGGTGTAGATAAGCACCAAGGGGGTCCAATGAACGAAATAGAGGACGGAGGTGAAACTATAAGTTCAAACCTTTATCACGGTGCAAGGGTATTATTGATGAGACGTGGTCGGGTATATCGATATGAGGGACCTCAGCGACAGGTAGAAAGAGGTGCGGATGACGAGATGGAGGAGGCGAACAACATTATAGGAGTTGTTCGGGAGACTGCTCTTGATTTAGGCGTTCGTATGGAGGATGAATACATGACGAACTATGATAGGCATATGCAGTACGAGTCATGGCAACGCCGGAATGACTACGAGCATTCCCGGCAACGAGAGCATGGCCGATGGGATTATCATCAGCGCCAAATTATAAGCCAGTTGCAGCCTGGCGAGATGTATTATCCGACCCGACCCGCATACTATCCCGCACATCAGCCAGAAATGAGACCACCCTATGATTCATATGATTATGACGCAGCATACCAGTTCACCTATAATCAGCCATGGAACCCGGACGCGAACATGAATTGGGATCCCTATCCTAATTATCCTCCTAACCCACCTCCTGATCAGTAGAGATAAGTTGGTAATTTTTTTTTTTAAACACTTAACATTTTATTACGTTTATGTAATGTTTGATATTCTTATTATTATTGTGTACTAATATTTTTCTTATAGTTTGAAAGTGGGATGCCAAAGTTCCATTTCAAATTGCATGTATGATTATATTTGTATTGTATGTATTCTATTTTATGCACAAAACAGGGTAAAACAACGCGTTTTCAAAGACTGGCAGTAAGTTCAGCAAAAGCAAGTAATTTTGACGACAATGATGCAAAATATATGTGAAATAACAACAAGACGGAATGAACAAATGACGTGCACCATTTATCATTCAGCAAACAAACGCCAATATATTTGGAAACTTTGGTAAAAATTTAATCATTTTCACACAAATCACCCTCAATAATTTAAATTGTTACTGATTTCTTGCAAATGAGGGCATTGCAAGATCTTAAGTGTGGGAAGGGATTAAATTCTTTCGGATTTTAAAAATTTTTTACTTTATACACTTGGTTACCATTAAAAATACTAGTAAAGCAGTAGTTGTATTAGAATCTAGTGCTCTCTGATAAAAAAAGAACAGCCCTAGTCTTATATACTGACTACCCAATTCTAGTAAAATTTTTCAAAATTTTCAATTAAATGAATTCAAAATCATGTTTATACATATTTATGAACGATAAAACTGGGTTTTAACACCGAAATTATTGTTACCTCGGAAAGGACATAAATTGAGAAACAAACGAAAATGTTAAAATTCATTTAAAATGGAATAGAGGACGATAAAAAGGAAAATAAAAGCCAAGTGTGGGAAAATTTACCAAGTTATTTTAAACATATGTCACATATATCTGTAACAAATAACTAAAAATACTTTTGCTTTGGACTAAACTAAACTGTTTTACCCAATGAAAGAAAAGAAGAGATGGATCTACACGATGAATCAATTCCATCATTAAAAGGAAGTAAAGTCTTCCGAAAAAGACACGCGCTTCTTGATTTAGGTCATGAAGTTGTCGTTCAGACCAGCTGTAGGTTGACGAAAAATCTAGAAAAGTCATCACTAAAATCAGCTGGAAATCCACGGACCTCAGCATTAAACAGGGTCGCCAAGTGGTCAGATTTATCCTAACCATGAGAAGGATTTATCTCGTACAATGGGGAGGCACCGTGCAAATTAGCTGGATAAGACTAATGAATCAGATCCACAGAAAGGATAATCTCCTTAAAGATTAAAAATCAGCTTTTAAGCCTGATATTACTCAATCCTTGAGATTGACCTTAAAGATTGAGAATTCAAACTCATGGAATTCGATGATATCTAAACTCGAGCTTAAACGAGAAAATATTTTGATCAAAAATTATAAACCGATTTGTTTTCTGAAAACCCTATTTTCAATGCGTTCATTACCATTGAACGTAAAATCCTAGGAATTCACCTGGAATTCATTAGGTCACCTGAACTAAATCGGGTGTCAACCGTAAGAACGGTGGTTGCATAACATGGTCAAAGACAGGACCTTGTGCCAGACCGAAAAATTATAAGGGTGAGCTTTACTATTGCTCCTACCAAGGATAGTAATTGCGTCCGACACGTTATAGACCATAATCAAAAGCATGTCACGGGACATTGCCTTAACAGTTGCTTGTTCAACACTTTCCTTTACAACCGGACGGTAGTTTACCGAAAGGTAATATACGGGACAAGTAAACTGGACGTGTTGCTTTCCAAATACAAGGTTAGCAAGTGGGTGACACAAAACCGCAAGTTTTGAGCTAAAATTTTCAAATCTGAAACCCACCAAACCCACAAAAATATTTTGCAAACACCGGTAAAGGGTTATTCCGGAAAACTTATCTAGGGTAAAAACTAGATTTCGAAAGATCAAATGTTTTCATAAAGATCCAATTTCCTTAATGGATCTAAATTTTTATAGTCATGTGGGACTGTAAACCATATCGTTACTTCCATTGTTTATACCGCCGTATAGAAATCACTGATGTACAAAGTGTGAAGAATAAAGAAGTGATTCTAGTATTTCAAGACAATATTGCTTGAGGACAAGCAACGCTCAAGTGTGGGAATATTTGATAATGCTAAAAACAAACATATATTTCATAGCATTATTCCTCAAGAAAGACAAGCTTTTAGTTGCAATTGTTCTATTTACAAGAGATATTCGTTTAAATAATAAAAGGTGAAGACAAAAGGCAGATTCGACAAATTGAAGACAAAAAGGTCCAAAGAGCTAAAAAGTACAAGATACAATTAAAAAGGTTCAAAATATTGATGAGGAACGTCTCAAAATGACAAGAGTACAAGTTACAAGACGCAAAGTACGCGATTTAAAATAATACGCGAGGACGTCCGAAAATCCGGAACCGGGACCTGAGCCAAGAAGAAACGCCCGACGCAACGGACCAAAAATATCTAGTCTACTATGCACAAGAATATAATATAATATATATATAATTATATATAATTATATATTATATATATTATTATTATTATATTACGTCGGCAAGAAGAAAACAAATCCATTTGGCTGGATCCAGGGTGGCCATGTTACTCGCATGGCCAGAAGCACAAATCCATGCGAGTCGCATGGAGTGAGATTGCTGGTCAGGTCCTATATAAAGCCAGTTTTCTGCCGAGTTTTTATCATCTTTTTTCTCTTCCTCTTCATACGTAAATATATTTATATTTATAATTTATATTTTAATTTTAATTATAATTCTAATAATAAGGGTATGTTAGCGAATGTTGTAAGGGTGTAAGTCGAAATTCTGTCCGTGTAACGCTACGCTATTTTTAATCATTGTAAGTTATGTTCAACCTTTTTACATTAATGTCTCGTAGCTAAGTTATTATTATGCTTGTTTAAAACGAAGTAATCATGATGTTGGGCTAATTACTAAAATTGGGTAATTGGGCTTTGTACCATAATTGGGGTTTGGACAAAAGAACGACACTTGTGGAAACTAGACTATGGGCTATTAATGGGCTTTATATTTGTTTAACTAAATGAAAGTTTGTTAATGTTAATATAAAGATTTACAATTGGGCGTCCCTATAAATTACCATATACACTCGATCGGACACGATGGGCGGGGTATTTATATGTACGAATAATCGTTCATTTAACCGGACACGGGAATGGATTAATAGCCACTAGAATAATTAAAACAGGGGTGAAATTACATTCAAGGGTAATTGGTGTAATTGTTAACAAAGTAGTAAAACCTTGGTTTACACGCAGTCGATAACCTGGTGTATTCATTAAACAAAGTATTAAAACCTTGTTACAAATTCGAATCCCCAATTAGTTGGAATATTTAACTTCGGGTATAATAATAATTTGTCAAGGACACTTGCAATTTATATTTATGACTGATGGACTGTTATGGACAAAAACCAGACGGACATATTGAATAATCCAGGACAAAGGACAATTAACCCAAGGGCATAAAACTAAAATCAACACGTCAAACATCATGATTACGGAAGTTTAAATAAGCATAATTCTTTTATTTCATATTTAATTTCCTTTATTTTATATTTAATTGCACTTCTAATTATCGCACTTTTATTTATTGTTATTTAATCGCACTTTTAATTATCGTACTTTTTAATTATCGCAATTTAATTTTATCGCATTTTTATTATTCGCAATTTCATTATCGTTATTTACTTTACGCTTTAATTTAAAGTCTTGTATTTATTTTATATTTTACATTAGGTTTTAACTGCGACTAAAGTTTTAAAATCGACAAACCGGTCATTAAACGGTAAAAACCCCCCCTTTATAATAATAATATTACCTATATATATATTTGTATTTTTATAAAAGTAAACTAATATAGCGTTGAGCTTTGTTTAAAGATTTCCCCGTGGAACGAACCGGACTTACTAAAAACTACACTACTGTACGATTAGGTACACTGCCTATAAGTGTTGTAGCAAGGTTTAAGTATATCCATTCTATAAATAAATAAATATCTTGTGTAAAATTGTATCGTATTTAATAGTTTTTCCTAGTAAAATAATAACTATTTTATATACTACCCCGCTGCACATCAGCTATCATTAATGTCCAAAAAGAACAATTAAGTCTAGGTGTAGGAAATGATAGAGTCATTTGTCACATTGACAAAGCCATGAAACGACCTAATTCTACCGATGACCCTTGTTTTTAAATTGATGCTATAGATCTTTGTGTTGAGGATGAATTGCAGGAGCTACTTGAAAATGAGACCTCGGGGTTTGACCCAATAGGTGAAAGTGAATACTTCAATGTTGATGAAGATTTTGATGAATTGATGAAGGTGGTCACGGATGATGAGAACGTAAAAGAAGAAATTTCCAAGAAAGAGGATTCGTTTGAAGAAATTACCGATGGTAATAGGTTCCGGATAAAATCTTCCTTGGAAGAACCACCCACCTTGGAACTTAAAGAACTCTCGGAACATTTGGAGTATGCTTATCTCCAAGGTACGTCACAATTACCCGTTATAATTTCATCAAAACTCTCCGATGACGAAAAGGGTAGGTTAATGTCCGTTCTAAAAGCACACAAAAGGGGCAATTGCTTGGAAAACAACCGATATACCAGGGATTAACCCAGCTTATTGTACTCGTAAGATTCTAATGGAAGAAGATTTTAAACCCGTGTTACAAAGGCAACGATGGTTAAACCCTAACATGAAAGAAGTTGTCAAGAAGGAGGTTATCAAGTTACTTGATGCCGGGTTAATATACCCTATATCCGATAGCCCATGGGTTAGTCCTGTTCAAGTGGTACCTAAGAAAGGGGGTACAAATGTCATCCTTAATGATAAAGATGAACTCGTTCCTACAAGAACAGTCACTGGTTGGAGTGTCTGTATAGACTACCATCGTTTAAACGACGGCACAAGGAAAGATCATTTCCCGCTTCCTTATATTGACCAAATGCTAGAACTTTTAGCGGAAAAAGAGTACTATTGTTTCCTTGATGGATTCTCCGGTTATTTTCAAATTCCCATTGATCCAAAAGACCAAGACAAGACAACTTTTACTTGTCCGTTTGGTACCTTTGCATACCGACGTATGCCGTTCGAATTATACAACGCGCCAGGCACCTTTCAAAGGTGTATGATGGCAATCTTTCATGACATGATAGAAGGAAGTATGGAAGTCTTTATGGAAGATTTCTCTGTTTTTGGAGACTCCTTCGATTCATGCCTTTCAAACCTCGAGCGAATGTTAATTCGTTGCGAGGAATCAAATCTTGTTTTAAATTGGGAAAAATGCCACTTCAAAGCTTCCTCGAGATGTAATGGAAGTAGACAAAGCTAAGATCGATGTAATCTCAAAGCTTCCTCCTCAAACTAATGTTAAAGGAATTCGTTGTTTCCTAGGTCATGCGGGATTTTATCGACGATTCGTAAAGGATTTTTCCAAAATCGCTCGACCCATGACTAAACTTCTTGAGAAAGATAGTACATTCGACTTCAATGACGAATGCTTACAAGCTTTCTCCATTCTAAAAGATAAACTTACGAATGCCCCTATCATAGTATCCCCCGATTGGTCCAAACCATTTGAACTAATGTGTGATGCTAGTGATTTCGCACTAGGAGCCGTTTTAGGACAACGCCAAGATAAGAAATTTCAACCAATATATTATGCAAGTAAAACACTAACAGGAGCACAATTTAACTATACAACTACCGAAAAAGAACTCCTTGCAGTTGTATTTGCTTTCGATAAATTTAGATCATACCTTGTGTTGTCCAAAACGATTGTTTTTACCTATCATTCGGCCCTAAAGTACTTGTTCAAGAAACAAGATGCAAAGCCTAGATTAATACGTTGGATTCTTCTCTTACAAGAATTTGACATAGAAATCAAGGATAAAAAGGGTGCTGAGAATCTCGCTGCTGATCACTTGTCTCGTCTTGAAAATCCCGACCTAGAAGAACTAGACGAGTCAGTTATTCATGACACTTTTCCCGATGAGTTTCTAATGAGAGTAGAAGCTGAAATTAAAGTTCCATGGTTTGCAGATTTTGCAAACTATCTCGCTGCAGAAGTATTAATTAAAAACTAAACATACCAGCAAAAGATGAGATTCTTTAATGACTTAAAGTTTTACTTCTGGGAAAACCCAAATCTTTTTCGAATAGGAGCGGATCAAGTTATCCGCCGATGCGTATATGGTAAAGAAGCTCAACAAATATTGGAGTACTGTCATCAATGCCCAGCCGGTGGTCATTTCGGACCTAGCTATACAGCTAAGAAGGTCTTTGACTCAGGTTTTTATTGGCCAACCATTTTCAAAGATGCACACCACATGGTTAAAACATGTGATGCATGTCAAAGATCCGGTAACATCTCAAAAAGGGAAAATGCCACAAAAAGGCATTCTTGTATATGAAATATTTGACATTTGGGGTATTGACTTCATGGGTCCATTTCCCACATCAAATAAATGCAAATACATCCTTGTGGCAGTTGACTACATCTCTAAATGGGCCGAAGCAAAAGCTTTACCCACTAACGATGCCCGTGTTGTTGTGAACTTTCTGAAAAACCTATTCTCACACTTTGGGCTTCTAAAAGCCTTAATTAGTGACCGAGGAACTCATTTCACGAATAAACTTTTAGAAAAAGTGCTAATGAAATATGGAGTTACTCACCGTTTTTCAACTTCCTACCACCCTCAAACAAGTGGTCAAGTTGAAAACACAAACAGAGGTCTTAAAAGAATATTAGAATGAACAGTTAAGAATAATCCTAAAATCTGGCATCGAAAGTTAGATGATGCGCTTTGGGCATTTAGAACTGCATTCAAAACGCCCATTGGTACTACACCTTTCCGATTAATTTATGGTAAGGCGTGTCATCTACCTGTCGAGGTTGAACACAAGGCATATTGGGCTCTAAGAGAATGTAACACTGACCTTGTGGAAGCCGGAGAAAACCGATTCTTACAACTTAATGAATTAGATGAATTAAGACTACAAGCTTATGAAAACTCTAAAACATACAAAGAGAAAACTAATAGATGGCACGATGCACGATTAAAAGAAAGAAAACAATTCGAACAAGGGGATAAAGTATTAGTTTTCCAATCACGTTTTAAGTTTTCACCTGGGAAACTTAGATCCCGGTGGATTGGGCCATATATAATAAAAATGTATTTCCATCTGGATATGCAGAGTTATATAGTAAAGACGGTGGAACTTTCAAGGTGAACGGTCATCGACTCAAGTTATACTTTGACGGAATCAACACTACGGAAAGAGACGAAATCACCTTCTACCCTAAGGACAAGTAAATTTGGGGTAACTTTAAGGTTTTAAACTCCATTCTCGATCTTTATTTTCATCTTTAAGAGTGGGGTTCGTTCGGTCTTTCCCTAGCAGACATTAAAGAACTAGTCTTCTCCCTCCATTCTACCTTTTTATTTTCTTTCGTTTTTATTTATTTTTTATTTTTTATTTTCAAGATGCGCGATCAATATGTCTACAACCACTTCTTTTTGATGTGCGATAATATTTTACCGAGGGATGTGGTATTAAATATAAAGAGTAGATGTGATCAGGCAAGAAAAGAAATAAGGCAAGAACTTAATGAGAAAAAATTATGCAAAAGGCAAATCAAAATCAGCTAAGAAGCGTCGAGCGCGTCATTTGGGCAAGTGTGTAAAATGTGGAAAACCGACTCATTACGGAGATTGCCCAAAGAACCAAATGGACTCTAATTACGAATACGTAACCTTGTGCCGAGAAGGGCATTTTAAATGTTCATAGAAAAACCTCTTCAACCAACGAGGGTACGCCTGCGAAGCCATGGGGGGCGAAATGGTACGACTCTACTACGGGGCGAGTCAACGCGGTTTCACCCTCTAAATCTATTTCTCGCCAATTGTATGTTTGTGTGTGTTTGCGTTTTGGTGTATTTTAGTTTGTATTTGCTTGTTGTGTGTTTTTATAAAAAAATGATTTACCATTTAAAAATTGATGAACCTTGAGTTCAACCTGTTTTCATTGAAAACGATAATGTTAAGTGTTATAACTGAATTGTCGTTCTTCAAATTGCACAAAATTTCTTGTTGGATTCATAAGACATCTTTTAAATAGTAAACAACAAAAACAAAAGATAAAATTTGAAAATTTTTCTACTAAAAATATATTTTTTTATCAATAACCGTAAAAATATACAACTTGTAATATTTGTCGTGGATAACGATAGGTGTAGCAACCGAATTTATCTCTACCTAGTCGATAGGAAACAAAGTTTTAAGTTTGAAAATTAGTTGGTTTAAAAGTATACAAAAATAGAGTGTATTTTAATCCCTATTTTTCTTTTCATATACTTGTTTTAAAATTTAAAAACGTTAATCTTCTTAACAACAAAAATAGAGTGTATTATTTTATTTTAAATTTGTTTTCGAAAAATTTAAAAACTTTAACTTTTAATATATTAAAATTTTATAAATTGAATTTAAAATTTTATAAATGGATAATGACTAGGTATAAAAATCGAAATTTCCATTACTCCAAATATAATTTTATAAAGGATATTTTAAAAATTTTAATATGTTATAAGTTAAAAAAATATATAATTTTAATGGTGTGTGTTAAATATTTTCTTTTACTTTTATTTATGTATTCAAAAATTTTAAGTGTGGGGTAAAATTTTCGTACTATTAAAGTACAACCCCATCTTGTGTATGATTAACATGTTTGTTGATAGATACTTACGATGATGAGATATTCTACATAACGAAACACAAAATTTATATTGTGATAAAAGGATTGGATACGTTCATATAATAAGGATTTCATGCTCTCCAATTGCTTAACAAAGGAAGTTTTAAAACAATTTACATTTTTTCCCCTCTCAAATTTATACATTATTATCTGTTTTTATGTAATGAGGGCATTACATAATCTTAAGTGTGGGGTGGGAATATATAAATTCTCGAGAACTTATAACTTGGTGTTTTTTACGAAAATTTTGAAAATTTTTAAACAAATATACCTAGTCAATTTTTAAGGTAATTATGAGCGATTAAAGTTTAGGTGTCAAAAACCGAAATTATCATCTCCATACATTAAAAATACATAAGTTTATTTGATTAAAACATATAAAAAGAAAACCAAGTATAGCAGAATTTATAAACCCATATGTTTAGAACCATTTATCACGTTTTCTATGAAGTTTATTGCAGATATCATTGCTTTGGAATGTATAAACCTGATTATCCCATTGATGCGAGTAATAAAGGATGATCAAGTCCATCTTTAAAGGAAGTAAAGTCTTCCGAATGTCGTTTTACTTAGTATAGCATACTTCCTAAACTTTATCATATCATACTAATATCATATCACGATATAAAAGTACCGTGGGAAGAGAAAGTCTTGAACTTTCAAACCAGAAAATAAACTTGGTAGGGTAAATCCAAGTCGCTATCCAGTGCAAGACCGATTACGGTGTATAAGCTGGAGCAGTATTTGTCCCGCGCGATAGCTTAGTCTTCGCAGTTTTAACCCTTGAATTGAAATGTACAAATTGTCATAAAAGACCGATATAAATATCACGTCAGGGGGCAACCGGTTAAGAGTTCAATGATACTACAATCATGGGGGCGGATAGCTTGCTAATCGCCGACTGAGACTACGGTTTTCAGTTACCCTCAACTGGAATTTGAGGTTAAAACCGGAAAATGTGTCTGGTGTTAAAACTAGCATGACATTTTATAAAAATCATAAAACATTTTCACAAGGTCCAATTTTCCCTAAGGATCCAAATTTTTAAACCTTAATCACGAGTTTCAACTTTGTTTCTGTTGTCAGAATTTCATTTCGTGTGCGTGTGCGTGTGGTCCAATAAATACTGTGTAGTGTTTCCAATATATTCCATAAAGCGTGTGTTTTCATTTCGTGTGGCGTGTGTTTGTGATTTTAAATTCGATATAGAAAAATATGTAGTTTTACGATTCTATTTAAAAGATGTAATTGCTTGAGGACAAGCAACGTTCAAGTGTGGGGTATTTTGATATTGCTTTAAACATACATATATTTCGACGCAATATCATTTATATTTCATAGGCTTTTACCGTTTACGAAGACATTTAATGCATAATTCACGAGAAAAATGACTAAAGTAAACACGAGCTTAAAGTTTGAAGGAACGATATTAAACGTTGATTTAAACCAAATATATATCGAGAAAACATTTACCCGAATTCAAGAACGAAGAAGACCGAAGAAAATAGTTAAAACAAATCGTACAAAATAGTATACGTCCACAAAGTTGTCAACAGAGGGATCAACAGAGAACAAAAACAAGAAAAATGCTGTTTTACTCCTACGCGGATCGCGTAATACATTACGCGAAACGCGTAATGTTGTCACCAAAATAAGAATCAGCCTGTCTACTTATACGCAGAACGTATGATACCCTACGCGGATCGCGTAATTTTGTGGCCAACTTCAATTCCAGTTTCACGTGGTCCAGTCAACTTTTACATTATAATAGCAATTCTTTTATGAAGAATCTTCACTTTTTCAGCCTCACAGGTCACGCTTTTAAATTAAAAACCAACAAAATGAAGTAATCGATACTGAGGATGTTACTTTACAACATTTTGAGATGCACATTTAATTATAATAAGAAGAAACAGATGCATCAACCAATTATTTTAGGGCAGTTAGCACACCTCAATTTTACAATGTATTCTTTATCAAACTTTACAGAGACAAGAGCATAATGCAGATTAAACAATTGGTCCACTTTTTAATTCTCAAAGGTTATAATACGGAGTACTGATCAAGATACAGGGTGGGAGGAGAGATATTGGAGGAATACAAAAATTATTATTTTAGCTACTGGCTTGTTTATTTCATTTTTACTCCGCACCAATTACTTCAAGTTTCATCCCGTATTAATTTTAAGTTCAAGAATTAGGATAGTTTTATTATTAAGGGTGTATGATACGTGATTAAGGGTATTATTGTTCGAGTGTAAGAGTGTTGTTATTGTAATTTTCTACCATTTGAAGTTAATGAAAGTGAAGATTTTCGTAAGTTTTCTCTACTAAAATTATTGTTATCATCTTTTATCATTATCATTATTGTTATCATTATGTTTGTATATTTACATTTTTATGTCTACCCTAGTATAATGAGTAGCTTAGTTCCCATAGTGTTTACTTAAATGTAGAACCTAGAGAAATGGATTGTTATCTTTTGTAAATATTAAAATGTAGCTTAAGTATTTTTAACATTGAGCCTAGTCAAAAGAACCATTGTTATACGATTAGATATTTAATCCTTATCACTTAATTGGTTAGATATAAATAGCGAAAGTTATTTCTATTAATATAAATTAAGCTTTAACACTAAAAGTGATTTAGATGAACTTATGGATAAGTTATTAACACCAATTTAGAAATAAGGTTCGGTGGTTTGGGTAATATCATTAGTTATATAATAGTGAAATTGTAAAAAGGGAAACCGTTACGATTTAAGGTTTTGGCGAAAGTCAAAACTAGATTAGGTCTCAATTTAAATACTTGGGGAATAGTTAACTATCTAAATAAGATCAAATGAAAATTAGATTAAATTTAGTTAGTTGAAACTTTATATATTCGAAAGAAAATACAAAGTTGTATATTAAAACATTTTAATAGGGCTTAAATTCAAAACAATCCATGGATCTAGAGGTGAAATATTTAAGTGAACACTCCCATTTATTTATATTGCAAGTTATTATTATATTTTTACTTATCATTATTCAGAAAATTAAAATATAAATCAATTTCCTTCAGTTCAAATACGTACTATTTTGTCACATCAATTATAACTTACGCGGATCGTGTATAATTTCACACGAAACGCGTAATTCCAATATATACGCGAAACGCGTATAAAACTACGCAAAACGCGTATGTGTAATTTTACCACTGTTTAATATTTTAGTTTAAAATTTTAATTAAATCATTTATTATTACTTTAAATTGCTTAATTTATAATTCGTTTAAATATTATAATTTCCTTTCATTCATCTTTAATTTAATTAAAACTTATTGTTTAGTTAATTTAAATAATTTGTATTTTATTTTGTTGTTTAAAACAAATTCCTAATCCAAAACCCCATTTAAATTAGTTTAACTTCAAAGACTATTAAAAACCATTAAACACTCCATCTCCCTGTGGAACGAATCGGATTTACCTATAAAACTAAACTACGCGGATAGGACTAGTTGCATATATATGTGTGAAATCAACCCGAATTCATTAAAACACCATATATTCAATAAATCAATTCGTGTAATAAAACAACTCAAATTCGTTCATAAATAATGGTATAGTTTCAGCACATCAGCAACCCAAACGAAGTCCAAATTAAATAAACAAACATGTTCTGTGACCCTTGTCACAAACTGGTCCTAACCATATCATTAAATAATAATAATGATTAAGCAAAAATAAAAGCTTATAATAATGTAACACAAACTTAAGGACAAACTAGTAATCTTACTGCTAGGCCCAGTAGAGGATGTTACAACTATTGTGACCAACGGCGATTATCAGGGTCTGGGAAAAGATATAACAGTGGTTCATCACGGGGCGGTAGTTATAATAGCAACAAATACCACAAGTACAACAATAACAGTGGTAGGGGCGATTATAAAATTAGAAGTAACAACAATGATAATTATTCGCTTATCGGAGATCTCACAAAAACACCAAAAGAAATATTGGCAACTGAGGCGGTGTGTAAAACTTTTGAAGCTCCCGCACCTCTTTTAGAGTAAGCAAAGAAGGATAAGAGCAAGTTATATGACTTCGATGACGATTTCGGTCACGATACCAATAAATGCCGGCAATTAATAGATGGGTCATTGCAAAACTCAAGAAAGGAAAACTGCAACACCCTGAAGAAAGCTGCCAAACCACCGGGTGACAAGCAAAAACTGGAAATAGAATACGCTTAGTAGAATAATAATTAACCAAAGGGTAAAGAGGTATAAAAAGTTATCAATATCGTAACTGGTGGAAAAATTGGCCAGCGAAGAAAAGCAGAAGCACCAGAAAAATGGGAAAACATTCCCATCTTGTTTGCAACAACTACACGAGAACCATCTGACGCACCAATTACGATAAAATGGCGCATTAAAAGTTGCGGTTATACAATAAAATGACTACATGTGGACACCGATGCGGTGTGAGTATCATGTATGAGCACTATTTCAGATTATTACTAGGATCTATACGCTCACAACTAATTGTGCCATCTACCGCACTACATGAATTTTCTAGTGAATCTGCATGGGCGTTGGGGGTCATTAAACTTGAATTGGAATTGGTAGATGATGAAAATAAGGAGATGGTTAGGAGCACTATTGTTGAATTCTCCGTGGTACGCTCGTACTCCCAGTACAATACATTGATAGGTCACACAACATTACAAAATTTAGGAGCAATTCTTCCTACAGTCCACGACCTGGTGAAATACCCGACACCTTTACGTATTGCAACAATTAGGTCTGAAAGTCAGTATACAATTTGCTCCGCGGTGGAACAAACAGATCAACAACCAAGTCATAAGGAATAGCTACGTAGTTGTATGATTATAGCTAATACACGTTAACCTGATAAAAATATTTAAGATTGGTGGAGGCTTATTTGACGAAACAAAATTCAAGCTTCGAGATATGTTAGCCTTCAATACGAATGTGTTCACATGGACTGAGGTGGACATGACTGGAGTACAGAGTATAGTTACTAACGATTTGTATGCTTAGTATTAGGATAATCTATGTATGAAGGTTGATTACTAGTCTAATAATAAGTAGTATTTTGTACTATCATTTCCAGGTTGCTCGATTAGACTAAATAAGTAGGCTGCTTCATTAGATTGCCCGATTGATACTGGTTATGATACCTACAGCTAGCTTGTAGTTTGTTTATGTGCACGAGTGTGAAATTATCTGTACATACAAGGACAAAACCGTCTGTGTATAGTAGGAATGAAAGAGGTCAACCGTGTATAACATGGTTGAGCTCAATGATTATTGTACTTGTAGTATATTTCAATTGTCGCATGCGTGCGTCAGGAGAGATATATTGTGTGATAATAACATGTGTAACATCCCATTTTTCCCATACATGTCTAAAGGTACATATTTAACTGTTAGTACGCTTATAACTCGTTCGTTTATGTGATAAAATAAAATAGGGCGTTAGTCTATGTGTAAATGTGTATATATATATATATATATATATATATATATATATATATATATATATATATATATATATATATATATATATATATATATATATACTTGAGAACATACTCATGTATAAGTTTATACATGAGTTTTGATGGTGTTAAGTCATGTGAGACCTTATGATGAAGATTAGATGAATATGAAGCGTGAACGACATGTATAAGTCGCGTAAATCGATAATTGGTTTTAAGTTGTCGAATTGATCAGTCCTAGGTGTTTGCCGCACCGCGATGAGTGTGGTTGCGCCGCGACTTTACACACAGATCAGAGTCAGGAGCCGATCAAAATAGCCATAAATTTATGTTGTATGTCGCGCCGCGGTAAAGGGAGTCGCACCGCGATACTAGGCGCAAACCAAAGTCAGGAGACGACTAAAACAGCTCGAGAAAATAGCGTAACGCCGCGCCGCGACAATTGAGGTCGCACCGCGACCCACTGGGCGAACTGGTTCCCGTTTTTGTTCTTAAAATAAGTGGTTCAAGGGCAAATTCGTCTTTTTACATGTAGATCTGAAGGGAGCATTTAATCTCTACCACTTATCCATTTAATTCATTTTCTTTTCTCTTTTCTTTCCATTTTCTCTCCCAAAACACAAAACCCATTTGAATAAAAGTGAGATTTGAGAGTGAAGAATTGAGAGTTGATCTTTGGAGCAAGAATTAAAGTTGTTCTCCTCGTTCTTGGCTACGAATGGATAGTGTTGGTAAGTCTTAACTCTATGTTTTGAGTTTTAATTAGTTTTATGCTAGGGTTTAGTTCATTTAGAACTTGTAAGACCCATTTGGGGGTAATATGGGTGGATTTGGGTTATACTGATGAAAGGAAACCCTAATTAGCTATAACCTAGGGTTTGGTCTTATGATTTGAGGTTGTAAGTGTTAAATGGTGTTGTTAGTCACTAATACACCTTTTAATTGATGAAAGAAGTGTTAATGGGTAAGTTTGACTCGATTGTGAGTCTAAGTATTTAAAATGGGTCAAATGATTACTAGTTGACCTAATTGGGTGAAATGGGTATGAAATACCCCAAGTTTGTGTTAGTTGAGTTAGTAGACTTTAATTCACTAGCTTTAGTGATTAAAGTTGAGTCTTGGCCATTTATGGGCGGTTTTGGTGTAGTTGAGCCATTTAATGCAAATTGGGCCATTAAATGCTCAAGAGTGAGTAGTGTGGTTAATTCCACTAGTTGTGTATTGAATGTGTACTTATGTATTAGGTACTTTTGACAATGCTAAAAACGAACATATATTTCATAGCATTATTCCTCAAGAAAGACAAGCTTTTAGTTGCAATTGTTCTATTTAAAAGTGATATTCGTTTAAATAATAAAAGGTGAAGACAAAAGACAGATTCGACGAATTGAAGACGCAAAGGTCCAAAAAGCTCAAAAGTACAAAATACAATCAAAGTGGTTCCAATTATTGATAAGAAACGTCTCGAAATTACAAGAGTACAAGATTCAAAACGCAAAGTACAAGATATTAAATTGTACGCAAGGACGTTCGAAAATCCGGAACCGGGACATGAGTCAACTCTCAACGCTCGACGCAACGGACTAAAAATTACGAATCAACTATGCACATAAATATAATATAATATTTAAATAATTCTTAAAATTATTTATATATTATATTTATATTAAAAATCCGTCGGCAAACAAAGAGCCAAAGCTGGGTGAGCTGTAAAATCAAACTCCGCGAGTTGCGGAGTTTGAAGAAGGAAAATGCCGCGAGTCGCGGAGTTTCCCTGGACTCAAATCCCTATAAAAGCAAACGCAGTTTGATCGCAAAAATATCATAATATCAATCTTTCTATCTATATACGTAGTATATATTTATATTTATATTTTAATTTTAATTTTATTTCTAATAATAAGGGTATGTTAGCGAATGTTGTAAGGGTGTAAGTCGAAATTCTGTCCGTGTAACGCTACGCTATTTTTAATCATTGTAAGTTATGTTCAACCTTTTTACATTAATGTCTCGTAGCTAAGTTATTATTATGTTTATTTAATCCGAAGTAATCATGATGTTGGGCTAATTATTAAAATTGGGTAATTGGGCTTTGTACCATAATTAGGGTTTGGACAAAAGAACGACACTTTTGAAAATTAGACTATGGCTATTAATGGACTTTATATTTGTTTAACTAAATGATAATTTGTTAATGTTAATATAAAGATTTACAAATGGACGTCCCTATAAATAACCATATACACTCGATCGGACACGATGGGCGGGGTATTTATATGTACGAATAATCGTTCATTTAACCGGACACGGGAATGGATTAATAGCCACTAGAATTATTAAAACAGGGGTAAAATTATGTACAAGGACACTTGGCATAATTGATAACAAAGTATTAAAACCTTGGGTTACATTCAGTCGACATCCTGGTGTAATTATTAAACAAAGTATTAAAATCTTGTTACAGTTTAAGTCCCCAATTAGTTGGAATATTTGACTTCGGGTATAAGGATAATTTGACGAGGACACTCGCACTTTATATTTATGACTGATGGACTGTTATGGACAAAAACCAGACGGACATATTAAATAATCCAGGACAAAGGACAATTAACCCATGGGCATAAAACTAAAATCAACACGTCAAACATCATGATTACAGAAGTTTAAATAAGCATAATTCTTTTATTTCATATTTAATTTCCTTTATTTTATATTTAATTGCACTTCTAATTATCGCATTTTTATTTATTGTTATTGTATTTAATTGCACTTTTAATTATCGTACTTTTTAATTATCGCAAGTTTATTTTATCGCACTTTTATTATTCGCAATTTCATTATCGTTATTTACTTTACGCTTTAAATTAAGTCTTTTATTTATTTAATATTTTACATTTGGTTTTAACTGCGACTAAAGTTTTAAAATCGACAAACCGGTCATTAAACGGTAAAAACCCCCCTTTATAATAATAATATTACTCATATATATATTTGTATTTTTATAAATTAAACTAATATAGCGTTAAGCTTTGATTAAAAGATTTTCCCTGTGGAACGAACCGGACTTACTAAAAACTACACTACTGTACGATTAGGTACACTGCCTATAAGTGTTGTAGCAAGGTTTAAGTATATCCATTCTCTAAATAAATAAATATCTTGTGTAAAATTGTATCGTATTTAATAGTATTTCCTTATAAAATTTAATAGTATTTTATACCCCTTAGCTTTAACTATCAAGTATTTTTGGCGCCGCTGCCGGGGATCATCTAGCTTAAAAGCCGGAAGCGCAACGCTAATAAATATATATAAAAAAAAAATTATTTTTAGTTTACTTTTATAAAAAGATGTTTTTTTAAAAATACGTTTTAAATATTCGAAACATAAAAAGAAAAACAAAAATATAATATTTTTAAGAGTTTGTTAAATATTTAAGTTTTATAAAGTTTCTTTATTTTTATTTTATAAAAATATAAGTTTTATTTAATATTTTGTTTTTATTTAAAACATAAAATCAAAAACCGAAAAAAAAAATTTATATATAAATCTAGTTTTAAGATTTTTATTTATAAAATTGTAACAAATTTTTATTTCTATTCTAGTTTTTAAAATATAAGTTTTATTTAAATTATATAAATATTTTAATTAAATTAAAAACAGAAAAATAAAAAAAATATATATAAATAAAATTACGTTGAACCTGTCAAACGAAGCAACCTGATCTAAAATTTAAATGCCCGCGACTAGCGGAGTTTTCCTGCCTCGGGTACCGCAAGTCGCGGAGCAGCCCTGACACGGGTACACAGGAACCCTAACAGCATTAATTACGGGATAATTATTATTATTATTAATCCTAAACCCTAATTAGGGTATTTTTATTTAAATATTTAGTTTTAATTAGTTTATTTTGTTTTATTTAATTTTATTTAGTTTAATTAAATTATAAAATTAATAATTTTATAAAATAAATAATATAAAAATAATATTTTTATAAAAATTGTACTTTTTACAACTTTTAGTATATTTTTATATTTTGTCTTTTTTAATTGTTTTAGCGTAATATTTGTGTTTTTCGCTAGTT
The DNA here is from genome assembly GCF_046630445.1 of Rutidosis leptorrhynchoides. Taxonomy (NCBI): domain Eukaryota; kingdom Viridiplantae; phylum Streptophyta; class Magnoliopsida; order Asterales; family Asteraceae; genus Rutidosis; species Rutidosis leptorrhynchoides. The sequence goes on from NC_092333.1 coordinate 90,634,083, forward strand.
TTTAGTTTTAAACTTAATTTTTGCCATAGTTATTTTTATTTATAGATTTTTAGGCTTTGTCGTAAAATCCCTTAAGTGCTTTTTCTTTAGACTAAGATCTAGGTGCTTTAGAATTTTGCGACGCCTTTTTAAATTTTAGTGTTTTTTTTTTTAAGTTATTGCCATTTGGGATATAGTTTTACTTGTAAGCTTTAATATTTTTAGACACCTTTTACCTATGTATCAATTATCATTCCAATTAGTAATCTCAATTTGCGATTATAATTTTAAGTTAGTGATAGTAATAAGGTTGGGTTAGTCGAGTGTTTTTAAGTTCTATAAGTCATTTCTTTTTATTTCTTATTTTTCGACGCCTTTTATTTTTCAACCCTTTTCTTTTTCTTTTTCGACGCACTCTTTTTCTTTCTTATTTCTCCCTATTCTAGTTTTAGGACATAGATTTTTTTTCTACTTCTTATCTAAATTTCTTAAAATTACGAAAATTTATTTTAAGAGGTTAAATTGATAGACATCAAAATTTTCTGGTTCGTAGTAATAGTTGGATTTGTACGTGGACCGGGTTATTGCAGCCAAACAGTCCTCAATTATATTGAGACCAAACGAATCCTGCCCCTCTGCTGCATCTTTTGGCTGTTCGAAACGTGGGCAAAATCAGAAAAGTCTATTAATTGGATAACTTATATAATTTTTCTTTCCTTTTTAAAAACTAATAGGATATTCAGTGAATGCACCGAGCAAGACGTTCACCACCTTTTGTACGTTCACCACCTGTAACTAGATCAAGACATCTAGCTAATATTACCGCCGTTGATTTTTCTTTAGAATCGTCATCCAGTCAACCAAGTACTCCAATTCAAATTTCCGATAATCCATTTTTTGAACCCGACCTCACAATTGAGAATCATGAGAATATTCAGGGTTGATTCATAGATCCTGAACCATTAAATTTTCCTCCGGAACCACCAATCATTCAAACAGAGATTGTTGAGGAACGAACCATTAAATCAGAATCCTCTAGTGATTCCGATTCAACAAATTCAATTATGGAGAATCTAGAACCTTTAAGTATGGAAGACCGAATGAGAGCTAAACGCACAGGCCAAGGTCACGCAATTACTCATCCTGACATTAATGCGCCAGATTATGAAATCAAAGGACAAATTCTACACATGGTGACTAATCAATGCCAATTTAGTGGTGCGCCAAAGGAAGATCCAAATGAACATCTTCGTACCTTTAATAGGATCTGCACACTATTTAAAATCCGAGAAGTGGAGGATGAACAGATATATCTCATGTTATTTCTCTGGACTTTAAAGGGAGAAGCCAAAGATTGGTTGGAATCGTTACCTGAAGGGGCGATCGATACATGGGACGTTTTAGTTGAAAAATTTCTTAAACAATTCTTTCCGGCATCTAAAGCCGTAAGACTTCAAGGAGAAATTGTTACGTTCACACAGAAACCGAATGAAACTCTATATGAGGCGTGTACAAGATTTGGAAAGTTATTAAGAGGATGTCCGCAACATGGTTTAGACACCTGTCAAATAGTACAAATATTCTACCAAGGATGCGACATCACTACAAGAAAAGACATAGATATAGCAGCTGGTGGTTCCATTATGAAGAAAACCGAAACTGATGCTTACAAAATTATTGATAACACTGCTTTCCACTCACATGAGTGGCACCAAGAAAAAGATATCGTTAGATCATCTAAAGCAGCTAGAGCCGATTCTAGCCATGACTTAGATTCCATTTCCGCAAAGATAGATGCTGTCGAGAGACGAATGGAAAAGATGACTAAAGATATCCACTCAATACGAATTAGTTGTGAGCAGTGTGGAGGAGCACATTTGACAAAAGATTGTCTCAGTATTGAATTAACAATAGAACAAAGAGAGAATGTTTCATATCTAAACCAAAGGCCTGGAAATAATTATCAGAATAATTATCAACCGCCAAGACCGATTTACAATCAAAATCAGAATTATAACCGAAATATTCCATACAACAACCAACAAGGTCCTAGCAATCAACAAGTATCCAACAATACTTACAACCAGCAAAGACCTAATTTTCAAAACAAACCACCTCAAACCGATGATAAAAAGCCGAATTTAGAAGATATGATGACGAAGCTAGTTGAAACTCAAACGCAATTTTTCACATCTCAAAAACAAACCAATGAACAAAATGCTCAAGCATTTAGAAATCAACAAGCTTCTATTCAAAACTTGGAACAAGAAGTAAGTAACCTAGCAAGGTTAATAGGTGAAAGAAAACCGGGAAGTCTACCTAGTGATACAAATGCTAACCCCGGAATGAAACAGCTAAAGCCATTACCACAAGAAGTGGTACAACACTTAAACCACCTGAAATACCTGTAACTTCTGATGAAGCTATTCCTACTCTACAAGAACCACAACCTGATCAAGATAAGGAAAAAGAACCGGTAGTTGAAAAGGTTAATGAAGATAACACAGTTAAGGATAAACCTTATGTTAAACCATACCAACCACCACTTCCTTACCCGAGTAAAATGAAGAAAGAGAAACTTGAAGCCGATCAATCCAAATTCTTAGATATGTTTAAACAGATAAATGTAAATCTTCCTTTCATTGATGTGATTTCAAGAATGCCTAGATATGCTAAATTCTTAAAAGATCTGATCACGAATAGAAAGAAAATGGAAGAACTCTCGGCTGTTACTATGAACGCTAATTGTTCAGTAGTGCTGTTGAATAAGATACCAGAAAAATTATCTGATCCAGGAAGTTTCACAATTCCATGTTTTCTGGGTAGTCTTAGTTCAATAGAAGCATTGGCAGACTTAGGTGCTAGTATAAATTTAATGCCGTATTCACTATACGCTAAACTAGACCTTGGAGAATTGAAACCAACAAGAATAAGCATACAACTAGCCGATCGATCAATAAAATATCCTAGAGGGATAATGGAGAACATGCTAGTTAAAGTTGGTACTTTAGTATTTCCAGTAGATTTTGTTGTTCTGGACATGGAAGAAGATTCTCAAGTTCCTCTCATATTAGGAAGACCATTCTTAAACACGGCTAAAGCAATGATAGACGTGTTTGGTAAGAAATTGACCCTAAGTATAGAGGACGAGAGTGTTACCTTTTCAGTTGATAGAGCAATGCAACAACCGCAATATGCAGATGATACATGCTATTATATTCAAACTATAGACTCACATGCAGAATTGTTAGAAGAATTTCCAGAATTACAAGGAACAGGAGAATGTTCTTTAGGAGAAGGTAATGAACCAATTGATGAAGCTGAAATGTTAGCTACACTAATAGCTAATGGATATGAACCAACAACAGAAGAAATTCAAATGCTAAAAGAAGAAGACAGATATCGATATAAATCATCGATAGAAGAACCACCGACATTAGAATTAAAGCCACTTCCAAACCATTTGGAATACGCTTATTTGCATGGTGAATCTGAATTACCTGTAATAATATCGTCTTCTCTTACTGAAAATGAGAAATCATAACTCATTTCTGTGTTGAAAGCTCATAAACCAGCCATTGCATGGAAGATTCATGATATTAAAGGAATAAGTCCTTCGTATTGCAAACATAAAATCCTTATGGAAGAAGGTCATAAAACGTATGTGCAACGCCAACGAAGACTAAATCCGAATATGCAAGATGTAGTAAAAAAAGAAATTATTAAACTGCTAGACGCAGGTCTAATTTATCCAATCTCTGATAGTCCATGGGTAAGCCCAGTTCAATACGTGCCTAAGAAGGGTGGCATGACTGTCATTACAAATGAAAAAAATGAGCTTATTCCTACTAGGATTGTAACAGGATGGCGTGTATGTATTGATTATAGAAAATTAAATGACGCCACCAGAAAAGATCACTTTCCCTTACCTTTTATTGATCAAATGTTGGAAAGATTAGCCAGAAATAGTTACTATTGTTTTCTTGATGGATTTTCCGGATATTTTCAAATTCCAATAGCACCCGAAGATCAAGAGAAAACCACGTTCACGTGCCCTTATGGTACTTTTGCTTACAAACGCATGCCATTTGGACTTTGCAACGCCCCTGCAACCTTTCAAAGATGTATGATGGCGATTTTTCATGACATGATAGAAGAATGCATGGAAGTTTTCATGGATGAATTTTCAGTCTTCGGTGATACATTTGAATCATGTCTAGCTAATCTTGAACGAATGCTGATTAGATGCGAACAATCAAATCTAGTACTTAATTGGGAGAAATGCCATTTCATGGTTAAAGAAGGCATCGTTCTTGGACATAAAATTTCAAAAGAAGGAATTGAAGTGGATAGAGCTAAAGTAGATGTAATTGCTAAACTTCCACATCCCACCAATGTTAGAGGAGTTAAGAGTTTTCTAGGGCATGCCGGTTTTTACCGACGTTTCATAAAAGATTTTTCTAAAATTGCCACTCCTATGAATAAACTCCTAGAAAAGGATGCTCCATTCATCTTTTCAGATGAATGTATCAAATCTTTTAATATTCTTAAAGAGAAACTTACTAATGCGCCGATCATGATAACACCAAATTGGAATCTACCGTTTGAATTAATGTGCGATGCAAGTGATTTTGCAATGGGAGCCGTTTTAGGACAAAGGATTGAAAAACGATTTCAACCCATATATTATGCTAGTAAGACATTACAAGGAGTACAAACGAATTACACAACTACTGAAAAAGAACTCCTTGCTATTGTATTTGCTTTTGACAAATTTCGATCATATCTCGTTCTAGCAAAAACGGTGGTCTATACCGACCATTCTGCTCTCAGATACCTATTTTCAAAACAAGATGCCAAACCAAGATTAATCCGTTGGATCTTACTCTTACAAGAATTTGATATTGAAATCCGAGATAAAAGAGGAGCAGAAAATCTCGCCGCTGATCATCTTTCTCGTCTTGAAAATCCCGAATTAGAAGTTCTAAATGAATCGGCCATACAAGACAACTTTCCTGATGAATATATATTGAAGATAGATTATAATGAAATTCCATTGTTTGTAGACTATGCAAACTATTTAGTATGTGGATTCCTTGAAAAAGGATTATCGTACCAAAAACGAAAGAAATTCTTCAGTGATATAAAACACTATTTCTGGGAAGATCCACATCTATTTAAAAGTTGTCCAGATGGAATAATACGCCTATGTGTATTCGAAGATGAAACTAGTAAAATTTTAAACCATTGTCACACAGGACCAACAGGAGGGCATTATGGGCCTCAACTAACAGCAAGAAAAGTTTATAATGCTGGATTCTATTGAAGGTCATTTTTCTGTCAGCTCTTTGGAACATTTAGAGGCTTCGAAACAACATCATTTTTAATGACAAAATTTTTTGCAAGTCACACGTTTTTGATACGATAGAAGTTTTTGCATTTAATTGGTTGTATTCTAGATTTTGTAATTCTTGAATAAATTGGGTGACATGACTTCAAAATTCTTTTGTAATTTCTAGCGCCTTGCTATTTTTATTTTAATGAAAAAAATTTGGCGTCCTAAAAAACGTCATCGAAACCGATAAATAGATCCGCGTGTGTATTTGATACCGGGTTCCACAAGTTGTATCATGGTACAATTACAACATTACTTGAGAGGTAGCGCTCGGAGACACATATGTTTCAATTTCCTACGGTTGAAGCCACAATAACATTATAGGATGTGTAAGTTTTATGGGGTTTGCCCATAGATGCACCAGATGTCTCCGGCGTATGGGAGAATTTTGATGAATTAAGGTGGGTGACTATTTGGTAAGAATCGCTAGGGTTGGAGCCCGACGAAGAAGAAGTTAGTAATGTTAGACTTAAAATTTGCACTTCGACCGCTTTCTTGAATGATGAACTCTTTAAAGGGGAAGAAGAAAGGTTGTACAAACAAAGAGCTAGAGTTTACATTTTAGCTTTACTTGGTGGCCATTTATTTCCCGATGGCAACAATTACGATGTTTTCGTTGAACCGGCTTTTGGAAATTGAAGACCGTAGCGTAGCGGGTCATTAAAGTTAAGGGAGTGCTGTTATGGTATATATGTATAGAAATTTGTGTCGTACAACAAAATAACGCACTAAAAGGTATACTGAACACTTTTTGTCACCGCAACAACATCAAAGCCTACATAGTATGATACTAAGGGGAAGACATGTCACCAATTGGCCGGATATGCACGCAACTTACATTGCTTTGTGGGATGCCGAGCACAGTCAGTATACGAGGGGATTACTGGAAATGGCACTACTTTAGATTCTTTTCAGTGGTATCGTGCATGTAAGGTACTGAGTATTTGCAAGCCAGCAAACCCATCACTCACCAATCAATATCCTAATTGGAGGGCGCAACAAAGTTTATGTGTAAGTTACATATTTATATATATGGTCCCGTCAATCAAAATTCTTTTATTTTATTATAACTAATTTGCTAGAGGACGTATTTATGGAATTGCGTCAGAGGATTGCCGCAACAACTCAAAGGTGGCCAGAAAGTCAACCCATCATGCAGGATTTTTATGATATTCCACAACAGATTATGAATTATATTATACTCATCATAACCCAGACTTTGTGAAGTATGGTTTGCCAAATTATCAGTTTGCTAGACAAGAACACCATCATGTGGGGAATTTTTCACAACCCTTTTTTCTCCCAACCCCATTTATCTAAATCCCGTTACTCCCACCGTTGTTTCTCCCAACCCCCAATTCTCCCAAACCAGTTTCTCACAAATAAAATATTTCCCAAACCAACCAAGATAATTTATTTGTGGACAATCCTTTTCATTTTACTCCCGAAAATACAACAATAGGTCTAAGACCTCCATACAATCCCCACCCGATACAAAATTTAAGCAGTCCGTCTCATCAAATTAATCCGGATGATGATGATGGAGAAGGGTCATCCGGAAGAGCTTATGAAGTACAAGTTAACCAGAGAGGCTGACCACAGAGAAAAATTACAAGACCAGATTGTGGAACAGGTAGTCATTGATAAATAAAATCACGTGTTTGTTATTTTAATATTTAGGTTTATATTTAATAAAAATTTAATTATGTAATAAAGTCGTTATGATAAAATGTGTTATATATTTTTATAATGTGTATATAATGAAGTCGTTATATATTTAAATATGGGCCATCGATAATAAAGTCGTTATGATAATAATGTTTTTTATAGGGCAAATGGTCCGAAAAGTTAACCTAAGTTATCAAATTTGACAATCAAGGTAACCCCCAATTTGGCTAAGCCTGAAAAGGATTGCAATTTAAATTTTGCTCACAAAAAGGATTGCGTGTTCAAATTTTTTAAAATTGAGGTGACTTTTTTGCTCTGTTGGTCCTTCAATTATACACGAAATTGCAATCCGAGTCCCTCAAGTTTTTTTTTGGATTTTCAAGTCCTTAAAATTGCAAAATTTTACAATTCAAGTCCCTCCGTCAGTTTTCCGTCTAAATTAGCCGTTAACCCTTGACATGTGCCATGCATGTGAAGGTAAAATCGTCTTTTTACTCTTTTCTTCGACTTTTTTGCTTCGTTGGTCCTTCGTTTATAGACAAAAAATTTTCTTTCTTCTTTTTTATTTTAAATAAATAAAACCACTTTTCTATTAAAACATCACAAAATCAAATCTAAATCACAAACGCCTACCGATTTCATTTCATTATTACTCAAATTCACATCAGATTACAAAAAACTAAATCAAAACATTACAAATTTATCTCTAAAAATTCTACAGTACTCGTTCTTCCTTATCTTCATGAGTTCAAAATTGTAAAATCAACACTTGATGATTCTAGACACAATCATAGTTTCAGATTCGTGATCTACAACAGAAAAAGAAACTTCGTCATCATTCATATCAGTTTAACAATTTCGAATTCAAGGAGAATTGGATCGTGTTCTTCATTCATCGAAAACTCAAACTGTTTTAGTCTCTGGATCAATGTGGAAGGACTTAAAAATACTACAAACGCAGATTTGTTGGAAATATTCAATTGAACGTTCATGTAAAGTTATAGCTTCCAATTCAAAGAATTGATCTCGAATTTTGAAGTCAAAGGCCCGGATTCAAAAGTAAACTGTATTGTTCAAGATCAAATTCGAGTGATACAGGTTATTTCAGACAATGAACTTGATTTTCGAGTGTTAGAAAATGAATTTAGAATAGTTTTCATTAAGGATTTATTGCCTGAAAACAAGTAGATCATGAATTTCGATTTTGTGTTCATAAGTTAAGTTCACCCCTGTTCAAGTTGGTTATTTATATTCAGTTATCGATTAAAACGGATCAATTGGTTGAAAAAGTTTATTCCTTGTTTAATACAATTTGATAAAGGAGTGACTAAACAAATTCTTGTTCAAGATGATGATGGGTACGTAGTAGGTTGATAACGTTCTTCAAGTTTTCCACAAATTTAAGAAAATAATTTCTTGTGAAAGAGAGTGTTAACATTTGATTTTGATTTTATTCCCGTGTACTTTGTAACCTTTGTGTTTATTTCGACTCATACTATTCTCAAGTATGAGTCCTCTTTGTACCTTTAATTCATACGGAGTATATATATAATATATTATGCTTGGCCAAAAAAAAAAAAGCTTATGGAATCGGATTGCAATTTTGTCTATAAACGAAGGACCAACGTACCAAAAAAGTCGAAGAAAAGAGTAAAAAGACGATTTTACCCTCACATGCATGGCGCATGTCAAGGGTTAATGGCTAATTTAGACGTCAAACTGACGAAGGGACTCGGATTGCAAAATTTTGCAATTTTAAGGACTCGAAAATCCAAAAAAAACTTGAGGGACTCGGATTGCAATTTCGTGTATAATTGAAGGACCAACGGAGCAAAAAAGTCAATTGAGGTAATACACAATGAACACAAAATCTAAAATCAAGAATTACTTCAAATTGAGACTTGAAACATATTCCAAGAGATTCGATTATCATTTTTTGTGAAGCAACTAGATTCAAAACATCATGAAAAACAATGAATTGAGACGAACAATCATCGAATCTTCATATGAGCTTCAAACTTTCAAATCGGGATGTAAGTTGTTTAAGATGTTACTTCCTTCATAAAAAGTGCTTAAAATCATTATTAGAATACTCGACATCCATTAAAACAAGCCGAAACATCCTACAATCATCCAAATTGAACACACAATTGATAATGCTAAAAATGAACATATATTTCATAGCATTATTCCTCAAGAAAGACAAGCTTTTAGTTGCAATTGTTCTATTTACAAGTGATATTCGTTTAAATAATAAAAGGTGAAGACAAAAGACATATTCGACGAATTGAAGACGCAAACGACCAAAAAGCTCAAAAGTACAAAATACAATCAAAGAGGTTCCAATTATTGATAAGAAACGTCTCGAAATTACAAGAGTACAATATTCAAAACGCAAAGTACAAGATATTAAATTGTACGCAAGGACGTTCGAAAATCCGGAACCGGGACCAGAGTCAACTCTCAACGCTCGATTCAACGGACTAAAAATTACAAGTCAACTATGCACATAAATATAATATAATATTTAAATAATTCTTATAATTATTTATATATTATATTAATAATAAAAATCCGTCGGCAAGAAAGACTCCAAAGTTGGAGAGCTGGAATTTCAAACTCCGCGACTCGTGGAGTTTGAAGGTAGAAAAAGCCGCGAGTCGCGGAGACCCCCTGAACTCAATTCCCTATACAAGCAAACGAATTCTGATCATTTTATATATCCAATATATATCAATATCTCTATCTATATACGTAATATTTATATTTATAATTTATATTTTAATTTTAATTTTAATTTTAATCCTAATAATAAGGGTATGTTAGCGAATGTTGTAAGGGTGTAAGTCGAAATTCTGTCCGTGTAACGCTACGCTATTTTTAATCATTGTAAGTTATGTTCAACCTTTTTAATTTAATGTCTCGTAGCTAAGTTATTATTATGCTTATTTAAAATGAAGTAATCATGATGTTGGACTAATTACTAAAATTGGGTAATTGGGCTTTGTACCATAATTGGGGTTTGGACAAAAGAACGACACTTGTGAAAATTAGACTATGGGCTATTAATGGGCTTTATATTTGTTTAACTAAATGATAGTTTGTTAATTTTAATATAAAGATTTACAATTGGACGTCCCTATAAATAACCATATACACTCGATCGGACACGATGGGCGGGATATTTATATGTACGAATAATCGTTCATTTAACCGGACACGGGAATGGATTAATAGCCACTAGAATTATTAAAACAGGGGTGAAATTATGTACAAGGACACTTGGCATAATTGTTAACAAAGTATTAAAACCTTGGGTTACACTCAGTCGACATCCTGGTGTAATTATTAAACAAAGTATTAAAATCTTGTTACAGTTTAAGTCCCCAAATTAGTTGGAATATTTAACTTCGGGTATAAGGATAATTTGACGAGGACACTCGCACTTTATATTTATGACTGATGGACTGTTATGGACAAAAACCAGACGGACATATTAAATAATCCAGGACAAAGGACAATTAACCCATGGGCATAAAACTAAAATCAACACGTCAAACATCATGATTACGGAAGTTTAAATAAGCATAATTATTTTATTTCATATTTAATTTCCTTTAATTTTATATTTAATTGCACTTCTAATTATCGCATTTTTATTTGTATTGTATTTAATTGCACTTTTAATTATCGTACTTTTTAATTATCGCAAGTTTATTTTATCGCACTTTTATTATTCGCAATTTCATTATCGTTATTTACTTTATGCTTTAAATTAAGTCTTTTATTTATTTAATATTTTACATTTTGTTTTAACTGCGACTAAAGTTTTAAAATCGACAAACCGGTAATTAAATGGTAAAAACCTCCCTTTATAATAATAATATTACTTATATATATATTTGTATTTTTATAAAAGTAAACTAATATAGCGTTAAGCTTTGTTTAAAGATTTTCCCTGTGGAACGAACCGGACTTACTAAAAACTACACTACTGTACGATTAGGTACACTGCCTATAAGTGTTGTAGCAAGGTTTAAGTATATCCATTCTATAAATAAATTAATATCTTGTGTAAAATTGTATCGTATTTAATAGTATTTCCTTGTAAAATTTAATAGTATTTTATACCCCTTAGCTTTAACATCAAGTATTTTTGGCGCCGCTGCCGGGGACAATCTAGCTTAAAAGCCGGAAGCGTAACGCTCAATTTAAAAAAAAAAAAATTATTTTTAGTTTACTTTTATTAAAATTCACTTTTGTAAAAATACGTTTTTAATTATTCGAAAACATAAAAAGAAAAACAAAAATATAAATATTTTTAAGAATTTGTTAAATATTTAAGTTTTGTAAAGTTTCTTTATTTTTATTTTATAAAAATATAAGTTTTATTTAAATATTTTGTTTTTATTAAAAAAAAAACGCGTCGAATTTTAATCAACCTGTCATCTGAAAATTGAAACCCCGCGACTCGCGGAGTTTGCAGCTTCGAATACCGCGACTCGCGGAGACACTCTGACACGCCGACAGAAACCCTAATCAGGCATTAAATACGGGGTAATTATTAATTATTATTATTATTAACCCTACTTACTTATTATTATTATAATTAGTTTTAAGTTTCTTTTTATTTAATTTATATATTTAGTTAAATTAGTTTAATTAATGTAAAATTACTAGTTTTAATAAATAAATAATATAAAAATAATATTTTTATAAAAATTGTACTTTTTACAACTTTTTGCATATTTTTATATTTTCTCCCTTTTTAATTGTTTTAGCGTAATATTTGTATTTTTCGTTAATTTTTAGTTTTAAACTAAGTTTTTTACCGGTTATGCCTTCGGATTGGTCCAAGTTTTCCTCTAGGACAGCAGTTGAGGGCGGTTTATGCTACTGCGGAAAATGATCGCGTGGGTGGTTTAGTCCCTCTGGGTAATCCCATATGGCCTAATAAAAAAAAACTTAGGACAAACTGGATTTTACAAATGCTCTTATACTAGTTTTATAAATTTTTTTTGTTTTCTGTTTTTGTAAAAAGCTTTACTGTTTAGGCAAATAATTCCTTTAATTATCGAAGATGAGATATAACTCCTAAGTTGGCAAAAATTAGATTGACTTAGACATTTTGATCATTTGTTTCATATTGAAACCAACAAGTGTTTGGTCGACTGCTCGTTGTGGCGGTAAACTCATTTTCTTTACGTGTTTACAATAGTACCTATGAAACCATTACATAAATGCACCACGAAAGCGTATATTGTTGACGAAAGTACATACAAAAGGTGTCATGCGTTGTACCACAACTCCAGCTCAAAACATACCAGAAGCTGTCAGAGTCACCAAGATCTATATAAAAGTATGACACCTGCATTTATCCACATCAGTAAAAATAAGAGAGCGTATGAATTGTTTATATTTATATTCATTGATGACAAAATATACATGTACTAACCACAAATTTTATGCAATTAAAAAAAGAGATATGATGTGAAAAACACACTCTATATGTTTTGGGATATGATCTGATTACATTATACTACACAACTGACAAAAATAATAGTTCACAATGATTCACATATCCGCATGCCTATGCGGAATACACATCTAAGTCCTGACCTGCATACTAGATAATACAATATATATATGCTAATAACGAAACAAGGGTATAGCCATGCTCTCTATGTGCCTATACCATTGGATGAGTCCTTTTCTGAATTGGTCAAACGCTTACCTTGTTCACCAAGCAAAACGATAGGACCAAACCTTTATTTGGTTTCCTTAATTAATGTAAGTTGGTTATGGAATGGATTATATAATCCTATTCAAACCCTAATTGCTAGCCTATAAATACAAGGCTCTAAAACCCTGAGAGGGACCACGTTTTCGTACGTAACATAAGCATAATACATAAGAATAAGCATTCTTGCAATCACCACGATCATCTAAGACTTTCAGGTATGTTCCACGAACTTGAATCCTTCATGTCTTATGGCCACTCAACCTCGTATGCTAGGTTGTTGGTGGAATTATGTTTGGCCGCCCTACCAGAATCGGTACGATTTCAGTGTCGGTTATCCACGACTATTTTCGAAGGTTCGAATCTCGTTTGTCCTTAAACCTTATCATTGCACTCAAGCGTATGTTCACCCTAACCCTGTGAAAATATGCTTGATCAATTGGAGCCATCCGTGAGATCGATTATAGAACAAATATATTGGAATAGACGTTATTATGGTTCATTATACAAATTTCCTAAAAAACTTTTTGTTTAATTAATCGGTTAATTTCAAGTTTCTTAACAAAATTTTCATATCATCATCAATTGCTGGAGGTAGTGAAAGTTCACAATCACCTGAAACACTTTCGGATTCGCCTAGTGGGACATGCTTTCATACGCCTGTGAACACAACAAAAACCCAACCAACACCGGCGACACCGGGCAAGGTTACAAAACCTCCAGCAAGCTCAAATATTGGATCTAAGCAGTAAATACTCAACAAGGTTCGGGAAAGCAAGTCAAACCTAGGGCTCAGTCACCCAATACTGGTGGGATGCAAAGATATTGGGAATATACACCTGATAAGCGTTTTCCCCCATTCTCGAAGGTGAGCTCAAGTTTCACCCCGTATCCTGAAGTCAGGCCAACAAATTCAAGCTTTGGGTCACCAACGTAAACTGTTTCTGCAGGCTATAAAGTGCAAATTACCTATGTAGGAACTATGCCAATTTTCACAAAATAGAACTGGAAACCCTGATACATCGGGTTACGCTTGTGATTGCTCGGGAAGCAATACGCAAGATGGGTCTGAGAAACCTAGATGGTTCAGTTATAACACTTAGCTCGTAGTATGCATCAACGACTTATGGGAAACGACCCGTCAAAGTACACTTGACGACCATCGTTATCTTGGTCCCACAGCTTGATCATAACTCTATATGAATTTAATAAATAACCTTGCATTCTTTATTTAAAAATGATTTCCTATAAAGGAAATCTACCAAAATATGTAAGTTTAGAAAAACCATACATTACTACTTAACCAAAAGTTGACCAAACAAAGTCAACAACATCGACTATTAAATGTATCAAAATAGAATGCAAGTTAGTTTTTAACAAAAGCTGCCATCATAAATATGCAGACTCTCTAGGTACAGCGGAAGCAATCAATCATGAACCTGAGAATAAAACACGCGAGTAACTGTCAACAAAAATGTTGAGTGAATTATAGGTTTAATATTTCAAACAATATCTAATTTAAACCATAAAAATTTATGTTTGAAAACATAAAAACTCCTTTTTGGACCACAAAATTATATGCTAGAAAACATATAAAATCATTATTCCATTTTCCGTGAGCCACCTGATAACCACTTAACCATTTATTCACCCTTGCCAAACACAATAAATAATATACACCGAACAAGTGTATCTTCAACTAAATACGAAGTACTAAACATTCCGATTATAAATTGCTAGCGCGACTAGCTCGAAATGGGGTTGTCAAACCCGATAGATCTATCTGTAGGATTCGCGTTCACTAGTAGAAACCAGTGATTACAGTTACCAGACTAGGGAATATTTTTATTCAACTCACAATGAATAATTTAAACCAACTTCCACTTGTGTCCAAAATATAAATAAATTGCATGTATTCTCATCCCAAAAGATTTAAAATAGAAAAATGAGACTATAACTCACCTTAAAGCAAATGAAGTAACCACACAATAATGCGAACAGCAAACGAAGTAAAGTGATCAGGAATGATCACAACGCCGACCTATAAATAAAGCAGGTTGATATAAATAACTAACTTAGGTCAAGTCTTAGTATGATAGCTATTTTACATGTTGCAAGTAGACATAGAACAACACTCAACATGCATCGGTTTGATCGGAACAGCGTACGGACACACACTTTCTATTTTTAGAAAGTTTCTATTTTTAGCAGGTTTCCATTTTTGGAAAGTTTCTATTTTTGGAAAGTTTCTATTTTAGGAAAGTTTTCAAATTTAGAAAGTTGCTATTTTTGGAAAGTTTATAAGTTAGGAAAGTTTCCTTAATTAGAAAGTCAACAAAAGTCAACTGAAAGTCAAAGTCAACCGAAAGTCAACTCAAAAGTCAACCTTGGTCAAACATAGTCAACATTAGTTTTTAAAGTGTAAGTTGTAATAATAATATAAGTTATAATGTTAATTAAAGTTAAATATGTTTAATTATGTTATAACATAAGTTTAATTAAATTAAAATAAATTATTAAAGTTAACATAAGTTTAAATGATATAATTAATATAACATAAGTATTTAATTAATTAATTAAATATTAATCATAATATAAGTATTATTAATTAATAATAAATTTTAAGTGATATCATAAGTATCATTAATTAATAATGAATTATTAATCATATCATAAGTTTCTAATTTTAATTATTAAATCATAAGTATTTAATAATTAAATTATAATTAAATAATAACTAAGCCTTATAATAATTAAATAATTAATTAATCCTTATTATAAGTCTTATTATAATAATCTCATAATATAAGTTTAATACTTACCATAAGTATTTTTCATTGATAATAAAAGTATTATTAATCATAAGTTTAATTAAATGTTTAATTAAATCATAAGTAATTAATAAATGATATAATAAATATATATCATAAGTCTTAAATTAAATTAATTACTTTTTATATCATAAGTAATTTATTAATAATGAAAGTCATTATTTTTATTATAAGTCATAATTAATAACCATAAGTTTTAATTAAAAGTTCATCGGGTCATAACTTGAGCCCCGGGAATCAGTTTTCGGCGAGTCTTATATATATCTTCGCCTAACCAACTCACCCGAAACCTTAGTGTGCTTAAGAACACCCCAAGAACAGCAAACAAGTCGTGACTTACAGCCACTAATCAGTTTGGATCTTTAATCCGCTCAAAAACGTGTTTTAGTCATAAAGGGTGATCCGTGGCTCGGATTTCGATAACCCGAACATGAAAGTTCATCACATCATCAATCCTAACACACTAGTACACCCTAAAGACTCCAAAAGTGGTCAAAAAGTCAGACCAAACCTGGAACAATTCGTTTTCACAATTTAATTCCAACAAACACCATTTTAATCATATCTAGAGCTCCGGGAATCGAAATGACATGAATCCGGAGTCTAAAATTAATTTCATGATGAGAGGAACTCATCTAGACACTTTAATTTCACTTTTATAACAGTTATGTTTACAGAAATGATCAAACAAGCTGCTGTCCTAAATTTATCAAACCGAAAACATGAATTAACGAGCATTTCTACGCATACAATCAACAATACAATAACATATAAGAATTATACTATCAAAATAACATCAAAAAAACATAAAAATTAAAGAAAAATTGAAAAGCTAGGGTTAGGGTTTATACCCTAATCAAGAATCAAGAGATGTTAACTTGTAGAGAAGAACGTGTAGAATCCGATTATGCAATTGATTTGATGATCCAAGCAAGATTAGATGAAGATGATGATGTATTTTGATGGTGGTGGAAACGTCCTAGGCTATGGAGAAAGAAAGAGATGAAGAAAATTAAAAATGAAATGAGATAGGTTAAGGAAAATTGAAAAGTGTAAGTATTATCCCAAAATGAAGCAAAATGTGGATATACCCCCTTCCCCCTTGAATGGTTCGGCCAAAAACAGAATGGGGTGGGCCCCACATGTCCCATAATGATATTTGATAAATTTCTTGTGGCCCGAACGCCCGATCGAAGCCCGAAATGCGAAAACGCTACTACGCGATTGAAAATTCGGAGAGATAACAAATACGCGACGAAAAATATATATAAATACTATATATAAAAATATGACATTAAAATATCATATTTAAAATAATTAGGACTTAAAAATCCCAAAAGCTTGACCGTTGGTTTGAAAAGCGAAAAGATTCGCCAGATATAAATCCGCGACACGTAGAAACGTATAACTTAAAATATGAATACAAATATTCACATAGCACATAATAATTAATATATTATTACAAAAATAATAATAATAATATAGGTCATAGAAATGACGTGGCACGAATAACAGTTAACGGTCGTTAAATAATTAACGGTAAAAGATAACGGAAAAAGTAGGGTCGTGACAGTACCTTCCCGTTACGGAAATTTCGTCCCGAAATTTAAGCAGGTGCAGGGGTTGACTCAGCATCTGGGAACAAATGCGGGTACCTCTGCTTCATCTGATCTTCACGCTTCCTAGTGAACTCGGGACCGCGTCTGGCGTTCCATCTAACTCGAACAATAGGAATTCTACTCTGCTTAAGAGTCTTAACCTCTCGATCCATAATTTCAACAGGTTCCTCAATAACATGTAGTTGCTTATCAACATGAAGTTCCTCCAGAGGAATGGTTTTATCGGCCGCCAAACACTTCTTTAAATTCGATACATGAAAAACATCATGAACATCACTGAGTTCTTGTGACAATTCCAAACGATAAGCCACGAGTCCAACTCTCTCAATAATCTCAAATGGTCCAACAAAACGAGGATTCAACTTTCCCCTTTTACCAAATCGTACCACACCCTTCCAAGGTGATACCTTCAACATAACACGGTCACCAACCTAAAACTCAATATCGTTCCTTCTCTAATTGGCATAGCTCTTTTGCCGACTTCTGGCGGTTCTCAATCTTTCCTTAATCTGTACAATCTTCTCGGTAGTCTCATGAATAATCTCTGGGCCTGTGAGTTGAGCATCCCCAACCTCATTCCAACAGACAGGAGACCTACACTTTCTACCATACAGAGCTTCAAACGGTGCAACTTTAATACTTGCGTGATAACTGTTGTTATAAGAAAATTCATCCAACAACAAGCATCTATCCCAACCATTACCAAAATCAATTACGCATGCCCTCAACATGTCTTCCAACGTTTGGATAGTCCTTTCACTCTGACCATCCGAATGTGGATGATAAGCGGTGCTCATATCCAATTTAGTTCCTAAAGCATCTTGTAAGGACTGCCAAAACCTCGATGTAAATCGACTATCTCGGTCCGAAATAGTCGATACCGGAACACCATGTCTCGAAACAATCTCCTTCAAATATAAATGAGTAATCTCCTTCATTGAATCTGCTTCCTTAATTGGCAAGAAATGAGTTGACTTAGTGAGTCGGTCAATAATCACCCAAATGGTATCATAACCACCCACAACTCTCGGTAACTTCGTAATAAAGCCCATCGTAATACCTTCCCACTTCCACTCGGGAATTTCGGATTGCACCAGAAGTTCCGGACAGTTTCTGATGCTCAACTTTGACCTTAGCACAGGTCAACCACTTAGCCACATAAGTAGCCACATCAGCTTTCAAGTTAGGCCACCAGTATAGCTCCTTAAGATCATGATACATCTTTCCTGAGCCAGGATGAATAGAGTACCTAGACTTATGAGCCTCATCCAACACAAGTTGTCGCAGATCACCAATCTTCGGAACCCAAAGACATCCCGCAAAAATACCGAGTGCCATCGGTTCGTACCTCAAACTGTTTAATCAAGCCTCTGACCTTCCCGTTACGGAATTCTCCTCCATCAAGGCTTCTTGTTGAGCTGCAATAATACGCCTTGCGAGGTTTGTTTGAATGGTCATGTTCAAGGCTCTAAACCTGCGAGGTTCAATTCTCTCTTTTTGACTTAACGCATCGGCTACAACATTGGCCTTTCACGGATGATATAAAAGTTCACAATCATAATCATTCAACATCTCAATCCATCTTCGTTGCCTCATATTCAACCGTTTCTGATCAAGGATATGTTGAAGACTTTTGTGATCGGTGTACACAGTACTTTTGACCCCATAAAGACAATGTCTCCAAATCTTAAGCTCAAACACAACAGCCCCCAACTCTAAATCATGGGTTGTATAATTCTGCTCGTGAATCTTCAACTGATGTGACACGTGCGCAATAACTTTCTTTCATTGCATCAAAACACAACCAAAGCCTTGGCGTGAAGCATCTCAATAAACAACAAAATCATCATTACCCTCAGGTAGTGACAATATCGGAGCGGTAGTCAACTTCTTCTTCAAAATTTGAAAAGCAGTCTCTTGTTCATCCTTCCACTCATACTTCTTCCCCTTGTGCGTTAAAGCAGTCAGAGGTTTCTCTATACGAGATAAATCTTGAATGAACCTTCTATAGTAACCTGCCAACCCTAAAAATTGGCGAATCTGAGTAGGAGTCTTTGGAATATCCCACTTCTCAATTGCCTCAATCTTGGCAGGATCAACTTGTATACCTTGTTTACTAACAACATGTCCAAGGAATTGAACTTCTCTTAACAAGAAAGAACACTTAGAGAACTTAGCGTACAACTCTTCTTTCCTCAACAAATCAAGCACCAACTTCAAATGTTCTTCATGCTCTTTATCACTCTTAGAATAAATAAGGATGTCGTCGATGAAAATGATAACAAATCTGTCCAGATATGGTCTACACACACGGTTCATGAGGTCCATGAACACAGCATGTGCGTTAGTCAATCCGAACGGCATAACAAGAAATTCGTAGTGACCATAACAGGTGCGAAAATCAGTTTTCAAAACATCAGATTCTTTAATACGCAACTGATGATAGCCGGAATGAAGATCGATTTTAGAATAAACAGATGAACCTTGAAGTTTATCGAACAGATCTTCAATTCGAGGTAGAGGGTAACGGTTTTTAATAGTAAGCTTGTTCAATTCACGATAATCAATGCACAAACGAAACTAACCATCTTTCTTCTTAACAAACAGGACAGGAGCTCCCCAAGGGGACGTATAAGGACAAATGAGGTATAGTTGCAGCTAACAAAGGAAGAAGTATAGAGAGTAACAATATCAGTGGTAACGATGTTTAAGACAATTCCTTCAAAGGGAATAACGAGGATCATGAACTTCAAAGTAAATTTTCATTACATTTTCGAAAGGAAGACGTACAAAAGGTGTGATCTTTCAACGACAGTGAATTTCCTCACACAATGAGCGAGTCAATCTAGGATTTATCCTTACTCTTCAATTCATATGCGGATGAAAGAAAACGTGAATCGTGGACTATAAAGAATAGTCGACTCCAGGTGAGATGAATCTCCAAAAATGATTTCGTGCACCTCAAGGTATTGAATCATAGGGTTGATGTTGCGGTTGACAGCGAATATTGAGAGTAGAAACTCCTCAAACGGTCTAGTGTAATATATATCCATGATACCCACTATAACAACAGTTGGGGTAGAAACTCACCTAGTGCCTTTTCTACAATAGGGTGACCACCGAGTGTACCCTAGAAAATTGATTTTTTGGTCCGCGTTTCGGCCATGTCCAACCATAAGAGGGAAAAGTTTATGAGCGCAAAGACTTTCCAATAAATTTTATAAAACCGGCATCCAAAGTGGTGTAAGAGTTTCTATCAATGAACTTAATGGTAAGTTTCATCCTTAAATAGGGGATGACAAGAACTGGGATCCAAACACTCTGTAGAGTAATGCGAAAATTTGATAAAATCAATCAAAGGAGTTTTGAAAAAGCTTTAAACGTTTGGCGTGACAACATAAACAGAACGAAGTTATTAGTAAATTTAGAAGTATGTACAACGTGTACCATTTTATATAAAACAAATTGACTTAGTCAAACAGCTCAATAAATGAGTGGTTTTAAAATAATTTTGAAGGTATGATTTAGTATATACTAGCCAAAATAGGTAAGGGTAAATTTATTCATTTGAATCCATACGTACATATATGATTTTATTTATTGTATACGTGACAAAAATATTTCATTACTTCCATTCGCCCATAAATCTCGTGAGAACCGCCCAATTAAACAAATGTGTAAAACTCCCGATGATAAACAGAGTATCTGTATTTCAGAGGTTACAAGTTGAAGTAAGATCGTGAAAGATCGAGTAAATGACTTGAATCGTCATGACTTGAATCGTCGTGCGACATTTGACCAACAAATGTTACGAGGTCATGAAAACCAATGAGTTAAATGTTATTTTGACTATTATCAGGACAGAAGTCCTTGGGCCAAAACTGTTCCCGAGCGAAGCAGTTGCTAACAAGCGAGTTATGTAGGATAGGGCATGAGATAGATAATCTGGTTAAAACGAGCTTCTCGTATATCAACAAATAAGATAATGAATATCTTCCCTACCCATGTAATACATCGGAATTTCTGAATGAGTAGTGTAAAAATTTTCTTTGACTCGCTTTCTATTCCTCATGTCACAATATTGGGACTTCTTTATGAATTAACATAATATAATCACGTTGGCCTGACGCCATTATATTTCACTAATTCGTAGTTCCATTCCAATAGCACTACATGAGGTCAGGATACGCGATCAACCTCGGATTTCCAAACAATTTCTCTAAAACATTTTCTTAAACAATGTGCTAAGGATAGCACAAGAGACAAAACATCATAAGTAACAAATAAGAGTGACGATGACATAGAAATGTCTTCGAAGTACCAAAAATCTCTAAAAGTCAAGAATGACGTTTTCCGGTTTAAAAACCAAAGCACATAGGCATAACGGCACAAAGGCACGTAATATAACAAGAATGTTATATACCTAAACATAATAGCTGACATTGAAATGCCGAGCATTTAGAAGTCAAGAATGACATCTCGCGTAAGATAACTCAAACGTTATATATACATAACCATAATAGATGACATAGAAATGTCGAGAATTTCAGAAGTCAAGAATGACATCCCTCGGTCTCACTACCCGAGGTGTTCTTATAAGGATAAGTTCGCATGAGTCGAAGAATACATTTAAATCGGTATGGGAGTTCCTCCCGGATTCAGAACATAATAGAGACGTATGTATGATAACAATATACATAACAATACGATACAAATAATCACATATAACAATATATTATAGGCCGGGCTGTAGACTAGACTCACTAATGCACCCTATTGACTCGGGTAATGACATCAATGCAGCCTAATTCCCTACAACCAGAGCTCTGATACCAACTGAAACGACCCGTCAAAGTACACTTGACGACCATCATTATCTTGGTCCCACAGCTTGATCATAACTCTATATGAATTTAATAAATAACTTTGCATTCTTTATTTAAAAATGATTTCCTATAAAGGAAATCTATCAAAGTATGTAAGTTTAGAAAAACCATACATTATTACTTAACCAAAAGTTGACCAAACAAAGTCAAAAACATCTACTATTAAATGTATCAAAATAGAATGCAAGTTAGTGTTTAACAAAAGCTGCCGTCATAAATATGCTGACTCTCTAGGCACAGCGGAAGCAATCAATAATGAACCTGAGAATAAAACAGGCGAGTAACTGTCAACAAAAATGTTGAGTGAATTATAGGTTTAATATTGCAAACAATATCTAATTTAAACCATAAAAATTTATGTTTGAAAACATAAAAACTCCTTTTTGGACCACAAAATTATATGCTAGAAAACATATAAAATCATTATTTCATTTTCCGTGAGCCACCTGGTAACCACTTAACCATTTATTTACCCTTGCCAAACACAATAAATAATATTCACCGAACAAGTGTATCTTCAACTAAATACGAAGTACTAAACATTCTGATTATAAATTGCTAGCGCGACTAGCTCGAAATGGGGTTGTCAAACCCGATAGATCTATCCGTAGGATTCGCGTTCACCAGTAGAAACCAGTGATTACAGTTACCAGACTAGGGAATATTTTTGTTCAACTCACAATGAATAATTTAAACCAACTTCCACTTGTGTCCAAAATATAAATAAATTGCATGTATTCTCATCCCAAAAGATTTAAAATAGAAAAATGAGACTATAACTCACCTTAAAGCAAACGAAGTAACCACACAATAATGCGAACATCAAATGAAGTAAAGTGATCAGGAATGATCACAACGCCGACCTATAAATAAAGCAGGTCGATATAAATAACTAACTTAGGTCAAGTCTTAGTATGATAGCTATTTTACATGTTGTAAGTAGACATAGAACAACACTCAACATGCATCGGTTTGATCGGAACAGCGTACGGACACACACTTTCTATTTTTAGAAAGTTTCTATTTTTAGCAGGTTTTCATTTTTGTAAAGTTTCTATTTTTGGAAAGTTTCTATTTTAGGAAAGTTTCCAAATTTAGAAAGTTGCTATTTTTGGAAAGTTTATAAGTTAGGAAAGTTTCCTTAATTAGAAAGTCAATAAAAGTCAACTGAAAGTCAAAGTCAACCGAAAGTCAACTCAAAAGTCAACATTGGTCAAACATAGTCAACATTAGTTTTTAAAGTGTAAGTTGTAATAATAATATAAGTTATAATGTTAATTAAAGTTAAATATGTATAATTATGTTATAACATATGTTTAATTAAATTAAAATGAATTATTAAAGTTAACATAAGTTTAAATGATATAATTAATATAACATAAGTATTTAATTAATTAATTAAATATTAATCATAATATAAGTATTATTAATTAATAATAAATTTTAAGTCATATCATAAGTATAATTAATTAATAATGAATTATTAATCATATCATAAGTTTCTAATTTTAATTATTAAATCATAAGTATTTAATAATTAAATTATAATTAAATAATAACTAAGCCTTATAATAATTAAATAATTAATTAATCCTTATTATAAGTCTTATTATAATAATCTCATAATATAAGTTTAATACTTACCATAAGTATTTTTTATTGATAATAAAAGTATTATTAATCATAAGTTTAATTAAATGTTTAATTAAATCATAAGTAATTAATAAATGATATAATAAATATATATCATAAGTCTTAAACTAAATTAACTACTTTTTATATCATAAGTAATTTATTAATAATGAAAGTCATTATATTTATTATAAGTCATAATTAATAACCATAAGTTTTAATTAAAAGTTCATCGGGTCATAACTTGAGCCCCGTGAATCAGTTTTCGGCGAGTCTTATATATATTTTCGCCTAACCAACTCACCCGAAACCTTAGTGTGCTCAAGCACACCCCAAGAACAGAAAACAAGTCGTAACTTACAGCCACTAATCAGTTTGGATCTTTAATCCGCTCAAAAACGCGTTTTAGTCATAACGGGTGATCCGTGGCTCGAATTTCGATGACCCGAACATGAAAGTTCATCACATCATCAATCCTAACACACTAGTACACCCTAAAGACTCCAAAAGTGGTCACAAAGTCGGACCAAACCTGGAACAATTCGTTTTCACAATTTAATTCCAACAAACACCATTTTAATCATATCTAGAGCTCCGGGAATCGAAATGACATGAATCCGGAGTCTAAAATTAATGTCTTGATGAGAGGAACTCATCTAGACACTTTAATTTCACTTTTATAACAGTTATGTTTACAGAAATGATCAAACAAGCTGCTGTCCCAAATTTATCAAACCGAAAACATGAATTAACGAGCATTTCTACGCATACAATCAACAATACAATAACATATAAGAATCATACTATCAAAATAACCTCAAAAAACAGAAAAATTAAAGAAAAATTGAAAAGCTAGGGTTAGGGTTTATACCCTAATCAAGAATCAAGAGATGTTAACTTGTAGAGAAGAACGTGTAGAATCCGATTATGCAATTGATTTGATGATCCAAGCAAGATTAGATGAAGATGATGATGTATTTTGATGGTGGTGGTGACGGCCTAGTCTAGGGAGAAAGAAAGATATGGAGAAAATTAAAAATGAAATGAGATAGGTTAAGGAAAATTGAAAAGTGTAAGTATTATCCCAAAATGAAGCAAAATGTGGATATACCCCCTTCCCCCTTGAATGGTTCGGCCAAAAACAGAATGGGTTAGGCCCCACATAGCCCACAATGATATTTGATAAATTTCTTGTGGCCCGAACGCTCGATCGAAGTCCGAAACGCGAAAACGCTACTACGCGATTGAAAATTCGGAGAGATAACAAATACTCGACGAAAAATATATATAAATACTATATATAAACATATGACATTAAAATATTATATTTAAAATAATTAGGACTTAAAAATCCCAAAAGCTTGACCGTTGGTTTGAAAAGCGAAAAGATTCGTCGGATAGAAATCCGCGACACGTAGAAACGTATAACTTAAAATATGAATACAAATATTCACATAGCACATAATAATTAATATATTATTACAAAAATAATAATAATAATATAGGTCATAGAAATGACGTGGCACGAATAATAGTTAACGGTCGTTAAATAATTAACGGTAAAAGATAACGGAAAAAGTAGGGTCGTGACATTATGCATCACCACAACTAACTGTGGATAGTGCACTACACATACCGGTTTAGCACACTCCCACTTACACCAAAAGTATTCAATACAATCCTTTAAAGCCCAGCAGCTCGAATAACCCGTTGTTTCAATTACAGCAAGTGGCTCCACCACATCTGGTACCAGCTTTTGATCAGACAACTTGCGCTGCGCGCAAGAATTATTAGAAAATTTTTCGCGCTAATGCAGTGTCAGGAGGTGAAGCAATCTCTTGAATTTACTTCTACCACAGAAAGGTTCATACCACATATTTCAAATCATCCTTCTCCCGTGGTGCTAATGATACTGCAGACCTTGGGAAGCTATGATGATTTGTCAGATCCAGATGATTTTAAAAAGGTTTGAAGGGACAGCAAGAATGCATAGTTAAGGGGAATTCGATAACATGTCATATTCTTCCTATCATGCTACAAGGAATCGCAAGAGAATGGTCTAGTAATCTGCCATCCTACACATACCAAGTTTCTCGGACCTTAGATCCCGCTTCCTGTTAAATTTCTATAACTTGCATGCCCATACGCGGACGCATGTTGAGTGCCATGATATTAAGTAGAGACCCAAACAATCTTTGGGGGAAATTATTGACAGGTATTCCAAGGAAGTGTTAATAATTCCAGACTTAATAGAAAGTCAGAAGGTATCAGGAATAATCCATTGCATTGATACCGATTTGCACATGTCATTATAGCAACGTTTGCACAGAAGAGTTCGAATAACATGTGCGGAAGCAGTGAGGGAAGCGCATGATCACAAGCGATCTTTGGAAGGCATAATGCGAATTGCGGGAAAAATCCCCCGAATGGCAAAAATAATGATGATGATCACTATTGTGACACCGCTAAAAAAATTTCTATACGTGGCGGAAGCGTTATATTGATTAATTACAATACGATAGATAACTAACATTAATACAGTTCGCCCGATGTCACGTGTCATTTCAACAAAATACATATTTATCCGGAAAGGACGTAATTACATTATGTTTCCAAAAGAACACCGTTTAAACAAAGTAAGACTACATCAGAGTTAAATCCTGTCAAACATAATATCATCACGCCCGTCTTCTCCCAAAAGCAAAATCTACAAAGCTAACAACCTGCAGGGAGGAGATGGAGGGGAATTAGCATGAAGCTAAGTGAGTACAACTAACTACATGTAATAGCATACATGAACCATCATACTAATCATGTCACATAGTCTAACACATAAACATCACCCAGTAGTGCAGTCTACAGAGACTCTGACAGTTCGGCCAAACCATTAACCACCAGTTGATCGGGCTGGGGTTTACTGGAAGTTCCTCCTACATACCGTGTTGCATATATCACCCACACATGACAAACGCGTCATTCAAACATATACCACACTGATGCAAATAGGCTACCACATGAGGAACCCAACCCGTAGGTTGATATCTTCTATCAAATTAGGCTACCACATGATAGGGACGCACTGGGCTCCATCAACAAACAACAACTTGCACAGAATCATCTCAGTAATAACTAACAATAGTAGCATGTTAATTCTAACAAATATGGCAATCATAGGATAACAAGCTACTCTATACTATTAGTCTCTAGTTAGTCCCACTCATCGATGACCAGCAAACGAGAAGGTGTTCAGCTATCTAATCACTGAACCTTCTCTTTCTCCTTTTTCTGAGAAAGACATATACACAAGTTAGTTATAATATCATAATAATCAATATACAAAAGGGCAGCATAACAGCTAGGTATGAACACTTAGTCAAAATTCCAACTGGAAAGACCATCGATCGATCGTCAGAGACGGTCGGTCGATCGTCATACACCATCGGTCGATGGACTACACTATCGGCAGTAAAATTACAACTGTTGGTCGAAGGACTCACACCATCGGTTGACGGTCTAGTCCATCGGCTGATTACCAGACACCATCGGTCGATATTCAGCGACCATCGGCCGAGGGTTCATCTGCAGCATCAGCTACCAAAGTGACGGGTTTCACACCAAACTCTCCAATTGTCGATCTAGAGCTCGTTTTTAACCTCAAAACTTACCAAATCTAGTACACTGATCATTTAGAAACACAAACCCACAAGGTTTTGACACAAACAACACTAAATTAACCCATTTTGACCCAAATTACACTTTTATGAAAACTAACACAAATTTCTTAATTTTCAAAGATTAGATCATGAAATGTTATAATTCCTACCTTAAAAGAATAAGTGAATCACATAGAACACAAAGAAACAAACGATTTGAGCTCTAGAACAAGATTTAAGGATTAGGGTTTTGTTAGGTGCAGAAAGTAAGGAATGAGGTGTGTGTGTGTGTGCGCGTGAGATGATTCTGGAAAAATGCAAGAGAGAGGCAGCACTAGTCATCTAAATGGGTTAAAATCTCACAATGCATTTATCAGTTATCTGATATCTTTTGTACATCATTTGACAACTGATATTGCTTTAAACATACATATATTTTGAAGCAATATTATTTATATTTCATAGGCTTTTACCATTTACGATGACATTTAATGCATAATTCACGAGAAAAACGACTAAAGTAAACATGAGCTTAAAGTTTGAAGGAACGATAATAAACGTTGATTTAAACCAAATATATATCGAGAAAACGTTTACCCGAATTCAAGAACGAAGAAGACCGAAGAAAATAGTTAAAACAAATCATACAAAATAGTATACGTCCATAAAGGAGTCAACAGAGGGATCAACAGAGAACAAAAACAAGAAAAATGTTGTTTTACTCCTACGCGGATGGCATAATACATTACGCGAAATGCGTAATGTTGTCACCAAAATAAGAATCAACCTGTTTACTCATACGCGGAACGTGTGATACCCTACGCGGATCGCGTAATTTTGTGGCCAACTTCAATTACAGTTTCACGTGGTCCAGTCAACTTTTACATTATAATAGCAATTCTTTTATGAAGAATCTTCACTTTTTCAGCCTCACAGGTCACGCTTTTAAATTAAAAACCAACAAAATGAAGTAATCGATACTGAGGATGTTACTTTACAGCATTTTGAGATGCACATTTAATTATAATAAGAAGAAACAGATGCATCAACCAGTTATTTGAGGGCAGTTAGCACACCTGAATTTTACAATGTATTCTTTATCAAACTTTACAGAGACAAGAGCATAATGCAGATTAAACAATTGGTCTACTTTTCAATTCTCAAAGGTTATAATACGGAGTACTGATCAAGATACAGGGTGGAGGAGAGATATTGGAGGAATACGCAAATTATTATTTTAGCTACTGGCTTGTTTATTTCATTTTTACTCCGTACCAATTACTTCAAGTTTCATCCCGTATTAATTTTAAGTTCAAGAATTAGGATAGTTTTATTATTAAGGGTGTATGATACGTGATTAAGGGTATTATTGTTCGAGTGCAATAGTGTTGCTATTGTAATTTTCTACCATTTGAAGTTAATGAAAGTGAAAATTTTCGTAAGTTTGCTCTACTAAAATTATTGTTATCATCTTTTATCATTATCATTATTGTTATCATTATGTTTGTATATTTATATTTTTATGTCTACCCTAGTATAATGAGTAGCTAAGTTCCCATAGTGTTTACTTAAATGTAGAACCCTTGAGAAATGGATTGTTATCTTTTGTAAATATTAAAATGTGGCTTAAGTATTTTTAACATTGAGCCTAGTCAAAAGAACCATTGTTATAAGATTAGATATTTAATCCTTATCACTTAATTTGTTAGATATAAATAGCGAAAGTTATTTCTATTAATATAAATTAAGCTTTAACACTAAAAGTGGTTTAGACGAACTTATGGATAAGTTATTAACACCAATTTAGAAATAAGGTTCGGTGGTTTGGGTAATATCATTAGTTATATAATAGTGAAATTGTAAAAAGGAACACCGTTACGATTTAAGGTTTTGGCGAAAGTCAAAACTAGATTAGGTCTCAATTTAAATACTTGGGGAATAGTTAACTATCTAAATAAGATCAAATGAAAATTAGATTTAATTTAGTTAGTTGAAACTTTATATATTCGAAAGAAAATACAAAGTTGTATATTAAAACATTTTAATAGGGCTTAAATTCAAAACAATCCATGGATCTAGAGGTGAAATATTTAAGTGAACACTCCCATTTATTTATATTGCAAGTTATTATTATATTTTTACTTATCATTATTTAGAAAATTAAAATATAAATCAATTTCCTTCAGTTCAAATACGTACTGTTTTGTCACATCAATTATAACTTACGCGGATCGTGTATAATTTCACACGAAACGCGTAATTCCAATATATACGCGGAACGCGTATAAAACTACGCAAAACGCGTATTTGTAATTTTACCACTGTTTAATATTTTAGTTTAAAATTTTAATTAAATAATTTATTATTACTTTAAATTACTTAATTTATAATTCGTTTAAATATTATAATTTCCTTTCATTCATCTTTAATTTAATTAAAACTTATTATTTAGTTAATTTAAATAATTTGTATTTTATTTTGTTGTTTAAAACAAATTCCTAATCCAAAACCCTTTTAAATTAGTTTAACTTCAAAGACTATTAAAAACCATTAAACACTCCATCTCCCTGTGGAACGAATCGGATTTACCTATAAAACTAAACTACGCGAAAAGGACTAGTTGCCTATATATGTGTGAAATCAATTCGAATTCATTAAAACAACATATATTCAATAAATCAATTCGTGTAATAAAACAATTCAAATCCGTTCATAAATAAAGGTATAGTTTCAGCACATCAACTTTTTGGCGCCGCTGCCGGGGAGTTGGCAGTTAAATAAATAGATAATTTTTTTGATTCGTAGTAGTAGTTGGATTTGTACGTGGACTGGGTTATTGGAGCCAAACAGTACCCAATTATATTGGGACCAAACTGAAAGGACCCGTTCATATACATTATAAACGATTCACAATAGTTGATTACATCGCGAGGTATTTGACCTCTATATGATACATTTTACAAACATTGCATTCGTTTTTAAAAGACAAACTTTCTTTACAACGAAAGTTGACGGCATGCACACCATTTCATAATACATCCAACTATAATTGGCTTAATAATAATCTTGATGAACTCAATGACTCGAATGCAACGTCTTTCAAAATATGACATGAATGACTCCAAGTAATATCCTTAAAATAAGCTAATGCACAGCGGAAGATTTCTTTAATACCTGAGAATAAACATGCTTTAAAGTGTCAACCAAAAGGTTGGTGAGTTCACAGGTTTATCATAACAATCATTTCAATATATTAATAGACCACAAGATTTCCGTTTATAAATATATGTACACTCGCAAGTGTATAAAAGTATTCTATAAGTTGTAGGCACCTGGTAACAAGCCTTAACATTCATGTTTTACCCTCTGAAGTACACCCGATCAGGTGTGTTTAAAATAACCTCGAAGTACTAAAGCATCCCATGGTCAGGATGGGGTTTGTCAGGCCCAATAGATCTATCTTTAGGATTCGCGCCTACCATACATAGACAAGTTTTTTAATGTTACCAAGCTAAGGGTATATTTCTGGTTTAAACCCACATAGAATTAGTTTTAGTACTTGTGCCTATTTTGTAAAACATTTATAAAACAGCGCATGTATTCTCAGCCCAAAAATATATAAAAAGGGGAGTAATGAAACTCACAATACTGTATTTCGTAGTAAAAATACATATAACGTCATTTAACAAGTGCAAGGTTGGCCTAGGATTCACGAACGTATCAATATTGAGATTTAATATTGCAGGAAAGTACGTAGACGTAACGGAGATAATAAACACTAGATTGACCTCACGAGCATACCCATGAACCATACCCATTACCTCCATAGCTATAACCTATAATTTCCTTAGCTTCGACTCATTCAAAAAAACTATTTTGAAATCACTCGGACAGCACTCCGACGTAATATTTTATATATACTAATAATATCTTGAAATAATACAGAGCAAATATATATATATATATATATATATATATATATATATATATATATATATATATATATATATATAAATCGATTGAGAGAGTTTAGAGAAATATATTTTCAAGTTTCTATGAAATAATGAAACCTATTGAATTCTATTTATAATAGATTTTTGAATTATTAAAGTGAACTATTAAAGTATGAATTATTAAAGTGAATTATTAAAGTATGAATTATTAAAGTGAATTATTAAAGTATGAATTATTAAAGTATGAATTATTAAAGTGAATTATTAAAGTATGAATTATTAAAGTGAATTATTAAAGTGAATTATTAAAGTTAAAGTAAAGTAAAAGTAAAGTAAAGGTAAAGTTAAAGTATAGTAAAAGTATAAAAACTATGTATATATAATACGCGTATAAATATATATAATATTAATTTAAATCGTTATGTATATTTAATGAAATAAAATATAAATATCGTTATATATATTATACTGGTTAAGTAATGAGTTGTCAAAAGTGATTTTAGATATTTATAAAAGTTATATATGTTTTAATAATAAAGTTCTTTTTAAACTGAAAACGTCTTTGTACGTTTGAAAATAGATTAATAGAATATTATGGAAACCAATTCTCCACTAACTTTTGTCTAACTTTCGTAAATGACACCTTTTGTTTTTATTTATAAATAGCTTTACAAATTATTCTGAATATCGTTAAGAGGAATAGATTTTCTCAAATCATAGTGGACCTCTCAACAGAGACTTGTAATCATAATTCAATGTTTCTGATAATTCAATCATTTAATATATATATTTTTTAATTTCGTCAAAAATCATATTGAAACAAATACGTTCGTGTAAGGTATTATACATTTAATACTTTATTAATATTCTCAAGTTATAATATATATATATATATATATATATATATATATATATATATATATATATATATATATATATATATATATATATATATATATACATATACATATCTATTTATATATAACGGTTCGTGAATCGTCGGAATTTGGTCGAGGTTATAATGAATGTATGAACACAGTTTAAAATTCTTGAGATTTAACTTAACAAACTTTGCTTATCGTGTCTGAATAATATAAAGATTAAAGTTTAAATTTAGTCGGAAATTTTCGGGTCGTCACAGTACCTACCCGTTAAAGAAATTTCGTCCCCGAAATTTGATAGAGGTCGTCATGACTAACAATGAGAATGTTATTATAACGATTATAGAGTTTTATCATGTTCAAGAAGAATGGATAAAATAATTCGATTACTCGAAGCGTGTGAGTGAAGTTATCGTAAATGAATGAAATAAGATAATAGTGATTCGTCGTATCTCTTGACGTCATCACGATTGATCTCCGAAAAGAAAATCTTTGTAATCTATATTGGATTTAATTATTCGGCGATTAAGGAAATTATGATCCTCTTCGAATTAATGCGATAATCCATTTCGATTTCTCTGTCGGATATTTCACTATAAATCCACCTCATTTGTTTTCTTACAACTCACACCTTCTAAACTCATATTTTAAAGTATTTGTCAATATGCTTCATCCAGTGCTGATTCTTGATATACTCCTCACTTTCATATCTGTCGCTCTTCTTTTTCATCTGCCTCCGAAAGAATCTATTTACTTCTACTATACTCTTGGTTTTATAGTGTTTTTAGTTCTCTCGTGTCTTTATATTGCTATATGCATTGATATATACGGTTTGTGATTTCTGGGTTGTTGTTGGGTTTTATATCTTCTCTTATATTTCAAAGTCCTTGCTTCTTCTATAATCATTGTCATCCATAGTTAATGCTCTCTTCTATTTGCTATGATTTATACTCCCATTTCTAGTTTGGAGCTTTGTCCTTTCGTTTCTTCTTCTTGCGATTAAGCACCGCTTGTAATGGTCCAGAATTCGCAGATATAAATTTCGGAATGAACATTGTTAATATTCTAGGAAGAAAATTGTAATGGCACGATCTTGACTTGTCAAATTACCAGAATACCTCGGAAAAGGCCGAATCATCAAGAAATATTTTCTTGATATTTAGAGATCAAAGAGAATACAAGAGTCGTGTAACATAGCACATGATGACGTTATGATCTGTGAATCATCATGTTCCATTTAGAAACTTAGCATGAATTACTGTAATATAATCACGTTGATCAAGTGGCATTATATTATACTAACTCATGCTGCAGCTCCCAACACTTCTTCAAGAACATTCCTATTTTAAACTCGAATGTTTCAGAATTTAGAAACTAAAATAGTTTCTTTTATGATATAATACAGATAGCGCGAAGAGGTAAATGATTTCAGATAAGAATAATTATAAAAATATCTTCAGAAGTATGGATGATATTTATAATGAAAGATACGATGATATTTTAGAATGTCTAATATCAGAGGATGATGAAGGATATTGTCCGCAGGGGTTTAGAGTCATGAGCAAGGTATTCGTTAATGACTTCAGCAAGTACTGAATCATTTGGATTCTTTGAAGGTAGGTTCAGCCTTTGTGATTTGTCCACAGCCTCCTTCATACTTTGCTCAATCCGTTTTCCAGTTCCAAAGCTTCTCTTTTTCTGAGCTTTGCCAATATACTATCCTTTATCATCCAACTTTTTACTGTTAAGGTCGTTTACAGTTTTTGCTGCTTCATCAGCATTTTTCAAAATTTCGAGAACTGGTTTGCAGTTTAGGGTGTTTTTCAGAAATTTCTCATTCAAAGAATGTAAGTCTTGGAGGTAGACGTTGTGTGTATATGTAATTGTTGATGTAGACATGCTGCGAGGTTTCAAAATACTGATTGCTGATTCTCAATAATTGGTATGGCAATTCTTGTTATAAGGTACGAATGAGTATATGATAGGGTTTCGATAATTATAATGATTTTTTTTTTTGGAAAGTCAAAGATCAGTGAAGTTGTTGATAAGTTTATTGCTAATGTGGTGAATATAAACGATTCTCCGGTAACGTTGGCGAAAGGGCAACGTATCTATCGAGGTTATAATAAGACTGTTTTGATTGAGAAGTCGAAGTTGACTTGCTGGAGATGTGACAAAACTGTCTATTTTGAAACGGAATTGAAAAGTTATTTTAGCTAGTAAATGCCAAAAGGTCTAACACGGATACGTGTCGAACTATGACTTGGGTTTTGAGAGTTTTTCAGGTGTATAACTGTGGGTAACATGTGGTTGGATCATCATCTCGATTGTTCCTTAGTTGAAGTGTTTTCAGGAATTTCGAAGGGTTTGAGCACATATTGTAATCGTTAATACATATGATGTTCTAACACAGTTTTGAAGTCAAAGTATAGCTTTAAAAGATAAAAGAATCTAAGAGTGATGATACTGGTTATATTTCGAATTGAATTATGCGATTCCAAAATCAGAATATGTAATTGAATTTGAATGAGTATGATTGTTTTGATTTATATGAAAGAATGGATATTGTTGTGAAAGTAGGGAGTATAGTTGATGATTGCTGAATCAGTTTCGAAAAATGTAATATATTAATTGTGAATTTATATATCTCTTGGGTATTACCTACCCGTTAAAAAAAATTTCACAATTAATATTTTGTACAAAAGAAGTTTATTACAGTCTTTATGAAAATATATGTGTATATTTTCTTTAGATGTAATATAGATTTAATGAGTTAATATTAAATTAAACTCATTTGTTTTATGGTTGGAACTAGAATTGAGTAATCCCTAAAACTTTATAAATTGCATAAGTATTTCTTCAATAATATTGAAATTATGAATCATTACTTTGTTATTTGTTGGTTTTCGTGAAATTCTTGTGAACTTCGCAAGGTACGAATGATGTTATTTGAAAAGTTTCTAGTACATCGATGATGAAAGTGTAAAATCAAACATATATTCGAATAATACACTTGATTTATTATGAATTGGATTTTTATTGAATTGAGACAGAGATTGTAATTAACGATGGTTAAGTTGCGGACGAAGGACGTACATCATTG
The DNA here is from genome assembly GCF_046630445.1 of Rutidosis leptorrhynchoides. NCBI lineage: Eukaryota > Viridiplantae > Streptophyta > Magnoliopsida > Asterales > Asteraceae > Rutidosis > Rutidosis leptorrhynchoides. Next base: position 90,669,423 of record NC_092333.1, read on the forward strand.
CATATTTGTAATATGAATTAACTGAGTAGTTAAGATTCACACATAATAGCTTAGTACGGGAAGATTTATTATGGTTTAAAAATTTATACATATAAAATATACATATAAATCTTTCGATTGGAAATGAGTTAATACTTCATAACTCGTTGATACAATATATTTGTTGTTGATTCATAATAATGTCCACAATGATTCTTGAACTGACAGAGTTTGTGATGTTACAGGTGCTGTTGATTCTGACGATACTGACGGCACTGACTGTGTTGATGATGCTACGGTCCTGTTGATGCTGTTGGTAAAACAATTCTAGCTTGTAAATCGTACACCATTTTCGATCAAAGTTTCTACTCTACCATCTCCGTTCACTCATCCGATTTACGGTCAGAATTAAATAATCTCTAAGATTTTGGAGATTACATAACTGCCGCAGAGATATCTCTTCAATGAAGTTTATGAATTAATACTTCATCGTTTATTGTTGTTGATATTCCTGGATATTTACAGGGCGTATGACGTTGATGTTTGAGATACAGATTGTGATGTTGCGGTGTGGGATGTGGATGTTGTTGTTGGTGGTGGTGATGGTACTGTTGGTGTTGCTGATGGTGGTACTGTTTATGCTGCTGGTGCTGCTGCTGGTGTTTGTAACCTTTGCACCATATTCTCCAAAGCCACTACCCGAGCGCGAAGCTCGTTGACTTCTTCTATTACACCGGGGTGATTGTCGGTTCGGACGAGCGGATAAATAAAATCTAGAATTTGGTGTAGTATGTAATCGTGACGAGATACTCTAGAAATAAGAGAGAAAATGGTGTTTCGGATAGGTTCGCTGGTAAGTGCTTCAGGTTCTTCGCCAAGAGGGCAATGTGGTGGATGGAAGGGATCACCTTCTTCTTGTCTCCAATGATTAAGGAGGCTACGAACCCATCCCCAATTCATCCAGAATAGATGATGACTAATTGGTTGATCCATTCCGGTCACACTGCTTTCGGAACTTGAGTGGGATTCCATTTCGGAATCCGAGGGACTTGAACTAATGACGAATTCCATTTCGTACGATTGAATAAAGAATTTTTCGATATGAAATGATTTTCCGGCTATCGGGTGGTATTCTAATTATATAGAGCAAAAGGTTTCGTAGATTACGGAGGAATTTACGGAATATGTCAGACAAAGTTTACAGTAACAGATACGCTAAGATATGAATTAGTAGATACGCTAAGATATGAATTTTGTCTATACACTATTCATGCAATCAATGCAATAAGATGTGTCTAGACTAAGAATGATAAGCAGGTAATTTCCGACAAAAATGATGAGCAAAACTTTTGACATGCAGATACGGTCGAAGTCCAGACTCACTAATGCATCCTAATGACTATCAGTTAGACACACTAATGCAGACCTGGTTCGCTAAGACCACCGCTCTGATACCAACTGAAAGTTGGGGACGCATCCCACTCAGTGCCTTCTCAGCTAACCGCCTGTGACCACTGAGCGTACCTCAAACACTGATTTTACGGCCCGCCTCTCGGCAGTACAGCCAACCCTAATAGGGACCGCGAGGAGTAAGAGCCAATGCTTCGTCACAGGTAACACTGTGAGAACCCCCTCTACGATTAACCCGCTAATAAACGGCATTAAACCAGCTCTGATACCAACTGAAAGGAACCGTTCATATACATTATAAACGATTCACAATAGTTGATTACATCGCGAGGTATTTGACCTCTATATGATACATTTTACAAACATTGCATTCATTTTTAAAAGACAAACTTTCTTTACAACGAAAGTTGACGGCATGCACACCATTTCATAATACATCCAACTATAATTGGCTTAATAATAATCTTGATGAACTCAATGACTCGAATGCAACGTCTTTCAAAATATGCCATGAATGACTCCAAGTAATATCCTTAAAATAAGCTAATGCACAGCGGAAGATTTCTTTAATACCTGAGAATAAACATGCTTTAAAGTGTCAACCAAAAGGTTGGTGAGTTCACAGGTTTATCATAACAATCATTTCAATATATTAATAGACCACAAGATTTCCGTTTATAAATATATGTACACTCGCAAATGTATAAAAGTATTCTATAAGTTGTAGGCACCCGGTAACAAGCCTTAACGTTCATGTTTTACCCTCTGAAGTACACCCGATCAGGTGTGTTTAAAATAACCTCGAAGTACTAAAGCATCCCATAGTCAGGATGGGATTTGTCAGGCCCAATAGATCTATCTTTAGGATTCGCGCCTACCGTACATAGACAAGTAGTTTAATGTTACCAAGCTAAGGGTATATTTCTGGTTTAAACCCACATAGAATTAGTTTTAGTACTTGTGCCTATTTTGTAAAACATTTATAAAACAGCGCATGTATTCTCAGCCCAAAAATATATAAAAAAAGGGAGTAATGAAACTCACAATACTGTATTTCGTAGTAAAAATACATATAACGTCATTTAACAAGTGCAAGGTTGGCCTCGGATTCACGAACGTATCAATATTGAGATTTAATATTGCAGGAAAGTACGTAGACGTAACGGAGATAATAAACACTAGATTGACCTCACGAGCATACCCATGAACCATACCCATTACCTCCATTGCTATAACCCATAATTTCCTTAGCTTCGACTCATTCAAAAAAACTATTTTGAAATCACTCGGACAGCACTCCGTCGTAATATTTTATGTATACTAATAATATCTTGAAATAATACAGAGCAAATATATATATATATATATATATATATATATATATATATATATATATATATATATATATATATATATATATATAAATCGATTGAGAGAGTTTAGAGAAATATATTTTCAAGTTTCTATTAAATAATGAAACCTATTGAATTCTATTTATAATAGATTTTTGAATTATTAAAGTGAATTATTAAAGTATGAATTATTAAAGTGAATTATTAAAGTATGAATTATTAAAGTATGAATTATTAAAGTGAATTATTAAAGTATGAATTATTAAAGTGAATTATTAAAGTGAATTATTAAAGTTAAAGTAAAGTAAAAGTAAAGTAAAGGTAAAGTTAAAGTATAAAAACTATGTATGTATAATACGCGTATAAATATATATAATATTAATTTAAATCGTTATATATATTTAATGAAATAAAATATAAATATCGTTATATATATTATACTGGTTAAGTAATGAGTTGTCAAAAGTGATTCTAGATATTTATAAAAGTTATATACGTTTTAATAATAAAGTTCTTTTTAAACTAAAAACGTCTTTGTACGTTTGAAAATAGATTAACAGAATATTATGGAAACCAATTCTCCACTAACTTTTGTCTAACTTTCGTAAATGACACCTTTTGTTTTTATTTATAAATAGCTTTACAAATTATTCTGAATATCGTTAAGAGGAATAGATTTTCTCAAATCATAGTGGACCTCTCAACAGAGACTTGTAATCATAATTCAATGTTTCTGATAATTCAATCATTTAATATATATATTTTTTAATTTCGTCGAAAATCATATTGAAACAAATACGTTCGTGTAAAGTATTATACATTTAATACTTTATTAATATTCTTAAGTTATAATATATATATATATATATATATATATATATATATATATATATATATATATATATATACATATACATATCTATTTATATATAACGGTTCGTGAATCGTCGGAATTTGGTCGAGGTTATAATGAATGTATGAACACAGTTTAAAATTCTTGAGATTTAACTTAACAAACTTTGCTTATCGTGTCTGAATAATATAAAGATTAAAGTTTAAATTTGGTCGAAAATTTTCGGGTCATCACACAAACGAATCCTGCCCCTCTGCTGCATCTTTTGGCTATTCGAAACGTGGGCAAAATCAGAAGGAAAATCTGTTTGTTTAAAGGTTTTAACATTGTTTTTATGTTATTCGATCCTTTTGTAGGAATTCAATTCCTAGAAAAGTTACTTTTTATTATAAGCCTTTGTTTGTGGTGTTGTGAATGCAAAATATGCATTAATGCATGAATTTACGTTCTTCCAACTCTGATTTAACTCCTTCATATCCTGAGCCTGAAAGAGAGCTTCATGAATGCTTAAGAGCTCAGGAAGTAGAATCTCTTGCTCAGGGTTTAGAATCACTTTCATTGGATTCTAACTCTGAACCAGTTATTCAACCAATCATAGAGCCAGTTATTAAAGAAGAGGAAGAGATGGCTGCTACAAATCAAACGATGGATGCATTAATGAGGGCAACAAGAACAGGTCAAGGTCACGCAATTATTCAGCCTACGATGTCTGACGGTTTTGAAATAAAGGGTCAATTTCTTCACATGGTGACTAATACATGCCAATTCGGTGGAGCTCCGAATGAGGATGCTAACGAGCATCTTCGTAAGTTTGTAAGCATTTGCAAGCTATTCAAGATCAAAGATGTCACTGATGATGTCGCATGTTTAAAAATCTTTTCATGGTCGTTAAAGGATGATGCAAGAGATTGGTTAGACTCATTATCAGAAGGTGATATCGAAGATTGGAATGATATAATGGACAAGTTTTTGTCAAAGTTCTTCCCTGCTTCAAAAGTAGCAAAGTTACAAAGTGACATAAATTACTTTAAGCAAAAGCCTAATGAAACTCTCTATAAAGCTTGGACCCGATTTAATAAAATGCTTAGAGTATGTCCTCAACATGGGTTGAATACATTCCAAAAGGTCCAAATATTCTATAAATGAGTCAATGTGGCTACTCGAAAAGATATTGATGTTGCAGCAGGAGGTTCAATTATGAAGAAAACACCCGAAAAAGCTCACACAATCATTGCCGATATAGCAGCACATTCTCATGATCGGCATCAAGAGATGGAGTTCTCTAGATGAACAATGGATGCTAGTATTGAAAGCAACGATGAAATCACTGCTTTAAAAGTTCAATTGGCAAATCAAGGAAGGCAAATTGAGAAGGTAACCAAGGAAATGCATGCTATCAGGGTAGGGTGTGAATTGTGCCACGGTCCTCACCTTACTAAAGATTGTGATCAAACAACAATGGAAGAACAAGCTAATTTCTTAGGTTATTTGCGAAAGGGTGAAATGAATTTCGATGATTTTCCAGCGGTTGAAGCAATGAAAAGAAAATATCCTCCTATCAACAGTTATCAAATAGGAGGACCTTCGGGTTCAAACAATAATACTTACCAAGGAGGAAATTCGGGTTACCAAAATAACTGGAATTTCTCAAATCAAAATCAAAGAAATGCACCACCGGGTTACAATCACCTAAACAATCGAAATCAACCTCAACGAAATTACCAAAATAATTTCCAATGCAATCAACCACAACCTCAACCACAAGCACCTATACAACCACAACCCGAGAAGAAATCCGATTTAGAAGATCTTTTAAGAGATTTTATGGTTAAGCACGAGCAAACTGTGGAACTTCAAACTCAGCAAATTCGAAATCAACAAGCTACGATACATAATTTAGAAAGAGATGTTGGAAGGATCTCACAGTCACTAGTAGAGAGACCACCAGGCGCTCTCCCCTTAAATAATCAAGTGAATCCCAACAACAGTCAAACAAGGAATGAGCATGTAAATGCTATAACTACTAGAAGTTCCTTTATCTCCTTCTATTTTGGAGGTACCCGTTGATATAGATGAGCATGTTGAGAAAGAACAAGAGAAAGATGATCCACCGGAGATCATATCAAAGAATAGTGATGAACCACCAGTGAAGGTGTACAAGGCACCTATTCCATACCCGAAGTCATTGAAGAAAGACAAGCTCGCAAGCCAATATCAGAAATTTACGGATATGATCAAGCAAATTAGCATTAACATGCCACTCGCGGAGGTTCTTAGGGGTATGCCCCATCACGGGAAGTTTTTAAAAGATCTCATATCCTCGAAGGGTAAATACCATGAAGTTTCTGCCACATTCCTCCATGAGGAGTGTTCGGCAATCCTGAAAAAGCAAAACGTACCTCCAAAATTAGGAGACCTGGGTAGTTTTATCATACCATGTATGATGGGTGATTCGGTAGTGTACGATGCACTAGCCGATCTAGGTGCAAGTGTTAACCTAATGCCTTACTCGTTATATTTAAAGCTTGTCTTAGGAGACCTGAAACCAACCCAGATGGGTATTCGATTAGCAAACCAATCATTTGATACTCCCATTGGTATAGCCGAGGATATTCTTGTGAAAGTTAACTCCCTTGTCTTTCCCGACGACATTGTTATTCTAGAAATGCAAGAAGACACGAAAGTTCCTATCATTTTAGGACGTCCTTTCCTTAACACCGCAGATGCTATCATTAATGTCCAAAAAGAACAATTAAGTCTAGGTGTAGGAAATGATAGTCATTTGTCACATTAACAAAGCCATGAAACGACCTAATTCTACCGATGACCCTTGTTTTTAAATTGATGTTATAGATCTTTGTGTTGAGGATGAATTGCAGGAGCTACTTGAAAATGAGACCTCGGGGTTTGACCCAATAGGTGAAAGTGAATACTTCAATGTTGATGAAGATTTCGATGAATTGATGAAGGTGGTCACGGATGATGAGAACGTAAAAGAATAAATTCCCAAGAAAGAGGATTCGTTTGAAGAAATTACCGATGGTAATAGGTTTCGGATAAAATCTTCCTTGGAAGAACCACCCACCTTGGAACTTAAAGAACTCTCGGAACATTTGGAGTATGCTTATCTCCAAGGTACGTCACAATTACCCGTTATAATTTCATCAAAACTCTCCGATGACGAAAAGGGTAGGTTAATGTCCGTTCTAAAAGCACACAAAAGGGGCAATAGCTTGGAAAACAACCGATACACCAGGGATTAACCCAGCTTATTGTACTCATAAGATTCTAATGGAAGAAGATTTTAAACCCGTGTTACAAAGGCAACGATGGTTAAACCCTAACATGAAAGAAGTTGTCAAGAAGGAGGTTATCAAGTAACTTGATGCCGGGTTAATATACCCTATATCCGATAGCCCATGGGTTAGTCCTGTTCAAGTGGTACCTAAGAAAGGGGGTACAAATGTCATCCTTAATGATAAAGATGAACTCATTCCTACAAGAACAGTCACTGGTTGGAGAGTCTGTATAGACTACCGTCGTTTAAACGACGGCACAAGGAAAGATCATTTCCCGCTTCCTTATATTGACCAAATGCTAGAACGTTTAGCGGGAAAAGAGTACTATTGTTTCCTTGATGGATTCTCCGGTTATTTTCAAATTCCCATTGATCCAAAAGACCAAGACAAGACAACTTTTACTTGTCCATTTGGTACCTTTGCATACCGACGTATGCCGTTCGAATTATACAACGCGCCAGGCACCTTTCAAAGGTGTATGATGGCAATCTTTCATGACATGATAGAAGGAAGTATGGAAGTCTTTATGGAAGATTTCTCTGTTTTTGGAGACTCCTTCGATTCATGCCTTTCAAACCTCGAGCGAATGTTAATTCGTTACGAGGAATCAAATCTTGTTTTAAATTGGGAAAAATGCCACTTCAAAGCTTCCTCGAGATGGAATGGAAGTAGACAAAGCTAAGATCGATGTAATCTCAAAGCTTCCTCCTCAAACTAATGTTAAAGGAATTCGTAGTTTCCTAGGTCATGCGGGATTTTATCGACGATTCGTAAAGGATTTTTCCAAAATCGCTCGACCCATGACTAAACTTCTTGAGAAAGATAGTACATTCGACTTCAATGACGAATGCTTACAAGCTTTCTCCATTCTAAAAGATAAACTTACGAATGCCCCTATCATAGTATCCCCCGATTGGTCCAAACCATTTGAACTAATGTGTGATGCTAGTGATTTCGCACTAGGAGCCGTTTTAGGACAACGCCAAGATAAGAAATTTCAACCAATATATTATGCAAGTAAAACACTAACAGGAGCACAATTTAACTATACAACTACCGAAAAAGAACTCCTTGCAGTTGTATTTGCTTTCGATAAATTTAGATCATACCTTGTGTTGTCCAAAACGATTGTTTTTACCTATCATTCAGCCCTAAAGTACTTGTTCAACAAACAAGATGCAAAGCCTAGATTAATACATTGGATTCTTCTCTTACAAGAATTTGACATAGAAATCAAGGATAAAAAGGGTGCTGAGAATCTCGCTGCTGATCACTTGTCTCGTCTTGAAAATCCCGACCTAGAAGAACTAGACGAGTCAGTTATTCATGACACTTTTCCCGATAAGTTTCTAATGAGAGTAGAAGCTGAAATTAAAGTTCCATGGTTTGCAGATTTTGCAAACTATCTCGCTGCAGAAGTATTAATTAAAAACCAAACATACCAGCAAAAGATGAGATTCTTTAATGACTTAAAGTTTTACTTCTGGGAAAACCCAAATCTTTTTCGAATAGGAGCGGATCAAGTTATCCGCCGATGCGTATATGGTAAAGAAGCTCAACAAATATTGGAGTACTGTCATCAATGCCCAGCCGGTGGTCATTTTAGACCTAGCTATACAGCTAAGAAGGTCTTTGACTCAGGTTTTTATTGGCCAACCATTTTCAAAGATGCACACCACATGGTTAAAACATGTGATGCATGTCAAAGATCCAGTAACATCTCAAAAAGGGAAAATGCCACAAAAAGGCATTCTTGTATATGAAGTATTTGACATTTGGGGTATTGACTTCATGGGTCCATTTCCCACATCAAATAAATGCAAATACATCCTTGTGGCAGTTGACTACATCTCTAAACGGGCCGAAGCAAAAGCTTTACCCACTAACGATGCCCGTGTTGTTGTGAACTTTCTGAAAAACCTATTCTCACGCTTTAGGCTTCTAAAAGCCTTAATTAGTGACCGAGGAACTCATTTCACGAATAAACTTTTAGAAAAAGTGCTAATGAAATATGGAGTTACTCACCGTTTTTCAACTTCCTACCACCCTCAAACAAGTGGTCAAGTTGAAAACACAAACAGAGGTCTTAAAAGAATATTAGAATGAACAGTTAAGAATAATCCTAAAATCTGGCATCGAAAGTTAGATGATGCGCTTTGGGCATTTAGAACTGCATTCAAAACGCCCATTGGTACTACACCTTTCCGATTAATTTATGGTAAGGCGTGTCATCTACCTGTCGAGGTTGAACACAAGGCATATTGGGCTCTAAGAGAATGTAACACTGACCTTGTGGAAGCCGGAGAAAACCGATTCTTACAACTTAATGAATTAGATGAATTAAGACTACAAGCTTATGAAAACTCTAAAACATACAAAGAGAAAACTAAGAGATGGCACGATGCACGATTAAAAGAAAGAAAACAATTCGAACAAGGGGATAAAGTATTAGTTTTCCAATCATGTTTTAAGTTTTCACCTGGGAAACTTTGATCCCGGTGGACTGGGCCATATATAATAAAAATGTATTTCCATCGGGATATGCAGAGTTATATAGCAAAGACGGTGGAACTTTCAAGGTGAACGGTCATCGACTCAAGTTATACTTTGACGGAATCAACACTACGGAAAGAGACGAAATCACCTTCTACCCTAAGGACAAGTAAATTTGGGGTAACTTTAAGGTTTTAAACTCCATTCTCGATCTTTATTTCCATCTTTAAGAGTGGGGTTCGTTCAGTCTTTCCCTAGCAGACATTAAAGAACTAGTCTTCTCCCTCCATTCTACCTTTTTATTTTCTTTCGTTTTTATTTATTTTTTATTTTTTATTTTCAAGATGCGCGATCAATATGTCTACAACCACTTCTTTTTGATGTGCGATAATATTTTACCGAGGGATGTGGTATTAAATATAAAGAGTAGATGTGATCAGGCAAGAAAAGAAATAAGGCAAGAACTTAATGAGAAAAAATTATGCAAAAGGCAAATCAAAATCAGCTAAGAAGCGTCGAGCGCGTCATTTGGGCAAGTGTGTAAAATGTGGAAAACCGACTCATTACGGAGATTGCCCAAAGAACCAAACGGACTCTAATTACGAATACGTAACCTTGTGCCGAGAAGGGCATTTTAAATGTTCAGAGGAAAACCTTTTAAACCAACGAGGGTATGCCTACGAAGCCATGGGGGGCAAAATGGTACGACTCTACTACGAGTCGAGTCAACGCGGTTTCACCCTCTAAATCTATTTCTCGCCAATTGTATGTTTGTGTGTGTTTGCGTTTTGGTGTATTTTAGTTTGTATTTGCTAGTTGTGTGTTTTTATAAAAAAATGATTTACCATTTAAAAATTGATGAACCTTGAGTTCAACCTGTTTTCATTGAAAACGATAATGTTAAGTGTTATAACTGAATTGTCGTTCTTCAAATTGCACAAAATTTCTTGTTGGATTCATAAGACATCTTTTAAATAGTAAACAAAAAAAACAAAAGATAAAATTTGAAAATTTTTCTACTAAAAATATATTTTTTTTTATCATTAACCGTAAAAATATACAACTTGTAATCTTTGTCGTGGATAACGATAGGTGTAGCAACCGAATTTATCTCTACCTAGTCGATAGGAAACAAAGTTTTAAGTTTGAAAATTAGTTGGTTTAAAAGTATACAAAAATAGAGTGTATTTTAATCCCTATTTTTTTTTTCATATACTTGTTTTAAAATTTAAAAACGTTAATCTTCTTAACAACAAAAATAGAGTGTATTATTTTATTTTAAATTTTTTTTCGAAAAATTTAAAAACTTTAACTTTTAATATATTAAAATTTTATAAATTGAATTTAAAAATTTATAAATGGATAATGACTAGGTATAAAAACCGAAATTTCCATTACTCCAAATATAATTTTATAAAGGATATTTTAAAAATTTTAATAAGTTATAAGTTAAAAAAAATATAATTTTAATGGTGTGTGTTAAATATTTTCTTTTACTTTTATTTATGTATTCATAAATTTTAAGTGTGGGGTAAAATTTTCGTACTATTAAAGTACAACCCCATCTTGTGTGTGATTAACATGTTTGTTGATAGATACTTACGATGATGAGATATTCTACATAACGAAACACAAAATTTATATTGTGATAAAAGGATTGGATACGTTCATATAATAAGGATTTCATGCTCTCCAATTGCTTAACAAAGGAAGTTTTAAAACAATTTACATTTTTTCCCCTCTCAAATTTATACATTATTATCTGTTTTTATGTAATGAGGGCATTACATAATCTTAAGTGTGGGGTGGGAATATATAAATTCTCGAGAACTTATAACTTGGTGTTTTTTACGAAAATTTTGAAAATTTTTAAACAAATATACCTAGTCAAATTTTAAGGTAATTATGAGCGATTAAAGTTTAGGTGTCAAAAACCGAAATTATCGTCTCCATACATTAAAAATACATAAGTTTATTTGATTAAAACATATAAAAAGAAAACCAAGTATAGCAGAATTTATAAACCCATATGTTTAGAACCATTTATCACGTTTTCTATGAAGTTTATTGCAGATATCATTGCTTTGGAATGTATAAACCTGATTATCCCATTGATGCGAGTAATAAAGGATGATCAAGTCCATCCTTAAAGGAAGTAAAGTCTTCCGAATGTCGTTTTACTTGGTATAGCATACTTCTTAAACTTTATCATATCATACTAATATCATATCACGATATAAAAGTACCGTGGGAAGAGAAAGTCTTGAACTTTCAAACCCGAAAATAAACTTGGTAGGGTAAATCCAAGTCGCTATCCAGTGCAAGACCGATTACGGTGTATAAGCTGGAGCAGTATTTGTCCCGCGCGATAGCTTAGTCTTCCCAGTTTTAACCCTTGAATTGAAATGTACAAATTGTCATAAAAGACCGATATAAATATCACGTCAGGGGGCAACCGGTTAAGAGTTCCATGATACTACAATCATGGGGGCGGATAGCTTGCTAATCGCCGACTGAGACTACGGTTTTCAGTTACCCTCAACCGGAATTTGAGGTTAAAACCGGAAAATGTGTCTGGTGTTAAAACTAGCATGAGATTTTATAAAAATCATAAAACGTTTTCACAAGGTCCAATTTTCCCTAAGGATCCAAATTTTTAAACCTTAATCACGAGTTTCAACTTTGTTTCTGTTGTCAGAATTTCATTTCGTGTGCGTGTGCGTGTGGTCCAATAAATACTGTGTAGTGTTTCCAATTTATTCCATAAAGCGTGTGTTTTCATTTCGTGTGGCGTGTGTTTGTGATTTTAAATTCGATATGGAAAAATATGTAGTTTTACGATTCTATTTAAAAGATGTAATTGCTTGAGGACAAGCAACGTTCAAGTGTGGGGTATTTTGATATTGCTTTAAACATACATATATTTCGACGCAATATCATTTATATTTCATAGGCTTTTACCGTTTACGAAGACATTTAATGCATAATTCACGAGAAAAATGACTAAAGTAAACACGAGCTTAAAGTTTGAAGGAACGATATTAAACGTCGATTTAAACCAAATATATATCGAGAAAACGTTTAACCAAATTCAAGAACGAAGAAGACCGAAGAAAATAGTTAAAACAAATCGTACAAAATAGTATACGTCCACAAAGTTGTCAACAGAAGGATCAACAGAGAACAAAAACAAGAAAAATGCTGTTTTACTCCTACGCGGATCGCGTAATACATTACGCGAAATGCGTAATGTTGTCACCAAAATAAGAATCAGCCTGTTTACTCATACGCGGAACGTGTGATACCCTACGCGGATCGCGTAATTTTGTGGCCAACTTCAATTCCAGTTTCACGTGGTCCAGTCAACTTTTACATTATAATAGCAATTCTTTTATGAAGAATCTTCACTTTTTCAGCCTCACAGGTCACGCTTTTAAATTAAAAACCAACAAAATGAAGTAATCGATACTGAGGATGTTACTTTACAACATTTTGAGATGCACATTTAATTATAATAAGAAGAAACAGATGCATCAACCAATTATTTGAGGGCAGTTAGCACACCTCAATTTTACAATGTATTCTTTATCAAACTTTACAGAGACAAGAGCATAATGCAGATTAAACAATTGGTCCACTTTTTAATTCTCAAAGGTTATAATACGGAGTACTGATCAAGATACAGGGTGGGAGGAGAGATATTGGAGGAATACAAAAATTATTATTTTAGCTACTGGCTTGTTTATTTCATTTTTACTCCGCACCAATTACTTCAAGTTTCATCCCGTATTAATTTTAAGTTCAAGAATTAGGATAGTTTTATTATTAAGGGTGTATGATACGTGATTAAGGGTATTATTGTTCGAGTGTAAGAGTGTTGTTATTGTAATTTTCTACCATTTGAAGTTAATGAAAGTGAAGATTTTCGTAAGTTTTCTCTACTAAAATTATTGTTATCATCTTTTATCATTATCATTATTGTTATCATTATGTTTGTATATTTACATTTTTATGTCTACCCTAGTATAATGAGTAGCTAAGTTCCCATAGTGTTTACTTAAATGTAGAACCCTAGAGAAATGGATTGTTATCTTTTGTAAATGTTAAAATGTAGCTTAAGTATTTTTAACATTGAGCCTAGTCAAAAGAACCATTGTTATACGATTAGATATTTAATCCTTATCACTTAATTTGTTAGATATAAATAGCGAAAGTTATTTCTATTAATATAAATTAAGCTTTAACACTAAAAGTGATTTAGACGAACTTATGGATAAGTTATTAACACCAATTTAGAAATAAGGTTCGGTGGTTTGGGTAATATCATTAGTTATATAATAGTGAAATTGTAAAAAGGGAAACCGTTACGATTTAAGTTTTTGGCGAAAGTCAAAACTAGATTAGGTCTCAATTTAAATACTTGGGGAATAGTTAACTATCTAAATTAGATCAAATGAAAATTAGATTAAATTTAGTTAGTTAAAACTTTATATATTCGAAAGAAAATACAAAGTTGTATATTAAAACATTTTAATAGGGCTTAAATTCAAAACAATCCATGGATCTAGAGGTGAAATATTTAAGTGAACACTCCCATTTATTTATATTGCAAGTTATTATTATATTTTTACTTATCATTATTCAGAAAATTAAAATATAAATCAATTTCCTTCAGTTCAAATACGTACTGTTTTGTCACATCAATTATAACTTACGCGGATCGTGTATAATTTCACACGAAACGCGTAATTCCAATATATACGCGAAACGCGTATAAAACTACGTGAAACGCGTATGTGTAATTTTACCACTGTTTAATATTTTAGTTTAAAATTTTAATTAAATCATTTATTATTACTTTAAATTGCTTAATTTATAATTCGTTTAAATATTATAATTTCCTTTCATTCATCTTTAATTTAATTAAAACTTATTATTTAGTTAATTTAAATAATTTGTATTTTATTTTGTTGTTTAAAACAAATTCCTAATCCAAAACCCCCTTTAAATTAGTTTAACTTCAAAGACTATTAAAAACCATTAAACACTCCATCTCCCTGTGGAACGAATCGGATTTACCTATAAAACTAAACTACGCGGATCGGACTAGTTGCCTATATATGTGTGAAATCAACCCGAATTCATTAAAACACCATATATTCAATAAATCAATTCGTGTAATAAAACAACTCAAATTCGTTCATAAATAAAGGTATAGTTTCAGCACATCAGCAACCCAAACGAAGTCCAAATTAAATAAACAAACATGTTCTGTGATCCTTGTCACAAACTGGTCATAACCATATCATTAAATAATAATAATGATTAAGCAAAAATAAAAGCTTATAATAATGTAACACAAACTTAAGGACAAACTAGTAATCTTACTGCTAGGCCCAGTAGAGGATGTTACAACTATTGTGACCAAGGGCGATTATCAGGGTCTGGGAAAAGATATAAGAGTGGTTCATCACGGGGCGGTAGTTATAATAGCAACAAATACCGCAAGTACAACAATAACAGTGGTAGGGGCGATTATAAAATTAGAAGTAACAACAATGATAATTATTCGCTTATCGGAGATCTCACAAAAACACCAAAAGAAATATTGGCAACTGAGGCGGTGTGTAAAACTTTTGAAGCTCCCGCACCTCTTTTAGAGTAAGCAAAGAAGGATAAGAGCAAGTTATATGACTTCGATGACGATTTCGGTCACGATACCAATAAATGCCGGCAATTAATAGATGGGTCATTGCAAAACTCAAGAAAGGAAAACTGCAACACCCTGAAGAAAGCTGCCAAACCACCGGGTGACAAGCAAAAACTGGAAATAGAATACGCGTAGTAGAATAAGAATTAACCAAAGGGTAAAGATGTATAAAAAGTTATCAATATCGTAACTGGTGGAAAAATTGGCCAGCGAAGAAAAGCAGAAGCACCAGAAAAATGGGAAAACATTCCCATCTTGTTTGCAACAACTACACGAGAACCATCTGACGCACCAATTACGATAAAATGGCGCATTAAAAGTTGCGGTTATACAATAAAATGACTACATGTGGACACCGATGCGGTGTCAGTATCATGTATGAGTGCTATTTCAGATTATTACTAGGATCTATACGCTCACAACTAATTGTGCCATCTACCGCACTACATGAATTTTCTAGTGAATCTGCATGGGCGTTGGGGGTCATTAAACTTGAATTGGAATTGGTAGATGATGACAATAAGGAGATGGTTAGGAGCACTATTTTTGAATTCTCCGTGGTACGCTCGTACTCCGTACAATGCATTGATAGGTCACTCAACATTACAAAATTTAGGAGCAATTCTTCCTACAGTCCACGACCTGGTGAAATACCCGACACCTTTGCGTATTGCAACAATTAGGTCCGAAATTCAGTATACAATTTGCTTCGCGGTGGAACAAACAGATCAACAACCAAGTCATAAGGAATAGCTACGTAGTTGTATGATTATAGCTAATACACGTTAACCTGATAAAAAGATTTAAGATTGGTGGAGGCTTATTTGACGAAACAAAATTCAAGCTTCGAGATATGTTAGCCTTCAATACGAATGTGTTCGCATGGACTGAGGTGGACATGACTGGAGTACAGAGTATAGTTACTAACGATTTGTATGCTTAGTATTAGGATAATCTATGTATGAAGGTTGATTACTAGTGTAATAATAAGTAGTATTTTGTACTATCATTTCCAGGTTGCTCGATTAGACTAAATAAGTAGGCTGCTTCATTAGATTGCCCAATTGATACTGGTTATGATACCTACTGCTAGCTTGTAGTTTGTTTATGTGCACGAGTGTGAAATTGTCCGTACATACAAGGACAAAACCGTCTGTGTATAGTAGGAATGAAAGAGGTCAACCGTGTATAACATGGTTGAGCTCAATGATTATTGTACTTGTAGTATATTTCAATTGTCGCATGCGTGCGTCAGGAGAGATATATTGTGTGATAATAACATGTGTAACATCCCATTTTTCCCATACATGTCTAAAGGTACATATTTAACCGTTAGTACGCTTATAACTCGTTCGTTTATGTGATAAAATAAAATAGGGCGTTAGTCTATGTGTAAATGTGTATATATATATATGTATGTATATATATATATATATATATATATATATATATATATATATATATATATATACTTGAGAACATACTCATGTATAAGTTTATACATGAGTTTTGATGGTGTTAAGTCATGTGAGACCTTATGATGAAGATTAGATGAATATGAAGCGTGAACGACATGTATAAGTCGCGTAAATCGATAATTGGTTTTAAGTTGTCGAATTGATCAGTCCTAGGCGTTTGCCGCACCGCGATGAGTGTGGTTGCACTGCGACTTTACACACAGATCAGAGTCAGGAGCCGATCAAAATAACCATAAATTTATGTTGTATGTCGCGCCGCGGTAAAGGGAGTCGCACCGCGACACTAGGCGCAAACCAAAGTCAGGAGACGACTAAAACAGCTCGAGAAAATAGCGTAACGCCGCGCCGCGACAATTGAGGTCACGCCGCGACCCACTGGGCGAACTGGTTCCGGTTTTTGTTTTTAAAATAAGTGGTTCAAGGGCAAATTCGTCTTTTTACATGTAGATCTGAAGGGAGCATTTAATCTCCACCACTTATCCATTTAATTCATTTTCTTTTCTCTTTTCTTTCCATTTTCTCTCCCAAAACACAAAACCCATTTGAATAAAAGTGAGATTTGAGAGTGAAGAATTGAGAGTTGATCTTTGGAGCAAGAATTAAAGTTGTTCTCCTCGTTCTTGGCTACGAGTGGATATTGTTGGTAAGTCTTAACTCTATGTTTTGAGTTTTAATTAGTTTTATGCTAGGGTTTAGTTCATTTAGAACTTGTAAGACCCATTTGGGAGTAATATGGGTGGATTTGGGTTATATTGATGAAATGAAACCCTAATTAGCTATAACCTAGGGTTTGGTCTTATGATTTGAGGTTGTAAGTGTTAAATGGTGTTGTTAGTCACTAATACACCTTTTAATTGATGAAAGAAGTGTTAATGGGTAAGTTTGACTCGATTGTGAGTCTAAGTATTTAAAATGGGTCAAATGATTACTAGTTGACCTAATTGGGTGAAATGGGTATGAAATACCCCAAGTTTGTGTTAGTTGAGTTAGTAGACTTTAATTCACTAGCTTTAGTGATTAAAGTTGAGTCTTGGCCATTTATGGGAGGTTTTGGTGTAGTTGAGCCATTTAATGCAAATTGGGTCATTAAATGCTCAAGAGTGAGTAGTGTGGTTAATTCCACTAGTTGTGTATTGAATGTGTACTTATGTATTAGGTACTTTTGACAATGCTAAAAATGAACATATATTTCATAGCACTAATCCTCAAGAAAGACAAGCTTTTAGTTGCAATTGTTCTATTTAAAAGTGATATTCGTTTAAATAATAAAAGGTGAAGACAAAAGACAGATTCGACGAATTGAAGACGTAAAGGTCCAAAAAGCTCAAAAGTACAAAATACAATCAAAGTGGTTCCAATTATTGATAAGAAACGTCTCGAAATTACAAGAGCACAAGATTCAAAACGCAAAGTACAAGATATTAAATTGTACGCAAGGACGTTCGAAAATCCGAAACCGGGACATGAGTCAACTCTCAACGCTCGACGCAACGGACTAAAAATTACGAGTCAACTATGCACATAAATATAATATAATATTTAAATAATTCTTAAAATTATTTATATATTATATTTATATTAAAAATCCGTCGGCAAACAAAGACCCAAAGCTGGGTGAGCTGTAAAATCAAACTCCGCGAGTTGCGGAGTTTGAAGAAGGAAAATGCCGCGAGTCGCGGAGTTCCCCTGGACTCAAAACCCTATAAAAGCAAACGCAGTTTGATCGCAAAAATATCATAATATCAATCTTTCTATCTATATATGTAGTATATATTTATATTTATATTTTAATTTTAATTTTAATTTTAATTCTTATAATAAGGGTATGTTAGCGAATGTTGTAAGGGTGTAAGTCGAAATTCTGTCCGTGTAACGCTACGCAATTTTTAATCATTATAAGTTATGTTCAACCTTTTTACATTAATGTCTCGTAGCTAAGTTATTATTATGTTTATTTAATCCGAAGTAATCATGATGTTGGGATAATTATTAAAATTGGGTAATTGGGCTTTGTACCATAATTAGGGTTTGGACAAAAGAACGACACTTGTGAAAATTAGACTATGGGCTATTAATGGACTTTATATTTGTTTAACTAAATGATAATTTGTTAATGTTAATATAAAGATTTACAAATGGACGTCCCTATAAATAACCATATACACTCGATCGGACACGATGGGCGGGGTATTTATATGTACGAATAATCATTCATTTAACCGGATACGGGAATGGATTAATAGCCACTAGAATTATTAAAACAGGGGTGAAATTATGTACAAGGACACTTGGCATAATTGATAACAAAGTATTAAAACCTTGGGTTACATTCAGTCGACATCCTGGTGTAATTATTAAACAAAGTATTAAAATCTTGTTACAGTTTAAGTCCCCAATTAGTTGGAATATTTGACTTCAGGTATAAGGATAATTTGACAATGACACTCGCACTTTATATTTATGACTGATGGACTGTTATGGACAAAAACCAGATGGACATATTAAATAATCCAGGACAAAGGACAATTAACCCATGGGCATAAAACTAAAATCAACACGTCAAACATCATGATTACGGAAGTTTAAATAAGCATAATTCTTTTATTTTATATTTAATTTCCTTTATTTTATATTTAATTGCACTTCTAATTATCGCATTTTTATTTATTGTTATTGTATTTAATTGCACTTTTAATTATCGTACTTTTTAATTATCGCAAGTTTATTTTATCACACTTTTATTATTCGCAATTTCATTATCGTTATTTACTTTACGCTTTAAATTAAGTCTTTTATTTATTTAATATTTTACATTTGGTTTTAACTGCGACTAAAGTTTTAAAATCGACAAACTGGTCATTAAACGGTAAAAACCCCCCTTTATAATAATAATATTACTCATATATATATTTGTATTTTTATAAATTAACTAATATAGCGTTAAGCTTTGATTAAAAGATTTTCCCTGTGGAACCAACCGGACTTACTAAAAACTACACTACTGTACGATTAGGTACACTGCCTATAAGTGTTGTAGCAAGGTTTAAGTATATCCATTCTCTAAATAAATAAATATCTTGTGTAAAATTGTATCGTATTTAATAGTATTTCCTTGTAAAATTTAATAGTATTTTATACCCCTTAGCTTTAACTATCAAGTATATTTGGCGCCGCTGCCGGGGATCATCTAGCTTAAAAGCCGGAAGCGCAACGCTAATAAATATATAAAAAAAAATTATTTTTAGTTTACTTTTATAAAAAGACGTTTTTTTAAAAATACGTTTTAAATATTCGAAAACATAAAAAGAAAAACAAAAATATAATATTTTTAAGAGTTTGTTAAATATTTAAGTTTTATAAAGTTTCTTTATTTTTATTTTATAAAAATATAAGTTTTATTTAATATTTTGATTTTATTTAAAACATAAAATCAAAAACCGAAAAGAAAAAAAATTTATATATAAATCTAGTTTTAAGATTTTTATTTATAAAATTGTAACATATTTTTATTTCTATTCTAGTTTTT
The DNA here is from genome assembly GCF_046630445.1 of Rutidosis leptorrhynchoides. Lineage (NCBI taxonomy): Eukaryota > Viridiplantae > Streptophyta > Magnoliopsida > Asterales > Asteraceae > Rutidosis > Rutidosis leptorrhynchoides. The sequence goes on from NC_092333.1 coordinate 90,689,523, forward strand.
AAAATATAAGTTTTATTTAAATTATATAAATATTTTAATTAAATTAAAAACAGAAAAATAAAAAAATATATAAATAAAATTACGTTGAACCTGTCAAACGAAGCAACCTGATCTGAAATTTAAATCCCCGCGACTCGCGGAGTTTTCCAGCCTCGGGCACCGCAAGTCGCGGAGCAGCCCTGACACGGGTACACAGGAACCCTAACAGCATTAATTACGGGATAATTATTATTATTATTAATCCTAAACCCTAATTAGGGTATTTTTATTAAAATATTTAGTTTTAATTAGTTTATTTAGTTTTATTTAATTTTATTTAGTTTAATTAAATTATAAAATTAATAATTTTATAAAATAAATAATATAAAAATAATATTTTTATAAGAATTGTACTTTTTACAACTTTTAGTATATTTTTATATTTTGTCCCTTTTTAATTGTTTTAGCGTAATATTTGTGTTTTTCGCTAGTTTTTAGTTTTAAACTTAATTTTTGCCATAGTTATTTTTATTTATAGATTTTTAGGCTTTGTCGTAAAATCTCTTAAGTGCTTTTTCTTTAGACTAAGATCTAGGTGCTTTAGAATTTTGCGACGCCTTTTTAAATTTTAGTGCTTTTTTTTTTAAGTTATTGCCATTTGGGATATAGTTTTACTTGTAAGCTTTAATATTTTTAGACACCTTTTACCTATGTATCAATTATCATTCCAATTAGTAATCTCAATTTGCGATTATAATTTTAAGTTAGTGATAGTAATAAGGTTGGGTTAGTCGAGTGTTTTTAAGTTCTATAAGTCATTTCTTTTTATTTCTTATTTTCCGACGCCTTTTATTTTTCAACCCTTTTCTTTTTCTTTTTCGACGCACTCTTTTTCTTTCTTATTTCTCGCTATTCTAGTTTTAGGACATAGATTTTTTTCTACTTCTTATCTAAATTTCTTAAAATTACGAAAATTTATTTTAAGTGGTTAAATTGATAGACATTAAAATTTTCTGGTTCGTAGTAATAGTTGGATTTGTACGTGGACCGGGTTATTGCAGCCAAACAGTCCTCAATTATATTGAGACCAAACGAATCCTGCCCCTCTGCTGCATCTTTTGGCTATTCGAAACGTGGGCAAAATTAGAAAAGTCTATTAATTGGATAACTTATATAATTTTTCTTTCCTTTTTAAAAACTAATAGGATATTCAGTGAATGCACCGAGCAAGACGTTCACCACCTTTTGTACGTTCACCACCTGTAACTAGATCAAGACATCTAGCTAATATTACCGTCGTTGATTTTTCTTTAGAATCGTCATCCAGTCAACCAAGTACTCCAATTCAAATTTTCGATAATCCATTTTTTGAACCCGACCTCACAATTGAGAATCCGTAGAATATTCAGGGACGATTCATAGATCCTGAACCATTAAATTTTCCTCCGGAACCACCAATCATTCAAACAGAGATTGTTGAGGAACGAACCATTAAATCAGAATCCTCTAGTGATTCTGATTCAACAAATTCAATTATGGAGAATCTAGAACCTTTAAATATGAAAGACCGAATGAGAGCTAAACGCACTGGCCAAGGTCACGCAATTACTCATCCTGACATTAATGCGCCAGATTATGAAATCAAAGGACAAATTCTACACATGGTGACTAATCAATGTCAATTTAGTGGTGCGCCAAAGGAAGATCCAAATGAACATCTTCGTACCTTTAATAGGATCTGCACACTATTTAAAATCCGAGAAGTGGAGGATGAATAGATATATCTCATGTTATTTCTCTGGACTTTAAAGGGAGAAGCCAAAGATTGGTTGGAATCGTTACCTGAAGGGGCGATCGATACATGGGACGTTTTAGTTGAAAATTTTCTTAAACAATTCTTTCCGGCATCTAAAGCCGTAAGACTTCAAGGAGAAATTGTTACGTTCACACAGAAACCGAATGAAACTCTATATGAGGCGTGGACAAGATTTGGAAAGTTACTAAGAGGATGTCCGCAACATGGTTTAGACACCTGTCAAATAGTACAAATATTCTACCAAGGATGCGACATCACTACAAGAAAAGACATAGATATAGCAGCTGGTGGTTCCATTATGAAGAAAACCGAAACTGATGCTTACAAAATTATTGATAACACTGCTTCCCACTCACATGAGTGGCACAAAGAAAAAGATATCGTTATATCATCTAAAGCAGCTAGAGCCGATTCTAGCCATGACTTAGATTCCATTTCCGCAAAGATAGATGCTGTCGAGAGACGAATGGAAAAGATGACTAAAGATATCCACTCAATACGAATTAGTTGTGAGCAGTGTGGAGGACCACATTTGACAAAAGATTGTCTCAGTATTGAATTAACAATGGAACAAAGAGAGAATGTTTCATATCTAAACCAAAGGCCTGGAAATAATTATCAGAATAATTATCTACCGCCAACACCGATTTACAATCAAAATCAGAATTATAACCGAAATATTCCATACAACAACCAACAAGGTCCTAGCAATCAACAAGTATCCAACAATACTTACAACCAGCAAAGACCTAATTTTCAAAACAAACCACCACAAACCGATGATAAAAAGCCGAATTTAGAAGATATGATGACGAAGCTAGTTGAAACTCAAACGCAGTTTTTCACATCTCAAAAACAAACCAATGAACAAAATGCTCAAGCATTTAGAAATCAACAAGCTTCTATTCAAAACTTGGAACAAGAAGTAAGTAACCTAGCAAGGTTAATAGGTGAAAGAAAACCGGGAAGTCTACCTAGTGATACAAATGCTAACCCCCGAAATGAAACAGCTAAAGCCATTACCACAAGAAGTGGTACAACACTTAAACCACCTGAAATACCTGTAACTTCTGATGAAGCTATTCCTACTCCACAAGAACCACAACCTGATCAAGATAAGGAAAAAGAACCGGTAGTTGAAAAGGTTAATGAAGATAACACAGTTAAGGATAAACCTTATGTTAAACCATACCAACCACCACTTCCTTACCCGAGTAAAATGAAGAAAGAGAAACTTGAAGCCGAGCAATCCAAATTCTTAGATATGTTTAAACAGATAAATGTAAATCTTCTTTTCATTGATGTGATTTCAGGAATGCCTAGATATGCTAAATTCTTGAAAGATCTGATCACGAATAGAAAGAAAATGGAAGAACTCTCGGCTGTTACTATGAACGCTAATTGTTTAGTAGTGCTGTTGAATAAGATACCAGAAAAATTATCTGATCCAGGAAGTTTCACAATTCTATGTTTTCTGGGTAGTCTTAGTTCAATAGAAGAATTGGCAGACTTAGGTGCTAGTATAAATTTAATGCCGTATTCACTATACGCTAAACTAGACCTTGGAGAATTGAAACCAACAAGAATAAGCATACAACTAGCATATCGATCAATAAAATATCCTAGAGGGATAATGGAGAACATGCTAGTTAAAGTTGGTACTTTAGTATTTCCAGTAGATTTTGTTGTTCTGGACATGGAAGAAGATTCTCAAGTTCCTCTCATATTAGGAAGACCATTCTTAAACACAGCTAAAGCAATGATAGACGTGTTTGGTAAGAAATTGACCCTAAGTATAGAGGACGAGAGTGTTACCTTTTCAGTTGATAGAGCAATGCAACAACCGCAATCTGCAGATGATACATGCTATTATATTCAAACTATAGACTCACATGCAGAATTGTTAGAAGAATTTCCAGAATTACAAGGAACAGGAGAATGTTCTTTAGGAGAAGGTAATGAACCAATTGATGAAGCTGAAATGTTAGCTACACTAATAGCTAATGGATATGAACCAACAACAGAAGAAATTCAAATGCTAAAAGAAGAAGACAGATATCTATATAAATCATCGATAGAAGAACCACTGACATTAGAATTAAAGCCACTTCCAAACCATTTGGAATACGCTTATTTGCATGGTGAATCTGAATTACCTGTAATAATATCGTCTTCTCTTACTGAAAATGAGAAATCACAACTCATTTCTGTGTTGAAAGCTCATAAACCAGCCATTGCATGGAAGATTCATGATATTAAAGGAATAAGTCCTTCGTATTGCAAACATAAAATCCTTATGGAAGAAGGTCATAAAACGTATGTGCAACGCCAATGAAGACTAAATCCGAATATGCAAGATGTAGTAAAAAAAGAAATTATTAAACTGCTAGACGCAGGTCTAATTTATCCAAACTCTGATAGTCCATGGGTAAGCCCAGTTCAATGCGTGCCTAAGAAGGGTGGCATGACTGTTATTACAAATGGAAAAAATGAGCTTATTCCTACTAGGACTGTAACAGGATGGCGTGTATGTATTGATTATAGAAAATTAAATGACGCCACCAGAAAAGATCACTTTCCCTTACCTTTTATTGATCAAATGTTGGAAAGATTAGCCGGAAATAGTTACTATTGTTTTCTTGATGGATTTTCCGGATATTTTCAAATTCCAATAGCACCCGAAGATTAAGAGAAAACCACGTTCACGTGCCCTTATGGTACTTTTGCTTACAAACACATGCCATTTGGACTTTGCAATGCCCCTGCAACCTTTCAAAGATGTATGATTGCGATTTTTCACGACATGATAGAAGAATGCATGGAAGTTTTCATGGATGAATTTTCAGTCTTCGGTGATACATTTGAATCATGTCTAGCTAATCTTGAACGAATGCTGATTAGATGCGAACAATCAAATCTAGTACTTAATTGGGAGAAATGCCATTTCATGGTTAAAGAAGGCATCGTTCTTGGACATAAAATTTCAAAAGAAGGAATTGAAGTGGATAGAGCTAAAGTAGATGTAATTGCTAAACTTTCACATCCCACCAATGTTAGAGGAGTTAAGAGTTTTCTAGGGCATGCCGGTTTTTACCGACGTTTCATAAAAGATTTTTCTAAAATTGCCACTCCTATGAATAAACTCCTAGAAAAGGATGCTCCATTCATCTTTTCAGATGAATGTATCAAATCTTTTAATATTCTTAAAGAGAAACTTACTAATGCGCCGATCATGATAACACCAAATTGGAATCTACCGTTTGAATTAATGTGCGATGCAAGTGATTTTGCAATGGGAGCCGTTTTAGGACAAAGGATTGAAAAACGATTTCAATCTATATATTATGCTAGTAAGACATTACAAGGAGCACAAACGAATTACACAACTACTGAAAAAGAACTCCTTGCTATTGTATTTGCTTTTGACAAATTTCGATCATATCTCGTTCTAGCAAAAACGGTGATCTATACCGACCATTCTGCTCTCAGATACCTATTTTCGAAACAAGATGCCAAACCAAGATTAATCTGTTGGATCTTACTCTTACAAGAATTTGATATTGAAATCCGAGATAAAAGAGGAGCAGAAAATCTCGCCGATGATCATCTTTCTCGTCTTGAAAATCCCAAATTAGAAGTTCTAAATGAATCGGCCATATAAGACAACTTTCCTGATGAATATCTATTGAAGATAGATTATAATGAAATTCCATGGTTTGCAGACTATGCAAACTATTTAGTATGTGGATTCCTTGAAAAAGGATTATCGTACCAAAAACGAAAGAAATTCTTCAGTGATATAAAACACTATTTCTGGGAAGATCCACATCTATTTAAAAGTTGTCCAGATGGAATAATACGCCGATGTGTATTCGGAGATGAAACTAGTAAAATTTTAAACCATTGTCACACAGGACCAACAGGAGGGCATTATGGGCCTCAACTAACAGCAAGAAAAGTTTATAATGCTGGATTCTATTGAAGGTCATTTTTCTGTCAGCTCTTTGGAACATTCAGAGGCTTCGAAACAACATCATTTTTAATGACAAAATTTTTTGCAAGTCACACTTTTTTGATACGATAGAAGTTTTTGCATTTAATTGGTTGTATTCTAGATTTTGTAATTCTTGAATAAATTGGGTGACATGACTTCAAAATTCTTTTGTAATTTCTAGCGCCTTGCTATTTTTATTTTAATGAAAAAAATTTGGCGTCCTAAAAAACGTCGTCGAAACCGACAAATAGATCCGCGTGTGTATTTGATACCGGGTTCCACAAGTTGTATCATGGTACAATTACAACATTACTTGAGAGGTAGCGCTCGGAGACACATATGTTTCAATTTCCTACGGTTGAAGCCACAATAACTGATGTCAAAGCAGGGGGGTATAAAATACTATTAAATTTTAGCAGAAAATACTATTAAATACGATACAATTTTACACAAGATATTTATTTATTTATAGAATGGATATACTTAAACCTTGCTACAACACTTATAGGCAGTGTACCTAATCGTACAGTAGTGTAGTTTTTAGTAAGTCCGGTTCGTTCCACAGGGAGATCTTTAAGCAAAGCTCAACGCTATATTAGTTTACTTTTATTAAAATTACAAATATATATATAAGTAATATTATTATTATAAAGGGGGGGTTTTTACCGTTTAATGACCGGTTTGTCGATTTTAAAACTTTAGTCGCAGTTAAAACCTAATGTAAAATATAAAATAAATACAAGACTTTAAATTAAAGCGTAAAGTAAATAACGATAATGAAATTGCGGATAATTAAAAATGCGATAAAATAAAATAACAATAAATAAAAGTGCGATAATTAGAAGTGCAATTAAATATAAAATAAAGGAAATTAAATATGAAATAAAAGAATTATGCTTATTTAAACTTCCGTAATCATGATGTTTGACGTGTTGATTTTAGTTTTATGCCCTTGGGTTAATTGTCCTTTGTCCTGGATTATTCAATATGTCCGTCTGGTTTTTGTCCATAACAGTCCATCAGTCATAAATATAAATTGCAAGTGTCCTTGTCAAATTATTATTATACCCGAAGATAAATATTCCAACTAATTGGGGATTCGAATTGTAACAAGGTTTTAATACTTTGTTTAATGAATACACCAGGTTATCGACTGCGTGTAAACCAAGGTTTTACTACTTTGTTAACAATTACACCAATTACCCTTGAATGTAATTTCACCCCTGTTTTAATTATTCTAGTGGCTATTAATCCATTCCCGTGTCCGGTTAAATGAACGATTATTCGTACATATAAATACCCCGCCCATCGTGTCCGATCGAGTGTATGTGGTAATTTATAGGGACGCCCAATTGTAAATCTTTATATTAACATTAACAAACTTTCATTTAGTTAAACAAATATAAAGCCCATTAATAGCCCATAGTCTAGTTTCCACAAGTGTCGTTCTTTTGTCCAAACCCCAATTATGGTACAAAGCCCAATTACCCAATTTTAGTAATTAGCCCAACATCATGATTACTTCGTTTTAAATAAGCATAATAATAACTTAGCTACGAGACATTAATATAAAAAGGTTGAACATAACTTACAATGATTAAAAATAGCGTAGCGTTACACGGACAGAATTTCGACTTACACCCTTACAACATTCGCTAACATAACCTTATTATTAGAATTATAATTAAAATTAAAATATAAATTATAAATATAAATATATTACTTCGTATGAAGAGAAGAGAAAAAAAGATGATATGTTTTTGATCAGAATTCGGGTTGATTTTATAGCCAGATTTGATTTTTGGGGCTCCGCGACTCGCGGCAAAAAGCCCTTCAAACTCCGCGAGTCGCGGAGAGGTATTTTCATTTCTGGCCCTTGGAGTTTCTGGCTGCCGACGGTTTTAATAATATATATATATAATATATATATAATTAATATAATTAATTATATATTATATTATATTTATATACATAGTTAACTTGTAATTTTTAGTCCGTTGCGTCGAGCGTTAAGAGTTGACTCTGGTCCCGGTTCCGGTTTTTTGAACGTCCTTGCGTACAATTTAATATCTTGTACTTTGCGTTTTGAATCTTGTACTCTTGTGATTTCGAGACGTTTCTTATCAATAATTGGAACCTTTTTGATTGTCTTTTGTTCTTTTGAGCTTTTTGGTCGTTTGCGTCTTCAAATCGTCGAATCTGTCTTTTGTCTTCACCTTTTATTATTTAAACGAATATCTCTTGTAAATAGAACAATTGCAACTAAAAGCTTGTCTTTCTTGAGGAATAATGCTATGAAATATATGTTCGTTTTTAGCATTATCAAATATTCCCACACTTGAGCGTTGCTTGTCCTCAAGCAATATCGTCTTGAAATACTAGAATCACTTCTTTATTCTTCACACTTTGTACATCAGTGATTTCTATACGGCGGTATAAACAATGGTAGTAACGATATGGTTTACAGTCCCACATGACTATAAAAATTTAGATCCATTAAGGAAATTGGATCTTTATGAAAACATTTGATCTTTTGAAAATTAAATCTAGTTTTTACCCTAGATAAGTTTTCCGGAATAACCCTTTACCGGTGTTTGCAAAATATTTGTGGGTTTGGTGGGTTTCAGATTTGAAAATTTTAGCTCAAAACTTGCGGTTTTGTGTCACCCACTTGCTAACCTTGTATTTGGAAAGCAACACGTCCAGTTTACTTGTTCCGTATATTACCTTTCGGCAAACTACCGTCCGGTTGTAAAGGAAAGCGTTGAACAAGCAACTGTTTAAGGCAATGTCCCGTGACATGCAGATGATTATGGTCTTTTAACGTGTCGGATGCTAGAACTATCCTTGGTAGGAGCGATAGTAAAGATCATCCTATGATTTTTCGGTCTGGCACAAGGTCCTGTCTCCGACCATGCTATGCAACCACCGTTCTTACGGTTGACACCCGATTTAGTTCAGGTGACCTAATGAATTCCAGGTGAATTCCTAGGATTTTACGTTCAATGGTAATGAACGCATTGAAAATGGGTTTTTAGAAAACAAATCGGTTTGTATTTTTGATCAAAATATTTTCTCGTTCAAGCTCGAGTTTAGATATCATTGAATTCCATGAGTTTGTAATTCTCAATATTTAAGGTCAATCTCTAGGATTGAGTAATATCAGTCTTAAAAGCTGATTTTTAATCTTTAAGGAGATTATCCTTTCTGGGGATCTGATTCATTAGTCTTATCCAGCTAATTTGCACGGTGCCTCCCCATTGTACGAGATAAATCCTTCTCATGGTTAGGATAAATCTGACCACTTGGCGACCCTGTTTGATGCTGAGGTCCGTGGATTTCCTGCTGATTTTAGTGATGACTTTTCTAGATTTTTCGTCAACCTACAGCTGGTCTGAACGACAACTTCATGACCTAAATCAAGAAGCGCGTGTCTTTTTCGGAAGACTTTACTTCCTTTTAATGATGGAATTGATTCATCGTGTAGATCCATCTCTTCTTTTCTTTCATTGGGTAAAACAGTTTAGTTTAGTTCAAAGCAAAAGTATTTTCAGTTATTTGTTACAAATATATGTGGCATATGTTTAAAATAACTTGGTAAATTTTCCCACACTTGGCTTTTTATTTTTCTTTTTATCGTCCTCTATTCCATTTTAAATGAATTTTAACATTTTAGTTTGTTTCTCAATTTATGTCCTTTCCGAGGTAACAATAATTTCGGTGTTAAAACCTAGTTTTATCGTTCATAAATATGTATAAACATGATTTGAATTCATTTAATTAAAAATTTCACAAAATTTTACTAGAATTGGGTAGTCAGTATATAAGACTAGGGCTGTTCTTTTTTATCAGAGAGCACTAGATTCTAATACAACTACTGCTTTACTAGTATTTTTAATGGTAACCAAGTGTTTAATATAAAAATTTTAAAATCCGAAAGAATTTAACCCCTTCCCACACTTAAGATCTTGCAATGCCCTCATTTGCAAGAAATCAGTAACAATTTAAATTATTGAGGGTGATTTGTGTGAAAATGATTAAATTTTTACCAAAGTTTCCAAATATATTGGCGTTTGTTTGCTGAATGATAAATTGTGCACGTCATTTGTTCATTCCGTCTTGTTGTTATTTCACATGTATTTTGCATCATTGTCGTCAAAATTACTTGCTTTTGCTGAACTTAATGCCAGTCTTTGAAAATGCGTTGTTTTACCCTGTTGTGTACATAAGATAAACTGCAAACATATATACATATTTTTGAAGTTTGGTATATTACCCCACATTCAAAAATTATTAAAATCTAAGAATAAAAGTTAGATAAATATAAAAATGATTACAATATTAACAAAAAATATTAAACATATCAATAATTACAAATTACAAAATAAAAATAAAAATAAGTAAACTAAGGATGATATTGGTACCAATAGGGGTTCCACGCATAACCATAAGTGCTATAGAATGCCTCGGCAGGGTCATACGTAGGATATGGTGGCTGCATCTCTATCGACCAAGGAGGGAAGACGGGTTTTGGTGTAGGAATATAGTTTCTACCTATGTGTTGGCAATGTGCTATGATCTGGTTCTGATGAACTTGCCAATCTTCAAATGCTCTCTGTCTAGCATTTTCGTATTCCTGAGAAGCTATAAACCTATGCATTTCTTGCCCCCCTCCTACATTACCTTGTTCCTGGTTTCTCTCTACCTGTGGATGTCTACCATTGTATCGTACTGCGGCGTTATTTCGCCGCTTCAACACTTTCGCACCATGGTACACATTTAAACCTATAGTGTCGCGGGGTTCCGGCTCTTCTACTAATAATCCCCCCCGACTTATATCCACACCGAGATATTCACCAATCAAAGTAATAAAAATACCACCTCCTATTATGCTATGTGGACGCATCCCTCGAACCATAGCTGATAAATAATAACCCACACAATATGGTATACTTACAGCGCTGTGTGGGTCTCGAATACACATATGGTAAAACAAATCTTGTTCATTTACCTTTTCTTTGTTTTTACCCCTTTGTGTAATCGAGTTAGCTAAAAACCTATGTATTACTCTTAATTCGGCTCTATCTATATCCAAATAAGAGTAGTTTCCTCCTTTAAAACGGTGGTGGCTTGTCATTTGACTCCACACACCGTGTGTATCAAAATTCTCATCTATTTTCCTACCGTTTAGTATCAATCCTCTACAATCGGCAGACGCTAATTCCTCAGGCGTATATATACGTAAAGCCTGAGCCATGTCCAGTAAAGACATGTGGCGCATCGAACCGCCTAACAAAAATCTAATAAAAGAACGATCGGTTAAACTGGCTACCCGATCATTCAACTCTATACTACATAACAACTCTTCACACCATACTTTATATACAGGTCTGCGTATGGTGAATAAACATATCCAGTCATTAAAAGAAGAATTACCATACCTCTGTACCAGTAATTCCCTAATTGGCCCGGCCAATTCTACAGCTTCCAAGGGTCCCCATTCTATGACCCTCGGTACCTCAACAACCTTAGAGTGAAGAGTATGCAAACCCCGTTGATATTTTGGATAATCTATCCAAAGTCTGTCAAATCGCAGGTTCGGGTGCAACTGCTCCAAGTGCATATCTGAAAAGGTCATGACTGGATGAGGTACATCCTGCTTGTAGTAGTTATCTACCTCCTGTTGTTCCAAGTTCTCAGCAGGAGCATGGCGGGCTTGGGATGAAGATTCACCCCTTTCAGTCTGCAAAACACATCAAACACAAATTTTGTGCATCCAAATATGCATTAGTGTCAGCAAAATCATCAATCAAAATAATTACAATGACATTATCAATTTATATCAAACTTAAGCTTATTTTCACATTTTTATCAATTCTACACTTTTTCAAATAAGCATATACGAAAATTTTCGCCAAGTTCATAAGCATTCAACTCAAATAACATGTCAAAATAATCATTACTAGCAAATAAACAAGTCTCAAATGGCATTATCTTTCAAAAATCAAGTTCATGAATTTTGGACTTGAAAAAGTCCACTTTAATTCTCAAAATCATGTTTAGGCTCAAAGTTTGGATCATTTAACTACCTAGACATGTTACACTACTCAATTTAGCAATAATTCATGACAAAAATCGGCCATAACCTGTTTATATCAAAAAGCCCCAAATTGCTCAAGAACACAAACCCTAGATTCTAAAGATTTTGAAGTTTTTGGCTTCAAATCATGTTAACAAGCATCAATCTAGGTTATACATGCATAATATACTAACAATTTAACACTAATTACACTAAAAATTAACAAAATTCAAATTATGAAAATATGCTCAAGAACACACTAAAATTCGGATTTAAAGGTGATTTGGGGTGTAATTGTACCTGTTTTCTTGAGTAGTTCCTAGATATCATCCTTCTCAACATGATTGTAGTGAAAAATTTGAAGATTAACGGTGAAAAATTGAGTTTTTGGGATGATTTTTGTGGGTTTTTTCGGGTTTTTTTCGAGTGTTTATGCAGTATGTTTGTGTGTGTTGTGTATACAGATCGTGCAGCTGGTTTTATTTTTTTTTCTGTAATTTGGTCCCTCCGCGAGTCGCGGAGGTTTGTACTGCAAACTCCGCGAGTCGCGGAGTTATTTTTTTTTTTTTTTTTTTTTTTTTTTTTTTTTTTTTTTTTTTTTTTTTAATATAATCTTTAACTTATAAAACAATTAAGAAATTAATTTTAAAATTTTGTTTCCCTTGTTATTTAGGACGAGGTCGTTTCGGATCGATGTCCTAGTCCGTCCCTCGACAAAATTTTAAAATTTGTCTTTTTGTAGCGATTGTTTTAAAAAGCTAAGATTTTTGGGTTTTTTAATGTTTTTGGCATACTTTAAATCAACAAGATTAAAAATATTGATAATAAAAGTTCTCGTCCCTTCCTCGGGTAAAGCAATTTCGGTTCAAAGACCTAGTCTTCAACTTACGACGAATTTTAAAAATCATATTTTTAACTTAATGAGATAAAGTAAATTTTTGTTTTTAAATTCACACAACTTAAATATAAAATTCAAAATTAAAATTAAAAATTCACACCAAACTCAAAATTTAAAATGCATAAAATTAAAAATTAATATTTTAAAAATTAAAAATTCACACCAAACTTAATTTAAAAATTTATAAATTCATACCAAACTTATATTAATTTTTCAAATATTTACAATTTTAAATATATTGTTTTTATAAAGTTTACAATATTAATTTAAGGTTTAAATATTAAGATTAAAAACATAATAAAAAATAAAATTAAAAATCTTTTTGTCTTTTTATCCCACTTTAATCAGTCAAATATTATCAAAAATATGCGCCCCTCTTTTCGGTAAAGTAATTTCGGTTCCAAGACCTAATTTAACTCATGACGAATTTTTGAAATATTTTGGGTTGATTGATTAAAGATATTTATACCTTAAGAATAAACGTTAAATTTCGCAGTGATGTAATAAATTTTTGAACGATATCAATAATTTCGGTCGCCAAACCTAATTTTATTTAATACCAATTTAATACTTTTTAGCGAAAAAATTAGCGTTTATTATCAAAAGGTTAAAAATAAAAATAAAAATAAAAACTGTACAGACATACCTGTGAAATAGATTTCTTAGTTATATGATCTATTATATTCATAAGATAGTCGGTTTAATTGGTCTTCCATGGCTGCATAGGCGTAACCTCGAGCATTCATTGTCTTTTCTTCTAAACATATGAACGGTCCGTCTCTGCATAAAGTAACAAATTCGGTATTTGAATAGGTTTGATTATTTGAACATTTACCTCCATGTGACCATTTTCCGCATTTGTGACATTTTTCTAGGTGTCGTGCTCTTCTTTTCGCTGCGGATTTTGATTTTCCTTTACCAAATTGTAACTTATTATCTTCGCATCTGGATCCTTTTCTAACTCCGTCCATTCTTTCTCTGATTACTGATACTAATTCACTCGGTAGTATATCATTATTTCTTTTAGTGATCAAAGCGTGTAGCATTAGACCATGGTTTAGTTCACAGGCAGTCTTCATTTTGTAAAAACCTAAAAAAATAAAAATTCAGAATGGGGGGAGAAGACTAGTTCTTTAGGGTCTGCTAGGGAAAGACCATACGTGTTCCATTTTCGAGAACTACACGAAAACAGACAATCTAACTCTAACAGAAATACATATTATCCTTTAAAGACTTGATTCTCCCCACACTTAGTTAGCTGTGGTGTCGAAATTGTGATTAACTTCGTTGTCTACTTCCATCGGTCCCTGTATGTAATGTTTAACTCTGTGACCATTAACTTTAAATTCAATCCCATTTGAATTTATTAATTCTATCGTTCCGTATGGGAAAACTCTTTTGACTATGAATGGTCCAGACCATCTTGATTTCAATTTTCCAGGAAATAGCTTGAATCGTGAATTGAAAAGAAGAACTCTGTCTCCTTCTTTGAATTCTTTTGAACTTCTGATTCTTTTATCATGCCATTTCTTCGTTCTTTCTTTATAGATTAACGAATTTTCGTATGCTTCATGTCTTAATTCTTCTAATTCGTTTAGTTGACTTAATCGTAGACGCCCGGCTTCATGTAAATCAAGATTACATGTCTTCAAAGCCCAAAATGCTTTGTGTTCAATTTCTACTGGAAGATGACATGCTTTTCCATAAACAAGTCTAAAAGGTGTGGTTCCAATTGGAGTTTTGTAGGCTGTTCTAAAAGCCCAGAGTGCATCCTCCACTTTAATGGACCATTCCTTTGGATTTGATCCTACGGTTTTCTCAAGAATACGTTTTAAAGCTCGGTTTGTATTTTCAACTTGTCCACTTGTTTGTGGATGATATGCGGTGGAGATTTTATGAGTTACTCCATATCTTTTAAGAACTTTCTCAAGTTGATTATTACAGAAATGAGTACCCCGATCACTTATTAAAGCTTTCGGTGTTCCAAACCTTGCAAAAAGACGTTTTAAAAAATTTACTACAACTCGTGCATCGTTAGTTGGGAGAGCTTGTGCTTCCGCCCATTTAGATACATAATCAATGGCTACGAGTATATATAGATTATTATGAGATTTTGGAAATGGACCCATAAAGTCAATACCCCAAATGTCAAATACTTCACATACTTGGATGACATTTTGTGGCATTTCATCACGTTGACTTATTTTTCCGGCCCTTTGACATGCATCACAGGATTTGCAAAGAAGGTGTGCGTCTTTGTAAATTGTAGGCCAATAGAATCCAGCTTCATAAACTTTTCTTGCTGTTAGTTGAGGCCCATAATGCCCTCCTGTTGGTCCTGTGTGACAATGGTTTAAAATTTTACTAGCTTCATCTCCAAATACACATCGGCGTATTATTCCATCGGGACAACTTTTAAACAGATGTGGATCTTCCCAGAAATAGTGTTTTATATCACTGAAGAATTTCTTTCGTCTTTGGTACGATAATCCTTTTTCAAGGAATCCACAAACTAAGTAGTTTGCATAGTCTGCAAACCATGGGATTTCTTTATAATCTATCTTCAATAGATATTCATCAGGAAAGTTGTCTTGTATGGCTGATTCATTCAGAACTTCTAATTCGGGATTTTCAAGACGAGAAAGATGATCAGCGGCGAGATTTTCTGCTCCTTTTTTATCTCGGATTTCAATATCAAACTCTTGTAAGAGTAAGATCCAACGGATTAATCTTGGTTTAGCATCTTGTTTTGAAAATAGGTATCTAAGAGCAGAATGGTCGGTATAGACCACCGTTTTTGCTAGAACGAGATATGATCGAAATTTGTCAAAAGCAAAGACAATAGCAAGGAGTTCTTTTTCAGTAGTTGTATAGTTCGTTTGTGCTCCTTGTAACGTCTTACTAGCATAATATATAGGTTGAAATCGTTTTTCAATCCTTTGTCCTAAAACGGCTCCCATTGCAAAATCACTTGCATCGCACATTAGTTCAAATGGTAGATTCCAATTTGGTGTTATCATGATCGGTGCATTAGTAAGTTTTTCTTTAAGAATATTAAAAGATTTGATACATTCATCTGAAAAGATGAATGGCGCATCCTTTTCTAGGAGTTTATTCATAGGAGTGGCAATTTTAGAAAAATCTTTTATGAAACGTCGGTAAAAACCGGCATGCCCTAGAAAACTCCTAACTCCTCTAACATTGGTGGGATGTGGAAGTTTAGCAATTACATCTACTTTAGCTCTATCCACTTCAATTCCATCTTTTGAAATTTTATGTCCAAGAACGATGCCTTCTTTAACCATGAAATGGCATTTCTCCCAATTAAGTACTAGATTTGATTTTTCGCATCTAATTAGCATTCGTTCCAGATTAACTAGACATGATTTAAATGTATCACCGAAGACTGAAAAGTCATCCATGAATACTTCCATGCATTCTTCTATCATGTCATGAAAAATCGCCATCATACACCTTTGAAAGGTTGCAGGGGCGTTACAAAGTCCAAATGGCATGCGTTTGTAAGCAAAAGTACCATAAGGGCACGTGAATGTGGTTTTCTCTTGATCTTCGGGTGCTATTGGAATTTGAAAATATCCGGAAAATCCATCTAGAAAACAGTAGTAACTATTTCCGGCTAATCTTTCCAACATTTGATCTATGAAAGGTAAGGGAAAGTGATCTTTTCTGGTGGCGTCATTTAATTTTCTATAATCAATACATACACGCCATCCTGTTACAGTCCTAGTAGGAATAAGCTCATTTTTCTCATTTGTGATGACAGTCATGCCACCCTTCTTAGGCACGCATTGAACTGGGCTTACCCATGGACTATCAGAGATTGGATATATCAAACCTGCATCTAGCAGTTTAATAATCTCTTTCTTAACTACATCTTGCATATTAGGATTTAGTCTTCGTTGGCGTTGCACATACGTTTTATGACCTTCTTCCATAAGGATTTTATGTGTGCAATACGAAGGACTTATTCCTTTAATATCATGAATCTTCCATGCAATGGCTGGTTTATGAGCTTTCAACACAGAAATGAGTTGTGATTTCTCATTTTCAGTAAGAGAAGACGATATTATTACAGGTAATTCAGATTCACCATGTAAATAAGCGTATTCCAAATGGTTTGGAAGTGGCTTTAACTCTAATTTCGGAGGTTCTTCTATCGATGATTTATATCGATATCTGTCTTCTTCTTTTAGCATTTGAATTTCTTCTGTTGTTGGTTCATATCCATTAGCTATAAGTGTAGCTAACATTTCAGCTTCATCAATTGGTTCATTTCCTTCTCCTAAAGAACATTCTCCCGTTCCTTGTAATTCTGGAAATTCTTCTAATAATTCTGCATGTGCATCTATAGTTTGAATATAATAACATGTATCATCTGCAGATTGTGGTTGTTGCATGGCTCTATCCACTGAAAAGGTAACACTCTCATCCTCTATACTTAGGGTCAGTTTCTTACCGAACACGTCTATCATTGCTTTAGCCGTGTTTAAGAATGGTCTTCCTAATATGAGAGGAACTTGAGAATCTTCTTCCATGTCCAAAACAACAAAATCTACTGGAAATACTAAAGTACCAACTTTAACTAGCATGTTCTCCATTATCCCTCTAGGATATTTTATTGATCTATCGGCTAGTTGTATGCTTATTCTGGTTGGTTTCAATTCTCCAAGGTCTAGTTTAGCGTATAGTGAATACGGCATTAGATTTATACTAGCACCTAAGTCTGCCAATGCTTCTATTGAACTAAGACTACCCAGAAAACATGGAATTGTGAAACTTCCTGGATCAGATAGTTTTTCTGGTATCTTATTCAACAGCACTGCTGAACAATTAGCATTCATAGTAACAGCCGAGAGTTCTTCCATTTTCTTTCTATTCGTGATTAGATCTTTCAAGAATTTAGCATACCTTGGCATTCCTGAAATCACATCAATGAAAGGAAGATTTACATTTATTTGTTTAAACATATCCAAGAATTTGGATTGCTCGGCTTCAAGTTTTTCTTTCTTCATTTTACTTGGGTAAGGAAGTGGTGGTTGGTATGGTTTAACATAAGGTTTATCCTTAACTGTGTTATCTTTATTAACCTTTTCAACTACCGGTTCTTTTTCCTTATCCTGATCAGGTTGTGGTTCTTGTGGAGTAGGAATAGTTTCATCAGAAGTTACAGGTATTTCAGGTGGTTTAAGTGTTGTACCACTTCTTGTGGTAATAGCTTTAGCTGTTTCATTCCGGGGGTTAGCATTTGTATCGCTTGGTAGACTTCCCGGTTTTCTTTCACCTATTAACCTTGCTAGGTTACTTACTTCTTGTTCCAGATTTTGAATAGAAGCTTGTTGATTTCTAAATGCTTGAGCATTTTGTTCATTTGTTTGTTTTTGAGATGTGAAAAACTGCGTTTGAGTTTCAACTAGCTTCGTCATCATATCTTCTAAATTTGGCTTTTTATCATCGGTTTGTTGTGGTGGTTTGTTTTGAAAATTCGGTCTTTGCTGATTATAAGTATTATTGGATACTTGTTGATTGCTAGGACCTTGTTGGTTGTTGTATGGAATATTTCGGTTATAATTCTGGTTTTGATTGTAAATCGGTCTTGGCGGTTGATAATTATTCTGATAATTATTTCCAGGCCTTTGGTTTATGTATGAAATATTCTCTCTTTGTTCCATTGTTAATTCAATATTTAGACAATCTTTTGTCAAATGTGGTCCTCCACACTGCTCACAACTAATTCGTATAGCATGAATATCTTTAGTCATCTTTTCCATTCGTCTCTCGAAAGCATCTATCTTTGCGGAAATGGAATCTAAGTCATGGCTAGAATCGGCTCTAGCTGCTTTAGATGATCTAATGATGTCTTTTTCTTGGTGCCACTCATGTGAGTGGGAAGCAGTATTATCAATAATTTTGTACGCATCAGTTTCGGTTTTCTTCATAATCGAACCACCAGCTGCTATATCTATGTCTTTTCTTGTAGTGATGTCGCATCCTTGGTAAAATATTTGTACTATTTGACAGGTGTCTAAACCATGTTGCGGACATCCTCTTAATAACTTTCCATATCTTGTCCACGCCTCATATAGAGTTTCATTTGGCTTTTGTGTGAACGTAACAATTTCTGCTTGAAGTCTTACGGCTTTAGATGCAGGAAAGAATTGTTTAAGAAATTTGTCAATTAAAACATCCCATGTATCGATCGCCCCTTCAGGTAACGATTCCAACCAATCTTTGGCTTCTCCCTTTAAAGTCCAGGGAAATAACATGAGATATATCTGTTCATCCTCCACTTCTCGGATTTTAAATAGTGTGCAGATCCTATTAAAGGTACGTAGATGTTCATTTGGATCTTCCTTCGGCGCACCACTAAATTGGCATTGATTAGTCACCATGTGTAGAATTTGTCCTTTGATTTCATAATCTGGCGCATTAATGTCTGGATGAGTAATTGCGTGACCTTGGCCAGTGCGTTTAGCTCTCATTCGGTCTTCCATACTTAAAGGTTCCAGATTCTCCATAATTGAATTTGTTGACTCGGTATCAATAGATGATTCTGATTTAATGGTTCGTTCCTCAACAATCTCTGTTTGAATGATTGGTGGTTCCGGAGGAAAGTTTAATGGTTCAGGATCTATGAACCGTTCCTGAATATTTTCTGGATTCTCAATTGTGAGGTCGGGTTCAAAAAATGTATTATCGGTATTTTGAACTGAAGTACTTGGTCGACTGGATGACGATTCTAAAGAAAAATCAACGGCGGTTATATTTGTTAAACGATGTCTTGATCGAGTTACAGGTGGTGAACGTACAAAAGGTGATGAACGTCTTGCTCGGTGCATTCACTGAATATCTTATTAGTTTTTAAAAAGGAAAGAAAAATTATAATAAGTTATCCAATTAATAGACTTTTCTGATTTTGCCCACGTTTCGAATAGCCAAAAGATGCAGCAGAGGGGCAGGATTCGTTTGGTCTCAATATAATTGAGGACTGTTTGGCTCCAATAACCCGGTCCACGTACAAATCCAACTATTACTACGAACCAGAAAATTTTGATGTCTATCAATTTAACCACTTAAAATAAGTTTTCGTAATTTTAAGAAATTTAGATAAGAAGTAGAATAAAATTCTAAGTCCTAAAACTAGAATAGCGAGAAATAAGAGAGAAAAAGATTGCGCTTCGAAAAATGTCGAAAAAGAAAAAATGGTTGAAAAATAAAAGGTGACGGAAAAATAAAAGAAACTTATCAAAACTTAAAAATACTTAACTAATTTAACCTTATTACTACAACTAACTTAAAATTATAATCGCAAATTGAAATTACTAATTGGAATGATAATTGATACATAGTAAAAGGTCTAAAAATATTAAAGCTTACAGGAAAAACTAAATCCCAAATGGAAATAACTTAAAAAGAAACTAAAACTTAAAAAGGCGTCGCAAAATTCTAAAGCACCTAAATCTTAGTCTAAAGAAAAAGCACTTAAGGAATTCTACGGCAAAGCCTAAAAATCTAGGAGTAAAAATAACTATAGCTAAAACTAAGTTTAAAATTAATTATGAGCTAAAAAATACAAAAGTTACGCTACAACGATTAAAAAGGTACAAAATATAAAAATATACAAAAAGTTGTAAAAAGTACAATTTTTATAAAAATATTATTTTTATATTATTTATTTAATAAAACTACAAATAATACAATTTTAATAAAACTAATTAAACAAAATACATAAATATAAAGTAAAAAGTAAAAATAAAACTAAAATTAATAATAATAATAATAATTAAGTAATTAATAATAATAATAATAAATTAAAACCCGTGATTAGGGTTTTGTCCGTGTGTCAGAAACCCTCCGCGAGTCGCGGCAAATAAAGAGTAAAACCCCGCAAGTCGCGGGGTTCAGGAATTCTGTTGACAGGTAGTACTTTTTACGCGTTTTTCTTTTTTTTATTTTTTTTTATTTTTATTTTGTTTTCTGTTTTTAATTTAAATAAACGATTTTTAATAAAATTTATATTTTTATAAATTAAAATAAAGATAAAGAAACTTATAAAACTTAAATATTTAACAAAATCCTAAAAATACTTATATTTTTTTGTTTTTCTTTTTATATTTTTGAATGATTAAAACGTAATTTTTACAAAAACGACTTTTAATAAAAGTAAATAAAATTTTTTTTTTTTTTTATTAGCGTTGCGCTTCCGGCTTTTAAGAATGGCTCCCCGGCAGCGGCGCCAAAAATACTTGATGTCAAAGCAGGGGGGTATAAAATACTATTAAATTTTAGCAGAAAATACTATTAAATACGATACAATTTTACACAAGATATTTATTTATTTATAGAATGGATATACTTAAACCTTGCTACAACACTTATAGGCAGTGTACCTAATCGTACAGTAGTGTAGTTTTTAGTAAGTCCGGTTCGTTCCACAGGGAGATCTTTAAGCAAAGCTCAACGCTATATTAGTTTACTTTTATTAAAATTACAAATATATATATAAGTAATATTATTATTATAAAGGGGGGGTTTTTACCGTTTAATGACCGGTTTGTCGATTTTAAAACTTTAGTCGCAGTTAAAACCTAATGTAAAATATAAAATAAATACAAGACTTTAAATTAAAGCGTAAAGTAAATAACGATAATGAAATTGCGGATAATTAAAAATGCGATAAAATAAAATAACAATAAATAAAAGTGCGATAATTAGAAGTGCAATTAAATATAAAATAAAGGAAATTAAATATGAAATAAAAGAATTATGCTTATTTAAACTTCCGTAATCATGATGTTTGACGTGTTGATTTTAGTTTTATGCCCTTGGGTTAATTGTCCTTTGTCCTGGATTATTCAATATGTCCGTCTGGTTTTTGTCCATAACAGTCCATCAGTCATAAATATAAATTGCAAGTGTCCTTGTCAAATTATTATTATACCCGAAGATAAATATTCCAACTAATTGGGGATTCGAATTGTAACAAGGTTTTAATACTTTGTTTAATGAATACACCAGGTTATCGACTGCGTGTAAACCAAGGTTTTACTACTTTGTTAACAATTACACCAATTACCCTTGAATGTAATTTCACCCCTGTTTTAATTATTCTAGTGGCTATTAATCCATTCCCGTGTCCGGTTAAATGAACGATTATTCGTACATATAAATACCCCGCCCATCGTGTCCGATCGAGTGTATGTGGTAATTTATAGGGACGCCCAATTGTAAATCTTTATATTAACATTAACAAACTTTCATTTAGTTAAACAAATATAAAGCCCATTAATAGCCCATAGTCTAGTTTCCACAAGTGTCGTTCTTTTGTCCAAACCCCAATTATGGTACAAAGCCCAATTACCCAATTTTAGTAATTAGCCCAACATCATGATTACTTCGTTTTAAATAAGCATAATAATAACTTAGCTACGAGACATTAATATAAAAAGGTTGAACATAACTTACAATGATTAAAAATAGCGTAGCGTTACACGGACAGAATTTCGACTTACACCCTTACAACATTCGCTAACATAACCTTATTATTAGAATTATAATTAAAATTAAAATATAAATTATAAATATAAATATATTACTTCGTATGAAGAGAAGAGAAAAAAAGATGATATGTTTTTGATCAGAATTCGGGTTGATTTTATAGCCAGATTTGATTTTTGGGGCTCCGCGACTCGCGGCAAAAAGCCCTTCAAACTCCGCGAGTCGCGGAGAGGTATTTTCATTTCTGGCCCTTGGAGTTTCTGGCTGCCGACGGTTTTAATAATATATATATATAATATATATATAATTAATATAATTAATTATATATTATATTATATTTATATACATAGTTAACTTGTAATTTTTAGTCCGTTGCGTCGAGCGTTAAGAGTTGACTCTGGTCCCGGTTCCGGTTTTTTGAACGTCCTTGCGTACAATTTAATATCTTGTACTTTGCGTTTTGAATCTTGTACTCTTGTGATTTCGAGACGTTTCTTATCAATAATTGGAACCTTTTTGATTGTCTTTTGTTCTTTTGAGCTTTTTGGTCGTTTGCGTCTTCAAATCGTCGAATCTGTCTTTTGTCTTCACCTTTTATTATTTAAACGAATATCTCTTGTAAATAGAACAATTGCAACTAAAAGCTTGTCTTTCTTGAGGAATAATGCTATGAAATATATGTTCGTTTTTAGCATTATCAATAACATTATAGGATGTGTAAGTTTTATGGGGTTTGCCCATAGATGCACCAGATGTCTCCGGCGTATGGGAGAATTTTGATGAATTAAGGTGGGTGACTATTTGGTAAGAATTGCTAGGGTTGGAGCCCGACGAAGAAGAAGTTAGTAATGTTAGACTTAAAATTTGCACTTCGATCGCTTTCTTGAATGATGAACTCTTTAAAGGGGAAGAAGAAAGGTTGTACGAACAAAGAGCTAGAGTTTACATTTTAGCTTTACTTGGTGGCCATTTATTTCCCGATGGCAACAATTACGATGTTTTCGTTGAACCGGCTTTTAGAAATTGAAGACCGTAGCGTAGCGGGTCATAAAAGTTAAGGGAGTGTTGTTATGGTATATATGTATAGAAATTTGTGTCGTACAACAAAATAACGCACTAAAAGGTATACTGAACACTTTTTGTCACCGCAACAACATCAAAGCCTACATAGTATGATACTAAGGGGAAGGCATGTCACCAATTGGCCGGATATGCATGCAACTTACATTGCTTTGTGGGATGCCGAGCACAGTCAGTATACGAGGGGATTACTGGAAATAGCACTACTTTAGATTCTTTTCAGTGGTATCGTGCACGTAAGGTACTGAGTATTTGCAAGCCAGCAAACCCATCACTCGCCAATCAATATCCTAATTGGAGGGCGCAACAAAGTTTATGTGTAAGTTACATATTTATATATATGGTCCCGTCAATCAAAATTCTTTTATTTTATTATAACTAATTTGCTAGAGGACGTATTTATGGAATTGCGTCAGAGGATTGCCGCAACAACTCAAAGGTGGCCAGAAAGTCAACCCATCATGCAGGATTTTTATGATATTCCACAACAGATTATGAATTATATTATACTCATCATAACCCAGACTTTGTGAAGTATGGTTCGCCAAATTATCAGTTTGCTAGACAAGAACACCATCATGTGGGGAATTTTTCACAACCCTTTTTTCTCCCAACCCCATTTATCTAAATCCCATTACTCCCACCCTTGTTTCTCCCAACCCTAGATTCTCCCAAACCAGTTTCTCACAAATAAAATATTTCCCAAACCAACCAAGGTAATTTATTTGTGGACAATCCTTTTCATTTTACTCCAGAAAATACAACAATAGGTCTAAGACCTCCATACAATCCCCACCCGATAAAAAATTTAAGCAGTCCGTCTCATCAAATTAATCCGGATGATGATGATGGAGAAGGGTCATCCGGAAGAGCTTATGAAGTACAAGTTAACCAGAGAGGCTGACCACAGAGAAAAATTACAAGACCAGATTGTGGAACAGGTAGTCATTGATAAATAAAATCACGTGTTTGTTATTTTAATATTTAGGTTTATATTTAATAAAAATTTAATTATGTAATAAAGTCGTTATGATAAAATGTGTTATATATTTTTATAATGTGTATATAATGAAGTCGTTATATATTTAAATATGGGCCATCGATAATAAAGTCGTTATGATAATAATGTTTTTTATAGGGCAAATGGTCCGAAAAGTTAACCTAAGTTATCAAATTTGACAATCAAGGTAACCCCCAATTTGGCTAAGCCTGAAAAGGATTGCAATTTAAATTTTGCTCACAAAAAGGATTGCGTGTTCAAATTTTTTAAAATTGAGGTGACTTTTTTGCTCTGTTGGTCCTTCAATTATACACGAAATTGCAATCCGAGTCCCTCAAGTTTTTTTTGGATTTTCAAGTCCTTAAAATTGCAAAATTTTGCAATCCAAGTCCCTCCGTCAGTTTGCCGTCTAAATTAGCCGTTAACCCTTGACATGTGCCATGCATGTGAAGGTAAAATCGTCTTTTTACTCTTTTCTTTGACTTTTTTGCTTCGTTGGTCCTTCGTTTATAGAAAAAAAAATTTCTTTCTTCTTTTTTATTTTAAATAAATAAAACCACTTTTCTATTAAAACATCACAAAATCAAATCTAAATCACAAACACCTACCGATTTCATTTCATTATTACTCAAATTCACATCAGATTACAAAAAACTAAATCAAAACATTACAAATTTATCTCTAAAAATTCTACAGTACTCGTTCTTCATTATCTTCATGAGTTCAAAATTGTAAAATCAACACTTGATGATTCTAGACACAATCATAGTTTCAGATTCGTGATCTACAACAGAAAAAGAAACTTCGTCATCATTCATATCAGTTTAACAATTTCGAATTCAAGGAGAATTGGATCGTGTTCTTCATTCATCGAAAACTCAAACTGTTTTAGTCTCCGGATCAATGTGGAAGGATTTAAAAAAACTACAAACGTAGATTTGTACGAAATATTCAATTGAACGTTCATGTAAAGTTATAGCTTCCAATTTAAAGAATCGATCTCGAATTTTGAAGTCAAAGGCCCGGATTCAAAAGTAAACCGTATTGTTCAAGATCAAATTCGAGTGATACAGGTTATTTCAGACAATGAACTTGATTTTCGAGTGTTAGAAAATGAATTTAGAACAGTTTTCATGAAGGATTTATTGCCTGAAAACAAGTAGATCATGAATTTCGATTTTGTGTTCATAAGTTAAGTTCACCCCTGTTCAAGTTGGTTATTTATATTCAGTTATCGATTAAAACGGATCAATTGGTTGAAAAAGTTTATTCCTTGTTTAATACAATTTGATAAAGGAGTGACTAAACAAATTCTTGTTCAAGATGATGATGGGTACGTAGTAGGTTGATAACGTTCTTCAAGTTTTCCACAAATTTAAGAAAATAATTTCTTGTGAAAGAGAGTGTTAACATTTGATTTTGATTTTGTTCCCGTGTACTTTGTAACCTTTGTGTTTATTTCGACTCATACTATTCTCAAGTATGAGTCCTCTTTGTACCTTTAATTCATACGGAGTATATATATAATATATTATGCTTGGCCAAAAAAAAAGCTTGAGGGAATCGGATTGCAATTTTGTCTATAAACGAAGGACCAACGTAGCAAAAAAGTCGAAGAAAAGAGTAAAAAGACGATTTTACCCTCACATGCATGGCGCATGTCAAGGGTTAACGGCTAATTTAGACGGCAAACTGACGGAGGGACTCGGATTGTAAAATTTTGCAATTTTAAGGACTCGAAAATCCAAAAAAAACTTGAGGGACTCGGATTGCAATTTCGTGTATAATTGAAGGACCAACGGAGCAAAAAAGTCAATTGAGGTAATACACAATGAACACAAAATCTAAAATCAAGAATTACTTCAAATTGAGACTTGAAACATATTCCAAGAGATTCGATTATCATTTTTTGTGAAGCAACTAGATTCAAAACATCATGAAAAACAATGAATTGAGACGAACAATAATCGAATCTTCATATGAGCTTCAAACTTTCAAATCGGGATCTAAGTTGTTTAAGATGTTACTTCCTTCATAAAAAGTGCTTAAAATCATTATTAGAATACTCGACATCCATTAAAACAAGCCGAAACATCATACAATCATCCAAATTGAACACACAATTGATAATGCTAAAAACGAACATATATTTCATAGCATTATTCCTCAAGAAAGACAAGCTTTTAGTTGCAATTGTTCTATTTACAAGTGATATTCTTTTAAATAATAAAAGGTGAAGACAAAAGACAGATTCGACGAATTGAAGACGCAAACGACCAAAAAGCTCAAAAGTACAAAATACAATCAAAGAGGTTCCAATTATTGATAAGAAACGTCTCGAAATTACAAGAGTACAAGATTCAAAACGCAAAGTACAAGATATTAAATTGTACGCAAGGACGTTCGAAAATCCGGAACCGGGACCAGAGTCAACTCTCAACGCTCGACGCAACGGACTAAAAATTACAAGTCAACTATGCACATAAATATAATATAATATTTAAATAATTCTTATAATTATTTATATATTATATAAATAATAAAAATCCGTCAGCAAGAAAGACTCCAAAGTTGGAGAGCTGGAATTTCAAACTCCGCGACTCGCGGAGTTTGAAGGTAGAAAAAGCCTCGAGTCGCGGAGACCCCCTGAACTCAATTCCCTATAAAAGCAAACGAATTCTGATCATTTTATATATCCAATATATATCAATCTCTCTATCTATATACGTAATATTTATATTTATAATTTATATTTTAATTTTAATTTTAATTTTAATCCTAATAATAAGGGTATGTTAGTGAATGTTGTAAGGGTGTAAGTCGAAATTCTGTCCGTGTAACGCTACGCTATTTTTAATCATTGTAAGTTATGTTCAACCTTTTTAATTTAATGTCTCGTAGCTAAGTTTTTATTATGCTTATTTAAAACGAAGTAATCATGATGTTGGGCTAATTACTAAAATTGGGTAATTGGGCTTTGTACCATAATTGGGGTTTGGACAAAAGAACGACACTTGTGGAAATTAGACTATGGGCTATTAATGGGCTTTATATTTGTTTAACTAAATCATAGTTTGTTAATTTTAATATAAAGATTTACAATTGGACGTCCCTATAAATAACCATATACACTCGATCGGACACGATGGGCGGGATATTTTTATGTACGAATAATCGTTCATTTAACCGGACACGGGAATGGATTAATAGCTACTAGAATTATTAAAACAGGGGTGAAATTATGTACAAGGACACTTGGCATAATTGTTAACAAAGTATTAAAACCTTGGGTTACACTCAGTCGACATCCTGGTGTAATTATTAAACAAAGTATTAAAATCTTGTTACAGTTTAAGTCCCCAAATTAGTTGGAATATTTAACTTCGGGTATAAGGATAATTTGACGAGGACACTCGCACTTTATATTTATGACTGATGGACTGTTATGAACAAAACCAGACGGACATATTAAATAATCCAGGACAAAGGACAATTAACCCATGGGCATAAAACTAAAATCAACACGTCAAACATCATGATTACGGAAGTTTAAATAAGCATAATTATTTTATTTCATATTTAATTTCCTTTAATTTTATATTTAATTGCACTTCTAATTATCGCATTTTTATTGTTATTGTATTTAATTGCACTTTTAATTATCGTACTTTTTAATTATCGCAAGTTTATTTTATCGCACTTTTATTATTCGCAATTTCATTATCGTTATTTACTTTATGCTTTAAATTAAGTCTTTTATTTATTTAATATTTTACATTTTGTTTTAACTGCGACTAAAGTTTTAAAATCGACAAACCGGTCATTAAACGGTAAAAACCCCCCTTTATAATAATAATATTACTTATATATATATTTGTATTTTTATAAAAGTAAACTAATATAGCGTTAAGCTTTGTTTAAAGATTTTCCCTGTGGAACGAACCGGACTTACTAAAAACTACACTACTGTACGATTAGGTACACTGCCTATAAGTGTTGTAGCAAGGTTTAAGTATATCCATTCTACAAATAAATAAATATCTTGTGTAAAATTGTATCGTATTTAATAGTATTTCCTTGTAAAATTTAATAGTATTTTATACACCTTAGCTTTAACATCAAGTATTTTTGACGCCGCTGCCGGAGACAATCTAGCTTAAAAGCCGAAAGCGTAACGCTCAATTTTAAAAAAAAAAAATTTATTTTTAGTTTACTTTTATTAAAATTCACTTTTGTAAAAATACGTTTTTAATTATTTGAAAACATAAAAAGAAAAACAAAAATATAAATATTTTTAAGAATTTGTTAAATATTTAAGTTTTGTAAAGTTTCTTTATTTTTATTTTATAAAAATATAAGTTTTATTTAAATATTTTGTTTTTATTAAAAAAAAACGCGTCGAATTTTAATCAACCTGTCATCTGAAAATTGGAACCCCGCGACTCGCGGAGTTTGCAGCTTCGAATACCGCGACTCGCGGAGACACTCTGACACGCCGACAGAAACCCTAATCAGGCATTAAATACGGGGTAATTATTAATTA
Organism: Rutidosis leptorrhynchoides; assembly: GCF_046630445.1. Classification (NCBI taxonomy): domain Eukaryota; kingdom Viridiplantae; phylum Streptophyta; class Magnoliopsida; order Asterales; family Asteraceae; genus Rutidosis; species Rutidosis leptorrhynchoides. Next base: position 90,718,428 of record NC_092333.1, read on the forward strand.
TTATTATTATTAACCCTAATTACTTATTATTATTATAATTAGTTTTAAGTTTCTTTTTATTTAATTTATATATTTAGTTAAATTAGTTTAATTAATGTAAAATTACTAGTTTTAATAAATAAATAATATAAAAATAATATTTTTATAAAAATTGTACTTTTTACAACTTTTTGTATATTTTTATATTTTCTCCCTTTTTAATTGTTTTAGTGTAATATTTGTATTTTTCGTTAATTTTTAGTTTTAAACTAAGTTATTGCCATAGTTATTTTTTACTTCTAGATTTTTAGGCTTTGCCGTAAAATTCCTTAAGTGCTTTTTCTTTAGACTAAGATTTAGGTACTTTAGAATTTTGCGACACCTTTTTAAGTTTTAGTACCTTTTTAAGTTATTTCCATTTGGGATATAGTTTTACTTGTAAGCTTTAATATTTTTAGACGCCTTTTACCTCTGTATCAATTATCATTCCAATTTTCCGACACGCTCTTTTTCTTTCTTATTTCTCGTCATTCTAGTTTTAGGACATAGATTTTTATTGTACTTCTTATCTAAATTTCTTAAAATTACAAAAATTTATTTTAAGTGGTTAAATTGATAGACATCAAAATTTTCTGGTTCGTAGTAATAGTTGGATTTGTACGTGGACCGGGTTATTGGAACCAAACAGTCCTCAATTATACTGAGACCAAACGAATCCTGCCCCTCTGCTGCATCTTTTGGCTATTCGAAACGTGGGCAAAATCAGAAAAGTCTATTAATTGGATAACTTATATAATTTTTCTTTCTTTTTAAAAACTAATCGGATATTCAGTGAATGCACCGAGCAAGACGTTCACCACCTTTTGTACGTTCACCACCTGTAACTAGATCAAGACATTTAGCAAATATTACCGCCGTTGATTTTTCTTTAGAATCGTCATCCAGTCGACCAAGTACTCCAGTTCAAATTTCCGATAATCTTTTTTTTGAACCCGACCTCACAATTGAGAATCCGAAAAATATTCAGGGACGATTCATAGATCCTGAACCATTAAATTTTCCTCCGGAACCACCAATCATTCAAACAGAGATTGTTGAGGAACGAACCATTAAATCAGAATCCTCTAGTGATTCTGATTCAACAAATTCAATTATGGAGAATCTGGAACCTTTAAGTATGGAAGACCGAATGAGAGCTAAACGCACTGGCCAAGGTCACGCAATTACTCATCCAGACATTAATGCGCCAGATTATGAAATCAAAGGACAAATTCTACACATGGTGACTAATCAATGCCAATTTAGTGGTGCGCCGAAGGAAGATCCAAATGAACATCTTCGTACCTTTAATAGGATCTGCACTCTATTTAAAATCCGAGAAGTGGAGGATGAACAGATATATCTCATGTTATTTCCCCGGACTTTAAAGGGAGAAGCCAAAGATTGGTTGGAATCGTTACCTGAATGGGCGATTGATACATGGGACGTTTTAGTTGAAAAATTTCTTAAACAATTCTTTCCGGCATCTAAAGCCGTAAGACTTCAAGGAGAAATTGTTACGTTCACACAGAAACTGAATGAAACTCTATATGAGGCGTGGACAAGATTTGGAAAGTTATTAAGAGGATGTCCGCAACATGGTTTAGACACCTGTCAAATAGTACAAATATTCTACCAAGGATGCGACATCACTACAAGGAAAGACAAAGATATAGCAGCTGGTGGTTTCATTATGAAGAAAACCGAAACTGATGCTTACAAAATTATTGATAACACTGCTTCACACTCACATGAGTGGCACCAAGAAAAAGATATCGTTAGATCATCTAAAGCAGCTAGAGCCGATTCTAGCCATGACTTAGATTCCATTTCCGCAAAGATAGATGCTGTCGAGAACCGAATGGAAAAGATGACTAAGGATATTCACTCAATACGGATTAGTTGTGAGCAGTGTGGAGGACCACATTTGACAAAAGATTGTCTCAATATTGAATTAACAATGGAACAAAGAGAGAATATTTCATACATAAACCAAAGGCCTGGAAATAATTATCAGAATAATTATCAACCGCCAAGACCGATCTACAATCAAAACCAGAATTATAACAGAAATGTTCCATACAACAACCAACAAGGTCTTAGCAATCAACAAGTGTCCAACAATAATTACAATCAGCAAAGACCTAATTTTCAAAACAAACCACCACAACAAACCGATGATAAAAAGCCAAATTTAGAAGATATGATGACGAAGCTAGTTGAAACTCAAACGCAGTTTTTCACATCTCAAAAACAAACTAATGAACAAAATGCTCAAGCATTTAGAAATCAACAAGCTTCTATTCAAAACTTGGAACAAGAAGTAAGTAACCTAGCAAGGTTAATAGGTGAAAGAAAACCGGGAAGTTTACCTAGTGATACAAATGCTAACCTCCGGAATGAAACAGCTAAAGCCATTACCACAAGAAGTGGTACAACACTTAAACCACCTGAAATACCTGTAACTTCCGATGAAGCTATTCCTACTCCACAAGAACCACAACCTGAACAAGATAAGGAAAAAGAATCGGTAGTTGAAAAGGTTAATGAAGATAACACAGTTAAGGCTAACCTTATGTTAAACCATACCAACCACCACTTCCTTACCCGAGTAAAATGAAGAAAGAGAAATTTGAAGCCGAGCAATCCAAATTCTTGGATATGTTTAAACAGATAAATGTAAATCTTCCTTTCATTGATGTGATTTCAGGAATGCCTAGATATGCTAAATTCTTGAAAGATCTAATCTCAAATAGAAAGAAAATGGAAGAACTCTCGGCTGTTACTATGAATGCTAATTGTTCAGCAGTGCTGTTGAATAAGATACCAGAAAAATTATCTGATCCAGGAAGTTTCACAATTCCATGTTTTCTGGGTAGTCTTAGTTCAATAGAAGCATTAGCAGACTTAGGTGCTAGTATAAATCTAATACCGTATTCACTATACGCTAAACTAGACCTTGGAGAATTGAAACCAACCAGAATAAGCATACAACTAGCCGATCGATCAATAAAATATCCTAGAGGGATAATGGAGAACATGCTAGTTAAAGTTGGTACTTTAGTATTTCCAGTAGATTTTGTTGTTTTGGACATGGAAGAAGATTCTCAAGTTCCTCTCATATTAGGAAGACCATTCTTAAACACGGCTAAAGCAATGATAGACGTGTTCGGTAAGAAATTGACCCTAAGTATAGAGGACGAGAGTGTTACCTTTTCAGTTGATAGAGCAATGCAACAACCACAATCTGCAGATGATACATGTTATTATATTCAAACTATAGATGCACATGCAGAATTGTTAGAAGAATTTCCAGAATTACAAGGAACAGGAGAATGTTCTTTAGGAGAAGGAACTGAACAAATTGATGAAGCTGAAATGTTAGCTACACTTATGGCTAATGGATATGAACCAACAACAGAAGAAATTCAAATGCTAAAAGAAGAAGACAGATATCGATATAAATCATCGATAGAAGAACCACCGAAATTAGAGTTAAAGCCACTTCCAAACCATTTGGAATACGCTTATTTACATGGTGAATCTGAATTACCTGTAATAATATCGTCTTCTCTTCCTGAAAATGAGAAATCACAACTCATTTCTGTGTTGAAAGCTCATAAACCAGCCATTGCATGGAAAATTCATGATATTAAAGGAATAAGTCCTTCGTATTGCACACATAAAATCCTTATGGAAGAAGGTCATAAAACGTATGTGCAACGCAAACGAAGACTAAATCCTAATATGCAAGATGTAGTTAAGAAAGAGATTATTAAACTGCTAGACTCAGGTTTAATATATCTAATTTCTGATAGTCCATGGGTAAGCCCAGTTCAATGCGTGCCTAAGAAGGGTGGCATGACTGTCATTACAAATGAAAAAAATGAGCTTATTCCTACTAGGACTGTAACAGGATGGCGTGTGTGTATTGATTATAGAAAATTAAATGACGCCACCAGAAAAGATCACTTTCCCTTACCTTTCATTGATCAAATGTTGGAAAGATTAGCCGGAAATAGTTACTATTGTTTTCTAGATGGATTTTCCGGATATTTTCAAATTCCAATAGAACCCGAAGATCAAGAGAAAACCACGTTCACGTGCCCTTATGGTACTTTTGTTTACAAACGCATGCCATTTGGACTTTGCAACGCCCCTGCAACCTTTCAAAGGTGTATGATGGCGATTTTTCACGACATGATAGAAGAATGCATGGAAGTTTTCATGGATGACTTTTCAGTCTTCAGTGATACATTTGAATCATGTCTAGTTAATCTGGAACGAATGCTTATTAGATGCGAACAATCAAATCTAGTTCTTAATTGGGAGAAATGCCATTTTATGGTTAAAGAAGGCATCGTTCTTGGTCATAAAATTTCAAAAGAAGGAATTGAAGTGGATAGAGCTAAAGTAGATGTAATTGCTAAACTTCCACATCCCACCAATGTTAGAGGAGTTAGGAGTTTTCTAGGGCATGCCGGTTTTTACCGACGTTTCATAAAAGATTTTTCTAAAATTTCCACTCCTATGAATAAACTCCTAGAAAAGGATGCTCCATTCATCTTTTCAGATGAATGTATCAAATCTTTTAATATTCTTAAAGAGAAACTCACTAATGCGCCAATCATGATAACACCAAATTGGAATCTACCATTTGAATTAATGTGCGATGCAAGTGATTTTGCAATGGGAGCCGTTTTAGGACAAAGGATTGAAAAATGATTTCAACCTATATATTATGCTAGTAAGACGTTACAAGGAGCACAAACAAATTATATAACTACTGAAAAAGAACTCCTTGCTATTGTCTTTGCTTTTGACAAATTTCGTTCATATCTCGTTCTAGCAAAAACGGTGGTCTATACCGACCATTCTGCTCTTAGATACCTATTTTCGAAACAAGATGCTAAACCAAGATTAATCCATTGGATCTTACTCTTACAAGAGTTTGATATTGAAATCCGAGATAAAAGAGGAGCAGAAAATCTCGCCGCTGATCATCTTTCTCGTCTTGAAAATCCCGAATTAGAAGTTCTAAATGAATCGGCCATACAAGACAACTTTCCTGATGAATATCTATTGAAGATAGATTATAATGAAATCCCATGGTTTGCAGACTATGGAAACTACTTAGTATGTAGATTCCTTGAAAAAGGATTATCGTACCAAAAATAAAAGAAATTCTTCAGTGATATAAAACACTATTTTTGGGAAGATCCACATCTGTTTAAAAGTTGTCCCGATGGAATAATACGCCGATGTGTATTTGGAAATGAAGCTAGTAAAATCTTAAACCCTTGTCATACAGGACCAACAGGAGGGCATTATGGGCCTCAACTAACAGCAAGAAAAGTTTATGATGCTGGATTCTATTGGCCTACAATTTACAAAGACACACACCTTCTTTGCAAATCCTGTGATGCATGTCAAAGGGCCAGAAAAATAAGTCAACGTGATGAAATGCCACAAAATGTCATTCAAGTATGCGAAGTATTTGACATTTGGGGTATTGACTTTATGGGTCCATTTCCAAAATCTCATAATAATCTCTATATTCTCATAGCCATTGATTATGTATCTAAATGGGCGGAAGCACAAGCTCTCCCAACTAATGATGCACGAGTTGTAGTCAACTTTTTAAAATGTCTTTTTGCAAGGTTTGGAACACCGAAAGCTTTAATAAGTGATCGGGGTACTCATTTCTGTAATAATCAACTTGAGAAAGTTCTTAAAAGATATGGAGTAACTCATAAAATCTCCACCGCATATCATCCGCAAATAAGTGGACAAGTTGAAAATACCAACCGAGCTTTAAAACGTATTCTAGAGAAAACCGTAGGATCAAATCCGAAGGAATGGTCCATTAAATTGGAGGATGCACTCTAGGCTTTTAGAACAACCTACAAAACTCCAATTGGAACCACACCTTTTAGACTCGTTTATGGAAAAGCATGTCATCTTCCAGTAGAAATTGAACACAAAAGCATTTTGGGCTTTGAAGACATGTAATCTTGATTTACATGAAGCTGGACGTCTACGATTAAGTCAACTAAACGAATTAGAAGAATTAAGACATGAAGCATACGAAAATTCGTTAATCTATAAAGAAAGAACGAAGAAATGGCATGATAAAAGAATCAGAAGTTTAAAAGAATTTAAAGAAGGAGACAGAGTTCTTCTTTTCAATTCACGATTCAAGCTATTTCCTGGAAAATTGAAATCAAGATGGTCTGGACCATTCATAGTCAAAAGAGTTTTCCCATACGGAACAGTAGAATTAATAAATTCAAATGGAATTGAATTTAAAGTTAATGGTCACAGAGTTAAACATTACATAGATAGTCCAATGGAAATCGACAACGAAGCTAATCACAATTTCGAACCCACAGCTAACTAAGTGTGGGGAAAATCAAGTCTTTAAAGGATTTTATGTATTTCTGTTAGAGTTAGATTGTCTGTTTTCGTGTAGTTCTCGAAAATGGAACCCGAATGGTCTTTCCCTAGCAGACCCTAAAGAACTAGTCTTCTCCCCCCATTCTGAATTTTTATTTTTTTAGGAAATGAAGACTGCCTGTGAACTAAACCATGGTCTAATGCTACACGCTTTGATCACTAAACGTAATAATGACACACTTCCGAGTGAAATAGTATCAGTAATCAGAGAAAGATTGGACGGAGTAAGAAAAGAATCCAGATGCGAAGATAATAAGTTACAATTTGGTAAAGGAAAATCAAAATCCGCAGCGAATAGAAGAGCACGACACCTTGAAAGATGTCACAAATGCGGAAAATGGTCACATGGAGGTAAATGTTCAAATAATCAAACCTATTCAAATACCGAATTTGTTACTTTATGCAGAGACGGACCGTTCATATGTTTAGAAGAAAAAACACTGAATGCTCGAGGTTACGCTTATGTAGCCATGGAAAACCAATTAAACCGACTATCTTATGAATGAGATAGATCGTATAACTAAGAATACTATCTCACAGGTAATTCTGTACAGTTTTTTATTTTTATTTTTATTTTTAACCTTTTGATAATAAACGCTAATTTGTTCAATATAAAGTATTAAATTGATATTAAATAAAATTAGGTTTGGCGACCGAAATTATTGATATAATACAAAAATTTATTACATCACTGCGAAATTTAACGTTTATTCTTAAGGTATAATTATCTTTAATCAATCAACCCAAAATATTTCAAAAATTCGTCATGAGTTAAATTAGGTCATGGAACCGAAATTACTTTACCGAAAAGAGGGGCGCATATTTTTGATAATATTTGATTGATTAAAGTGGGATAAAAAGCCAAAAAGATTTTTAATTTTATTTTTAAATTTTTTTTTAAAAAATTAATATATAAATCTTAAATTAATATTGTAAACTTTGTAAAAACAATATATTTAAAATTGTAAAATATTTGAAAAATATAATATAAGTTTGGTGTGATTTTATAATATGAATTTTTAAATTAAGTTTGGTGTGAATTTTTAATTTTTAAAATAAGAATTTTTAATTTTATGCATTTCAAATTTTAAGTTTGGTGTGAATTTTTAATATTAATTTTGAATTTTATGTATTTTTATTTTAAGTTTGGTGTGAATTTAAAAACAAAAATTTACTTTATCTCATTAAGTTAAAAATATGATTTTTAAAATTCGTCATAAGTTGAAGACTAGGTCATTGAACCGAAATTGCTTTACCCGAGAGAGGGACGAGAACTTTTATTATCATTATTTTTAATCTTATTGAATTAAAGTATGCCAAAAACATTAAAAAAAAAAACCTAAAAATCTTAGCTTTTAAAACAATCGCTACAAAAAGACAAATTTTAAAATTTTGTGGAAGGACGGACTAGGACATCGATCCGAAACGACCTCGTCCTAAATAACAAGGGAAACAAAATTTTAAAATTAATTACTTAATTGTTTTAATTAGTATAAGATATATATATATAAAAAAATTAAAATACAAACTCCGCGACTCGCGGAGTTTGAAGGGTCAAACACCGTGACTCGCGGAGGGACCAAAATACAGAAAAAAAATAAAACGCCAAAACTGATCAGTTGAACATCCTAACACCACAAAAACTGCGAAAATAACTCGAAAAAACCCGAAAAATACACACCAAATTCGCAATTTTTGACCGTTAATCATCAAATCTTTTACTAAAATCATGTTGAGAAGGATGCTATCAAGGAATTACTCAAGAAAAACGGTAAATTTCTACACCTAATCACCATTTAATCCGAAAATTAGTGTTCTTGAGCAATTTTATACCCAATTCGATTTTGATGCTTTTTAGTGTAATTATGCTTAAATTGCTTATGTATTATGCTTGTATAACCTAGATTGATGCTATTTAACATGATTAGGAGCCTTAAACTTCAAATTTTGAGTAATCTAGGGTTTGTGTTCATGAGCAATTTGGGCTTTTTGATATAAACAGGTTATGGCCGATTTTTTTCATGAATTGTTGCTAAATTAAGTAGTGTAACATATTTCGGTAGTTAAATGATCCAAACTTTGAGCCTAAGCATGATTTTGAGAATTAAAGTGGGCTTTTTCAAGTCTAAAATTCATGAAAATGATTTTTGAGAGATAATACCATTTGAAACTTGTTTAATTGCTAGTAATGATTATTTTGACATATTATTTGAATTGAATGCTTATGAACTTGATGAACATTTTCGTATATGCTTATTTGAAAAAGTGTAGATTTGATGAAAATATGAAAATGAGCTTAAGTTTGATATAAATTAAACATGTCATTGTAATTATTTTGATTGATGATTTTGCTGACACTAATGCATATTTGGATGCACAAAAATTGTGTTTGATGTGTTTTGCAGACTGAAAGGGGTGAATCTTCATCCCAAGCTCGCAATGCTCCTGCTGAGAATACGGAATAACAGGAGGTGGATAACTACTACAAACAAGATATACCTCATCCAGTCATGACATTTTCTGATATGCACTTGGAAGATTTGCACCCGAACCTGAGATTTGACAGACTTTGGATAGATTATTCAAAATACCAAAGGGGTTTGCATACTCTTCATTCTAAAGCTGTTGAAGTACCTAGGGTCATAGAATGGGGACCATTAGAAGCTGTAGAATTGGCCGGGCCAATTAGGGAATTACTTGCACAGAGGTATGGTAATTCTACTTTTAACGATTGGGTACGGTTATTCAACATGCGTAGACCTGTATATAAAGTATGGTGTGAAGAATTGGTGTGTAGTATAGAATTAAATGATCGGGTAGCTAGTTTAACCGACCGATCTTTTATTAGATTTTTGTTAGGAGGTTCGATGCGCCACATGTCTTTACTAGACATAGCTCAGGCTTTACGTATATATACGCCTGAGGAGTTAGCATCTGTCGATTGTAGAGGGTTGATATTGAACGGTAGGAAGATAGACGAAAATTTTGATATGCATGGTGTATGGAGTCAAATGACTAGCCATCACCGATTCAAAGGGAGAAATTACTCTTATTTGGATATAGATAGAGCAGAGTTAAGAGTAATTCATAGGTTTTAGCTAATTCGATTACACAAAGAGGTAAGAATAAGGAAAAGGTAAATGAACAGGATTTGTTTTACCATATGTGTATTCGAGACCCACAAAGCGCTGTAAGTATACCTTATTTTGTGGGTTATTATTTATCAGCTATGGTTAGGGGGATGAGACCGCATAGCATAATAGGAGGTGGTATATTTATTACTTTGATTGCTGAATATCTCGGTGTGGATATAAGTCGGGGGGGATTACTAATCGAAGAACCAGAACCCCGTGATACAATAGGTTTAAATGTATACCATGGTACGAAGGTTTTGAAGAGGCGAAATAACACCGCAGTACGATATAATGGTAGACATCCACAGGTTGAGAGAAACCAACAGCAAGGTAATGTAGGAGGGGGGAAATGAAATGGCAGAAATGCAAAGGTTTATAGCTTCACAAGAGTATGAAAATGCTAGACATAGAGCATTTGAAGATTGGCAAGTTCATCAAAACCAAATCATAGCTTATTGCCAACATATAGGTAGAAACTATATTCCTACTCCATCGCCCATATTCCCTCCCTGGTCTATAGAGATCCAACCATCGTATCCTACGTATAACCCAGCCGAAGCATTTTATAGCACATATGGTTATGCATGGAACCCCTTCTGGTATCAGTATCATCCCTAGTCTACTTAGTTTTTTATTTTTTATTATTTGTAATGTTGACACATTTAATACTTATGTTGGATTTGTAATAGTTTTATTATTTTCTAAATTTTATTATTAGATTTTAATAATTTTTGAATGTGGGGTAATATACCAAACTTCAAAAATATGTATATATGTTTGCAGTTTATCTTATGTACACAACAGGGTAAAACAACGCATTTTCAAAGACTGGCATTAAGTTCAGCAAAAGCAACTAATTTTGACGACAAGATGCAAAATATATGTGAAATAACAACAAGACGGAATGAACAAATGATATGCACCATTTATCATTCAGCAAGCAAACACAAATATGTTTGAAAACTTTGGTAAAATTTAATCATTTTCACACAAATCACCCTCAATAATTTAAATTGTTACTGATTTCTTACAAATGAGGGCATTGCAAGATCTTAAGTGTGGGAAGGGTTAAATTCTTTCGGATTTTAAAATTTTTACTTTATACACTTGGTTACCATTAGAAATACTAGTAAAGTAGTAGTTGTATTAGAATCTAGTGCTCTCTGATAATAAAGAACAGCCCTAGTCTTATATACTGACTACCCAATTCTAGTAAAATTTTTTAAAATTTTCAATTAAATGAACTCAAAATCATGTTTATACATATTTATGAACGATAAAACTGGGTGTTGACACAGAAATTATTGTTACCTTGGAAAGGACATAAATTGAGAAACAAACCAAAATGTTAGAATTCATTTAAAATGGAATAGAGGACAATAAAAAGGAAAATAAAAGCCAAGTGTGGGAAAAATTACCAAGTTATCTTAAACATATGTCACATATATCTGTAACAAATAACTGAAAATACTTTTGCTTTGGACTAAACTAAACTGTTTTACCCGATGAAAGAAAAGAAGAGATGGATCTACACGATGAATCAATTCCATCATTAAAAGGAAGTAAAGTCTTCCGAAAAAGAAACGCGCTTCTTGATTTAGGTCAGGAAGTTGTCGTCCAGATCAGCTGTAGGTTGACGAAAAATCTAGAAAAGTCATCACTAAAATCAGCAGGAAATCCACGGATCTCAGCATAAAACAGGGTCGCCAAGTGGTCAGATTTATCCTAACCATGAGAAGGATTTATCTCGTACAATGGGGGGCACCGTGCAAATTAGCTTGATAAGACTAATAAATCAGATCCCCAGAAAGGATAATCTCCTTAAAGATTAAAAATCAGCTTTTAAGCCTGATATTACTCAATCCTAGAGATTGACCTTAAAGATTGAGAATTCAAACTCATGGAATTCAATGATATCTAAACTCGAGCTTGAACGAGAAAATATTTTGATCAAATTATAAACCGATTTGTTTTCTGAAAACCTATTTTCAATGCGTTCATTACCATTGAACGTAAAATCCTAGAAATTCACCTGGAATTCATTAGGTCACCTGAACCAAATCTGGTGTCAACCATAAGAATGGTGGTTGCATAGCATGGTCGAAGACAGGACCTTGTGCCAGACCGAAAAATCATAAGGGTGAGCTTTACTATTGCTCCTACCAAGGATACTAATTGCGTCCGACACGTTATAGACCATAATTAAAAGCATGTCAGGGGACATTGCCTTAACAGTTGCTTGTTCAACGCTTTCCTTTACAACCGGACGGTAGTTTACCAAAAGGTAATATACGGGACAAGTAAACTGGACGTGTTGCTTTCCAAATACAAGGTTAGCAAGTGGGTGACACAAAACCATAAGTTTTGAGCTAAAATTTTCAAATCTGAAACCCACCAAACCCACAAAAATAATTTGCAAACACCGGTGAAGGGTTATTCCGGAAAACTTATCTAGGGTAAAAACTAGATTTAATTTTCAAAAGATCAAATGTTTTCATAAAGATCCAATTTCCTTAATGGATCTAAATTTTTATAGTCATGTGGGACTGTAAACCATATCGTTACTACCATTGTTTATACCGCCGTAAAGAAAATCACTGATGTACAAAGTGTGAAAAATAAAGAAGTGATTCTAGTATTTCAAGACTATATTGCTTGAGGACAAGCAACGCTCAAGTGTGGGAATATTTGATAATGCTAAAAACGAACATATATTTCATAGCATTATTCCTCAAGAAAGACAAGCTTTTAGTTGCAATTGTTCTATTTACAAGTGATATTCGTTTAAATAATAAAAGGTGAAGACAAAAGAAAGATTCGACGAATTGAAGACGCAAACAACCAAAAAGCTCAAAAGTACAAACTACAATCAAAGAGGTTCCAATTATTGATAAGAAACGTCTCGAAATTACAAGAGTACAAGATTTAAAACGCAAAGTACAAGATATTAAATTGTACGCAAGGACGTTCGAAAATCCGGAACCGGGACCAGAGTCAACTCTCAACGCTCGACGCAACGGACTAAAAATTACAAGTCAACTATGCACATAAATATAATATAATATTTAAATAATTCTTATAATTATTTATATATTATATAAATAATAAAAATCCGTCGGCAAGAAAGACTCCAAAGTTGGAGAGCTGGAATTTCAAACTCCGCGACTCGCGGAGTTTAAAGGCAGAAAAAGCCGCGAGTCGCGGAGACCCCCTGAACTCAATTCCCTATAAAAGCAAACGAATTCTGATCATTTTATATATCCAATATATATCAATCTCTCTATCTATATACGTAATATTTATATTTATAATTTATATTTTAATTTTAATCCTAATAATAAGGGTATGTTAGCGAAAGTTGTAAGGGTGTAAGTCGAAATTCTGTCCGTGTAACGCTACGCTATTTTTAATCATTGTAAGTTATGTTCAACCTTTTTAATTTAATGTCTCGTAGCTAAGTTATTATTATGCTTATTTAAAACGAAGTAATCATGATGTTGGGCTAATTACTAAAATTGGGTAATTGGGCTTTGTACCATAATTGGGGTTTGGACAAAAGAACGACACTTGTGGAAATTAGACTATGGGCTATTAATGGGCTTTATATTTGTTTAACTAAATGATAGTTTGTTAATTTTAATATAAAGATTTACAATTGGACGTCCCTATAAATAACCATATACACTCGATCGGACACGATGGGCGGGATATTTATATATACGAATAATCGTTCATTTAACCGGACACGGGAATGGATTAATAGCCACTAGAATTATTAAAATAGGGGTGAAATTATGTACAAGGACACTTGGCATAAGTGTTAACAAAGTATTAAAACCTTGGGTTACACTCAGTCGACATCCTGGTGTAATTATTAAACAAAGTATTAAAATCTTGTTACAGTTTAAGTCCCCAAATTAGTTGGAATATTTAACTTCGGGTATAAGGATAATTTGACGAGGACACTCGCACTTTATATTTATGACTGATGGACTGTTATGGACAAAAACCAGACGGACATATTAAATAATCCAGGACAAAGGACAATTAACCCATAGGCATAAAACTAAAATCAACACGTCAAACATCATGATTACGGAAGTTTAAATAAGCATAATTATTTTATTTCATATTTAATTTCCTTTAATTTTATATTTAATTGCACTTCTAATTATCGCATTTTTATTGTTATTGTATTTAATTGCACTTTTAATTATCGTACTTTTTAATTATCGCAAGTTTATTTTATCGCACTTTTATTATTCGCAATTTCATTATCGTTATTTACTTTATGCTTTAAATTAAGTCTTTTATTTATTTAATATTTTACATTTTGTTTTAACTGCGACTAAAGTTTTAAAATCGACAAACCGGTCATTAAACGGTAAAAACCCCCCTTTATAATAATAATATTACTTATATATATATTTGTATTTTTATAAAAGTAAACTAATATAGCGTTAAGCTTTGTTTAAAGATTTTCCCTGTGGAACGAACCGGACTTACTAAAAACTACACTACTGTACGATTAGGTACACTGCCTATAAGTGTTGTAGCAAGGTTTAAGTATATCCATTCTATAAATAAATTAATATCTTGTGTAAAATTGTATCGTATTTAATAGTATTTCCTTGTTAATTTAATAGTATTTTATACCCCTTAGCTTTAACATCAACAATCCTTTTTGTGAGCAAAAATTAAACTACGATTCTTTTCGGGATTAGCCAAATTGAGGGATACCATGATCGTCCAATTGGGTAACCTAACATACCTTTTCGATCATTCGCCCTTATATATATATATATATATATATATATATATATATATATATATATATATATATATATATATATATATATATATATATAATATTCGAGATAAGATGATTAGTGTTTCATGGGTGCTTTTAGTTAAGTGGTAAGCTGAGTTTAGTAACAGTGTTTACCAAACACAGTTTCAGAAATCCACTACAAAACTGGATTACTAAACTCGGTTTATTAAAACCGATGTTACCAACATTAGTTTTTAGCTACTTTGGACAAACTGGATCCTTGCATTGTTGGTCCAATGGTAAGGGTTCATACCTCTTTGTTAGAGGTTGGGAGTTTGATTTCATAGGGTGGCAACATTTCACACAAAGATATTCTTTTGATTATGAAATCAAGGTTTTCTTTCGCATATCGTGTTTCGGGGGCAATGGGGAGGGGGTTTACCGGTCATGCCCTCGGATTGGTCCAAGTTTTCCTCTAGGACAGCAGTTGAGGGCAGTTTATGCTACTGCGGAAAATGATCGCGTGAGTGGTTTAGTCCCTCTGGGTAATCCCATATGGCCTAATAAAAAAAAACTTAGGACAAACCGGATTTTACAAATGCTCTTATACTAGTTTTATAAATTTTTTTTGTTTTCTGTTTTTGTAAAAACCTTTACTGTTTAGGCAAATAATTCCTTTAATTGTCGAAGATGAGATATAACTCCTAAGTTGGAAAAAATTAGATTGACTTGGACATTTTGATCATTTGTTTCATATTGAAACCAACAAGTGTTTGGTCGACTGCTCGTTGTGGCGGTAAACTCATTTTCTTTACGTGTTTACAATAGTACCTATGAAACCATTACATAAATGCACCACGAAATCATATATTGTTGACGAAAGTACATACAAAAGGTGTCATGCGTTGTACCACAACTCCAGCTCAAAACATACCAGAAGCTGTCAGAGTCACCAAGATCTATATAAAAGTATGACACCTGCATTTATCCACATCAGTAAAAATAAGAGAGCGTATGAATTGTTTATATTTATATTCATTGATGAAAAAATATACATGTACTAACCACAAATTTTATGCAATTAAAAAAAGAGATATGATGTGAAAAACACACTCTATATGTTTTGGGATATGATCTGATTACATTATACTACACAACTGACAAAAATAATAGTTCACAATGATTCACATATCCACATGCCTATGCAAAATACACATCTAAGTCCTGACCTGCATACTAGATAATACAATATATATATATATATATATATATATATATATATATATATATATATATATATATATATATGCTAATAACGAAACAAGGGTATAGCCATGCTTTCTATGTGCCTATACCATTGGATGAGTCCTTTTCTGAATTGGTCAAATGCTTACCTTGTTCACCAAGCAAAACGATAGGACCAAACCTTTATTTGGTTTCCTTAATTAACGTAAGTTGGTTATGGAATGGATTATATAATCCTATTCAAACCCTAATTGCTAGCCTATAAATACATGGCTCTAAAACCCTGAGAGGGACCACGTTTTCGTACGTAACATAAGCATAATACATAAGAATAAGCATTCTTGCAATCACCACGATCATCTAAGACTTTCAGGTATGTTCCACGAACTTGAATCATTCATGTCTTATGGCTACTCAACCTCGTATGCTAGGTTGTTGGTGGAATTATCTTTGGCCGCCCTGCCGGAATCAGTACGATTTCAGTGTCGGTTATCCACGACTATTTTCGGAGGTTCGAATCTCGTTTGTCCTTAAACCTTATCATTGCACTCAAGCGTATGTTCACCCTAACCCTGTGAAAATATGCTTGATCAATTGGAGCCATCCGTGAGATCGATTATAGAACAAATATATTGGAATAGACGTTATTATGGTTCATTATACAAATTTCCTAAAAAACTTTTTGTTTAATTAATCGGTTAATTTCAAGTTTCTTAACAAAATTTTCATATCATCATCAATTGCTGGAGGTAGTGAAAGTTCACAATCACCTGAAACACTTTCGGATTCGCCTAGTGGGACATGCTTTCATACGCCTGTGAACACTAAAAAAACCCAACCAACACCGGCGGCACCGGGCAAGGTTACAAAACCTCCAGCAAGCTCAACAAGGTTCGGGAAAGCAAGTCAAACCTAGGGCTCAGTCACCCAATACTGGTGGGATGCAAAGATATTGGGAATATACACCTGATAAGAGTTTTCCCCCATTCTCGAAGGTGAGGTTAAGTTTCACCCCGTATCCTAAAGTCAGGCCAACAAATTCAAGCTTTGGGTCACCAACGTAAACTGTTTCTGCAGTCTATAAAGTGCAAATTACCTATGTAGGAACTATGCCAATTTTCACAAAATAGAACTGGAAACCCTGATACATCGGGTTACGCTTGTGATTGCTCGGGAAGCAATACGCAAGATGGGTCTGAGAAACCTAGATGGTTCAGTTATAACACTTAGCTCGCAGTATGCATCAACGACTTATGTGAAACGACCCGTCAAAGTACACTTGACGACCATCATTATCTTGGTCCCACAGCTTGATCATAACTCTATATGAATTTAATAAATAACCTTGCATTCTTTATTTAAAAATGATTTCCTATAAAGGAAATCTACCAAAATATGTAAGTTTAGAAAAACCATACATTATTACTTAACCAAAAGTTGACCAAACAAAGTCAACAACATCTACTATTAAATGTATCAAAATAGAATGCAAGTTAGTTTTTAACAAAAGCTGTCATCATAAATATGCAGACTCTCTAGGTACAGCGGAAGCAATCAATCATGAACCTGAGAATAAAACACGCAAGTAACTGTCAACAAAAATGTTGAGTGAATTATAGGTTTAATATTTCAAACAATATCTAATTTAAACCATAAAAATTTATGTTTGAAAACATAAAAACTCCTTTTTGGACCACAAAATTATATGCTAGAAAACATATAAAATCATTATTCCATTTTCCGTGAGGCACCTGATAACCACTTAACCATTTATTTACCCTTGCCAAACACAATAAATAATATACACAGAACAAGTGTATCTTCAACTAAATACAAAGTACTAAACATTCCGATTATAAATTGCTAGCGCGACTAGCTCGAAATGGGGTTGTCAAACCCGATAGATCTATCCGTAGGATTCGCGTTCACCAGTAGAAACCAGTGATTATAGTTACCAGACTAGGGAATATTTTTGTTCAACTCACAATGAATAATTTAAACCAACTTCCACTTGTGTCCAAAATATAAATAAATTGCATGTATTCTCATCCCAAAAGATTTAAAATAGAAAAATGAGACTATAACTCACCTTAAAGCAAACGAAGTAACCACACAATAATGCGAACAGCAAACGAAGTAAAGTGATCAGGAATGATCACAACGCCGACCTATAAATAAAGCAGGTCGATATAAATAACTAACTTAGGTCAAGTCTTAGTATGATAGCTATTGTACATGTTGCAAGTAGACATAGAACAACACTCAACATGCATCGGTTTGATCGGAACAGCGTACGGACACACACTTTCTATTTTTAGAAAGTTTCTATTTTTAGCAGGTTTCCATTTTTGGAAAGTTTCTATTTTTGGAAAGTTTCCAAATTTAGAAAGTTGCTATTTTTGGAAAGTTTATAAGTTAGGAAAGTTTCCTTAATTAGAAAGTCAACAAAAGTCAACTGAAAGTCAAAGTCAACTGAAAGTCAACTCAAAAGTCAACCTTGGTCAAACATAGTCAACATTAGTTTTTAAAGTGTAAGTTGTAATAATAATATAAGTTATAATGTTAATTAAAGTTAAATATGTATAATTATGTTATAACATAAGATTAATTAAATTAAAATGAATTATTAAAGTTAACATAAGTTTAAATGATATAATTAATATAACATAAGTATTTAATTAATTAATTAAATATTAATCATAATATAAGTATTATTAATTAATAATAAATTTTAAGTCATATCATAAGTATCATTAATTAATAATGAATTATTAATCATATCATAAGTTTCTAATTTTAATTATTAAATCATAAGAATTTAATAATTAAATTATAATTAAATAATAACTAAGCCTTATAATAATTAAATAATTAATTAATCCTTATTATAAGTCTTATTATAATAATCTCATAATATAAGTTTAATACTTACCATAAGTATTTTTCATTGATAATAAAAGTATTATTAATCATAAGTTTAATTAAATGTTTAATTAAATCATAAGTAATTAATAAATGATATAATAAATATATATCATAAGTCTTAAATTAAATTAATTACTTTTTATATCATAAGTAATTTATTAATAATGAAAGTCATTATTTTTATTATAAGTCATAATTAATAACCATAAGTTTTAATTAAAAGTTCATCGGGTCATAACTTGAGCCCCGGGAATCAGTTTTCGGCGAGTCTTATATATATCTTCGCCTAACCAACTCACCCGAAACCTTAGTGTGCTCAAGAACAACCCAAGAACAGCAAACAAGTCGTGACTTACAGCCACTAATCAGTTTGGATCTTTAATCCGCTCAAAAACGCGTTTTAGTCATAACGGGTGATCCGTGGCTCGGATTTCGATGACCCGAACATGAAATTTCATCACATCATCAATCCTAACACACTAGTACACCCTAAAGACTCCAAAAGTGGTCACAAAGTCGGACTAAACCTGGAACAATTCGTTTTCACAATTTAATTCCAACAAACACCATTTTAATCATATCTAGAGCTCCGGGAATCGAAATGACATGAATCCGGAGTCTAAAATTAATTTCTTGATGAGAGGAACTCATCTAGACACTTTAATTTCACTTTTATAACAGTTATGTTTACAGAAATGATCAAACAAGCTGCTGTCCCAAATTTATCAAACCGAAAACATGAATTAACGAGCATTTCTACGCATACAATCAACAATACAATAACATATAAGAATTATACTATCAAAATAACATCAAAAAAACATAAAAATTAAAGAAAAATTGAAAAGCTAGGGTTAGGGTTTATACCCTAATCAAGAATCAAGAGATGTTAACTTGTAGAGAAGAACGTGTAGAATCCGATTATGCAATTGATTTGATGATCCAAGCAAGATTAGATGAAGATGATGATGTATTTTGATGGTGGTGGTAACAGCCTAGGCTAGGGAGAAAGAAAGAGATGGAGAAAATTAAAAATGAAATGAGATAGGTTAAGGAAAATTGAAAAGTGTAAGTATTATCCCAAAATGAAGCAAAATGTGGATATACCCCCTTCCCCCTTGAATGGTTCGGCCAAAAACAGAATGGGGTGGGCCCCACACGGCCCATAATGATATTTGATAAATTTCTTGTGGCCCGAACGCCCGATCGAAGCCCGAAACGCGAAAACGCTACTACGCGATTGAAAATTCGGAAGGATAACAAATACGCGACGAAAAATATATATAAATACTATATATAAACATATGACATTAAAATATCATATTTAAAATAATTAGGACTTAAAAATCCCAAAAGCTTGACCGTTTGTTTGAAAAGCGAAAAGATTCGCCGGATAGAAATCCGCGACACGTAGAAACGTATAACTTAAAATATGAATACAAATATTCACATAGCACATAATAATTAATATATTATTACAAAAATAATAATAATAATAATAATATAGGTCATAGAAATGACGTGGCACGATTAACAGTTAACGGTCGTTAAATAATTAACGGTAAAAGATAACGGAAAAAGTAGGGTCGTGACAGTACCTTCCCGTTACGGAAATTTCGTCCCGAAATTTAAGCAGGTGCAGGGGTTGACTCAGCATCTGGAAACAGATGCGGGTACCTCTGCTTCATCTAATCTTCACGCTTCCTAGTGAACTCGGGACCGCGTCTGGCGTTCCAACTAACTCGAACAATAGGAATTCTACTCTGCTTAAGAGTTTTAACCTCTCGATCCATAATTTCAACAGGTTCCTCAATAAAATGTAGTTGCTTATCAACATGAAGTTCCTCCAGAGGAATGGTTTTATCGGCCACCAAACACTTCTTTAAATTCGATATATGAAAAACATCATGAACATCACTGAGTTCTTGTGGCAATTCCAAACGATAAGCCACGAGTCCAACTCTCTCAATAATCTCAAATGGTCCAACAAAATGAGGATTCAACTTTCCCCTTTTACCAAATCGTACCACACCCTTCCAAGATGATACCTTCAACATAACACGGTCACCAACCTGAAACTCAATATCGTTCCTTCTTTTATTGGCATAGCTCTTTTGCCGACTTCTGGCGGTTCTCAATCTTTCCTTAATCTGTACAATCTTCTCGGTAGTCTCATGAATAATCTCTGGGCCTGTGAGTTGAGCATCCCCAACCTCATTCCAACAGACAGGAGACCTACACTTTCTACCATACAGAGCTTCAAACGGTGCGACTTTAATACTTGCGTGATAACTGTTGTTATAAGAAAATTCATCCAACAACAAGTATCTATCCCAACCATTACCAAAATCAATTACGCATGCCCTCAACATGTCTTCCAACGTTTGGATGGTCCTTTCACTCTGACCATCCGAATGTGGATGATAAGCGGTGCTCATATCCAATTTAGTTCCTAAAGCATCTTGTAAGGACTGCCAAAACCTCGATGTAAATCGACTGTCTCGGTCTGAAATAGTCGATACGGGAACACCATGTCTCGAAACAATCTCCTTTAAATACAAATGAGTAATCTCCTTCATTGAATCAGTTTCCTTAATTGGCAAGAAATGAGTTGACTTAGTGAGTCGGTCAATAATCACCCAAATGGTATCATAACCACCCACAACTCTCGGTAACTTCGTAATAAAGTCCATCGTAATACCTTCCCACTTCCACTCGGGAATTTCGGATTGCACCAGAAGTTCCGGACAGTTTCTGATGCTCAACTTTGACCTTAGCACAGGTCAACCACTTAGCCACATAAGTAGCCACATCAGCTTTCAAGTTAGGACACCAGTATAGCTCCTTAAGATCATGATACATCTTTCCTGAACCAAGATGAATAGAGTACCTAGACTTATGAGCCTCATCCAACACAAGTTGTCGCAGATCACCAAAATTCGGAACCCAAAGACATCCCGCAAAAATACCAAGTGCCATCGGTTCGTACCTCAAACTATTTACTCAAGCCTCTGACCTTCCCGTTACGGAATTCTCCTCCATCAAGGCTTCTTGTTGAGCTGCAAGAATACGCCTTGCGAGGTTTGTTTGAATGGTCATGTTCAAGGCTCTAAACCTGCGAGGTTCAATTCTCTCTTTTTGACTTAACGCATCGGCTACAACATTGGCCTTTCACGGATGATATAAAAGTTCACAATCATAATCATTCAACATCTCAATCCATCTTCGTTGCCTCATATTCAACCGTTTCTGATCAAGGATATGTTGAAGACTTTTGTGATCGGTGTACACAGTACTTTTGACCCCATAAAGACAATGTCTCCAAATCTTAAGCGCAAACACAACAGTCCCCAACTCTAAATCATGGGTTGTATAATTCTGCTCGTGAATCTTCAACTAATGTGACGCGTGCTCAATAACTTTCTTTCATTGCATCAAAACACAACCAAAGCCTTGGCGTGAAGCATCACAATAAACAACAAAATCATCATTACCCTCAGGTAGTGACAATATCGGAGCGGTAGTCAACTTCTTCTTCAAAATTTGAAAAGCACTCTCTTGTTCATCCTTCCACTCATACTTCTTCCCCTTGTGCGTTAAAGCAATCAGAGGTTTCTCTATACGAGAGAAATCTTGAATGAACCTTCTATAGTAACATGCCAACCCTAAAAATTGACGAATCTGAGTAGGAGTCTTTGGAATATCCCACTTCTCAATTGCCTCAATCTTGGCAGGATCAACTTGTATACCTTGTTTACTAACAACATGTCCAAGAAATTGAACTTCTCTTAACAAGAAAGCACACTTAGAGAACTTAGCGTACAACTCTTCTTTCCTCAACAAATCAAGCACCAACTTCAAATGTTCTTCGTGCTCTTTATCACTCTTAGAATAAATAAGGATGTCGTCGATGAAAATGATAACAAATATGTCCAGATAGGGTCTACACACACGGTTCATGAGGTCCATGAACACAGCAGGTGCGTTAGTCAATCCGAACGGCATAACAAGAAATTCGTAGTGACCATAACGGGTGCGAAAATCAGTTTTCAAAACATCAGATTCTTTAATATGCAACTGATGATAGCCGGAACGAAGATCGATTTTAGAATAAACAGATGAACCTTGAAGTTTATCGAACAGATCTTCAATTCGAGGTAGAGGGTAACGGTTTTTAACAGTAAGCTTGTTCAATTCACGATAATCAATGCACAAACGAAACTAACCATCTTTCTTCTTAACAAACAGGACAGGAGCTCCCCAAGGGGACGTATAAGGACAAATGAGGTATAGTTGCAGCCAACAAAGGAAGAAGTATAGAGAGTAACCATATCAGTGGTAACGATGTTTAAGACAATTCCTTTAAAGGGAATAACGAGGATCATGAACTTCAAAGTAAATTTTCATTACATTTTCGAAAGGAAGACGTACAAAAGGTGTGATCTTTCAACGACAGTGAATTTCCTCGCACAATGAGCGAGTCAATCTAGGATTTATCCTTACTCTTCAATTTATATGCGGATGAAAGGAAACGTGAATCGTGGACTATAAAGAATAGTCGACTCCAGGTGAGATGAATCTCCAAAAATGATTTCGTGCACCTCAAGGTATTGAATCATAGGGTTGATGTTGCGGTTGACAGCGAATATTGAGAGTAGAAACTCCTCAAACGGTCTAGTGTAATATATATCCATGATACCCACTATAACAACAGTTGGGGTAGAAACTCACCTAGCGCCTTTTCTACAATAGGGTGACCACCGAGTGTACCCCAGAAAATTGATTTTTTTATCCGCGTTTCGGCCATGTCCAACCATAAGAGGGAAAAGTTTATGAGCGCAAAGACTTTCCAATAAATTTTATAAAACCGGCATCCAAAGTGGTGTAAGAGTTTCTATCAATGAACTTAATGGTAAGTATCATCCTTAAACAGGGGATGACAAGAACTGGGATCCAAACACTCTGTAGAGTAATGCAAAAATTTGATAAAATCAATCAAAGGAGTTTTGAAAAAGCTTTAAACGTTTGGCGTGACAACATAAACGGAACGAAGTTATTAGTAAATTTAGAAGTATGTACAACGTGTACCATTTTATATAAAACAAATTGACTTAGTCAAACAGCTCAATAAATGAGTGGTTTTAAAATAATTTTGAAGGTATGATTTAGTATATACTAGCCAAAATAGGTAAGGGTAAATTTATTCATTTGAATCCATACGTACATATATGATTTTATTTATTGTATACATGACAAAAATATTTCATTACTTCCATTCGCCCATAAATCTCGTGAGAACCGCCCAATTAAACAAATGTGTAAAACTCCCGATGATAAATAGAGTATCTGTATTTCAGAGGTTACAAGTTGAAGTAAGATCGTGAAAGATAAAGTAAATGACTTGAATCATCGTGCGACATTTGACCAACAAATGTTACGAGGTCATGAAAACCAATGAGTTAAATGTTATTTTGACTATTATCAGGACAGAAGTCCTTGGGCCAAAACTGTTCCCGAGCGAAGCAGTTGCTAACAAGCGAGTTATGGAGGATAGGGCATGAGATAGATAATCTGGTTAAAACGAGCTTCTCGTATATCAACAAATAAGATAATGAATATCTTCCCTACCCATGTAATACATCGGAATTTCTGAATGAGTAGTGTAAAAATTTTCTTTGACTCGCTTTCTATTCCTCATGTCACAATATTGGGACTTCTTTATGAATTAACGTAATATAATCACGTTGGCCTGACGCCGTTATATTTCACTAATTCATAGTTCCATTCCAATAGCACTACATGAGGTCAGGATACGCGATCAACCTCGGATTTCCAAACAATTTCTCTAAAACATTTTCTTAAACAATGTGCTAAGGATAGCACATGAGACAAAACATCATAAGTAACAAATAGGAGTGACGATGATATAGAAATGTCTTCGAAGTACCAAAAATCTCTAAAAGTCAAGAATGATGTTTTCCTGTTCAAAAACCAAAGCACATAGGCATAACGGTACAAAGGCACGTAATATTACAAGAATGTTATATACCTAAACATAATAGCTGACATTGAAATGCCGAGCATTTAGAAGTCAAGAATGACATCTCGCGTAAGATAACTCAAACGTTATATATACATAACCATAATAGATGACATAGAAATGTCGAGAATTTCAGAAGTCAAGAATGAAATCCCTCGGCCTCACTACCCGAGGTGTTCTTATAAGGATAAGTTCGCATGAGTCGAAGAATACATTTAAATCGGTATGGGAGTTCCTCCCAGATTCAGAACATAATAGAGATGTATGTATGATAACAATATACATAACAATACGATACAAATAATCACATATAACAATATATTATAGGCCGGGCTGTAGACTAGACTCACTAATGCACCCTATTGACTCGGGTAATGACATCAATGCAGCCTAATTCCCTACAACAAGAGCTCTGATACCAACTGAAACGACCCGTCAAAGTACACTTGACGACCATCGTTATCTTGGTCCCACAGCTTGATCATAACTCTATATGAATTTAATAAATAACTTTGCATTCTTTATTTAAAAATGATTTCCTATAAAGGAAATCTATCAAAGTATGTAAGTTTAGAAAAACCATACATTATTACTTAACCAAAAGTTGACCAAACAAAGTCAACAACATCTACTATTAAATGTACCAAAATAGAATGCAAGTTAGTGTTTAACAAAAGCTGCCGTCATAAATATGCAGACTCTCTAGGCACAGCGGAAGCAATCAATAATGAACCTGAGAATAAAACATGCGAGTAACTGTCAACAAAAATGTTGAGTGAATTATAGGTTTAATATTGCAAACAATATTTAATTTAAACCATAAAAATTTATGTTTGAAAACATAAAAACTCCTTTTTGGACCACAAAATTATATGCTAGAAAACATATAAAATCATTATTTCATTTTCCGTGAGCCACCTGGTAACCACTTAACCATTTATTTACCCTTGCCAAACACAATAAATAATATTCACCGAACAAGTGTATCTTCAACTAAATACGAAGTACTAAACATTCCAATTATAAATTGCTATCGCGACTAGCTCGAAATGGGGTTGTCAAACCCGATAGATCTATCCGTAGGATTTGCGTTCACCAGTAGAAACCAGTGATTACAGTTACCAGACTAGGGAATATTTTTGTTCAACTCTCAATGAATAATTTAAACCAACTTCCACTTGTGTCCAAAATATAAATAAATTGCATGTATTCTCATCCCAAAAGATTTAAAATAGAAAAATGGGACTATAACTCACCTTAAAGTAAACGAAGTAACCACACAATAATGCGAACAGCAAATGAAGTAAAGTGATCAGGAATGATCACAACGCCGACCTATAAATAAAGAAGGTCGATATAAATAACTAACTTAGGCCAAGTCTTAGTATGATAGCTATTGTACATGTTGTAAGTAGACATAGAACAACACTCAACATGTATCGGTTTGATCGGAACAGCGTACGGACACACACTTTCTATTTTTAGAAAGTTTCTATTTTTAGCAGGTTTCCATTTTTGGAAAGTTTCTATTTTTGGAAAGTTTCTATTTTAGGAAAGTTTTCAAATTTAGAAAGTTGCTATTTTTGGAAAGTTTATAAGTTAGGAAAGTTTCCTTAATTAGAAAGTCAACAAAAGTCAACTGAAAGTCAAAGTCAACCTAAAGTCAACTCAAAAGTCAACGTTGGTCAAACATAGTCAACATTTGTTTTTAAAGTGTAAGTTGTAATAATAATATAAGTTATAATGTTAATTAAAGTTAAATATGTATAATTATGTTATAACATAAGTTTAATTAAATTAAAATGAATTATTAAAGTTAACATAAGTTTAAATGATATAATTAATATAACATAAGTATTTAATTAATTAATTAAATATTAATCATAATATAAGTATTATTAATTAATAATAAATTTTAAGTCATATCATAAGTATCATTAATTAATAATGAATTATTAATCATATCATAAGTTTCTAATTTTAATTATTAAATCATAAGTATTTAATAATTAAATTATAATTAAATAATAACTAAGCCTTATAATAATTAAATAATTAATTAATCCTTATTATAAGTCTTATTATAATAATCTCATAATATAAGTTTAATACTTACCATAAGTATTTTTCATTGATAATAAAAGTATTATTAATCATAAGTTTAATTAAATGTTTAATTAAATCATAAGTAATTAATAAATGATATAATAAATATATATCATAAGTCTTAAACTAAATTAATTACTTTTTATATCATAAGTAGTTTATTAATAATGAAAGTCATTATATTTATTATAAGTCATAATTAATAACCATAAGTTTTAATTAAAAGTTCATCGGGTCATAACTTGAGCCCCGTGAATCAGTTTTCGGCGAGTCTTATATATATTTTCGCCTAACCAACTCACCCGAAACCTTAGTGTGCTCAAGCACACCCCAAGAACAGAAAACAAGTCGTGACTTATAGCCACTAATCTGTTTGGATCTTTAATCCGCTCAAAAACGCGTTTTAGTCATAACGGGTGATCCGTGGCTCGAATTTCGATGACCCGAACATGAAAGTTCATCACATCATCAATCCTAACACACTAGTACACCCTAAAGACTCCAAAAGTGGTCACAAAGTCGGACCAAACCTGGAACAATTCATTTTCCTAATTTAATTCCAACAAACACCATTTTAATCATATCTAGAGCTCCGGGAATCGAAATGACATGAATCCGGAGTCTAAAATTAATGTCTTGATGAGAGGAACTCATCTAGACACTTTAATTTCACTTTTATAACAGTTATGTTTACAGAAATGATCAAACAAGATGCTGTCCCAAATTTATCAAACCGAAAACATGAATTAACGAGCATTTCTACGCATACAATCAACAATACAATAACATATAAGAATCATACTATCAAAATAACATCAAAAAACAGAAAAATTAAAGAAAAATTGAAAAGCTAGGGTTAGGGTTTATACCCTAATCAAGAATCAAGAGATGTTAACTTGTACAGAAGAACGTGTAGAATCCGATTATGCAATTGATTTGATGATCCAAGCAAGATTAGATGAAGATGATGATGTATTTTGATGGTGGTGGCAACGGCCTAGTCTAGGGAGAAAGAAAGAGATGGAGAAAATTAAAAATGAAATGAGATAGGTTAAGGAAAATTGAAAAGTGTAAGTATTATCCCAAAATGAAGCAAAATGTGGATATACCCCCTTCCCCCTTGAATGGTTCGGCCAAAAACAGAATGGGGTGGGCCCCACATGGCCCACAATGATATTTGATAAATTTCTTGTGGCCCGAACGCCCGATCGAAGCCCGAAACGCGAAAACGCTACTACGCGATTGAAAATTCGGAGGGATAACAAATACTCGACGAAAAATATATATAAATACTATATATAAACATATGACATTAAAATATTATATTTAAAATAATTAGGACTTAAAAATCCCAAAAGCTTGACCGTTGGTTTGAAAAGCGAAAAGATTCGTCGGATAGAAATCCGCGACACGTAGAAACGTATAACTTAAAATATGAATACAAATATTCACATAGCACATAATAATTAATATATTATTACAAAAATAATAATAATAATAATAATATAGGTCATAGAAATGACGTGGCACGAATAACAGTTAACGGTCGTTAAATAATTAACGGTAAAAGATAACGAAAAAAGTAGGGTCGTGACATTATGCATCACCACAACTAACTGTGGATAGTGCACTACACATACCGGTTTAGCACACTCCCGCTTACACCAAAAGTGTGCAATACCATCCTTTAAAGCCCAGCAGCTCAAATAACCCGTTGTTTCAATTACAGCAAGTGGCTTCACCACATCTGGTACCAGCTTTTGATCAAACAACTTGCGCTGCGCGCAAGAATTATTAGAAAATTTTTCGCGCTAATGCAGTGTCAGGAGGTGAAGCAATCTCTTGAATTTACTTCTACCACAGAAAGGTTCATACCACATATTTCAAATCATCCTTCTCCCGTGGTGCCAATGATACTGCCGACCTTGGGAAGCTATGATGATTTGTCAGATCCAGATGATTTTAAAAAGGTTTGAAGGGACAGCAAGAATGCATAGTTAATTGGAATTCGATAACATGTCATATTCTTCCTATCATGCTACAAGGAATCGCAAGAGAATGGTCTAGTAATCTGCCATCCTACATATACCAAGTTTCTCGGACCTTAGATCCCGCTTCCTGTTAAATTTCTATAACTTGCATGCCCATACGCGGACGCATGTTAAGTGCCATGATATTAAGAAGAGACCCAAACAATCTTTGGGGGAAATTATTGACAGGTATACCAAGGAAGTGTTAATAATTCCAGACTTAATAGAAAGTCAGAAGGTATCAGGAATAATCCATTGCATTGATACCGATTTGCACATGTCATTATAGCAACGTTTGCACAGAAGAGTGCGAATAACATGTGCGGAAGCAGTGAGGGAAGCGCATGATCACAAGCGATCTTTGGAAGGCATAATACGAATTGCGGGAAAAATCCCCCGAATGGCAAAAATAATGATGATGATCACTATTGTGACACCGCTAAAAAAATTTCTATACGTGGCGGAAGCGTTATATTGATTAATTACAATACGATAGATAACTAACATTAATAAAGTTCGCCCGATGTCACGTGTCATTTCAACAAAATACATATTTATCCGGAAAGGACGTAATTACATTATGTTTCCAAAAGAACACCGTTTAAACAAAGTAAGACTACATCAGAGTTAAATCCTGTCAAACATAATATCATCACGCCCGTCTTCTCCCAAAAGAAAAATCTACAAAGCTAACAACCTGCAGGGAGGAGATGGAGGGGAATTAGCATGAAGTTAAGTGAGTACAACTAACTACATGTAATAGCATACATGAACCATCATACTAATCATGTCACATAGTCTAACACATAAACATCACCCAGTAGTGAAGTCTACAGAGACTCTGACAGTTCGGCCAAACCATTAACCACCAGTTGATCGGGCTGGGGTTTACTGGAAGTTCCTCCTACATACCGTGTTGCATAAATCACCCACACATGACAAACGCATCATTCAAACATATGCCACACTGATGCAAATAGGCTACCACATGAGGAACCCAACCCGTAGGTTGATATCTTCTATCAAATTAGGCTACCACATGATAGGGACGCACTGGGCTCCATCAACAAACAACAACTTGCACAGAACCATCTCAGTAATAACTAACAATAGTAGCATGTTAATTCTAACAAATATGGCAATCATAGGATAACAAGCTACTCTATACTATTAGTATCCAGTTAGTCCCACTCATCGATGACCAGCAAACGAGAAGGTGTTCACCTATCTAATCACTGAACCTTCTCTTTCTCCTTTTCCTGAGAAAGACATATACACAAGTTAGTTATAATATCATAATAATCAATATACAAAAGGGCAGCATAACAGCTAGGTATGAACACTTAGTCAAAATTCCAACTGGAAAGACCATCGGTAGATCGTCAGAGACGGTCGGTCGATCGTCATACACCATCGGTCGATGGACTACACTATCGGCAATAAAATTACAACTGTTGGTCGAAGGACTCACACCATCGGTTGACGGTCTAGTCCATCGGCTGATTACCAGACACCATCGGTCGATATTCAGCGACCATCGGCCGAGGGTTCATCTGCAGCATCAGCTACCAAAGTGACGGGTTTCACACCAAACTCTCCAATTGTCGATCCAGAGCTCGTTTTTAACCTCAAAACTTACCAAATCTAGTACACTGATCATTTAGAAACACAAACCCATAAGGTTTTGACACAAACAACACTAAATTAACCCATTTTGACCCAAATTACACTTTTATGAAAACTAACACAAATTTCTTAATTTCTCAAAGATTAGATCATGAAATGTTATAATTCTTACCTTAAAAGAATAAGTAAATCACAGAGAACACAAAGAAACAAACGATTTGAGCTCTAGAACAAGATTTAAGGATTAGGGTTTTGTTAGGTGAAGAAAGTAAGGAACGAGGTGTGTGTGTGTGTGTGCGTGAGATGATTCTGGAAAAATGCAAGAGAGAGGCAGCACTAGTCATCTAAATGGGTTAAAATCTCACAATGCATTTATCAGTTATCTGATATCTTTCGTACATCATTTGACAACTGATATTGCTTTAAACATACATATATTTTGACGCAATATTATTTATATTTCATAGGCTTTTACCATTTACGATGACATTTAATGCATAATTCACGAGAAAAACGACTAAAGTAAACATGAGCTTAAAGTTTGAAGGAACGATAATAAGCATCGATTTAAACCAAATATATATCGAGAAAACGTTTATCCGAATTCAAGAACGAAGAAGACCGAAGAAAATAGTTAAAACAAATCATGCAAAATAGTATACGTCCACAAAGGAGTCAACAGAGGGATCAACAGAGAACAAAAACAAGAAAAATGTTGTTTTACTCCTACGCGGATGGCATAATACATTACGCGAAATGCGTAATGTTGTCACCAAAATAAGAATCAACCTGTTTACTCATACGCGGAACGTGTGATACCCTACGCGAATCGCGTAATTTTGTGGCCAACTTCAATTACAGTTTCACGTGGTCCAGTCAACTTTTACATTATAATAGCAATTCTTTTATGAAGAATCTTCACTTTTTCAGCCTCACAGGTCACGCTTTTAAATTAAAAACCAACAAAATGAAGTAATCGATACTGAGGATGTTACTTTACAGCATTTTGGGATGCACATTTAATTATAATAAGAAGAAACAGATGCATCAACCAATTATTTGAGGGCAGTTAGCACACCTCAATTTTACAATGTATTCTTTATCAAACTTTACAGAGATAAGAGCATAATGCAGATTAAACAATTGGACCACTTTTTAATTCTCAAAGGTTATAATACGGGGTACTGATCAAGATATAGGATGGGAGGAGAGATATTGGAGGAATACGCAAATTATTATTTTAGCTACTGGCTTGTTTATTTCATTTTTACTCCGCACCAATTACTTCAAGTTTCATCCCGTATTAATTTTAAGTTCAAGAATTAGGATAGTTTTATTATTAAGGGTGTATGATACGTGATTAAGGGTATTATTGTTCGAGTGCAATAGTGTTGTTATTGTAATTTTCTACCATTTGAAGTTAATGAAAGTGAAAATTTTCGTAAGTTTGCTCTACTAAAATTATTGTTATCATCTTTTATCATTATCATTATTGTTATCATTATGTTTGTATATTTATATTTTTATGTCTACCCTAGTATAATGAGTAGCTAAGTTCCCATAGTGTTTACTTAAATGTAGAACCCTTGAGAAATGGATTGTTATCTTTTGTAAATATTAAAATGTGGCTTAAGTATTTTTAACATTGAGCCTAGTCAAAAGAACCATTGTTATACGATTAGATATTTAATCGTTATCACTTAATTTGTTAGATATAAATAGCGAAAGTTATTTCTATTAATATAAATTAAGCTATAACACTAAAAGTGGTTTAGACAAACTTATGGATAAGTTATTAACACCAATTTAGAAATAAGGTTCGGTGGTTTGGGTAATATCATTAGTTATATAATAGTGAAATTGTAAAAAGGGAAACCGTTACGATTTAAGGTTTTGGCGAAAGTCAAAACTAGATTAGGTCTCAATTTAAATACATGGGGAATAGTTAACTATCTAAATAAGATCAAATGAAAATTAGATTTAATTTAGTTAGTTGAAACTTTATATATTCGAAAGAAAATACAAAGTTGTATATTAAAACATTTTAATAGGGCTTAAATTCAAAACAATCCATGGATCTAGAGGTGAAATATTTAAGTGAACACTCCCATTTATTTATATTGCAAGTTATTATTATATTTTTACTTATCATTATTTAGAAAATTAAAATATAAATCAATTTCCTTCAGTTCAAATACGTACTATTTTGTCACATCAATTATAACTTACGCGGATCGTGTATAATTTCACACGAAACGCGTAATTCCAATATATACGCGGAACGCGTATAAAACTACGCAAAACGCGTATTTGTAATTTTACCACTGTTTAATATTTTAGTTTAAAAATTTAATTAAATCATTTATTATTACTTTAAATTACTTAATTTATAATTCGTTTAAATATTATAATTTCCTTTCATTCATCTTTAATTTAATTAAAACTTATTATTTAGTTAATTTAAATAATTTGTATTTTATTTTGTTGTTTAAAACAAATTCCTAATCCAAAACCCTTTTAAATTAGTTTAACTTCAAAGACTATTAAAAACCATTAAACACTCCATCTCCCTGTGGAACGAATCGGATTTACCTATAAAACTAAACTACGCGAAAAGGACTAGTTGCCTATATATGTGTGAAATCAATCCGAATTCATTAAAACAACATATATTCAATAAATCAATTCGTGTAATAAAACAATTCAAATCCGTTCATAAATAAAGGTATAGTTTCAGCACATCAACTTTTTGGCGCCGCTGCCGGGGAGTTGGCAGTTAAATAAATAGATAATATTTCTAATTCGTAGTAGTAGTTGGATTTGTACGTGGACTGGGTTATTGGAGCCAAACAGTACCCAATTATATTGGGACCAAACGAATCCTGCCCCTCTGCTGCATCTTTTGGCTATTCGAAACGTGGACAAAATCAGAAGGAAAATCTGTTTGTTTAAAGGTTTTAACATTATTTTTATGTTATTCGATCCTTTTGTAGGAATTCAATTCCTAGAAAAGTTACTTTTTATTATAAGCCTTTGTTTGTGGTGTTGTGAATGCAAAATATGCATTAATGCATGAATTTACGTTCTTCCAACTCTGATTTAACTCCTTCATATCCTGAGCCTGAAAGAGAGCTTCATGAACGCCTAAGAGCTCAAGAAGTAGAATCTCTTGCTCAGGGTTTAGAATCACTTTCATTGGATTCTAACTCTGAACCAGTTATTCAACCAATCATAGAGCCAGTTATTAAAGAAGAGGAAGAGATGGCTGCTACAAATCAAACGATGGATGCATTAATGAGGGCAACAAGAACAGGTCAAGGTCACGCAATTATTCAGCCTACGATGTCTGACGGTTTTGAAATAAAGGTTCAATTTCTTCACATGGTGACTAATATATGCCAATTCGGTGGAGCTCCGAATGAGGATGCTAATGAGCATCTTCGTAAGTTTGTAAGCATTTGCAAGCTATTCAAGATCAAAGATGTCACTGATGATGTCACATGTTTAAAAATCTTTCCATGGTCGTTAAAGGATGATGCAAGAGATTGGTTAGACTCATTACCAGAAGGTGATATCGAAGATTGGAATGATATAATGGACAAGTTTTTGTCAAAGTTCTTCCCTGCTTCAAAAGCAGCAAAGTTACAAAGTGACATAAATTACTTTAAGCAAAAGCCTAATGAAACTCTCTATGAAGCTTGGACCCGATTCAATAAAATGCTTAGAGTATGTCCTCAACATGGGTTGAATACATTCCAAAAGGTCCAAATATTCTATAAATGAGTCAATGTGGCTACTCGAAAAGATATTGATGTTGCAGCAGGAGGTTCAATTATGAAGAAAACACCCAAAAAAGCTCACACAATCATTGCCGATATAGCAGCACATTCTCATGATCGGCATCAAGAGATGGAGTTCTCTAGATGAACAATGGATGCTAGTATTGAAAGCAACGATGAAATCACTGCTTTAAAAGTTCAATTGGCAAATCAAGGAAGGCAAATTGAGAAGGTAACCAAGGAAATGCATGCTATCAGGGTAGGGTGTGAATTGTGCCACGGTCCTCACCTTACTAAAGATTGTGATCAAACAACAATGGAAGAACAAGCTAATTTCTTAGGTTATTTGCGAAAGGGTGAAATGAATTTCGATGATTTTCCAGCGGTTGAAGCAATGAAAAGAAAATATCCTCCTATCAACAGTTATCAAATAGGAGGACCTTCGGGTTCAAACAATAATACTTACCAAGGAGGAAATTCGGGTTACCAAAATAACTGGAATTTCTCAAATCAAAATCAAAGAAATGCACCACCGGGTTACAATCACCTAAACAATCGAAATCAACCTCAACGAAATTACCAAAATAATTTCCAATGCAATCAACCACAACCTCAACCACAAGCACCTATACAACCACAACCCGAGAATAAATCCGGTTTAGAAGATCTTTTGAGAGATTTTATGGTTAAGCACGAGCAAACTGTGGAACTTCAAACTCGGCAAATTCGAAATCAACAAGCTACGATACATAATTTAGAAAGAGATGTTGGAAGGATCTCACAGTCACTGGTAGAGAGACCACCAGCCGCTCTCCCCTCAAATACTCAAGTGAATCCCAACAACAGTCAAACAAGGAATGAGCATGTAAATGCTATAACTACTAGAAGTTCCTTTGTCTCCTTCTATTTTGGAGGTACCCGTTGATATAGATGAGCATGTTGAGAAAGAACAAGAGAAAGATGATCCACCGGAGATCATATCAAAGAATAGTGATGAACCACCAGTGAAGGTGTACAAGGCACCTATTCCATACCCGAAGTCATTGAAGAAAGACAAGCTCGCAAGCCAATATCAGAAATTTGCGGATATGATCAAGCAAATTAGCATTAACATGCCACTCGCGGAGGTTCTTAGGGGTATGCCCCATCACGGGAAGTTTTTAAAAGATCTCATATCCTCGAAGGGTAAATACCATGAAGTTTCTGCCACATTCCTC
Source organism: Rutidosis leptorrhynchoides (assembly GCF_046630445.1). NCBI lineage: Eukaryota > Viridiplantae > Streptophyta > Magnoliopsida > Asterales > Asteraceae > Rutidosis > Rutidosis leptorrhynchoides. The sequence goes on from NC_092333.1 coordinate 90,753,775, forward strand.
CATGAGGAGTGTTCAGCAATCCTAAAAAAGCAAAACGTACCTCCAAAATTGGGAGACCCGGGTAGTTTTATCATACCATGTATGATGGGTGATTCGGTAGTGTACGATGCACTAGCCGATCTAGGTGCAAGTGTTAACCTAATGCCTTACTCGTTATATTTAAAGCTTGTCTTAGGAGACCTGAAACCAACCCGGATGGGTATTCGATTAGCAAACCAATCATTTGATACTCCCATTGGTATAGCCGAGGATATTCTTGTGAAAGTTAACTCCCTTGTCTTTCCCGACGACTTTGTTATTCTAGAAATGCAAGAAGACACGAAAGTTCCTATCATTTTAGGACGTCCTTTCCTTAACACCGCAGATGCTATCATTAATGTCCAAAAAGAACAATTAAATCTAGGTGTGGGAAATGATAGAGTCATTTGTCACATTGACAAAGCCATGAAACGGCCTAATTCTATCGATGACCCTTGTTTTTAAATTGATGTTATAGATCTTTGTGTTGAGGATGAATTGCAGGAGCTACTTGAAAATGAGACCTCGGGGTTTGACCTGATAGGTGAAAGTGAATACTTCAATGTTGATGAAGATTTCAATGAATTGATGAAGGTGGTCACGGATGATGAGAACGTAAAAGAAGAAATTCCCAAGAAAGAGGATTCGTTTGAAGAAATTACCGATGGTAACCGGATAAAATCTTCCTTGGAAGAACCACCCACCTTGGAACTTAAAGAACTCTCGGAACATTTGGAGTATGCTTATCTCCAAGGTACGTCACAATTACCCGTTATAATTTCATCAAAACTCTCCGATGACGAAAAGGGTAGGTTAATGTTCGTTCTAAAAGCACACAAAAGGGAAATTGCTTGGAAAACAACCGATATACCAGGGATTAACCCAGCTTATTGTACTCATAAGATTCTAATGGAAGAAGATTTTAAACCCGTGTTACAAAGGCAACGATGGTTAAACCCTAACATGAAAGAAGTTGTCAAGAAGGAGGTTATCAAGTTACTTGATGCCGGGTTAATATACCCTATATCCGATAGCCCATGGGTTAGTCCTGTTCAAGTGGTACCTAAGAAAGGGGGTACAAATGTCATCCTTAATGATAAAGATGAATTCGTTCCTACAAGAACAGTCACTGGTTGGAGAGTCTGTATAGACTACCGTCGTTTAAACGACGGCACAAGGAAAGATCATTTTCCGCTTCCTTATATTGACCAAATGCTAGAACGTTTAGCGGGAAAATAGTACTATTGTTTCCTTGATGGATTCTCCGGTTATTTTCAAATTCCCATTGATCCAAAAGACCAAGACAAGGCAACTTTTACTTGTCCATTTGGTACCTTTGCATACCGACGTATGCCGTTCGAATTATACAACGCGCCAGGCACCTTTCAAAGGTGTATGAAGGCAATCTTTCATGACATGATAGAAGGAAGTATGGAAGTCTTTATGGAAGATTTCTCTGTTTTTGGAGACTCCTTCGATTCATGCCTTTCAAACCTCGAGCGAATGTTAATTCGTTGCGAGGAATCAAATCTTGTTTTAAATTGGGAAAAATGCCACTTCAAAGCTTCCTCGAGATGGAATGGAAGTAGACAAAGCTAAGATCGATGTAATCTCAAAGCTTCCTCCTCAAACTAACTTTAAAGGAATTCGTAGTTTCCTAGGTCATGCGGGATTTTATCGACGATTCGTAAAGGATTTTTCCAAAATCGCTCGACCCATGACTAAACTTCTTGAGAAAGATAGTACATTCGACTTTAATGACGAATGCTTACAAGCTTTCTCCATTCTAAAAGATAAACTTACGAATGCCCCTATCATAGTATCCCCCGATTGGTCCAAACCATTTGAACTAATGTGTGATGCTAGTGATTTCGCACTAGGAGCCGTTTTAGGACAACGCCAAGATAAGAAATTTCAACCAATATATTATGCAAGTAAAACACTAACAGGAGCACAATTTAGCTATACAACTACCGAAAAAGAACTCCTTGCAGTTGTATTTGCTTTCGATAAATTTAGATCATACCTTGTGTTGTCCAAAACGATTGTTTTTACCTATCACTCAGCCCTAAAGTACTTGTTCAAGAAACAAGATGCAAAGCCTAGATTAATACGTTGGATTCTTCTCTTACAAGAATTTGACATAGAAATCAAGGATAAAAAGGGTGCTGAGAATCTCGCTGCTGATCACTTGTCTCGTCTTGAAAATCCCGACCTAGAAAAACTAGACGAGTCAATTATTCATGACACTTTTCCCGATGAGTTTCTAATGAGAGTAGAAGCTGAAATTAAAGTTCCATGGTTTGCAGATTTTGCAAACTTTCTCGCTGCAGAAGTATTAATTAAAAACCAAATGTACCAGCAAAAGATGAGATTCTTTAATGACTTAAAGTTTTACTTCTGGGAAAACCCAAATCTTTTTCGAATAGGAGCGGATCAAGTTATCCGCCGATGCGTATATGGTAAAGAAGCTCAACAAATATTGGAGTACTGTCATCAATGCCCAGTCGGTGGTCATTTCGGACCTAGCTATACAGCTAAGAAGGTCTTTGACTCAGGTTTTTATTGGCCAACCATTTTCAAAGATGCACACCACATGGTTAAAACATGTGATGCATGTCAAAGATCCGGTAACATCTCAAAAAGGGGAAATGCCACAAAAAGGCATTCTTGTATATGAAGTATTTGACATTTGGGGTATTGACTTCATGGGTCCATTTCCCACATCAAATAAATGCAAATACATCCTTGTGGCAGTTGACTACATCTCTAAATGGGCTGAAGCAAAAGCTTTACCCACTAACGATGCCCGTGTTGTTGTGAACTTTCTGAAAAACCTATTCTCACGCTTTGGGCTTCTAAAAGCCTTAATTAGTGACCGAGGAACTCATTTCACGAATAAACTTTTAGAAAAAGTGCTAATGAAATATGGAGTTACTCACCGTTTTTCAACTTCCTACCACCCTCAAACAAGTGGTCAAGTTAAAAACACAAACAGAGGTTTTAAAAGAATATTAGAATGAACAGTTAAGAATAATCCTAAAATCTGGCATCGAAAGTTAGATGATGCGCTTTGGGCATTTAGAACTGCATTCAAAACGCCCATTGGTACTACACCTTTCCGATTAATTTATGGTAAGGCGTGTCATCTACCTGTCGAGGTTGAATACAAGGCATATTGGGCTCTAAGAGAATGTAACACTGACCTTGTGGAAGCCGGAGAAAACCGATTCTTACAACTTAATGAATTAAATGAATTAAGACTACAAGCTTATGAAAACTCTAAAACATACAAAGAGAAAACTAAGAGATGGCACGATGCACGATTAAAAGAAAGAAAACAATTCGAACAAGGGGATAAAGTATTAGTTTTCCAATCACGTTTTAAGTTTTCACCTGGGAAACTTAGATCTCGGTGGACTGGGCCATATATAATAAAAATGTATTTCCATCTGGATATGCAGAGTTATATAGCAAAGACGGTGGAACTTTCAAGGTGAACGGTCATCGACTCAAGTTATACTTTGACGGAATCAACACTACGGAAAGAGACGAAATCACCTTCTACCCTAAGGACAAGTAAATTTGGGGTAACTTTAAGGTTTTAAACTCCATTCTCGATCTTTATTTCCATCTTTAAGAGTGGGGTTCATTCGGTCTTTCCATAGCAGACATTAAAGAACTAGTCTTCTCCCTCCATTCTACCTTTTTATTTTCTTTCGTTTTTATTTATTTTTTATTTTTTATTTTCAAGATGCGCGATCAATATGTCTACAACCACTTCTTTTTGATGTGCGATAATATTTTACCGAGGGATGTGGTATTAAATATAAAGAGTAGATGTGATCAGGCAAGAAAAGAAATAAGGCAAGAACTTAATGAGAAAAAATTATGCAAAAGGCAAATCAAAATCAGCTAAGAAGCGTCGAGCGCATCATTTGGGCAAGTGTGTAAAATGTGGAAAACCGACTCATTACGGAGATTGCCCAAAGAACCAAACGGACTCTAATTACGAATACGTAACCTTGTGCCGAGAAGGGCATTTTAAATGTTCAGAGGAAAACCACTTAAACCAACGAGGGTACGCCTACGAAGCCATGGGGGGCGAAATGGTACGACTCTACTACGAGGCGAGTCAACGCGGTTTCACCCTCTAAATCTATTTCTCGCCAATTGTATGTTTGTGTGTGTTTGCGTTTTGGTGTATTTTAGTTTGTATTTGCTTGTTGTGTGTTTTTATAAAAAAATGATTTACCATTTAAAAATTGATGAACCTTGAGTTCAACCTGTTTTCATTGAAAACGATAATGTTAAGTGTTATAACTGAATTGTCGTTCTTCAAATTGCACAAAATTTCTTGTTGGATTCATAAGGCATCTTTTAAATAGTAAACCACAAAAACAAAAGATAAAATTTGAAAATTTTTCTACTAAAAATATATTTTTTTTTATCAATAACCGTAAAAATATACAACTTGTAATCTTTGTCGTGGATAACGATAGGTGTAGCAACCGAATTTATCTCTACCTAGTCGATAGGAAACAAAGTTTTAAGTTTGAAAATTAGTTGGTTTAAAAGTATACAAAAATAGAGTGTATTTTAATCCCTATTTTTTTCTTCATATACTTGTTTTAAAATTTAAAAACGTTAATCTTCTTAACAACAAAAATAGAGTGTATTATTTTATTTTAAATTTGTTTTCAAAAAATTTAAAAACTTTAACTTTTAATATATTAAAATTTTATAAATTGAATTTAAAAATTTATAAATGGATAAAGACTAGGTATAAAAACCGAAATTTCCATTACTCCAAATATAATTTTATAAAGGATATTTTAAAAATTTTAATAAGTTATAAGTTAAAAAAAAATATAATTTTAATGGTGTGTGTTAAATATTTTCTTTTACTTTTATTTATGTATTCAAAAATTTTAAGTGTGGGGTAAAATTTTCGTACTATTAAAGTACAACCCCATCTTGTGTGTGATTAACATGTTTGTTGACAGATACTTACGATGATGAGATATTCTACATAACGAAACACAAAATTTATATTGTGATAAAAGGATTGGATACGTTCATATAATAAGGATTTCATGCTCTCCAATTGCTTAACAAAGGAAGTTTTAAAACAATTTACATTTTTTTCCCGTCTCAAATTTATACATTATTATCTGTTTTTATGAAATGAGGGCATTACATAATCTTAAGTGTGGGGTGGGAATATATAAATTCTCGAGAACTTATAACTTGGTGTTTTTTACGAAAATTTTGAAAATTTTTAAACAAATATACCTAGTCAATTTTTAAGGTAATTATGAGCGATTAAAGTTTAGGTGTCAAAAACCGAAATTATCGTCTCCATACATTAAAAATACATAAGTTTATTTGATTAAAACATATAAAAAGAAAACCAAGTATAGCAGAATTTATAAACCCATATGTTTAGAACCATTTATCACGTTTTCTATGAAGTTTATTGCATATATCATTGCTTTGGAATGTATAAACCTGATTATCCCATTGATGCGAGTAATAAAGGATGATCAAGTCCATCCTTAAAGGAAGTAAAGTCTTCCGAATGTCGTTTTACTTGGTATAGCATACTTCCTAAACTTTATCATATCATACTAATATCATATCACGATATAAAAGTACCGTGGGAAAAGAAAGTCTTGAACTTTCAAACCCGGAAATAAACTTGGTAGGGTAAATCCAAGTTGCTATCCAGTGCAAGACCGATTACGGTGTATAAGCTGGAGCAGTATTTGTCCCGCGCGATAGCTTAGTCTTCGCAGTTTTAACCCTTGAATTGAAATGTACAAATTGTCATAAAAGACCGATATAAATATCACGTCAGGGGGCAACCGGTTAAGAGTTCCATGATACTACAATCATGGGGGCGGATAGCTTGCTAATCGCCGACTGAGACTACGGTTTTCAGTTACCCTCAACCGAAATTTGAGGTTAAAACCGAAAAACGTGTCTGGTGTTAAAACTAGCATGACATTTTATAAAAATCATAAAACGTTTTCACAAGGTCCAATTTTCCCTAAGGATCCAAATTTTTAAAACTTAATCAAGAGTTTCAACTTTGTTTCTGTTGTCAGAATTTCATTTCGTGTGCGTGTGCGTGTGGTCCAATAAATACTATGTAGTGTTTCCAATTTATTCCATAAAGCGTGTGTTTTCATTTCGTGTGGCGTGTGTTTGTGATTTTAAATTCGATATGGAAAAATATGTAGTTTTACGATTCTATTTAAAAGATGTTATTGCTTGAGGACAAGCAACGTTCAAGTGTGGGGTATTTTGATATTGCTTTAAACATACATATATTTCGACGCAATATCATTTATATTTCATAGGCTTTTACCGTTTACGAAGACATTTAATGCATAATTCACGAGAAAAATGACTAAAGTAAACACGAGCTTAAAGTTTGAAGGAACGATATTAAACGTCGATTTAAACCAAATATATATCGAGAAAACGTTTACCCGAATTCAAGAACGAAGAAGACCGAAGAAAATAGTTAAAACAAATCGTACAAAATAGTATACGTCCACAAAGTAGTCAACAGAGGGATCAACAGAGAACAAAAACAAGAAAAATGATGTTTTACTCCTACGCGGATCGCGTAATACATTACGCGAAACGCATAATGTTGTCACCAAAATAAGAATCAGCCTGTTTACTCATACGCGGAACGTGTGATACCCTACGCGGATCGCGTAATTTTGTGGCCAACTTCAATTCCAGTTTCACGTGGTCCAGTCAACTTTTACATTAAAATAGCAATTCTTTTATGAAGAATCTTCACTTTTTCAGCCTCACAGGTCACGCTTTTAAATTAAAAACCAACAAAATGAAGTAATCGATACTGAGGATGTTACTTTACAACATTTTGAGATGCACATTTAAATATAATAAGAAGAAACAGATGCATCAACCAATTATTTGAGGGCAGTTAGCACACCTCAATTTTACAATGTATTCTTTATCAAACTTTACAGAGATAAGAGCATAATGCAGATTAAACAATTGGACCACTTTTTAATTCTCAAAGGTTATAATACGGGGTACTGATCAAGATATAGGATGGGAGGAGAGATATTGGAGGAATACAAAAATTATTATTTTAGCTACTGGCTTGTTTATTTCATTTTTACTCCGCACCAATTACTTCAAGTTTCATCCCGTATTAATTTTAAGTTCAAGAATTAGGATAGTTTTATTATTAAGGGTGTATGATACGTGATTAAGGGTATTATTGTTCGAGTGTAAGAGTGTTGTTATTGTAATTTTCTACCATTTGAAGTTAATGAAAGTGAAGATTTTCGTAAGTTTTCTCTACTAAAATTATTGTTATCATCTTTTATCATTATCATTATTGTTATCATTATGTTTGTATATTTATATTTTTATGTCTACCCTAGTATAATGAGTAGCTAAGTTCCCATAGTGTTTACTTAAATGTAGAACCCTAGAGAAATGGATTGTTATCTTTTGTAAATATTAAAATGTAGCTTAAGTAATTTTAACATTGTTCCCAGTCAAAAGAACCATTGTTATACGATTAGATATTTAATCCTTATCACTTAATTTGTTAGATATAAATAGCGAAAGTTATTTCTATTAATATAAATTAAGCTTTAACACTAAAAGTGATTTAGACGAACTTATGGATAAGTTATTAACACCAATTTAGAAATAAGGTTCGGTGGTTTGGGTAATATCATTAGTTATATAATAGTGAAATTGTAAAAAGGGAAACCGTTACCATTTAAGGTTTTGGCGAAAGTCAAAACTAGATTAGGTCTCAATTTAAATACTTGGGGAATAGTTAACTATCTAAATAAGATCAAATGAAAATTAGATTAAATTTAGTTAGTTGAAACTTTATATATTCGAAAGAAAATACAAAGTTGTATATTAAAACATTTTAATAGGGCTTAAATTCAAAACAATCCATGGATCTAGAGGTGAAATATTTAAGTGAACACTCCCATTTATTTATATTGCAAGTTATTATTATATTTTTACTTATCATTATTCAGAAAATTAAAATATAAATCAATTTCCTTCAGTTCAAATACGTACTGTTTTGTCACATCAATTATAACTTACGCGGATCGTGTATAATTTCACACGAAACGCGTAATTCCAATATATACGCGAAACGCGTATGTGTAATTTTACCACTGTTTAATATTTTAGTTTAAAATTTTAATTAAATCATTTATTATTACTTTAAATTGCTTAATTTATAATTCGTTTAAATATTATAATTTCCTTTCATTCATCTTTAATTTAATTAAAACTTATTATTTAGTTAATTTAAATAATTTGTATTTTATTTTGTTGTTTAAAACAAATTCCTAATCCAAAATCCTTTTAAATTAGTTTAACTTCAAAGACTATTAAAAACCATTAAACACTCCATCTCCCTGTGGAACGAATCGGATTTACCTATAAAACTAAACTACGCGGATAGGACTAGTTTCCTATATATGTGTGAAATCAACCCGAATTCATTAAAACACCATATATTCAATAAATCAATTCATGTAATAAAACAACTCAAATTCGTTCATAAATAAAGGTATAGTTTCAGCACATCAGCAACCCAAACGAAGTCCAAATTAAATAAACAAACATGTTCTGTGACCCTTGTCACAAACTGGTCCTAACCATATCATTAAATAATAATAATGATTAAGCAAAAATAAAAGCTTATAATAATGTAACACAAACTTAAGGACAAACTAGTAATCTTACTGCTAGGCCCAGTAGAGGATGTTACAACTATTGTGACCAAGGGCGATTATCAGGGTCTGGGAAAAGATATAACAGTGGTTCATCACGGGGCAGTAGCTATAATAGCAACAAATACCGCAAGTACAACAATAACAGTGGTAGGGGCGATTATAAAATTAAAAGTAACAACAATGATAATTATTCGCTTATCGGAGATCTCACAAAAACACCAAAAGAAATATTGGCAACTGAGGCGGTGTGTAAAACTTTTGAAGCTCCCGCACCTCTTTTAGAGTAAGCAAAGAAGGACAAGAGCAAGTTATATGACTTCGATGACGATTTCGGTCACGATACCAATAAATGCCGGCAATTAATAGATGGGTCATTGCAAAACTCAAGAAAGGAAAACTGCAACACCCTGAAGAAAGCTGCCAAACCACCGGGTGACAAGCAAAAACTGGAAATAGAATACGCTTAGTAGAATAAGAATTAACCAAAGGGTAAAGAGGTATAAAAAGTTATCAATATCGTAACTGGTGGAAAAATTGGCCAGCGAAGAAAAGCAGAAGCACCAGAAAAATGGGAAAACATTCCCATCTTGTTTGCAACAACTACACAAGAACCATCTGACGCACCAATTACGATAAAATGGCGCATTAAAAGTTGCGGTTATACAATAAAATGACTACATGTGGACACCGATGCGGTGTCAGTATCATGTATGAGCACTATTTCAGATTATTACTAGGATCTATACGCTCACAACTAATTATGCCATCTACCGCACTACATGAATTTTCTAGTGAATCTGCATGGGCATTGGGGGTCATTAAACTTGAATTGGAATTGTTAGATGATGACAATAAGGAGATGGTTAGGAGCACTATTGTTGAATTCTCCGTGGTACGCTCGTACTCCCAGTACAATGCATTGATAGGTCACACAACATTACAAAATTTAGGAGCAATTCTTCCTACAGTCCACGACCTGGTGAAATACCCGACACCTTTGCGTATTGCAACAATTAGGTCCGAAAGTCAGTATACAATTTGCTCCGCGGTGGAATAAATAGATCAACAACCAAGTCATAAGGAATAGCTACGTAGTTGTATGATTATAGCTAATACATGTTAACCTGATAAAAAGATTTAAGATTGGTGGAGGCTTATTTGACGAAACAAAATTCAAGCTTCGAGATATGTTAGCCTTCAATACGAATGTGTTCGCATGGACTGAGGTGGACATGACTGGAGTACAGAGTATAGTTACTAACGATTTGTATGCTTAGTATTAGGATAATCTATGTATGAAGGTTGATTACTAGTGTAATAATAAGTAGTATTTTGTACTATCATTTCCAGGTTGCTCGATTAGACTAAATAAGTAGGCTGCTTCATTAGATTGCCCGATTGATACTGGTTATGATACCTACTGCTAGCTTGTAGTTTGTTCTGTGCACGAGTGTGAAATTGTCCGTACATACAAGGACAAAACCGTCTGTGTATAGTAGGAATGAAAGAGGTCAACCGTGTATAACATGGTTGAGCTCAATGATTATTGTACTTGTAGTATATTTCAATTGTCGCATGCGTGCGTCAGGAGAGATATATTGTGTGATAATAACATGTGTAACATCCCATTTTTCCCATACATGTCTAAAGGTACATATTTAACCGTTAGTATGCTTATAACTCGTTCGTTTATGTGATAAAATAAAATAGGGCGTTAGTCTATGTGTAAATGTGTATATATATATATATATATATATATATATATATATATATATATATATATATATATATATATATATATATACTTGAGAACATACTCATGTATAAGTTTATACATGAGTTTTGATGGTGTTAAGTCATGTGAGACCTTATGATGAAGATTAGATGAATATGAAGCGTGAACGACATATATAAGTCGCGTAAATCGATAATTGGTTTTAAGTTGTTGAATTGATCAGTCCTAGGCGTTTGCCGCACCGCGATGAGTGTGGTTTCGCCGCGACTTTACACACAGATCAGAGTCAGGAGCCGATCAAAATAGCCATAAATTTATGTTATATGTCGCGCCGCGGTAAAGGGAGTCGCACCGCGGCACTAGGCGCAAACCAAAGTCAGGAGACGACTAAAACAGCTCGAGAAAATAGCGTAACGCCGCGCCGCGACAATTGAGGTCGCGCCGCGACCCACTGGGCGAACTGGTTCCGGTTTTTGTTTTTAAAATAAGTGGTTCAAGGGCAAATTCGTCTTTTTACATGTAGATCTGAAGGGAGCATTTAATCTCCACCACTTATCCATTTAATTCATTTTCTTTTCTCTTTTCTTTCCATTTTCTCTCCCAAAACACAAAACCCATTTGAATAAAAGTGAGATTTGAGAGTGAAGAATTGAGAGTTGATCTTTGCAGCAAGAATTAAAGTTGTTCTCCTCGTTCTTGGCTACGAGTGGATAGTGTTGGTAAGTCTTAACTCTATGTTTTGAGTTTTAATTAGTTTTATGCTAGGGTTTAGTTCATTTAGAACTTGTAAGACCCATTTGGGGGTAATATGGGTGGATTTGGGTTATATTGATGAAAGGAAACCCTAATTAGCTATAACCTAGGGTTTGGTCTTATGATTTGAGGTTGTAAGTGTTAAATGGTGTTGTTAGTCACTAATACACCTTTTAATTGATGAAAGAAGTGTTAATGGGTAAGTTTGACTCGATTGTGAGTCTAAGTATTTAAAATGGGTCAAATGATTACTAGTTGACCTAATTGGGTGAAATGGGTATGAAATACCCTAAGTTTGTGTTAGTTGAGTTAGTAGACTTTAATTCACTAGCTTTAGTGATTAAAGTTGAGTCTTGGCTATTTATGGGCGGTTTTAGTGTAGTTGAACCATTTAATGCAAATTGGGTCATTAAATGCTCAAGAGTGAGTAGTGTGGTTAATTCCACTAGTTGTGTATTGAATGTGTACTTATGTATTAGGTCCTTTTGACAATGCTAAAAACGAACATATATTTCACAGCATTATTCCTCAAGAAAGACAAGCTTTTAGTTGCAATTGTTCAATTTAAAAGTGATATTCGTTTAAATAATAAAAGGTGAAGACAAAAGACAGATTCGACGAATTGAAGACGCAAAGGTCCAAAAAGCTCAAAAGTACAAAATACAATCAAAGTGGTTCCAATTATTGATAAGAAACGTCTCGAAATTACAAGAGTACAAGATTCAAAAAGCAAAGTACAAGATATTAAATTGTACGCAAGGACGTTCGAAAATCCGGAATCGGACATGAGTCAACTCTCAACGCTCAACGCAACGGACTAAAAATTACGAGTCAACTATGCACATAAATATAATATAATATTTAAATAATTCTTAAAATTATTTATATATTATATTTATATTAAAAATCCGTCGGCAAACAAAGAGCCAAAGCTGGGTGAGCTGTAAAATCAAACTCCGCGAGTTGCGGAGTTTGAACAAGGAAAATGCCGCGAGTCGCGGAGTTCCCCTGGACTCAAATCCCTATAAAAGCAAACGCAGTTTGATCGCAAAAATATCATAATATCAATCTTTCTATCTATATACGTAGTATATATTTATATTTATATTTATATTTTAATTTTAATTTTAATTCTAATAATAAGGGTATGTTAGCGAATGTTGTAAGGGTGTAAGTCGAAATTCTGTCCATGTAACGCTACGCTATTTTTAATCATTGTAAGTTATGTTCAACCTTTTTACATTAATGTCTCGTAGCTAAGTTATTATTATGTTTATTTAATCCGAAGTAATCATGATGTTGGGCTAATTATTAAAATTGGGTAATTGGGCTTTGTACCATAATTAGGGTTTGGACAAAAGAACGACACTTGTGAAAATTAGACTATGGGCTATTAATGGACTTTATATTTGTTTAACTAAATGATAATTTGTTAATGTTAATATAAAGATTTACAAATGGACGTCCCTATAAATAACCATATACACTCGATCGGACACGATTGGCTGGGTATTTATATGTACGAATAATCGTTCATTTAACCGGACACGGGAATGGATTAATAGCCACTAGAATTATTAAAACAGGGGTGAAATTATGTACAAGGACACTTGGCATAATTGATAACAAAGTATTAAAACCTTGGGTTACATTCAGTCGACATCCTGGTGTAATTATTAAACAAAGTATTAAAATCTTGTTACAGTTTAAGTCCCCAATTAGTTGGAATATTTGACTTCGGGTATAAGGATAATTTGACGAGGACACTCGCACTTTATATTTATGACTGATGGACTGTTATGGACAAAAACCAGACGGACATATTAAATAATCCAGGACAAAGGACAATTAACCCATGGGCATAAAACTAAAATCAACACGTCAAACATCATGATTACGGAAGTTTAAATAAGCATAATTCTTTTATTTCATATTTAATTTCCTTTATTTTATATTTAATTGCACTTCTAATTATCGCATTTTTATTTATTGTTATTGTATTTAATTGCACTTTTAATTATCGTACTTTTTAATTATCGCAAGTTTATTTTATCGCACTTTTATTATTCGCAATTTCATTATCGTTATTTACTTTACGCTTTAAATTAAGTCTTTTATTTATTTAATATTTTACATTTGGTTTTAACTGCGCCTAAAGTTTTAAAATCGACAAACCGGTCATTAAACGGTAAAAACCCCCATTTATAATAATAATATTACTCATATATATATTTGTATTTTTATAAATTAAACTAATATAGCGTTAAGCTTTGATTAAAAGATTTTCCCTGTGGAACGAACCAGACTTACTAAAAACTACACTACTGTACGATTAGGTACACTGCCTATAAGTGTTGTAGCAAGGTTTAAGTATATCCATTCTCTAAATAAATAAATATCTTGTGTAAAATTGTATCGTATTTAATAGTATTTCCTTGTAAAATTTAATAGTATTTTATACCCCTTAGCTTTAACTATCAATTATTTTTGGCACCGCTGCCGGGGATCATCTAGCTTAAAAGCCGGAAGTGCAACGCTAATAAATATATAAAAAAAATTATTTTTAGTTTACTTTTATAAAAAGACGTTTTTTTAAAAATACGTTTTAAATATTCGAAAACATAAAAAGAAAAATAAAAATATAATATTTTTAAGAGTTTGTTAAATATTTAAGTTTTATAAAGTTTCTTTATTTTTATTTTATAAAAATATAAGTTTTATTTAATATTTTATTTTTATTTAAAACATAAAATCAAAAACCGAAAAAAAAAAAAATTATATATAAATCTAGTTTTAAGATTTTTATTTATAAAATTGTAACATATTTTTATTTCTATTCTAGTTTTTAAAATATAAGTTTTATTTAAATTATATAAATATTTTAATTAAATTAAAAATAAAAAAATAAAAATATATATATAAATAAAATTACGTTGAACCTGTCAAACGAAGCAACCTGATCTGAAATTTAAATCCCCGCGACTCGCGGAGTTTTCCAGCCTCGGGCACCGCAAGTCGCGGAGCAGCCCTGACACGGGTACACAGGAACCCTAACAGCATTAATTACGGGATAATTATTATTATTATTAATCCTAAACCCTAATTAGGGTATTTTTATTATAATATTTAGTTTTAATTAGTTTATTTTGTTTTATTTAATTTTATTTAGTTTAATTAAATTATAAAATTAATAATTTTATAAAATAAATAATATAAAAATAATATTTTTATAAAAATTGTACTTTTTACAACTTTTAGTATATTTTTATATTTTGTCCCTTTTTAATTGTTTTAGCGTAATATTTGTGTTTTTCGCTAGTTTTTAGTTTTAAACTTAATTTTTGCCATAGTTATTTTTATTTATAGATTTTTAGGCTTTGTCGTAAAATCCCTTAAGTGCTTTTTCTTTAGACTAAGAACTAGGTGCTTTAGAATTTTGCGACGCCTTTTTAAATTTTAGTGCTTTTTTTTTTAAGTTATTGCCATTTGGGATATAGTTTTACTTGTAAGCTTTAATATTTTTAGACACCTTTTACCTATGTATCAGTTATCATTCCAATTAGTAATCTCAATTTGCGATTATAATTTTAAGTTAGTGATAGTAATAAGGTTGGGTTAGTAGAGTGTTTTTAAGTTCTATAAGTCATTTCTTTTTATTTATTATTTTCCGACGCCTTTTATTTTTCAACCCTTTTCTTTTTCTTTTTCGACGCACTCTTTTTCTTTCTTATTTCTCGCCATTCTAGTTTTAGGACATAGATTTTTTTTTCTACTTCTTATCTAAATTTCTTAAAATTACGAAAATTTATTTTAAGTGGTTAAATTGATAGACATCAAAATTTTCTGGTTCGTAGTAATAGTTGGATTTGTACGTGGACCGGGTTATTGGAGCCAAACAGTCCTCAATTATATTGAGACCAAACGAATCCTGCCCCTCTGCTGCATCTTTTGGCTATTCGAAACGTGGGCAAAATCAGAAAAGTCTATTAATTGGATAACTTATATAATTTTTCTTTCCTTTTTAAAAACTAATAGGATATTCAGTGAATGCACCGAGCAAGACGTTCACCACCTTTTGTACGTTCACCACCTGTAACTAGATCAAGACATCTAGCTAATATTACCGCCGTTGATTTTTCTTTAGAATCGTCATCCAGTCAACCAAGTACTCCAATTCAAATTTCCGATAATCCATTTTTTGAACCCGACCTCACAATTGAGAATCCGGAGAATATTCAGGGACGATTCATAGATCCAGAACCATTAAATTTTCCTCCGGAACCACCAATCATTCAAACAGAGATTGTTGAGGAACGAACCATTAAATCAGAATCCTCTAGTGATTCCGATTCAACAAATTCAATTATGGAGAATCTAGAACCTTTAAGTATGGAAGACCGAATGAGAGCTAAACGCACTGGCCAAGGTCACGCAATTACTCATCCTGACATTAATGCGCCAGATTATGAAATCAAAGGACAAATTCTACACATGGTGACTAATCAATGCCAATTTAGTGGTGCGCCAAAGGAAGATCCAAATGAACATCTTCGTACCTTTAATAGGATCTGCACACTATTTAAAATCCGAAAAGTGGAGGATGAACAGATATATCTCATGTTATTTCCCTGGACTTTAAAGGGAGAAGCCAAAGATTGGTTGGAATCGTTACCTGAAGGGGCGATCGATACATGGGACGTTTTAGTTGAAAATTTTCTTAAACAATTCTTTCCGGCATCTAAAGCCGTAAGACTTCAAGGAGAAATTGTTACATTCACACAGAAACCGAATGAAACTCTATATGAGGCGTGGACAAGATTTGGAAAGTTATTAAGAGGATGTCCGCAACATGGTTTAGACACCTGTCAAATAGTACAAATATTCTACCCAGGATGCGACATCACTAAAAGAAAAGACATAGATATAGCAGCTGGTGGTTCCATTATGAAGAAAATCGAAACTGATGCTTACAAAATTATTGATAACACTGCTTCCCACTCGCATGAGTGGCACCAAGAAAAAGATATTGTTAGATCATCTAAAGCAGCTAGAGCCGATTCTAGCCATGACTTAGATTCCATTTCCGCAAAGATAGATGCTATCGAGAGACGAATGGAAAAGATGACTAAAGATATCCACTCAATACGAATTAGTTGTGAGCAGTGTGGAGGACCACATTTGACAAAAGATTGTCTCAGTATTGAATTAACAATGGAACAAAGAGAGAATATTTCATATCTAAACCAAAGGCCTGAAAATAATTAACAGAATAATTATCAACCGCCAAGACCGATTTACAATCAAAATCAGAATTATAACCGAAATATTCCATACAACAACCAACTAGGTCCTAGCAATCAACAAGTATCCAACAATACGTACAACCATCAAAGACCTAATTTTCAAAACAAACCACCACAAACCGATGATAAAAAGCCAAATTTAGAAGATATGATGACGAAGCTAGTTGAAACTCAAACGCAGTTTTTCACATCTCAAAAACAAACCAATGAACAAAATGCTCAAGCATTTAGAAATCAACAAGCTTCTATTCAAAACTTGGAACAAGAAGTAAGTAACCTAGCAAGGTTAATAGGTGAAAGAAAACCGAGAAGTCTACCTAGTGATACAAATGCTAACCCCCGGAATGAAACAGCTAAAGCCATTACCACAAGAAGTGGTACAACACTTAAATCACCTGAAATACCTGTAACTTCTGATG
Organism: Rutidosis leptorrhynchoides; assembly: GCF_046630445.1. Lineage (NCBI taxonomy): Eukaryota > Viridiplantae > Streptophyta > Magnoliopsida > Asterales > Asteraceae > Rutidosis > Rutidosis leptorrhynchoides. The sequence continues at coordinate 90,770,771 of NC_092333.1, forward strand.
AAGCTATTCCTACTCCACAAGAACCACAACCTGATCAAGATAAGGAAAAAGAACCGGTAGTTGAAAAGGTTAATGAAGATAACACAGTTAAGGATAAACCTTATGTTAAACCATACCAACCACCACTTCCTTACCCGAGTAAAATGAAGAAAGAGAAACTTGAAGCCGAGCAATCCAAATTCTTGGATATGTTTAAACAGATAAATGTAAATCTTCCTTTCATTGATGTGATTTCAGGAATGCCTAGATATGCTAAATTCTTGAAAGATCTAATCACGAATAGAAAGAAAATGGAAGAACTCTCGGCTGTTACTATGAACGCTAATTGTTCAGCAGTGCTGTTGAATAAGATACCAGAAAAATTATCTGATCCAGGAAGATTCACAATTTCATGTTTTCTGGGTAGTCTTAGTTCAATAGAAGCATTGGCAGACTTAGGTGCTAGTATAAATTTAATGCCGTATTCACTATATGCTAAACTAGACCTTGGAGAATTGAAACCAACAAGAATAAGCATACAACTAGCCGATCGATCAATAAAATATCCTAGAGGGATAATGGAGAACATGCTAGTTAAAGTTGGTACTTTAGTATTTCCAGTAGATTTTGTTGTTCTGGACATGGAAGAAGATTCTCAAGTTCCTCTCATATTAGGAAGACCATTCTTAAACACGGCTAAAGCAATGATAGACGTGTTTGGTAAGAAATTGACCCTAAGTATAGAGGACGAGAGTGTTACCTTTTCAGTTGATAGAGCAATGCAACAACCGCAATCTGCAGATGATACATGCTATTATATTCAAACTATAGACTCACATGCAGAATTGTTAGAAGAATTTCCAGAATTACAAGGAACAGGAGAATGTTCTTTTGGAGAAGGTAATGAACCAATTGATGAAGCTGAAATGTTAGCTACACTAATAGCTAATGGATATGAACCAACAACAGAAGAAATTCAAATGCTAAAAGAAGAAGACAGATATCTATATAAATCATCGATAGAAGAACCACCGACATTAGAATTAAAGCCACTTCCAAACCATTTGGAATACGCTTATTTGCATGGTAAATCTGAATTACCTGTAATAATATCATCTTCTCTTACTGAAAATGAGAAATTACAACTCATTTCTGTGTTGAAAGCTCATAAACCAGCCATTGCATGGAAGATTCATGATATTAAAGGAATAAGTCCTTCGTATTGCAAACATAAAATCCTTATGGAAGAAGGTCATAAAACGTATGTGCAACGCCAACGAAGACTAAATCCGAATATGCAAGATGTAGTAAAAAAAGAAATAATTAAACTGCTAGACGCAGGTCTAATTTATCCAATCTCTGATAGTCCATGGGTAAGCCCAGTTCAACGCGTGCCTAAGAAGGGTGGCATGACTGTCATTACAAATGAAAAAAATGAGCTTATTCCTACTAGGACTGTAACAGGATGGCGTGTATGTATTGATTATAGAAAATTAAATGACGCCACCAGAAAATATCACTTTCCCTTACCTTTTATTGATCAAATGTTGGAAAGATTAGCCGGAAATAGTTACTATTGTTTTCTTGATGGATTTTCCGGATATTTTCAAATTCCAATAGCACCCGAAGATCAAGAGAAAACCACGTTCACGTGCCCTTATGGTACTTTTGCTTACAAACGCATGCCATTTGGACTTTACAACGCCCCTGCAACCTTTCAAAGATGTATGATGGCGATTTTTCACGACATGATAGAAGAATGCATGGAAGTTTTCATGGATGAATTTTCAGTCTTCGGTGATACATTTGAATCATGTCTAGATAATCTTGAACGAATGCTGATTAGATGCGAACAATCAAATCTAGTACTTAATTGGGAGAAATGCCATTTCATGGTTAAAGAAGGCATCGTTCTTGGACATAAAATTTCAAAAGAAGGAATTGAAGTGGATAGAGCTAAAGTAGATGTAATTGCTAAACTTCCACATCCCACCAATGTTAGAGGAGTTAAGAGTTTTCTAGGGCATGCCGGTTTTTACCGATGTTTCATAAAAGATTTTTCTAAAATTGCCACTCCTATGAATAAACTCCTAGAAAAGGATGCTCCATTCATCTTTTCAGCTGAATGTATCAAATCTTTTAATATTTTTAAAGAGAAACTTACTAATGCGCCGATCATGATAACACCAAATTGGAATCTACCGTTTGAATTAATGTGCAATGCAAGTGATTTTGCAATGGGAGCCGTTTTAGGACAAAGGATTGAAAAATGATTTCAACCTATATATTATGCTCGTAAGACATTACAAGGAGCACAAACGAATTACACAACTACTGAAAAAGAACTCCTTGCTATTGTCTTTGCTTTTGACAAATTTCGATCATATCTCGTTCTAGCAAAAACGGTGGTCTATACCGACCATTCTGCTCTCAGATACCTATTTTCGAAACAAGATGCCAAACCAAGATTAATCTGTTGGATCTTACTCTTACAAGAATTTGATATTGAAATCCGAGATAAAAGAGGAGCAGAAAATCTCGCCGCTGATCATCTTTCTCGTCTTGAAAATCCCGAATTAGAAGTTCTAAATGAATCGGCCATACAAGACAACTTTCCTGATGAATATCTATTGAAGATAGATTATAATGAAATTCCATGGTTTGCAGACTATGCAAACTATTTAGTATGTGGATTCCTTGAAAAAGGATTATCGTACCAAAAACGAAAGAAATTCTTCAGTGATATAAAACACTATTTCTGGGAAGATCCACATCTATTTAAAAGTTGTCCAGATGGAATAATACGCCGATGTGTATTCGGAGATGAAACTAGTAAAATTTTAAACCATTGTCACACAGGACCAACAGGAGGGCATTATGGGCCTCAACTAACAGCAAGAAAAGTTTATGATGCTGGATTCTATTGGCCTACAATTTACAAAGACGCACACCTTCTTTGCAAATCCTGTGATGCTTGTCAAAGGGCCGGAAAAATAAGTCAACGTGATGAAATGCCACAAAATGTCATTCAAGTATGTGAAGTATTTGACATTTGGGGTATTGACTTTATGGGTCCATTTCCAAAATCTCATAATAATCTCTATATTCTCGTAGCCATTGATTATGTATCTAAATGGGCGGAAGCACAAGCTCTCCCAACTAACGATGCACGATTTGTAGTCAACTTTTTAAAACGTCTTTTTGCAAGGTTTGGAACACCGAAAGCTTTAATAAGTGATCGGGGAACTCATTTATGTAATAATCAACTTGAGAAAGTTCTTAAAAGATATGGAGTAACTCATAAAATCTCCACCGCATATCATCCACAAACAAGTGGACAAGTTGAAAATACCAACCGAGCTTTAAAACGTATTCTAGAGAAAACTGTAGGATCAAATCCGAAGGAATGGTCCATAAAATTGGAGGATGCACTCTGGGCTTTTAGAACAGCCTACAAAACTCCAATTGGAACCACACCTTTTAGACTCGTTTATAAAAAAGCATGTCATCTTCCAGTAGAAATTGAACACAAAGCATTTTGGGCTTTGAAGACATGTAATCTTGATTTACATGAAGCTGGACGTCTACGGTTAAGTCAACTAAACGAATTAGAAGAATTAAGACATGAAGCATACGAAAATTCATTAATCTATAAAGAAAGAACGAAGAAATGGCATGATAAAAGAATCAGAAGTTCAAAAGAATTCAAAGAAGGAGACAGAGTTCTTCTTTTCAATTCACGATTCAAGCTATTTCCTGGAAAATTGAAATCAAGATGGTCTGGACCATTCATAGTCAAAAGAGTTTTCCCATACGGAACGATAGAATTAATAAATTCAAATGGAATTGAATTTAAAGTTAATGGTCACAGAGTTAAACATTACATAGATAGTCCGATGGAAGTCGACAAAGAAGTTAATCACAATTTCGATACCACAGCTAACTAAGTGTGGGGAGAATCAAGTCTTTTAAGGATTTTATGTATTTCTGTTAGAGTTAGATTGTCTGTTTTCGTGTAGTTCTCGAAAATGGAACCCGAATGGTCTTTTCCTAGCAGACCCTAAAGAACTAGTCTTCTCCCCCCATTCTGAATTTTTATTTTTTTTAGGTTTTTACAAAATGAAGACTTCCTGTGAACTACACCATGGTCTAATGCTACACGCTTTGATCACTAAACGTAATAATGACACACTTCCGAGTGAAATAGTATCAGTAATCAGAGAAAGATTGGACGGAGTAAGAAAAGAATCCAGATGCGAAGATAATAAGTTACAATTTGGTAAAGGAAAATCAAAATCCGCAGCGAAAAGAAGAGCACGACACCTAGAAAGATGTCACAAATGCGGAAAATGGTCACATGGAGGTAAATGTTCAAATAATCAAACCTATTCAAACACCGAATTTGTTACTTTATGCAGAGACGGACCGTTCATATGTTTAGAAGAAAAAACACTGAATGCTCGAGGTTACGCCTATGTAGCCATGGAAAATCAATTAAACCGACTATCTTATGAATGGGATAGATCATATCACTAAGAATACTATCTCACAGGTAAGTCTGTACAGTTTATTTTTTTTCATTTTTAACCTTTTGATAATAAACGCTAATTTGTTCGCTATAAAGTATTAAAGTGGTATTGAATAAAATTAAGTTTGGCGACCGAAATTATTGATATCATTCAAAAATTTATTACATCACTGCGAAATTTAACGTTTATTCTTAAGGTATAAATATCTTTAATCAATCAACCCAAAATATTTCAAAAATTCGTCATGAGTTAAATTAGGTCATGGAACCGAAATTACTTTACCGAAAAGAGGGGCGTATATTTTTGATAATATTTGATTGATTAAAGTGGGATAAAAGCCAAAAAGATTTTTAATTTTACCATATTTTAAAAAATTAATATATAAAAATTAAAATAATATTGTAAACTTTTTAAAATTAATATATTTAAAATTGTAAATATTTGAAAAATTAATCTTTTTAATATAAGTTTGTATGTTTAAAAACAAAAATATAATATAAGTTTGGTGTGAATTTTTAATTTTTATTATATGAATTCTTAATTTTATGCATTTTAAATTTAAGTTTTGTGTGAATTTAAAAACAAAAATTTACTTTATTTCGCTAAGTTAAAAATATGATTTTTAAAATTCGTCGTGAGTTGAAGACTAGGTCTTTGAACCGATATTGCTTTACCCGAGGGAGGGACGAGAACTTTTATTATCATTATTTTTAAACTTATTGAATTAAAGTATGCCAAAAACATTAAAAAAAAAAACTCAAAAATCTTAGCTTTTAAAACAATCGCTAAAAAAAGACAAATTTTAAAATTTTGTCGAAGGACGGACTAGGACATCGATCCGAAACGACCTCGTCCTAAAACAAAGGAAAACAAAATTTTAAATTTATTTTATATTTTTTTTATAAGTTAAGGCTTATATAAAAAAAAAAAAAAAAAAAAAACAAACACCGCGACTCGCGGTATTTGAAACTGCCAAACGCCGCGACTCGCGGAGTTCAGAAATTACAGAAAAAAAATAAAAACGCTGGAATCAGCTCAGTCCACACACAACACCCACATAAACTGCGAAAAATACCGAAAAATTACTCCCAAAATCGAATTTTTTCACCGAAAATCATCAAATCTTTTACTAAAATCATGTTGAGAAGGATGCTATCAAGGAATTACTCAAGAAAAACGGTAAATTTGTACACCTAAACACCATTTAATCCAAAAATTAGTGTTCTTGAACAATTTTTTCCCCAATTCGATTTTAACGCTTTTTAGTGTAATTATGCTTAAATTGCTTGTGTATTATGCTTGTATAACTTAGATTGATGCTATTTATAATGATTAGAAGCCTTAAACTTCAAATTTTGAGTAATCTAGGGTTTGTGTTCTTGAGCAAATTTGAGGCTTGTTGATATAAACAGGTTATGGCAGATTTTTGTCATGAATTGTTGCTAAATTAAGTAGTGTAACATGTTTAGTTAGTTAAATGATCCAAACTTTGAGCCTAAGCAAAATTTTGAGAATTAAAGTGGACTTTTTCAAGTCTAAAATTCATGAACTTGATTTTTGAGAGATAATGCCATTTGAAACTTGTTTAATTGCTAGTAATGATTATTTTGACATGTTATTTGAGTTGAATGCTTATGAACTTGGTGAACATTTTCGTATATGCTTATTTGAAAAAGTGTAGATTTGATAAAAATATGAAAATGAGCTTATGTTTGATATAAATTGAACATGTCATTGTAATTATTTTGATTGGTGATTTTGCTGACACTAATGCATATTTGGATGCACAAAAATTGTGTTTGATGTGTTTTGCAGACTGAAAGGGGTGAATCTTCATCCCAAGCTCGCAATGCTCCTGCTGAGAATACGAAACAACAGGAGGTGGATAACTACTACAAACAAGATATACCTCATCCAGTCATGACATTTTTAGATATGCACTTGGAAGATTTGCACCCGAACTTGAGATTCGACAGACGTTGGATAGATTATCCAAAATACCAATGGGGTTTGCATACTCTTCATTCTAAAGCTGTTGAAGTACCTAGGGTAATAGAATGGGCACCGTTAGAAGCTATAGAATTAGCCGGGCCAATTAGGGAATTACTTACACAGAGGTATGGTAATTCTACTTTTAACGATTGGGTACGTTTATTCAACATGCGTGGACCTGTATATAAAGTATGGTGTGAAGAATTATTGTGTAGTATAGAAATAAATGATCGGGTAGTTAGTTTAACCGATCGATCTTTTATTAGATTTTTGTTAGGAGGTTCGATGCGCCACATGTCTTTACTAGACATGGCTCAGGCTTTACGTATATATACGCCTGAGGAGTTAGCATCTGCCGATTGTAGAGGGTTGATATTGAACGGTAGGAAAATTGATGAAAATTTTGATACGCATGGTGTATGGAGTCAAATGACTAGCCATCACCGATTTAAAGGGGGAAATTACTCTTATTTGGATATAGATAGAGCTGAATTAAGAGTAATTCATAGGTTTTTAGCCAATTCGATTACACAACGAGGTAAGAATAAGGAAAAGGTAAATGAACAGGATTTGTTTTACCACATGTGTATTCGAGACCCACAAAGCGCTGTAAGTATACCTTATTGTGTGGGTTATTATTTATCAGCTATGGTTAGGGGGATGAGACCGCATAACATAATAGGAGGTGGTATATTTATTACTTTGATTGCTGAATATCTCGGTGTGGATATAAGTCGGGGGGGATTATTAGTCGAAGAACCAGAACCCCGTGATACAATAGGTTTAAATGTATACCATGGTGCGAAGGTTTTGAAGAGGCGAAATAACGCCGCAGTACAATACCATGGTAGACATCCACAGGTTGAGAGAAACCAACAGCCAGGTAATGTGGGAGGAGGAAATGAAATGACAGAAATGCAAAGGTTTATAGCTTCACAAGAGTATGAAAATGCTAGACATCGAGCATTTGAAGATTGGCAAGTTCATCAAAACCAAATCATAGCTCATTGCCAACATGTAGGTAGAAACTATATTCCTACTCCATCGCCCGTATTTCCTCCCTGGTCTATAGAGATCCAACCACCGTATCCTACGTATAACCCAGCCGAAGCATTTTATAACACATATGGTTATGCATGGAACCCCTACTGGTATCAGTATCATCCCTAGTCTACTTAGTTTTATTTATTTTATAATTTGTAATGTTGATACATTTAATACTTATGTTGGAATTGTATTAGTTTTTATAATTTACAAATTTTTATTTTTAGATTTTAATAATGTTTGAATGTGGGGTAATATACCAAACTTCAAAAATATGTATATATGTTTGCAGTTTATCTTATGTACACAACAGGGTAAAACAACGCATTTTCAAAGACTGACATTAAGTTTAGTAAAAGCAACTAATTTTGACGACAAGATGTAAAATAAATGTGATATAACAACAAGACGGAATGAACAAATGATATGCACCATTTATCATTCAGCAAACAAACGCCAATATGTTTGGAAACTTTGGTAAAATTTAATCATTTTCACACAAATCACCCTCAATAATTTAAATTGTTACTGATTTCTTGCAAATGAGGGCATTGCAAGATCTTAAGTGTGGGAAGGGGTTAAATTCTTTCGGATTTTTAAAAATTTTTATCTTAAACACTTGGTTACCATTAAAAATACTAGTAAAGCAGTAGTTGTATTAGAATCTAGTGCTCTCTGAAATAAAGAACAGCCCTAGTCTTATATACTGACTACCCAATTCTAGTAAAAAATTTCAAAATTTTCAATTAAATGAACTCAAAATCATGTTTATACATATTTATGAATGATAAAATTAGGTATTAACACCGAAATTATTGTTATCTCGGAAAGGACATAAATTGAGAAACAAACCAAAATGATAAAATTCATTTAAAATGAAATAGAGGACAATAAAAAGGAAAATAATAGCCAAGTGTGGGAAAAATTACCAAGTTATCTTAAACATATGTCACATATTTCTGTAACAAATAATTGAAAATACTTTTGTTTTGGACTAAATTAACTGTTTTACCCGATTTACTGTAATGAAAGATGGATCTACACGATGAATTAATTCCATCATTAAAAGGAAGTAAAGTCTTCCGAAAAAGACACGCGCTTCTTGATTTAGGTCAGGAAGTTGTCGTCCAGACCAGCTGTAGGTTGACGAAAAATCTAGAAAAGTCTTCACTTAAATCTGCAAGAAATCCACGGACCTCAGCATAAAACAGGGTCGCCAAGTGGTCAGATTTATCCTAACCATGAGAAGGATTTATCTCGTAAAATGGGGGGCACCGTGCAAATTAGCTGGATAAGACTAATGAATCAGATCCCCAGAAAGGATAATCTCCTTAAAGATTAAAAATCAGCTTTTAAGACTGATATTACTCAATCCTAGAGATTGACCTTAAAGATTGAGAATTACAAACTCATGGAATTCAATGATATCTAAACTCGAGCTTGAACAAGAAAATATTTTGATCAAAATTACAAACCTATTTGTTTTCTGAAAACCCATTTTCAATGCATTCATTACCATTGATAGTAAAATCCTAGGAATTCACCTGGAATTCATTAGGTCACCTGAACCAAATCGGGTGTCAATCGTAAGAACGGTGGTTGCATAGCATGGTCAAAGACAGGACCTTGTGCCAGATCGAAAAATTATAAGGGTGAGCTTTACTATTGCTCCTACCAAGGATAGTAATTGCGTCTGACACGTTATAGACCATAATTAAAAGCATGTCAGGGGACATTGCCTTAACAGTTGCTTGTTCAACGCTTTCCTTTACAACCGGACGGTAGTTTACCAAAAGGTAATATACGGAGCAAGTATACTGGACGTGTTGCTTTCCTAATACAAGGTTAGCAAGTGGGTGACACAAAACCACAAGTTTTAAGCTAAAATTTTCAAATCTGAAACCCACCAAACCCACAAAAAGAATTTGCAAACACCGGTGAAGGGTTATTCCGGAAAACTTATCTAGGGTAAAAACTAGATTTAATTTTTAAAAAATTAAATGTTTTCATAAAGATCCAATTTCCTTAATGGATCTAAATTTTTATAGTCATGTGAGACTGTAAACCATATCGTTACTACCATTGTTTATACCGCCGTATAGAAATCACTGATGTACAAAGTGTGAAGAATAAAGAAGTGATTCTAGTATTTCAAGACTATATTGCTTGAGGACAAGCAACGCTCAAGTGTGGGAATATTTGACAATGCTAAAAACGAACATATATTTCATAGCATTATTCCTCAAGAAAGACAAGCTTTTAGTTGCAATTGTTCTATTTAAAAGTGATATTCGTTTAAATAATAAAAGGTGAAGACAAAAGACAGATTCGACGAATTGAAGACGCAAAGGTCCAAAAAGCTCAAAAGTACAAAATACAATCAAAGTGGTTCCAATTATTGATAAAAAAACGTCTCGAAATTACAAGAGTACAAGATTCAAAACGCAAAGTACAAGATATTAAATTGTACGCAAGGACGTTCGAAAATCCGGAACCGGGACATAAGTCAACTCTCAACGCTCGACGCAACGAACTAAAAATTACGAGTCAACTATGCACATAAATATAATATAATATTTAAATAATTCTTAAAATTATTTATATATTATATTTATATTAAAAATCCGTCGGCAAACAAAGAGCCAAAGCTGGGTGAGCTGTAAAATCAAACTCCGCGAGTTGCGGAGTTTGAAGAAGGAAAATGCCGCGAGTCGCGGAGTTCCCCTGGACTCAAATCCCTATAAAAGCAAACGCAGTTTGATCGCAAAAATATCATAATATCAATCTTTCTATCTATATACGTAGTATATATTTATATTTATATTTATATTTATATTTTAATTTTAATTTTAATTTTAATTCTAATAATAAGGGTATGTTAGCGAATGTTGTAAGGGTGTAAGTCGAAATTCTGTCCGTGTAACGCTACGCTATTTTTAATCATTGTAAGTTATGTTCCACCTTTTTACATTAATGTCTCGTAGCTAAGTTATTATTATGTTTATTTAATCCGAAGTAATCATGATGTTGGGCTAATTATTAAAATTGGGTAATTGGGCTTTGTACCATAATTAGGGTTTGGACAAAAGAACGACACTTGTGAAAATTAGACTATGGGCTATTAATGGACTTTATATTTGTTTAACTAAATGATAATTTGTTAATGTTAATATAAAGATTTACAAATGGACGTCCCTATAAATAACCATATACACTCGATCGGACACGATGCGCGGGGTATTTATATGTACGAATAATCGTTCATTTAACCGGACACGGTAATGGATTAATAGCCACTAGAATTATTAAAACAGGGGTGAAATTATGTACAAGGACACTTGGCATAATTGATAACAAAGTATTAAAATCTTGGGTTACATTCAGTCAACATCCTGGTGTAATTATTAAACAAAGTATTAAAATCTTGTTACAGTTTAAGTCCCCAATTAGTTGGAATATTTGACTTCGGGTATAAGGATAATTTGACGAGGACACTCGCACTTTATATTTATGACTGATGGACTGTTATGGACAAAAACCAGACGGACATATTAAATAATCCAGGACAAAGGACAATTAACCCATGGGCATAAAACTAAAATCAACACGTCAAACATCATGATTACGGAAGTTTAAATAAGCATAATTCTTTTATTTCATATTTATTTTCCTTTATTTTATATTTAATTGCACTTCTAATTATCGCATTTTTATTTATTGTTATTGCATTTAATTGCACTTTTAATTATCGTACTTTTTAATTATCGCAAGTTTATTTTATCGCACTTTTATTATTCACAATTTCATTATCGTTATTTACTTTACGCTTTAAATTAAGTCTTTTATTTATTTAATATTTTACATTTGGTTTTAACTGCGACTAAAGTTTTAAAATCGACAAACCGGTCATTAAACGGTAAAAACCCCCCTTTATAATAATAATATTACTCATATATATATTTGTATTTTTATAAATTAAACTAGTATAGCGTTAAGCTTTGATTAAAAGATTTTCCCTGTAGAACGAACCGGACTTACTAAAAACTACACTACTGTACGATTAGGTACACTGCCTATAAGTGTTGTAGCAAGGTTTAAGTATATCCATTCTCTAAATAAATAAATATCTTGTGTAAAATTGTATCGTATTTAATAGTATTTCCTTGTAAAATTTAATAGTATTTTATACCCCTTACCTTTTAACTATCAACTTTGCTCAAAGCATACGGAAGCATTGAATCATCACCAAAGTGTTAAGGTGAGTGGAATAATTATATGCGTGCATATATGATGTAATTATTTGTGTAGTATGAGTTGTGAAGTGTCGATGTGCTAAGACACCACTTCTCACGTGGCGAGTGAAGTGTCGATATGTTAAGACACCACTCGGGAGTGAAGCATCGATGTGTTAAGATGCCACTTCGAGAGATGTAACGAGTGAAGTGTCGATGTGCTAAGACACCACTCGGGGTGAAGTGTCGAAGTGTTAAGGCACCACCCGTGGGGTGAAGTATCGAGGTGATAAGATGTCACCCGTGGGGTTAGTATACGAGGTGTTAAGTGCACTAATGGTTGTTATGAACTCCGACGATCCTTTAAATACCGTTCCCTCGTTCGATTGGTTAACCATGGTTGTGTGTGGATTGTAGCATATTATATTGTTTATACTATATGCTATTGTTATGCTAGCTTGTATGGTGGAAGGTTTAGTACTATACTTGTGATGGTATGATTTTATATTGCTAGCATGTATGCGGTAAATGCGTAAGTGATTGCAAGTAAGTAGGTTGTATATGTAATCGTATAATTGTTGCACTCACTAAGCATTAGCTTACCCCCTCTCGTTTTTTATCTTTTTAGACGCAGGTGCGGATAAAGGAAAAGGGGTTGTTGGGCATTAGGTGTCCCTAGATGATGTTTTGTTGGAGCTTTGCAGTTGGCCTAACGTTTTGGGTATTTTAGCCCCAAACCATGCTCGAAGTATCGTTTGGATTATAAACTATCATTTGTAGTGGGTCAAACTTGTATTAAACTTAATTAATGGCCTTCGTGCCTTTGTAAACATTTAAATGGTTGTACGTTTTAAATGGAACTTGTGGAATGGTTTACATATTTAATTGGCGCGTAAATGTGTATTATTTTAAAAAAAAATATTGTATGGAATACGGGTTGGGTTGTTTTAAGTGGTATCAGAGCCTGGTCTAAAGGATTTAGGCAATTTGAGATAGGTGCCTAGACTTAGACTTTATTGTGTGTGCGCTTTATGCGGGACTTGTAGGACTTCGGGTCGGATCGGGTTTTGGTTAGTGCATAGGTTTATGTGAACTAACCTTGCGCTATTTGTTTTGTGATGTATTTGAAATCCATCAAGCGAGATAGACGTTATACTAACAAGTCAATGCGAGATGCTCGCGTAACAATGACTAGCTACCATTGTTACGGGTGCAAATCGTGTCAAACAAGCGAAGTACGACGATTGTTGAGCAAGATGCGGCGGTAAGGTGTATATGTGTATATATGTGTGTCATGTCTTTCATTCGTTGTTTAACCTCTTTCGTTTTATAGAATGAAGATGAGAAATGGACACGACACCGATAATGGGGGCACGAGCGAGGACCCCGAGTTCACGGCCAAAGTTGAGGCCATTTTGAAAAGTCATCATGCGTCTTTCCTCGAAGATGTTAAGAAAATGTTTCTAGATACTATTGACGAGCAATTAGTCAACGTAGTAAAGGATCAAATTAAAGTTGTCCTTCAAGGGGACAATGTCGGGAGACGAGACTTTTTCTATAAGAATTTTAAAGATGCTCAACCACCTACTTTTGAGGGCGAAAGAGACCCGTTGAAGAGTGCCCGATGGATCTCCGATATGGAGGGAGCTTTTCGAACTTGTGAATGCCCTCTTGATAAAAAGGTGAGGTATGGTAGTAGCATGTTAAGAGGTGATGCTAAGTTGTGGTGGGATGCGAAAATCCAAGTTTACGGTGAAGAGCAATGCATGGATTTTACTTGGGACGAGTTTAAGGCGGAGTTTTTCCAAGAGTACCGAACTTCGGCCGATCTTACTAGGCTTAAGGACGAGTTGCGTTCCTTGAGGCAAGGGTCGATGGATTTGAACACTCTTAAATCCGTTTACTTGTCAAAAACCCAATTTTGCCCGGAGTATGTCGGGAATGATAAAATGTTAAAGGAAGACTTTTACCGAATCTTGAATGACAATTATCAAGAAAAGATTAGTGTGAACGTGGTGAAGAGTTTTGATGAGTTATTTGATATGGCCAAAGGTTTCGAGTCGCTCATCTTGAGAAAGAGTGGCTTTACCTTAGGCAAAAAGAAGTTTGAAGCCACTAGTTATTCGAACTTTTCTAACAAGAAACACGAGAAGGGCTCCGAGAGTGTTGGTAGTGTGAGGAAGGGTGCTTCTGGTGATTTTACTTATGCTTGCTACAATTGTGGGCAAAGGGGGCACATGGCTTGTGAGTGCCCGAAACCATCATCCGCAACCAAGCTCACTTGTTTTAATTGCGGTAAAGAAGGGCATAAGAAGCCGGAGTGTCCCGATTTATGGGGTGATCATGTTAAGAGGTTAGAGAAGGCGGCAGGCACGGCTAAGGGGCGAAATTATTTGATGACTAATGATGAGGCCAAGCATTCCAATGAAGTTGTCTCAGGTACTTTCATGGTTAACTCTAATCCGGTACGGATACTTTTCGATAGTGGTGCTAATTTGTCGTTTGTGTCTCCAAGATTTGTGCCTAAGTTAAACAAACCGCTATCTAAGTTAAGTCATCCGGTAGAAGTCAAAATAGCGGATGGTAAGACGGTGCTAGGGGTTGATATTTGTAATGTTGTGTTTGGTACCGAAACGTTTAAGAGCGATCTCATTCCGATGACTTTGGGTGATTTTGATATTGTTGTTGGTATGGATTGGCTCGATCGTTATAGAGCCGATATTGCATGCCATGATAAATTCATTCGTGTGAAGACCCCAAGTGGGGGAGAGTTAATTATTCATGGTGATAAGCGAAGAAGGCTTGTGCCGATATGCACTTATGCACGGGCATGTCGTTTCCTTGTTAGTGGTGGCATGGCTTTTCTTGCCCATGTAGTTGATACTCGTGATGAGCCACCACCCATTCGTGAAATTCCGGTGGTTAATGAATTTGAAGACGTTTTTTCTGATGAGTTACCGGGTGTTCCGGCAGAAAGACAAGTTGAATTTCGCATTGAGTTGGTTCCGGGAGCTACTCCCATTGCTAAAACTCCTTATCGTTTAGCGCTGACGGAAATGCAAGAATTGCTAAATCAAACCCAAGAGTTGCTTGAAAAGGGTTTCATTCGACCGAGTTCCTCGCCATGGGGTGCTCCGGTTTTGTTTGTGAAAAAGAAATATGGAAGTATGCGGATGTGCATCGATTATCGGGAGTTGAACAAAGTGACGATCAAGAATCGTTATCCATTGCCTCGGATTGACGATTTGTTTAACCAACTCCAAGGTGCAACGTATTTTTCTAAGATTGACCTACGGTCCGGCTATCATCAAGTGCGGGTCCGTGAGGAAGACATAGAGAAAACGGCTTTCCGAACGCGTTACGGGCATTTTGAGTTCGTAGTTATGCCTTTTGGTCTTACGAATGCACCGGCGGCATTCATGGATCTTATGAACCGAGTGTGCCAACCTATGTTGGACAAGTAGGTAATCGTGTTCATTGACGACATACTTGTTTATTCTAAGAGTATGAAGGAACATGAACACCATTTGCGTGAAGTGTTGAAGACATTGCGGAAGGAGAAGCTGTATGCTAAATTCTCCAAATGTGAATTTTGGCTAAGAGAAGTTCAATTCCTTGGCCATATTGTAAATAAAGAAGGTATTCAAGTAGATCCGGGGAAGATAGAAACGGTGAAGAGTTGGGGACGACCGACTACGCCTACGGAAATCCGAAGTTTTCTCGGATTGGCAGGTTATTATCGTCGGTTTATCCAAGACTTTTCTAAGATTGCTTCTCCTTTGACGAAGTTGACAAGGAAGAACGTAAGGTTCAACTGGGAAAACGAGCAAGAAATTCCTTTTCAATTGCTGAAAGAGAAGTTGTGCCAAGCTCCGGTGTTAGTGTTGCCGGAAGGGGTAGAAGACATGATGGTTTATTGTGATGCTTCTTTAAATGGGCTCGGGTGTGTTCTAATGCAAAGGGGTAAAGTCATCGCTTACGCCTCTCGACAATTAAAGGAACACGAAAAGAGATACCCGACTCATGATCTTGAATTGGCGGCGGTGGTACATGCGTTGAAAATTTGGCGCCACTACTTGTATGGTGTCAAGTGTACGATTTATTCGGATCATAAGAGTTTGAAACATCTCTTTGATCAACGAGATTTGAATTATCGTCAACATAGGTGGATGGATGTGGCAAGGATTATGATTGTGAAATACTTTATCATCCGGGGAAGGCGAACGTGGTCATGCGCTGAGTCAAAAGAGTCAACATCCGGCAATACGAGTAGGATCGTTACGCATGATCATTACTAACGATTTCCTTGTAAAGCTTGGTGAGATTCAAATAGAAGCGTATGTTCACAACAAGCGTGAGGAACGAATCGTGGGGAAAACGGAGTTCATTACTTTAGGCCCGCATGGTTTGTTGTCTTTTCAAGGAAGAGTGTGGGTGCCTAAGATGGGTGATTACCGACGAGTGCTGCTTGATGAAGCACATAAGTCAAAGTATTCCATTCATCCGGGCGCGACGAAAATGTACCTTGATTTAAAGAAGGAGTATTGGTGGCCGGGCATGAAACGTGATATTGTTAAGTATGTTGAACAATGCATCACATGTTTGCAAGTTAAATCCGAACACCAAAAGCCGTACGGTAAGTTACAACCATTGGAAGTCCCGAAATGGAAATGGGAGCACATTACCATGGACTTCATTACCAAGTTACCAAAGACGGCGAGAACCCAATATGATACGATTTGGGTGATAGTTGATCGATTGACGAAGAGTGCTTTGTTTCTTCCCATTCGGGAAATGATATCGTCAGAGACCTTGTCCAAGTTGTTTATCAAGGAGGTGATATCGAGACATGGGGTTCCTATATCTATTGTTTCGGATCGAGATACTTGTTTCACGTCTCGGTTTTGGAATAAGTTTCATGAAGATATGGGTACTCAATTAAAAATGAGCACGGCGTATCATCCTCAAATGGACGGTCAAACCGATCGTACAAACCAAACGTTGGAGGACATGTTAAGGGCGTGTGTTATTGATTTCGGCGGTAGTTGGGATGAGCACTTACCATTGGTGAAATTCTCGTACAATAATAGTTACCACACTAGTATTGGAATGCCACCTTATGAGATGCTTTATGGGCGTAGGTGTCGAACTCCTATTTGTTGGGGTGAAGTGGGACAACGAGAAATCGGGAGTACCGATTTGGTCCTAGAGACGAATAGTAAAATTGAGATGATTCGGGCTCGACTTAAGGCGGCGCAAGATAGACAAAAATCTTATGCCAATAAAGGGAGGCGAATGATTGAGTTTCAAGAAGGCGACATGGTGATGCTTAAAGTTTCGCCATGGAAAGGAGTTATCCGGTTTCGAAAACGAGGAAAGTTAGCTCCTCGGTTTATTGGTCCTTTCAAGGTTTTGACACGTGTTGGTGAGGTTGCATATAGACTAGAGTTACCCGAAGAGCTTGCGAGGATTCATAGCACGTTTCATGTTTCCCATCTCCGTAAGTGTCTTGTGGACGACTCGACTTCGGTGCCGTTAGATGAGATTACCTTGAACAACAAGCTAGAGTATGTTGAAGAACCGATAGCTATTCTCGATGAAAAGGTTAAATTGTTGCGTAACAAAGAAGTGAGGACCTTTAAAGTTCAACGGCGACATCGAAAGGGTTCCGAGTTTACGTGAGAATTCGAAGAGTTTGTTTTGGTTTATCTTCCGGCATGTCATGCGGCTTGGATCGCGAGGACGCGCTCCGATTCAAGTGGGGGAGAGTTGTAACATCCCGTTTTTCCCATACATGTCTAAAGGTACGTATTTAACCTTTAGTACGCTTATAACTCGTTCGTTTATGTGATAAAATAAAATAGGGCGTTAGTTTATGTGTAAATGTATGTATATATATACACACTTGATTACGTACTCATGTATAAGTTTATACATGAGTTTTGATGGTGTTAAGTCATGTGAGACCTTATGATGAAGATTAGATGAATATGAAGCGTGAACGACATGTATAAGTCGAGTAAATCGATAATTGGTTTTAAGTTGTCGAATTGATCAGTCCTGGGCGTTTGCCGCGCCGCGATGAGTGTGGTCACGCCGCAACTTTACACACAGATCAGAGTCAGGAGTCGATCAAAATAGCCATAAATTTATGTTGTATGTCTCACCTCGGTAAAGGGAGTCGCGCCGTGACACTAGGCGCAAACCAAAGTCAGGAGACGACTAAAACAGCTCGAGAAAACAGCGTAACGCCGCACCGCGACAATTGGGGTCGTGCCGCGACCACTGGGCGAACTGGTTCCTGTTTTTGTTTTTAAAATAAGTGGTTCAAGGGCAAATTCGTCTTTTTACATGTAGATCTGAAGGGAGCATTTAATCTCCACCACTTATCCATTTAATTCATTTTCTTTTCTCTTTTCTTTCCATTTTCTCTCCCAAAACACAAAACCCATTTGAATAAAAGTGAGATTTGAGAGTGAAGAATTGAGAGTTGATCTTTGGAGCAAGAATTAAAGTTGTTCTCCTCGTTCTTGGCTACGAGTGGATAGTGCTGGTAAGTCTTAACTCTATGTTTTAAGTTTTAATTAGTTTTATGCTAGGGTTTGGTTCATTTGGAACTTGTAAGACCCATTTGGGGGTAATATGGGTGGATTTGGGTTATATTGATGAAAGGAAACCCTAATTAGCTATAACCTAGGGTTTGATCTTATGATTTGAGGTTGTAAGTGTTAAATGGTGTTGTTAATCACTAATACACTTTTTAATTGATGAAAGAAGTGTTAATGGGTAAGTTTGACTCGATTGTGAGTCTAAGTATTTAAAATGGGTCAAATGATTACTAGTTGATCTAATTGGGTGAAATGGGTATGAAATACCCTAAGTTTGTATTAGTTGAGTTAGTAGACTTTAATTCACTAGCTTTAGTGATTAAAGTTGAGTCTTGGCCATTTATGGGCGGTTTTGGTGTAGTTGAGCCATTTAATGCAAATTGGGTCATTAAATGCTCAAGAGTGAGTAGTGTGGTTAATTCCACTAGTTGTGTATTGAATGTGTACCTATGTATTAGGTACTTTGCTCGAAGCATACGGAAGCATTGAATCATCACCGAAGTGTTAAGGTGAGTGGAATAATTATATGCGTGCATATATGATGTAATTATTTGTGTAGTATGAGTTGTGAAGTGTCGATGTGCTAAGACACCACTTCTCATGTGGCGAGTGAAGTGTCGATGTGTTAAGACACCACTCGGGAGTGAAGCATCGATGTGTTCAGATGTCACTTCGAGAGATGTAACAAGTGAAGTGTCGATGTGCTAAGACACCACTCGGGGTGAAGTGTCGAAGTGTTAAGGCACCACCTGTGGGGTGAAGTATCGAGGTGATAAGATGCCACCCGTGGGGTTAGTGTACGAGGTGTTAAGTGCACTAATGGTTGTTATGAACTCCGACGGTCCTTTATATACCGTTCCCTCGTTCGATTGGTTAACCATGGTTGTGTGTGGATTGTAGCATATTATATTGTTTATACTATATGCTATTGTTATGCTAGCTCGTATGGTGGAAGGTTTAGTACTATACTTGTGATGGTATGATTTTATATTACTAGCATGTATACGGTAAATGCGTAACTGATTGCAAGTAAGTAGGTTGTATATGTAATCATATAATTGTTGCACTCACTAAGCATTAGCTTACCCCCTCTCGTTGTTTATCTTTTTAGACGCGGGTGCGGATAAAGGAAAAGGGGTTGTTGGGCATTAGGTGTCCCTAGATGATGTTTTGTTGGAGCTTTGGAGTTGGCCTAACGTTTTGGGTAGTTTAGCCCCAAACCATGCTCGAAGTGTCGTTTGGATTATAAACTATCATTTGTAGTGGGTCAAACTTGTATTAAACTTAATTAATGGCCTTCATGCCTTTGTAAACATTTAAATGGTTGTACGTTTTAAATGGAACTTGTGGAATGGTTTACATATTTAATTGGCGCGTAAATGTGTATTAATTTTAAAAAAAAAATAAAAAATTATCGTATGGAATACGGGTTGGGTTGTTTCAACATGAGTTATCGTTACAACACTAGCCCGATCGGCTAGCAGTTTTAGTTTTGGCCGGGCCAACGGTCCTCTTGATTTGATAGCTGTTTAATGTTATGTGAAGCCGTTAGTGCTATGTGAGTATAATTAACTGTGTAGAACTATTATTGCCTTTATTGTATAGCTATGTAAAGCTATGATAATATAGTTTCATTGGTGCCCTTAGAGAATAGTTAGTTGATGTTATTGTTGCTATGTTAGGTGAATCCATGCCTAGCTCTGTAGGTTATAGTTGTGCAATGCTATATTTTGTGATAGTTATGTAACGTTGTATCCTTATGATTGGGACCAGATGCATGATCCCTAAAAGCTAGAGTTGATACTGTATAGTGATATTTGTTAGGATATCTCATTCACTTAGTGTTGTGCTAATCTTGCACATTTCTCCCCGACAGGTTATATTGTTTTGAATGCTAGAGATGTGAGAAGATAGTTATGTTTTGCTACGTTTGACACTCTGAAGAACTCTGATGCTTGAAATAAATATGTATAACTGTTTTGAAAAGTAACATCATTTGAACTGTAATGTATATTAATAATATGATTAATATATACTCATCTCATTATTTGATAAAAGGTTTTTCGTCGTGTATTGAAAAAACAATAAAAAAGTACGATGTTACAAAAACAACTTAGAATGATTGTTTTGGCATGAATAAGCTTGAACACCAGAGCTGTGGTTGTTCATCCTCATCCAGACAGATGAGTAGTCACTCGCACGAGTGATGAGCTCAAGCGCATGGGTGAGATATCGCACGTACGGACGAGAATGTGTATGTTTATTGCATGATGTAGGTCACTCATACAGGTTAAATGAGATTCTTACGGATGTGGTCACTCGAACAAATGACATGCTCACACGTGCATTTGAGGTTTTCTAGTTCTAACACACATGTGTCAGTTCACATGTACGAGTGAGGGTCACAGGTTGAGAAACTCACCCGCACGGATGAGACTCATACATGCATGTGAGGTGACTGTGAATGGGTCAAGTGAAATTTGAAACCATTTGATGTTTGTGACTGTGTTTAACAGTTGGACTGCTTTGATACGTTGTTATTGAATGGAGTAATAGGTTGACTCAGAATATGATATTCTCATGTGATAACGGAAAAGACAAGGCTAAGTAATATACAACCACGGAGTTCGCTGATATCCTGGTGAGTGGGAATACCTCTATGGGTGTTGTGATACAATATCAAGTTTAGTTATTGATTGATGGTATGCTTTATATATGTAATTATATAGTGGTGGAATGATATGTTTGATGATCTGTTATGTGCATTGTTGATATTACCGCCTTGTCGGAGAAGAACGATTAAGGTCAACCTTTATTGCCAGGTTGGGTCCAACTGCTATTGTGATGGACAGTGTAGTGTAATTGACTCGTGGGTATGAGGATTATATGTGTGTCAAGAACAGGGACTATCGAAAAGCCTAGTATGATCCACTTGTGCTGCATACCTGGCAGGGGCGCCGATTCTATTGTGTTTGACTGGTTCGCTTATGTTTTTATTTCTTGCTGAACTTGCTATGCATGATTTTATCTGTTGAGATTTTTCATTCACTTAGCATTATGCTGATCACCTACATTTTCCTACCTTGCAGGTGAGTTGATTGTATGATGGTTTAGCGAGGGTTCTCTTGCTTATCTGTATGTTTGACATGCACTCTGATATGTTGTGACAAGTTTATTGTAATAGTTGAACGTAAAACGGATTTGTGTAGTGAATATGCTTGAATTAAATACCGTTGGTTTGTATTTAAGTATTATGACTTCTGATGTTTCTATAAAGGAATGACTGTAAAATTGTACAGTGTTATATAGAGTACACTTAAACCTTCTAAATTTAACAAAAAGTCATCAATTTTTAATCACACATCTTTATTAATTATAATAATTTAGATTTATGAAAATTTAGTTTGATTAATGCACCTTAACTTGTGCTATTATCGTATAAACTAGTTTTTTAACCCTCGCTTCGCGTCGGGGTTCGGTTTCCAATGTATTTTATTGCGTTTATTTTGCAAAATTATTTCGTGGCTAACGATGATGTCGTTGAAGCGCAACTCGAGATAAACGAAAAGATATAACCCGTCAAAGATTTAAATGTTATCGTAAATTAACAATATATGTGTATATTTTCGCGTTTCACTATGGAGTTGTTGACTTTTTAAAATTTAACGCAATTAACTCGTTAGCTTATATTAACACTCCGTATGATTTAAGAATAGAATATTTACTGAGTAATATAAAAAAAAAATTACTAAATAATTTTTAAAAAAATAATAAGACCCATATGTATATGTTGTTAATAGATGAAAATAGTTACGGAGCCCGTGAGAACAAAATCAACGTGTATGAAAGGTGGAATCAAATATGTAGCATTTTCTAAAAAGCGTCCTTTTTGCGTATAGTTAGTGACATTGTGTTCGTAAAGTTATTTCGAGTTTAACGATGGTGTCGGAAAAATTTAATTCGTTGCGGGCGAGAAGATATGACCCGTTGAATATTTGAGGGTAGTTTATTTAAGATTTTTTATGAAAACGTTGATTTGACACTTTACCCCCTGTTTGGGGGTGGATTTAAATTTTTGAACAAAGTGTGGGGGCCTTTTTAAAAAACATGGGGAAAAAAGGTGAAAGGACAAAAATACCCTCGGTACTATTCATAATTTTTGTCTGAACAAAGTGTGGGGGCTTTTTAAAAAAAATGGGGAAAAAAGGTGAAAGGACGAAAATGCCCTCGGTACTATTCATAACTTTTGTCTAATAGATAATATGGTAATATGACATTTGAGTTTTACTTTTTTACCACTTGTATCAATATTAAAATATTTTTAATGAATGTTAATTCTATCTCATCCATGAAAATAAGAAATTATTTTCTAATAAATGTATGTGGTTGACTTCAAATTCTGAACATTAAAAATGTACCAAACAATAATATTGAATGGATTCAATGATGAATAAGTAGGAAACAATACAAAGAAATATCCAAACAAAGGCTAAACACGTAAAATAAAGTAACCTAAGTTAACGATTCTACAATTAAGTGAAGACGCACTTTATCAGTCTACTATTACAAGTCAAGAAACGCCAAAAACGGATACCCTAAATGAAAGGACCCGTTCATATACATTATAAACGATTCTCAATAGTTGATTACATTTCGAGGTATTTGACCTCTATATGATACATTTTTCAGACATTGCATTCGTTTTTAAAAGATAAACTCTCTTTACATCGAAAATTAACAGGCATGCATACCATTTCATAATGTCCAACTATTAATGACTTAATCTGTCATTTACTTAATAATAATCTCTACTGAGCTCAACGACTTAAATGCAACGTCTTTATGAAATATGTCATGAATGACTCCAAGTAATATCTTTAAAATGAGCAATATGCACAGCGGAAGATTTCTTTAACACCTGAGAATAAACATGCTTTAAAGTGTCAACCAAAAGGTTGGTGAGTTCATTAGTTTATTATAATAATTCATTTCCATCATTTTAATAGACCACACGAATTTCATTTCCAGTTCTCATAAATATACGTCCCATGCATAGAGACAAAAATCATTCATATGGTGAACACCTGGTAACCGACATTAACAAGATGCATATAAGAATATCCCCTGTCATTCCGGGAAATCCTTCGGACATGATAAAATCAACATCGAAGTACTAAAGCATCCGCAACCATGGATGGGGTTTGTTAGGCCCAATAGATCTATCTTTAGGATTCGTGTCAATTAGTAGATCGGTTTACTAATTCTTAGGTTACCAAGCAAAAGGGGCATATTCGGCTTCGATCATTCACCCATATAAAGTAGTTTCAATTACTTGTGTCTATTTCGTAAAACATTTATAAAAATAGCGCATGTATTCTCAGCCCAAAAATATAAAGGGTAAAAAGGTAAATGAAACTCACCATACTGTATTTCGTAGTAAAAATACATATAACGTCATTGAACAAGTGCAAGGTTGGCCTCGGATTCACGAACCTAAATTAAGTATATATATTTATATGTTGGTCAATATTGGTCTAACAATTTAAGTCATGTCATAGTGTATCACAATCCTAATGCTCGAGACTAATATGCAAAAGTCAACAAAAGTCAATTTGACTAAAAATGATTTCCAAAATCTATATATAGTTTAAATGTCATCGTTTTATATTTTTAAATATTTTTAAAAAAATTATTAGAGTAAATAATATAATTCATTTATTAATAAAATTTTATATTACAATTTATATAATAAAATATACTTTTATATAAATTAATTAATAAAATTTATAGAGTTCATTTAATATCATAAAGATAATATGATAGGTATTATTAAAGAAATTTTATTACACGTAGTAGAATATGTTTGTATCACATATTTATTTGATAAAATAATATCCATAATAATAGTAAGTAAAAGTTGTATTATTTTGTAATAATAATTATTATTATTCTATTAATAAAAATATCAATATTTATAATTACTAAAATGACATTATGATAAAATGATAATTCTAATTATTATAACTTTAATATTTATGATACTTTTTAATATTATCTTTAAAATAGTAATTCTATTTAAAATGATAATAATAATGATATTTTATACTAGCCATGACATTTCTATTAAAAATGATACTTTTTATTAAAATGATAGTTTTAATACTAACGATACTTTTAATAATAATAGTAATGATAAAATAATAAGAACGATAATTTTATCTAAATCAATATCTTATAATATTTTAATTTCATCATGATGCTCTTACTCATTATTTCCTAATCAATTTGTAAAATATCTCTTAGTCGTCTTTTATATCGCATTCATAATAATGATGATAATATTAGTCATAATAGTTAGATGATACTAATATCAATTTTTAATGATAATCATACTAATAACAACAATTATTATAATAACATTAATGATTATACTAATAACTATTTTAATGATAATAATAATAAAAATATTAATCATAATAATAATAATAATAATAATAATAATAATAATAACAATAACAATTCTTTTAATAATTATACTTATATTAAAATGATAATATTATTAATCATAATAATAATAACAATTAATAGATAAAAAAATATAGTAACGACGATAATAACGACGATAGTAATAATAATCATACTAAAATTCAGTTGACTATAATTTCTAATCTGTTCATCGAAATCATTCGAGTTCTAAATGAAAAGTTCTTAATTTTTCGCTAGCTTTCCAACGACATGCATATCATATACCTTATCTCAACCGCATACTTAACTAATTCAGGATACAACATATCCTATCTAATGGCAATATCAAAAGTACAAGCATGCATAATCCTATATTCTCGAGCACTAGTTAGGGATACACTATTAATAAATAAAAGTTAAGTTATGAGTGCTCACGTATCAATATTGAGATTCAATATTGCAGGAAAGGTACGTAGACGCAACGGAGACGATAAATACTAGATTGACCTCACGAGCATACCCATGAACCATACCCATCACCTCCATAGCTATAACCCATAATTTCCTTGGCCCTATCCTACTCGAAAAACTCATTTTGAAATCATGCGGCCAGAACCTCGTCGTAGTATTTTATGTATAATACATAATAATAATAACACTTAATACTCCTAATAATAACAATATGATTAATAATAATAATAATAATAATAATAATAATAATAATAATAATAATAATAATAATAATAATAATATAAATATAAATATAAATATATACGGAGTAATATATATGGTTATGATATGTGTGTGTGTTACCAGGTACGAGCTCGACTTTTATATGTGGCCAACCATAAACCCCCATGCGATCGTATGAGGTCTAAGGTTCTAATTCATGCGGTCGCATGAATGAGACAACCAGCTCACATCCCACTCGTTTAAGGCTGCCAACACCGTATTATATATATATATATATATATATATATATATATATATATATATATATATATATATATATATATATATATATATATATATATATATATTAATATTTATTTTATTTATATAATTATTTATATATTATATTATATTTACGTTCATGGTAAAAAATATAATTTTTACTAAAATAACTCGTACGTTGTCACTCGACTCATGTATCCCTTTCGTTTTTTCGAGCGCACTTTCGTACGTTTAGAAAACTAGCCTTTTACGTTACGCGATGTGTACCCTTATTAATAATTTGACTTACTTATCAATAATTTATCTTATAAAAATGTAACTTATAAAATTGAGCGTTGTGGTCATTTGCTTCTATAAATCAGTGACTCGTTGTATATCAAAATATATTATTTTAAATCAAGACGTTTTATGACTAAGTTAAAATATATATATATTTTTATTTAAAATTGTAGACTCGTACATAATAAATATATTTGAAATATTTTAACTAATGATATAATATTTAGTCTTTCAAAATCAAATATATTTCAAAGTTCGTTTTATATAATTTAACTCGTTTTTTAAATAATAGTAGTTATTTTACCAACTAATGTTTTTAATATGTAAACTACCTAGTTGATTATCAAGGGACGCGAGCTAATCAAAGTAAGGTACACTTTTGAAATTTAAACGGGAATGATTACTAACTTTTGACTAACTCTCGTAATTGACACTTTTGTAAATCACTTTTACCAAATATTCCGGATACCGTTAAAAATGAAAGGTTTTCTAAATCAAAGTGGACCTCTTAACAGAGACTCGTAATCATAATTCAATGTAACTGTTAAATCAATCATTTGATAACATCCTCTAATTCCATCGATAATTATTTGAATTTATATTTCGAAACAATACGTTTATGTAAAGTATTATACATTTAATACTTGCTAACGTTTTCAAGTTATAATATATACATATATACATATATAATCATATCCGTTCCTATAATGGTTCGTGAATCTTTGGAATTTGGTCGAGGTTAAATGAATGTATGAACACAGTTTAAAATTCTTGAGATTCAACTTACAAACTTTGCTTATCGTGTCGGGAATATATAAAGATTAAAGTTTAAATTTTGTCAGAAATTTTTGGGTTGTCACACTAAATACAAATGCACTAAAATAAAATAGAACAAACGTTGAAGATCGGGAGAACGACGACCGCCAGACGCAACTAACACATTAACAATGAGAACAAATATAACAACCATATAGTCGTCCGATCACGGGCTGCTGAAAACAAAGTGGGAGAGAAAACCAACCACTTTAAGAAAAGCGCCAGGACCAAATCCCAAATGTGTCTCCCTTTAACAAAGAAAAAAAATGTAACGTAAGAAACCACTGAGAATTGAATTTAAAATTTATCTAAAGTTATTGTTAATGGTTATCTTTAAAATTTTATATAAAACATAAAATATTTGTATATTAATATTAACCACCTACTTACTATATTCAACTAACAAAATTACAACAATCTAGAAGTAATCTCTCTATACTCAAATAGAGGGATAGATGACTTTGTTTAACCATCGATGAAGAATCGATTTTTTTTACTTGTTGGTGAAATGACTCTCGTTTTTATTACATGGTATGTAGAAGAAAAACTTTCTAGATCTTTTATCCCTCATACGTCACTCTCGTATAACTGAGTGATAACTGACCTTTCTTGGGCGACCGTGAGATCTAGAGTTCGAACCTCATTGGGAATTTCATAATGCAATTTGCTTTGTAATTGGTTATGGAGTCATCTAGGGGTTTTTTTAGATAGCGAGTTCTGCCCATATCAGAGTCCTCAAAGATAGGTGATGGTAGCTCGATAAAGTTTTGGTTGGATAATTGGTTAGGCGACGGATGTTTGGGTTCTAAATATAAAATATTGTTTCACTTGGAGAAAAATAAAGAGTGTTCGTTAGCCGATCGGTTTATGAATGGAGAATGGATATGGGAATGGAATAGAACTAATATTGGTGCAAGAAATGAAGTCTTATTGGATTCGATGGTTCTTAAAATCGGAGTTGTTTCTTTCGCGAATAGGGAAGACACATTCGAATAGACGTTATCTAAGGACATTGGTTACAATGTTAATAGTACTCGATCTCACATTGACTCATGTATTTTACCATCGACTAGTATGAAAACACGATGGAACCGTAAGCTTCATAGGAAGGTTAATATTTTTTATGGAGAGTGGCGATAAATAGACTTCCTACTAAGTTAAATTTATCGGCAAGGGGCTTGAAAATTGAGACCATTGGATGTGTATCTTGCTAAGGTTGGATAAAATCGCTAGATCATGTGTTATTCGGGTGTCCCGTTTCTCTTGACCTATGGCGGAAGGTGCGTGTGTGGACTAATGTCTCGTTGCCTATGTTCGCGAATTGGAGTGAATGGGTTGCTTGGTTCGACAATTGGCATTCTCATTCATCTTCAAAGGAAGGTTTGTATGCGGTTATTGCTTGTTTATTGTGGCATGTGTGGAAATGGCAAAACTGTGTAATCTTCAACAACAAGAAGATAAAGAAGGATTGCATTTTCAATTTTATCCAGTTGTATTCTTTTAATTGGTTTGTTAGTCAAGGAAAATCAAGCATAAGTTGAAACGGTTGACTTATTAAGCCGCTGTAAATGTTGATTGTTTCCCCTCTTGCGTCTTGTTAGAGGGTTTGATTTTAATAAAATTTCGGATGTTCCAAAAAAAAATAAGTTTTTGTTTTCTAAATGAAAAAACATACTAAAACAGTTAAACACGAAAGGGGGTAAATAAATGTTACCACTCTCCATTTGGCATGAAAATCTGTTAACTTAACAGACGTGACTTTTGACGGAAAAATCTATTCCGACAACTTTTCGATAAAACATATAGTGTCTAATCAATTCTTACGGACGTGCACTTCGCACTCTCTATAACAACCCTCACTTTTCGACTTCCGATTTTACTATAATACCTAGAGTTGTTATATACGAATAAATTTAACGTTAACCGAATAAACGTACGCTTAAAATAAATAATATAATTATAAATATTATAAATAAGGTTATGTTATATAATATAACATAATTACATCAATGAATATATATAATATTTATATTACTTTTGTTATTTAGTTAATAGAATATATAATTAACTAAATAATAAATAATATTATAACATTTATAAAACTAATAAAAACTATAAAGTAATAATCATAAATTTTAATTTTAATTATAAAAACCGAATATAATAATAATTTTTATATAAAATTCGTATTTAATAATTAAACAAAAATAGAAATAAAATGTTAAATGTTCTTAGAAATGTATTAAACGATTTTTAGAATTTAAAATAAAAAGAAAATCAAAATTAGATCTACTTTTAATAAATAAATACAAAGATACAAACTACTTTTTCTTATTTTAACTTTTAAGATCTACTTTTAATAAAGATACAAACTACTTTTTCTTATTTTAACTTTTAAGATTTACTTTTAATAAAAATACAAACTATTTTTATTTTTTTTTACTTTTAAGATCTACTTTTAATAAAGATACAAACTACTTTTTCTTATTTTAACTTTTAAGATTTACTTTTAATAAGAATACAAACTACTTTTTCTTATTTTAACTTTTAAGATCTACTTTTAATAAAGATACAAACTACTTTTTTTTATTTTAACTTTTAAGATCTACTTTTAATAAAGATACAAACTACTTTTTCTTATTTTAACTTTTAAGATTTACTTTTAATAAAAATACAAACTACTTTTTCTTATTTTAACTTGTAAGATCTACTTTTAATAAATAAATACAAAGATACAAACTACTTTTTCTTATTTTAACTTTTAAGATTTACTTTTAATAAAAATACAAACTACTTTTTCTTATTTTAACTTTTAAGATCTACTTTTAATAAATAAATACAAAGATACAAACTACTTTTTCTTATTTTAACTTTTAGATCTACTTTTAATAAATAAATAAAAAGTAAAAATTACTTTTCCTTATTTTAATTAATAACATGCCAAAAATGACTAGACATGTATATTTTTTTAAAAACCCATTTGCAAATTAACTAGGAATTCTTTTTATTTTTTTATTATTTCTTTATCCATTTTTCCAACTATAAATACTACACTCAATCTTCACAAATTTTGCTACAAAAAAATTAGAGAACCTTCAAAATCCTCTGGAGAAATATTGTAAGTTCTCTACGTTTTTTTTTATATTTTATTTTATACATTTTTATTTATTTTATTGTACTAGCCGATATTAATTATAGAAAATATGAAACAATTATAACAAAATCAAGTAAACACTTGATAATTAGTATTAACTATTATGTTAGATATAAAAATTATTTTCATGAATTATATGTACGGATTTAATATTTTTTTATTTAAAAACGAATTTAAGAATATATATATCATATACGGATTATATATATATAACAAAATAAATCAATAGAAAATATTGTATATACTTAAAATGTGTAAAGATAATTTTCGCAGGTCATATATAACATAAAAGTAATTGTAGAATCGAAATTGTAATTTATTTACTATTTTATATATTTATTCTCTAAATTTTTATCGGTAACTATTATATATATTTATATAAAAATAGAATTAATTAGTGTAGACTATTTGGAACTGTAAGAATGAATAGAAAATAGTTAGGAACTCTTAAGAAAGTTATAAAAATGATTTTTTAGAATTTTTGGATTATTAATTATAATTAATTTCGATTATATATTAAAAGATATACAAAATTCGTAATAAATATGTTTATCAGCAATAAAAATACATAAATAATTTTTTTCAGTTTATTAAACATATAGAAGCCTAAGAAAATTATAAACTAATTTACTTAAGTCGATTTTTTATTTATTACATAATTAATTTTGATTTAATGTAAACTAAGAAAAATATTAGAAGTAAATACTAAAACGTGATAAAAATATTTTATAAAATTTTCGTATGTTTATTAAGATTAGTAGATACTTAGAAAAATATAAAATATAATTTTAAACTCGTTTACCTATTTTTTTGTATTTTAAGTATTAAACGATTATTGAAAATAATAATTAATACATAAACAAAAAGTAATATTGTATAGATTATTTTATAAAATTTTGTACAAATTAGCTACTGATTTGAAGTCAATAAAATATTAATTAGAATTATTAGATGATTTATTGATATATAAATTTGAATTTAGATAATTTATATATATAAATTTCGATATATATAATAAATATAAGATTTATATTAATTAAATAATAGTATATAAATTTAAGATCTGTAATAAATATGTAAGACATAATTATTATATATTTAACCTATCTACATAATTAAACTTATAATACTTTGTTATAAGATTAATTTTAAAATAAATTAATAATGATAATACATTAATAATATTAAATATATTCAAACTTAATATAATATATATTTACTGTATAAGTAAATTATATCAATGTGTCATATTTCTATACGCACATAACGTGAAGGTTATACTCTAAAGATAACGTGCACTATATACAAACTTCATCGCTACTTTCAGTCGTAAGTGAATGATGTCTAGGTTGCCATTTATGGGTAAGCTTGTGGATCTCGAATACCATGACTTAGATTCTGGTCAAGAGTCCTGGGCCTCCGGTTACATCTGGTCATTCCTGACTTATTTGATAGCAACGAAGTTTGAGTAAAGTAGTACAACGTTTTACTAATGAATATAACCTGAACTTATAAACTTTCCATAAATTGAAACCTTCCTATTTTGGACTGTCACTATTAATATAATTCATTATATTAATAAACATACACTTGGTCTATTAGACATTTACTGATCGAACGTTATACCTCTAAGTTGATATCCCGGTCACTTACTTGCTTTACTTTCCTTTCTTGCGTGGAATACTTCAACTGCTATTTAAGGTGATTTTCATAGCCCCACTTTTACTATTTATTAAAATGTTTATAACTTTTGGGGTGAGACACATGCTTGCTTTATAACTATTTTACGTTAGACACAAGTACTCAAATGTTATTATGCTGTCATGCTTTGATTCATGCAAATCCTCACCGTAATATCATCAATTGCTGCGTATAAAAGGCAAACTTAATTATTGTGAATAGACCTATTGAGAGTAACGTCTCTAACCATTTGACCGTTGGTCTTTGGTTACATAATAATGATTCAACGACACTGAATAACAAGGTGTCACGAGGTAACTTTTGTTTAGTCGCGATATTACAAACTTCAGCAACACTTTTAGATTGATATGTTTGGTATCAATCAACTTTAAACTAAATCTTGTGGTTTAATGCATATTATATAAACCTATGAATTTCAATCAACCTTTTTGGTTGACATTTTAAGCATGTTTTGTCTCAGGTGACGAATAAGATGATTGCCATGAGTGCTACTTGATGAATTGAATGGTGCTACATGGAGTCTTCATTTCATTACATTTACTTTGCATTAAGACTATTATTATTATTTCAGTTTGAATTTGATGTAAAACTTTTAATGCTTCCGCTGTTTTATTAATAAATGTTTTATTCAAAACGTCTCATTTAAAGTCGTTCTCGTTTATACAACTGTGTTATGATAAGAATGGTCACAAATACTCCTGACCCTATTTGGGGGTGTGACAGAGTGGTATCAGAGCAGAGTTGTTGTAGAGAACCAGGATTGCATTTTATGTGTGCCT
Organism: Rutidosis leptorrhynchoides; assembly: GCF_046630445.1. Classification (NCBI taxonomy): domain Eukaryota; kingdom Viridiplantae; phylum Streptophyta; class Magnoliopsida; order Asterales; family Asteraceae; genus Rutidosis; species Rutidosis leptorrhynchoides. Next base: position 90,803,303 of record NC_092333.1, read on the forward strand.
TATACAATTAGGTACCTTAGCAATGTAGGACTACAACTTTCCTTGACCATAGTGCCTTTAATTGTTGCCTTTAATTGTTAAATGCTACACTATACTTTAGAAACTTTACTTATCTTAGAATGCCAAGCCAATCTAAGAATTTTTCTAAGTGCTATCCAATTACGCCACCGCATTTAAATGCGACACCATGATTTCTGAAATTCTTGACATTCATATGTCATCTATCATGGTTTTGTGTATTACATATGTATTACATGAAATATTATCCATGATTTTTGAAACTCCTATATTTGTTACTACTCACACTCAAACGTATGTAACTCCCTGTTATATCACATACCTATATGCCTTATGCCTTTATGCATCGGTTTGCGAACCGGAAAATGTCATTGCGTTATCACAGTATACGAATTGAAAGTCTTTAATCAAAAGATTATTAGATTACATACTTATCACTTTATGATCTCGACACATCATATCTTATTATATCTTATCGTATCTATCCCAATAGACTTTGTCTAACACTTTTCCTAAATTCCCTCCGAAAATTACGAAAATCTTTTTGCTATATACACGTATTCAAGGAGACAGATATATTATCCAGTATTCAACACTAATCTCATATCGAAACCCTTATCCGATCACATAATATGGATTTCTCATCTGATTCCTCAAGCTCCAATGGCAGCGTAACCGGAATGAACCAACCAATCAGCCATCATCTATTTTGGATGAATTGGGGATGGGTTCGTAGTAAACTTAATCAATGGAGACAAGAAGAAGGTGATCCCTTCCACCAACCGAATTCACCTCTTGGTGAAGAACCTAAAGCACTTACCGGCGAACCCGTTCGAAACACTATTTTCACCCTCATTTCCAGGATATCCAGTCACGAATATATAATATCTAAAATTCTAGATCTTATTCATCCCCTTGTCCGAACTGCCAATCATCCCGGAATAGTAGAAGAAGTCAATGAGCTTCGCGCTCGAGTGGTGGCTCTGGAGAATATGGTGCGAATTCTACAAGCATCAGCAGCACCAGCGGCATAACCAGCACCACCAGTACCATCAGCAGCACCACCAACAACATCAGCTTCACCAACAACAACATCGGCATCTCACGCCTCAACATCACACTCAGTATCTCGGATATCAACATCATACGCCCCATAGATACCAAGGAATATTAGTAATAATGAGTTAAGATGTATTGACTCATTCTTCTTGAAGAATTATATATGTATACTTTACATATATATATAGTTTGAAACAATAATAAACCTTTTCATACTAAGCTATTACGTGTGAATCTTAACTAGTATGTACTACTTGGTTAATTCATATCACTAATATGCTATGATGTACCTCCTTCGTTAATGACTTAACAATCATTAATCACTGCTTCAGCACAATAAACTCCATTTCATAATAAACTAAGTGTATTATTCAAATACATGTTTGATTGTATACTTTCATTTTCGATGTACTCGAAACTTTTTAGAAAACATCATTCGTGTCTTGCGAATTTCACAAGAATTTCACGAGCACCAACTTCATATACCGAAGTATATCAACAATAATGAACGATGAAGTATTGATTCATAACTTCATTAGGAAAATATTCCGCAACAAATATGAAATCTCTAAGGTTTTGGAGATTATTTATTCTCGTTTCAACCGTAAATCAAACGAGTTTAATCTTATATTAACTCATTAAACCCATGATTACATCTGAAAAATATATATATGAACGTATATCTTCATTGAGATTGTAATTCTTTTGTACAAACTATTAATTGTGAAAATATTTTAACGGGTAGGTAAAACCCGAGAAATATTTATATCTCACTTTAATATGTTACATTGTACATTCTCCAATTCTGATTCAATAATTAGTAACTATACTACTTACATCCACATATGTATCCGTTCACCTTTTGCATACAAATTCAATTACATATTCTGACATATCAGAATCCAAGAAAAGCTTTAGCAGATGTTATCTTCTTAAAGATCACTACATTCATGAATTATATTCATTCATATTCTATGATGAATTATCACATCAACCCACTGAAATTATCATTCATTACTTTTGAAATCAACAACGCCTATTCATCAACCATTAGATCCGTTGACGATCACAATCAGCATTTAATCATCTAAAAATGAAATTTCTTGAAACCATCTCGGATTGATAACCGATGATTCAAATATGGCTGCATTAAATGCAGAGGAAACATCAAAATTGTAGAAGGTCTTAATGGTCAAAAGTTTGATAATAAAGAATGGTACGTTGGAAAAGCTCAAAAGAAAATTTGGAACTGAAAAATGGATTGAGCTAACCATGGAGGAGACCAAGGACAAATACAAGGACCAAACCTTATATTCAAAGAATCCAGGTAATTCTGGATCTGATGAAATCTTTAGAGAATATCTTGCTCCGAAGTCATGTTAAAAGCTTGCGGAAAATTTTTCTTCATCAACTTTCGAACTTAGAAATTCCAAAATATCATCATAAATATCCTCTATATTTCCCAAGATATCTTCATAACGATTCTTGTCCGCAATTAAGTATCTCTTTGCGATATCTTTATAAAGGAAAACTGTTTTAGTTTCTATATTATGTAAAATCCAAGTTTAAATTATAAATGTTTTGAAGAAGTGTTGGGAATTGAAGCATGAGTTAGTATAATGTAATGACGTCAGGCCAACGTGATTATATTACAGTAAGTCATGCTAAATTTTAATGGAAGATGATGATTCATAGACTTTATAATCATCATTTTCCATGTTACACGACTCTTACATTCTATTTAACCTCTAAACATATCAAGAAAATATTTTTCTTGATGATTCGGTCTTTTCCGGATATTCTGGTAATTTGACAAATCAAATCGTGCTATTACCTTTCCTTTCTACTTTGTATATTATGATAATTCGAAACTTCATACCTATAAATTATGGACCATTACTCGCTTTACTTAGAGTCGAGAAGAAAATAAAAAGGCAAAGAGCTCCGACATATAAGGGAAAATATAAAACCCAATAACGATACCGAAATTACAAACCGTGCATATCAATACGTATTGCAACGTAAAGACACGGGAGAATTAAAAACATTATAACCCCAAGGGCATTGTAGAAGTAAACAGATTCCTCTGGTGGTAAATGGAAAAGAAGGATGACTGCATATATGGTCAATATAATAACAAGTATCAATACGGGATTGAGCATATTAACAAATCTTTTGGAAGTATGAATTTAGGAAGAAAGTATAGAAGTGGTGAAGATAATGAAACGGAAGAAGCTAATTTATAGCAAAATTCCAGACACAGCAAAAGAGGCAATTCACCGCATTTAACCAAAGAAATCTAAAAATTCCTTAATTACCGGAGAATCAAATCTTATGGATTACGAAGATTTCCTTTAATCCCTTGAATTTTGGAAATCAATCGTGACTATGTCAAAAGTTGTGACGATCGCTCCAAATCCATATGGACGAACACGTCATTCATTGATTTCATTGCGAGGTATTTGACCTCTATATGATACGTTTTGTAAACATTGCATTCTTTTGAAAAGACACACCATAAATGAATATTTAAATCAAAGGTTTTCGACATCTGATGATTTCTACATATAGACAATCACTATAAATAATAGTTTACAACAGTACTTCCGTTGACAATGCAGTCAAAATAAGATACATGGTGATGATTTGGTGAATGCAACGTTTCCTTGAAAAATATGTCATGTAAGACTCCATGCACATAGCTTGTCTAACATCTAAGTAAACAGCGGAAGACTTCTAGGAAACCTGAGAATAAACATGCTAAAAAGTGTCAACACAAAGGTTGGTGAGTTCATAGTTTTAATGTTTCGTATAATCTGCATATAAAGGTGGATCACAAGATTTCAGTTGTTTCATCCAGAAACGTTTATCAAAATATTCTACGAAATTGAGCACCCTGGTAACTAAACTTAACGTATATATAATTTGTACCCTTTGTATAATCATCTTAATAATACACGCAAACCAACGTGTACGCTTCTCAAATAGCATACGTCCGTTAAAAGGCTAGTGCTCTAGCTCGGACGGGGATATCAAGCCCTATGGATCCATATACTACTACTCGCGCCCACCAGTTCTTATAACTGGCAGTTAACAGTTACCAAAGCTAAGGGATTTTTGGTTCAAACTCAGTGTAGAATTTAGTATGTACTTGTATCCATTGCGTTTAAAATAAATTGCATGTATTCTCAGCCCAAAAATATATAATGCAAAAGCATTTGAAAAGGGATCAATGAAACTCACTATTTAATATTGATATACAATATTGTAGAAAAGCACGTAGACGCATCGGAGATGATAAACACGAGGTTTGATTCACAAAAATACCCTCGAACATTACCCATAATTTCCTTGGCAATAACCCATATTTTCCTTAGCTCTAGCTCGCTTGGAAACACGTTTTGAAAATTACTTGGACAGCACTCCGTCGTAATATTTTATGTACATTATTATTTTTGTATCGCAAAAATAATAACATTAATAATAAAAATAATAAGATTAATAATAATCTTATTAATAATAATAATAATAATAATAATAATAATAATAATAATAATAATAATAATAATAATAATAATAATAATAATAATAATAATAAATAATATTACGGAGTATATCTATATTTGTGTATGTGTGTGATTATCTCGAGCCAAAAACTGCAATTTATAGAACCTGGCCTGAAATCTGGAGTCATGCGACTCGCATGGAAATGGCCTTCTGGCCATGCGACTCGCATGAGGACCAGGGACAGCTCACATTGTTTTGGCTCCTAGCTTGTCGACATAATATAAAATAAATATAAATATATAAATAATTAATATAATTATTTATATATTATATTTTATTCTTGTGCATAGTAGACTAGATATTTTTGGTCCGTTGCGTCGGGCGTTTCTTCTTGACTCGGGTCCCGGTTCCGGATTTTCAGACGTCCTTGCGTACTATTTTATATCGTGTACTTTGCGTTTCGTGAATCGTACCTTTGTCAAAATATAGTCTTAAATCATCCATAAAATATACCACTGTAGCAAAGTTACTGTAGCAAAGTCAATTTTTACTGTAGCATTTCACTGTAGCAAATAGTGATTTTCAAAAACACTGTAGCATTTTGGGTACTGTAGCAATTTGAAAATGTTACTATCGTTTACTAAATAACTTGAAATTATATATATGTATATATCTTTTTATATATAAATCAGTTTTTAAATACACATTGGAAGTTATTTATAAATAAATTTTAATAATAAATATTTCAACTTATCATATATATTCAAATAGATATTTAAACCAATAAGTTTAATGTACGGTATCAAATAATTAATACATTGTTACCTTTTCAAGTTATAGTATATATGTATCTATTTACATATAATTATTCGCGAATCGTCTAAAACAACCGAAAGGTATTTAAATATATAAAAGTAGTTCAAAAATTTTGAGATTCAGTTTTACAGACTTTGCTTATCGTGTCGAAAATGTTAATCATACAAAGATTAAGTTTAAATTTGGTCAGAAATTTCCGGGTCATCACAGTACCTACCCGTTAAAGAAATTTCGTCCCGAAATTTGAGTGAGGTCGTCATGGCTAACAATAAAAATATTTTAATGACGAATATGAGTTGATAATAGAGTTTTATCTATGTTTGAATAATATGGATACAATAATCCAATTACTCGAAGCGTATGAGAGAAGTTATCGTAATCAAGTGAAATGGAGAATAGAGATGCGTCTTATCTCTTGATGTAGTAACGATTGATTTCCGGATTTTAAGGAATAGAAAATCTTCATAATTTTAATAAGATTTGATTTTTCGGAATTTGCGGAAATTAGGATTTTCTTTGATTAAATGCGTAACCTGCCTCTATTGCTGCGTCCGATATTTTGCTATAAATTGACCTCTTCCGTTTCATTTATTTTCAACACTCCTATAATCTTCTTTATTATTTCATACATCCCAATAGATTGTGAAAATGCTTAATCCAGTTCTGATTCTTGATATTTTCCTGGCTATCGTATCCTTCATTCTTCTTTTTCATCTACCACCAGAGGAAGTTATTTTCTTCTACTATTACCTTGGGGTTATAGTGTTTTTCATTCTACCGTGTCTTTATATTGCTATACGCATTGATATACACGGTTTGTAATTTCGGGGTTGTTATCGGGCTTTATATTCTCCATTATATTTCGGAGCTTCATGCTTTCGTTTTCTCTTCCCGACCTTAAGTCAAGCGAATAATGGTCCAGAATTCGTAGGTATGAATTTCAGAATAAACATAATTAATGTTCTAAGAAAGAAACGGTAATGGCACAATCTGACTTGTCAAATTACCAGAATATCCGAAAAAGACCGAATCATCAAGAAATATATTTTCTTGATATATTTGGAGATTATATAGAATGAAAGAGTTATGTAACATGGTTTATGATGAGGGTGTGATCTGTGAACCTTTGTCACGTTCCATTAGAAACTCAACATGACTTACTGTAATATAATCACGTTGATCAAGTGTCATTATATTATACTAATTCATGCTTCAGTTCCCAACATTACTTCAAAATATCCATTTTTCGAATTTTTCAGATTTTAGAAACTAAAATAGTTTCTTTTATGATGTAACAAAGATAATGTGAAGAGATAAATGATTTCAGATAAGAATAGTTATGAAAATATCTTCAGAAATATGGAGGATATTTATAATGGAAGATACGATGATATCTTAGAATTTCTAATATCAGAGGATGATGCGGAAAATCTGTCTGCGAAGGTTTAGAATAAGAAGTAAGGTTCTTACTAATGGTTTCAGCAGACACTGAATCATTTGGATTCTTTGAAGGTAGATTTCGTCTTTGTGATTTGTCCACAGCCTCCTTCATGGTCTGCTCAATCTGTTTTCTTGTTCCAAACCTTCTCTTTTTCTCAGCTTTACCACCATACTATTCTTTATCATCAAACTTTTAACTGTTAAGGTCGTTTACAGTTTTTGCTGCTTCATCAACATTTTTCCAAAATTCGGAGAACTAGTTTCGTAGTTTGGGGTGTTTTTCGAAAACTTCACATTCGAAGTATGTAAGTCCAGGAGGTAGACGTTATATGTAAACATATAACTGTTGGCGTAGACGTGCTACAAGATTTCAAAATACTGATTGCTAATTTCCGATAGTTGGTATGTCAATTGTCGTTACAAGATGTGGATGAGTACATGATACGGTTTCAATGAGTGTAAGGATTTTTCGGAAGGTCAAAGATCAATGAAGTTGTTGGTAAATTTACTGCTAATGTGGTGGAACATGAAAGATTCCCTGATAACAAAAACGTATATGCCAAAGTTACAAGTCTGAAAGGTCATCGTTGACTGGTTGAACGGTTGATAATACTGGATATTTTGAAAAGAAATTGCAAGGTTATTTTCAGTAATAACAATGCTAAAGGATCTTTTACATTTTTGAAGTCAAAGTATAGCTTTGAAAGATGTAGAGATCTAAGAATGATGTCACCCGTTAAATCTTGACTTGGATTCTGATCCGTCAATATCAGAATATGTAATTGAATTTGTATGAAAATGATTGTATATCGCTGTGAGCATAATTAATAATTTTTGAATCAAAGTTGAAGAATGTACAGTGTAACATATTAATTGTGAACTTATATATTCCCGAGTATTACCTACCCGTTAAAGATTTCACAATTAATATTTTGTACAAAAGAATTTTCATTACAGTCTTTATGAAAATATATGTATGTATATTTCTTCAGATGTAATACAGATTTAATGAGTTAATATCATATTAAGCTCATTTGATTTTTGACTTGAATTAGAAATGAATAATCTCTAAAACATTAAAGATTTAATAATCTTTACGGAGTATTTCACTAATAAAATCAATACTTCATTATTTATTCTTATTGATATTCCTTGGTGAAGGGTGTTGATATTCGTGGAATTCTTGCAAACTTCGCAAGGTGCAAATGATGTTTTCTAGAAAGTTTCGAGTGCATCGAAGATGAAAGTGTAAAATCAACCATGTTATTGAATAATACACTTGGTTTATTATGAAATGAAATTCATTGAATTGAAACAGAGATTGTAGTTATCGATGATTAAGCCGTTAATGAAGGATGTACATCATTGCATATTAGTAATATGAACTAACCGAGTAGTACCTACCAGTTAAGATTCACACGTAATAGCTTAGTACGAAAATATTTATTTTGATTTCAAAATTCATATATATTAAATATACATAAAATTTCTTCAGGGGAAATGAGTTAATACTTCATCGGTTATTGTTGCTGGTATTTCTTGGTAACTACGGTGCGTATGACGTTGATGCTCGTGGAACAGATTGTGAAGTTGAGGTTTGCGATGCGGATGTTGTTGGTGGTGGTTATGGTACTGTTGGTGTTGTTGTCGGTGGTACTGTTGATGCCGGTGATGCTGCTGGTGTTTGTAACCTTTGCACCATATTCTCCAAAGCCACTACCCGAGCACGAAGCTCGTTGACTTCTTCTACTACACCGGGATGATTGGCGGTTCGGACGAGCGGATGAATAAGATCCAGAATTTGAGATAGTATATTATCGTGACGAGATACTCTGGAAATGAGAGAGAAAATGGTGTCTCGAACAGGTTCGCCAGTAAGTGCTTCAGGTTCTTCGCCAAGAGGGCAATGTGGTGGATGGAAGGGATCACCTTCTTCTTGTGTCCAATGATTAAGTAGGCTACGAACCCATCCCCAATTCATCCAGAATAGATGATGGCTAATTGGTTGATCCATTCCGGTTACACTGTCTTCGGAATTCAGGTGAATATCTATATCGGAATAGCTGTCAGAGTTTGAACTAGATACGGGATCCATCTTGTATAAATAGGGAGATGATTTTTGATATGAATTAGATTATAGAATTTAGTTTGGTATTCTTCAATACATAATTTACATATGTATATATAATACCAAATTCCATAAATCACGGAGAAATTTTCGGAAGATATCAGGAAAAGTTTACAGTAACAGATACGCTAAGATATGAATTTTTGTCTATACACTATTTATGCAATAAATGCAGAAAAACGTGTCTAGACTTAAGAATAATAAGCATGTAATTTTCGACAAGAAATGATAAGCAAAACTTTTAACTTGCAGACACGGTCGAAGTCCAGACTTACTAATGCATCTTAACAACTATCAGTTAGACACATTCATGCAAGACCTGATTCGCTAGGACCAACGCTCTGATACCAACTGTGACGATCGCTCCAAATCCATATGGACGAACACGTCATTCATTGATTTCATTGCGAGGTATTTGACCTCTATATGATACGTTTTGTAAACATTGCATTCTTTTGAAAAGACACACCATAAATGAATATTTAAATCAAAGGTTTTCGACATCTGATGATTTCTACATATAGACAATCACTATAAATAATAGTTTACAACAGTACTTCCGTTGACAATGCAGTCAAAATAAGATACATGGTGATGATTTGGTGAATGCAACGTTTCCTTGAAAAATATGTCATGTAAGACTCCATGCACATAGCTTGTCTAACATCTAAGTAAACAGCGGAAGACTTCTAGGAAACCTGAGAATAAACATGCTAAAAAGTGTCAACACAAAGGTTGGTGAGTTCATAGTTTTAATGTTTCGTATAATCTGCATATAAAGGTGGATCACAAGATTTCAGTTGTTTCATCCAGAAACGTTTATCAAAATATTCTACGAAATTGAGCACCCTGGTAACTAAACTTAACGTATATATAATTTGTACCCTTTGTATAATCATCTTAATAATACACGCAAACCAACGTGTACGCTTCTCAAATAGCATACGTCCGTTAAAAGGCTAGTGCTCTAGCTCGGAAGGGGATATCAAGCCCTATGGATCCATATACTACTACTCGCGCCCACCAGTTCTTATAACTGGCAGTTAACAGTTACCAAAGCTAAGGGATTTTTGGTTCAAACTCAGTGTAGAATTTAGTATGTACTTGTATCCATTGCGTTTAAAATAAATTGCATGTATTCTCAGCCCAAAAATATATAATGCAAAAGCATTTGAAAAGGGATCAATGAAACTCACTATTTAATATTGATATACAATATTGTAGAAAAGCACGTAGACGCATCGGAGATGATAAACACGAGGTTTGATTCACAAAAATACCCTCGAACATTACCCATAATTTCCTTGGCAATAACCCATATTTTCCTTAGTTCTAGCTCGCTTGGAAACACGTTTTGAAAATTACTTGGACAGCACTCCGTCGTAATATTTTATGTACATTATTATTTTTGTATCGCAAAAATAATAACATTAATAATAAAAATAATAAGATTAATAATAATCTTATTAATAATAATAATAATAATAATAATAATAATAATAATAATAATAAATAATATTACGGAGTATATCTATATTTGTGTATGTGTGTGATTATCTCGAGCCAAAAACTGCAATTTATAGAACCTGGCCTGAAATCTGGAGTCATGCGACTCGCATGGAAATGGCCTTCTGGCCATGCGACTCGCATGAGGACCAGGGACAGCTCACATTGTTTTGGCTCCTAGCTTGTCGACATAATATAAAATAAATATAAATATATAAATAATTAATATAATTATTTATATATTATATTTTATTCTTGTGCATAGTAGACTAGATATTTTTGGTCCGTTGCGTCGGGCATTTCTTCTTGACTCGGGTCCCGGTTCCGGATTTTCAGACGTCCTTGCTTACTATTTTATATCGTGTACTTTGCGTTTCGTGAATCGTACCTTTGTCAAAATATAGTCTTAAATCATCCATAAAATATACCACTGTAGCAAAGTTACTGTAGCAAAGTCAATTTTTACTGTAGCATTTCACTGTAGCAAATAGTGATTTTCAAAAACACTGTAGCATTTTGGGTACTGTAGCAATTTGAAAATGTTACTATCGTTTACTAAATAACTTGAAATTATATATATGTATATATCTTTTTATATATAAATCATTTTTTAAATACACATTGGAAGTTATTTATAAATAAATTTTAATAATAAATATTTCAACTTATCATATATATTCAAATAGATATTTAAACCAATAAGTTTAATGTACGGTATCAAATAATTAATACATTGTTACCTTTTCAAGTTATAGTATATATGTATCTATTTACATATAATTATTCGCGAATCGTCTAAAACAACCGAAAGGTATTTAAATATATAAAAGTAGTTCAAAAATTTTGAGATTCAGTTTTACAGACTTTGCTTATCGTGTCGAAAATGTTAATCATACAAAGATTAAGTTTAAATTTGGTCAGAAATTTCCGGGTCATCACAAAAGTTAAGGCGAACATTTAATTTTCTCATTCACTCTTTTACAATAGCTTCGTTTATACGCTTCCTATAATCAAATCATTTTATCCATATTATTCAGTAGTGATAAAACTTTATTTTTTTCAACTTATATTCATCATTACAATATTCTTGTTGTAAACAATGATGATCTCTATCAAAATTCATGACTATAATTTTCTTGAACTACTCTCTGTTTTGTCTACCCTAATATTGTGGCATAAACACTCAAAGTTTTAAATAAGCTCAATACTATTCATAACACATTTCATGTGTTCAGTTTACTAAAATGCTCGTATAGCACCATCATCCCTTTTGAAGATGACCTAGTCAAATGACACTCTTGTTAATCCTTTAGATAACCTCCGCATTAATGATAAAATGCACTTCATAGAGGAACCCATAGAGGTCATGGACCGATCTGCTAAACGCTTAAAACAAAGCACCATACCTATTGTTAAAATTCGTTGGAATTCACGACGTGGCCCCGAGTATACCTGGGAACGTGAAGACCAGATGAAACTAAAATATCCCCATCTCTTCTCAACCGCTGATGCATCTGAGAAGTCTACCTAAAACTTCGGGACGAAGTTTTTAATAACGGGGAGGTGGTATAACAACCCTCACTTTTCGACTTCCGATTTTACTAAAATACCTAGAGTTGTTATATACGAATAAATTTAACGTTGACCGAATAAACGTACGCTTAAAATAAATAATATAATTATAAATATTATAAATAAGGTTATGTTATACAATATAACATATTTACATCAATGAATATATATAATATTTATATTACTTTTGTTATTTAGTTAATAGAATATATAATTAACTAAATAATAAATAATATTATAACATTTATAAAACTAATAAAAACTATAAAGTAATAATCATAAATTTTAATTTTAATTATAAAAACCGAATATAATAATAATTTTTATATAAAATTCGTATTTAATAATTAAACAAAAATAGAAATAAAATGTTAAATGTTCTTAGAAATGTATTAAACGATTTTTAGAATTTAAAATAAAAAGAAAATCAAAACTAGATCTACTTTTAATAAATAAATACAAAGATACAAACTACTTTTTCTTATTTTAACTTTTAAGATCTACTTTTAATAAAGATACAAACCACTTTTTCTTATTTTAACTTTTAAGATTTACTTTTAATAAAAATACAAACTACCCTTTTTTATTTTAACTTTTAAGATCTACTTTTAATAAAGATACAAACTACTTTTTCTTATTTTAACTTTTAAGATTTACTTTTAATAAAAATACAAACTACTTTTTCTTATTTTAACTTTTAAGATCTACTTTTAATAAAGATACAAACTACTTTTTCTTATTTTAACTTTTAAGATTTACTTTTATTAAAAATACAAACTACTTTTTCTTATTTTAACTTTTAAGATCTACTTTTAATAAAGATACAAACTACTTTTTCTTATTTTAACTTTTAAGATTTACTTTTAATAAAAATACAAACTACTTTTTCTTATTTTAACTTTTAAGATCTACTTTTAATAAATAAATACAAAGATACAAACTACTTTTTCTTATTTTAACTTTTAAGATTTACTTTTAATAAAAATACAAACTGCTTTTTCTTATTTTAACTTTTAAGATCTACTTTTAATAAATAAATACAAAATACAAACTACTTTTTCTTATTTTAACTTTCAGATATACTTTTAATAAATAAATAAAAAGATAAAAATTAATTTTCCTTATTTGAATTAATAACATGCCAAAAATGACTAGACATGCATATTTTTTTTTTAAAAACCCATTTGCAAATTAACTAGGAATTCTTTTTATTTTTTTATTATTTCTTTATCCATTTTTCCAACTATAAATACTACACTCAATCTTCACAAATTTTGCCACAAAAAAATTAGAGAACCTTCAAAATCCTCTGGAGAAATATTGTAAGTTCTCTACGTTTGTTTTTATTTTATTTTATACATTTTTATTTATTTTATTGTACTAGCCGATATTAATTATAGAAAATATGAAACGATTATAACAAAATCAAGTAAACCCTTGATAATTAGTATTAACTATTACGTTAGATATAAAAATTATTTTCATGAATTATATGTACAGATTTAATATATTTTTATTTAAAAACGAATTTAAGAATATATATATATCATATACGGATTATATATATATAACAAAATAAATCAATAAAAAATATTGTAGATACTTAAAATGTGTAAAGATAATTTTTGCAGGTCATATATAACATAAAAGTAATTGTAGAATCAAAATTGTAATTTATTTACTATTTTATATATTTATTCTCTAAATTTTTATCGGCAACTATTATATATATGTATATAAAAATAGAATTAATTGGTGTAAACTATTTGAAACTGTAAGAATGAATATAAAATAGTTAGGAACTCTTAAGAAAGTTATAAAAATGATTTTTTAGAATTTTTGGATTATTATTTATAATTAATTTGGATATATATAATAAATATAAGATTTATATTAATCAAATAATAGTATATAAATTTAAGATCTGTAATAAATATGTAAGACATAATTATTATATATTTGACCTATCTACATAATTAAACTTATAATACTTTGTTATAAGATTAATTTTAAAATAAATTAATAATGATAATACATTAATAATATTAAATATATTCAAACTTAATATAATATATCTTTACTGTATAAGTAAATTATATCAATGTGTCATATTTCTATACGCACATAACGTGAAGGTTATACTCTAAAGATAACGTGCACTATATACAAACTTCATCGCTACTTACAGTCGTAAGTGAATGATGTCTAGGTTGCCATTTATGGGTAAGCTTGTGGATCTCGAATGCCATGACTTAGATTCTGGTCAAGAGTCCTGGGCCCCCGGTTACATCTGGTCATTCCTGACTTATTTGATAGCAACGAAGTTTGAGTAAAGTAGTACAACGTCTTACTAATGAATATAACCTGAACTTATAAACTTTCCATAAGTTGAAACCTTCCTATTTTGGACTGTCACTATTAATATAATTCATTATATTAATAAACATACACTTGGTCTATTAGACATTTACTGATCGAACGTTATACCTCTAGGTTGATATCCCGGTCACTTACTTGCTTTACTTTCCTTTCTTGCGTGGAATACTTCAACTGCTATTTAAGGTGATTTTCATAGCCCCACTTTTACTATTTATTAAACTGTTTTTAACTTTTGGGGTGAGACACATGCTTGCTTTATAACTGTTTTACGTTTAGACACAAGTACTCAAATGTTATTATGTTGTCATGCTTTGATTCATGCAAATCCTCACCGTAATATCGTCAATTGCTGCGTATAAAAGGCAAACTTAATTATTGTGAATATGCCTATTGAGAGTAACGTCTCTAACCATTTGACCGTTGATCTTTGGTTACATAATAATGATTCAACGACACTGAATAGCAAGGTGTCACGAGGTAACTTTTGTTTAGTCGCGATATTACAAACTTCAGCAACACTTTTAGATTGATATGTTTGGTATCAATCAACTTTAAACTAAATCTTGTGGTCTAATGCATATTATATAAACCTATGAATTTCACTCAACCTTTTTGGTTGACACTTTAAGCATGTTTTGTCTTACGTGACGAATAAGATGATTGCCATGAGTGCTACTTGATGAATTGAATGCTGCTACATGGAGTCTTCATTTCATTACATTTACTTTGCATTAAGACTATTATTATTATTTCAGTTTGAATTTGATGTAAAAATTTAATGCTTCCGCTGTTTTATTAATAATGTTTTATTCAAAACGTCTCATTTAAAGTCGTTCTCGTTTATACAACTGTGTTATGATATGAATGGTCACAAATACCCCTGACCCTATTTGGGGGTGTGACACTCTCCAAACTTTTAATTATAACTAGTATATACTCCCTCCGTCCATAATATATTGTCCAGTATTCCATTTTAAGATGTACCAAATTAATTGTCTCCTTTCAGAAAATAGAAAAGAATAAGAAAATTAATAAGTTCCATTATGCCCTTAATGTATGTGGATAAGATTAAAAGAAAAGAAAAAATAAGGGTAAAACTAGAAAGTAAAGTGAAAGTAAAATATTTTTATGACATTTTTTTAATTTGTATATTTTTTATCTGATGACGATAAATATGAAACAGATGGAGTATACGAGTATAATGGGTATTTTTGTCTATATTAGGGACAAAGAGCATCTTTGGTGGGTTTGAGCATGATGCATGAGTTTCATAACCAAATCCCAACTACAATATTAACAACCACGAGTAATAACAAGAAGAAGAGTGGTGCGATGATCAGCATAGAGTCCGCCGGTTGGAGGGATGGGCCTCAGACTCACACTAGTGGTTCAGTAGCAGGCTGCAGGTGGTTGCACCCTCGTGTTCCGCCCCCCCTTTTGTCAGCGCCAATCTCGCGTCTTTTTCCTCATTTACACACACTCACACACCATACCTTTTTCCATATATTTTGTCATTATTCAATCTTAATCTTACTCACATTAATATTTAATTTTAATTTAATATATTTAATTTCGAGCAATATTTATGTTACTCATATTTCATTTTCATACTACTAGTATGGTAAAGGGAGGTGGATCCTCATATAACGTCATTTTTTAGTTATATATCAATTAACGTCATTGTCGGTAGTTAGTTTGTGTTTTTGTAGGTGTTTGGTTAGTTTGGATTGTTTTTATTCTCATATCTTGTGAACGTAGGTCTTTGGCAAGGTTCGGGTTTAGTTTTCCTTTGCTCGGGTTGGTTTGTTTTTTGTTTGTGATGTATCTTTGTTTTCTTGTCTCTTTTTTGAGACATTGATTCGTAATAAAGTTTTCGTTTTTTGCTATTAAAAAAAAAAAAATTTAATGTGTCTTACGGTGTTATAAAAGTATAATGTTTTAAATCATATTTAGTGATGTATCGTTAAAAGGTAATAGTGTAAGAATCATTCTCGTTCTACTTTTCTCTGTTTCTAATATAATGCTTGCTTTAAAAAAAATATTTATTATTGTATTATAAAAAAAACAAAATGACAAGCTCCATTTTCAACTTCGAACTCAATTTAATTATTTAATTGACATGGATGGTCTTAAACTCTTACTCTGCCGTTTTAAATACTTCAATAAAATATAAGGTAAAGTAATAACATGAACGATATTAGTACTTCTTTCCATGTTTAAGACCATGGCAAAAAATGAAAACATATATTTATTTGATATATACTGATTATTATACTTGCTTAGTTGCTTGTAATTTGAATATACTACTGTATGAAATTATATATGGAGTAATTAAGACAATCTATAATATGAAGATTTTATGGTCACATCAGATGTTAAAAAGAAAAAGGAAATGTAAATTGGTTGGTCAAAACCCCGGCCCCATCTTTGTGCATATGCATGCATGAACTAAAGTAACACAAGATGAGTAGCTTCTCAAACCCTGTGCCATTGACCTATCCACATGTTCACTACTTCACTACCATGCCTTTCTTTTCTTTTTCCTAGTTTATCCCAAAAAGTGTGGGGGAGAAAAAGCGCATTTCTTACCTGTTTTTATCAAACTTTTTTGCTCCAAAGGCATTTTGGGTGTGTTGGAAACAAGTTATTAGATTTCTAGGTTGTATTAAGCACGGCTGAGAATTAGTTGGATTTTTTTATAAGGTAATTAGAAAAAGCGATTTTTCTGAATTTTATAATTTTTCTTTTCTTTGAAAAGCGATTTTTTGTTTATAATTTTTTATTCTGAATTTTATAATTTTTAATGACAAAAATATAGAAAACAATATAACTAAATCTCTTCATCAAAAAAATGAAGGAAACGGCAACGATACACACAACACGGTTATTCGGTTAGGTTCGTGA
This sequence comes from Rutidosis leptorrhynchoides, assembly GCF_046630445.1. Taxonomy (NCBI): domain Eukaryota; kingdom Viridiplantae; phylum Streptophyta; class Magnoliopsida; order Asterales; family Asteraceae; genus Rutidosis; species Rutidosis leptorrhynchoides. The sequence goes on from NC_092333.1 coordinate 90,820,632, forward strand.
ACAATAACCAACTCCACCAAATGAGCTAAACGCAAACTACAACGGAGTACAACTTAACCAAGACCAACAAACGACTCCGATACAAAAAAGCCTATCGCAAACCAAAAAGACAAGCAACAAATGACAACAAAGAAAAATTAAACAACCAAACACCGCGATACAAACGCCACAAACAAACTGACCAACAAGGCAACTGCCTACTTTCTTTTCCATATTTTTAATAATCGGTTTTACCACAACTGGGGGAAGCAGGAATTTTTTCACCGGAGCCAAAAAAATTTATAAGTGTAGCAATTTTTGGGCAAAATATGGAGATTTTGAGCAAAATTTGAAGGTTTTTGAGCAAAATATAGAGGCTTTGGGGCAAAAAAATAATCTGGGGGCAAAATCAAAAAATCCATAATTTTTGAACTAAAAATTGTAAATCTACTAGGGGTGGTTGCCACCCCCTGCCCCTATATTATTTTCGCCTCTGTTTACCACTATACCATCAACTGATTCCCTTAGTCGAGCGATTATCAAATGAATAAGATCGCAAAACATTAGACGAACCGTTATCAATTAATGTACCCGACGACCGAGGAATCAACCCTTAAAAACACTCGTTCCGAACACAGGTAAAAGTTGAGAATCAAGACTATTCAGCGGGATCCTTGCACAGACTAATCCAACTAGCGACTAGTTTTGTGTTGATCAACTTTGACATTAACCGATTTTGACCTATTTTAAAATATTAATTCCAACTTCTCCTAATTTACGGATTGATGTATATACCTATGTCAACAAATGCCTTAAATATATGAATATGAATAGCCATTATTAAGGCACCAGATGCTGATGGATTGTGATGGTTCTTCTCGGGTCGATTTGGATCCAGATAGGGAGGTTTTAAAGACGGGCCGTGAGGTACGACTGGGCCCTGGATGTTCTGTTGGGCCTGGGCATGTTGTTTTGGGCATAGGTGTTGGTAATACTTCATATATTGGTACTGGTGTTTTGAGGATGTGGCTAAAGAGCTCAAAGGATTTGTTAGGGTGGAAGGTAAACGGTTCAACTCGAAGGAGCTTCCGAAACGAATAGTGAGAAAGAGGCCTAAGGCAAAGAAGGTACACAGGGGGAGCTACGAAGGTTAAACGCCAATGGTGTGTGAAGCTTCCATTGAGTTTTTTTCGTTTCTTATGTCTAATTAGGTTGATGGTTTTGGTTTTATTGTCGTTAGTTTGTAGTAGTTCATTTAGTTTCTTAGTTTTTAGTTGTTAGTTTTGTCGCTGCCTTTTATGGTTGATTTTGCTGTTTTCAGGCCCTGTTGCCTTAGTTTGTTTCCTTGTTGCGGGTCTTCTTCTTCTTTTTTTTTTTTTTTTTATGAAGCTCGAGTTTCTTTAAAAGTAAAATCTTTTTACCAAAAATAAAATAAAAAATATAAATAATAAATCAAATAAATAAAGGCACCGTATTTAAAAGCGTGATAAGCAGAAAGAAACTAGAAAAAAGGATATGAATTAAAAATTTGTGCGAAATTCTAGCTAAGTTGAAGTTGCATGTTTGGATATCTTTATATATGACGTATCCATTCCAGCTTTTTATATATACTGTATATGGTAAGTAAAATTAAGTCATTATGTCTAGTCATTACTTTTTGCAAGGACATTAATTATTAATTATTAACCTTTAGATAACCTTTTATTTTTTAGATACTAAAATTGGTGAGAAATTGTGTAGTTTTAGTTATACTTTATTGTAGTTTTGAATTTATGTTTACATTACAAACGATCCCTCAAGTTCATCTATATTTTCACAACGGTCCTTCAGGTTTACACTTTTTAAGGGGTAACAAGTGTAAATATATAATTTAATTAAAATATAAGAAACTAATTTCACCCCAATTTATAACGAACTCTATGTTCTCGCTGGGTACGAGTTAAATTTTTTTCACCTATATTTTCACAACGGTCCTTCAGGTTTACACTTTTTAAGGGGTAACAAGTGTAAATATAAAATTTAATTAAAATATAAGAAACTAATTTCACCTCAATTTATAACGGGCTCTATCTTCTCGCTGGGTACGAGTTAAATTTTTCAGAGACCACGGTCCTTCAGGTTTACACCTTTTAAGGGGTAACAAGTGTAAATATATAATTTAATTAAAATATAAGAAACTAATTTCACCCCAATTTATAACGGGCTCTATCTTCTCGCTGGGTACCAGTTAAATTTTTCAGAGACCACCGTTCAACTAGGAAAAATCTTACGAACCCAACGGTACTAACTGTACGTGAAACGAACACTTCTCAAAAAACGCTAAACACAACAACAACCCGTATCTTCCCGCTCGGCACGAGTTAAATTTTTTCGACGGCAACGTCAGACTCGAAATAATTTTATGAACAAAACGATACTAACTACGTTCGAAACGGACACTTTTTTAAAAAACGCTAAACACAACGACAGCCCGTATCTTCCTGCTCGCCGCGAGTTAAATTTTTTCGCCAGCACCATTAGGCTCGAAATAATTTTATCAACAAAACGAAACTAACTACGTTCGAACCGGACAAATTTTAAAAACACTAAAGACGACGACACCAACAACGACGCATAACAGATGGTCCGTTTTCACTTCTGTAAATAAAACTGCGTTAAATATGAATACGCCGGCCGAAAGACCCCGCCGCATCACGCGGGCCGGTCGGGACTAGTCATGAACTAAAATAAACAATAAAGAATGAGTTGAATAGGTAGATTTTTGCTTTAGGAGGGTCAAAGTTACCAAGAGACCCGAAGAAATAGGGGAAAGTACCACGTTTACAACTTGAAGATGAAAAAGGGCTTAAAGAGATGCTAAAGATAAAGAGATTCTTTGTAGACACTAATATATCAATCAATCATTTTATTTTTGTACTAACTTTTGTTGACTAATTAAATTTACGTACGGGATAAGTTCTGTTAATTAATTAATGTTTTTAAGACCATATATAACTCATCGTCAGTTTGCTCCGTCAGATGATATGGAGGGCAACTGACGAAAAGTAACGGACTTAATCAGGCGTCAGTTAGCTAGAATTGGTGACGTCAGTTACAAAATTGACGAGATTTTGTGTCTGTGAGTTCCCCTCAACAACCAGTCACACATTTTCTTGATTTAATTAATATATATTTATTATTTTTAATTTATTTTTCTATCATATTTAATCAGACTTTACCACATCACCATACTCAATATTAAAACACAAAAAACTAACTCAACAGTTAAGAAATGTCAGTGCCTAATCACAATCACTTTACATTTTTTACACTTTTTGACCAAATTGCGTTTAATATCATCGTCACGGTTGAAAATGATCTTAACAGCCGAGGCAAAGCAAAATCTAAAGTGTAAAGCTAGAGCGATATATTGTTTTATATACTAATTGAGCAACAGCTTTTGGTCGTATTTGCCCAAATAAACTTCCCAAACGACATCACAAGAAGAAGAAAAAATTCGCTCCTCAAACTTTGCCCAATATGTAGTTTCACCACTCGAAATAGGGGGTAAAACGTAAATTTAATATTTTAATTAAAAACCCTTAAACAAAGCTCACTCAATTTTTTAACGGGTCACATCTTACCGCTCGCTACGAGTTAAATTCTTTCGAAACCACCGTTCAACTCGAAATAATTTTACGAACACAACACGACTAACTACACGCGAAACGGACACTTCTTAAAAAATGCTAAAATTTTTGGGTTATCTCTCATACATATACATATACAAGTATAATAAACAACCCAAACTAACCACATCATACCGATGGTTCTGTTCCCTTTTTTACGCGATTTTTCTGCCATTAAAACGCGCAGTACATTAGGTATGCTATGTACTAACCACGTGTTTTCATACATACCCGTAGCAACGCGTTTTAATCTCTGTAAATACATAACGTTACGTTAAATGTGAATTTGCAATCCAAAAATCCCCGCCGCATCACGCGGGCCGGTAATTTTCTAGTTCTCACTAATTATAGTTGCATCAATTTTTAAGAGATATGCTACATAAACATAAAAATTACAAAGAATAAGTCACTAAATGACATGACATATACGACGATGCATTAATTAAAATTATTTATTTTTTCTCTGAATTTATTTTTTTCTCCTAATTTAATTGATTCAACTCATTGTATAGATAAATTTTTATATATATAAAAAAAATCATAAACATATCATTCATCACTTTTAAAGCTCACTAATGGAGTATATGGAAACATCATATCTGATATAAAAATAAATAAAATACGGAGTAGTATATACGAGTAGTTCGGTCAGAAAATTTTGAAAATAAAATAGAAAATCATTAAACAATCAAGAGTTAATTATACCATTGGTCCCCGTTATTTACTCAAAATTATACCATTCATCCCTATTTTTTTAAAATTATACCGCAAGTCCCTGTGGTTTTAAAATTATATGGCGGTGGTCCATTTCTAACTCCAGTAAACTTCTTCCGTTAAGTGATGGACTATCTAGTTTTTTCTTCAAGATGAGGGGGTTAAAAACCTTAGTTCAACTTGTCCTTTTTCTTTTCAGCAAGAATCTAAAAATGAAATGCCCCGTTCATATACAATATAAACGATTCACAATAGTTGATTACATCGCGAGGTAATTGACCTCTATATGATACATTTTACAAACATTGCATTCGTTTTTAAAAGACAAACTTTCTTTACATCGAAAGTTGATGGCAAGCATACTATTTCATAATACCTCCAACTATAATTGACTTAATAATAATCTTGATGAACTCGACGACTCGAATGCAACGTCTTTTGAAATATGTCATGAATGACTCCAAATAATATCTCTAATATGAGCAAATGCACAGCGAAAGATTTCTTTCATACCTGAGAATAAACATGCTTTCAAGTGTCAACCAAAAGGTTGGTGAATTCATAGGTTTATCATAAAACAATAAAATTCATCATTTTGATAGACCACAAGATTTAAATCCTGCATGGTACAAATGGGCTCGAATCCTATACCTACCTGTAATGTACATGCGATATCTTTTAAATACAGTACACCTTTCTCGTGTACGAAATCATCTTTCATAAATCTTAGTAACCGTACACATATCTTGTGCACAAAAATAACATACACATAACCTGTGTATAAAATCATTCTCTCGATACATAACATTCACTTTTCGTTGCTTTCATAGCTTGGCTTGTAACCGACCTTAACATATAATGCGCATAATAATATCCCCAAAACAGAACATCTCGTATGTATAATAATCATATAAACTTCGAAGTACTAAACACCACGCCCACTAGCCCTTCCGTCTAGTGAACATTTTGGGTGGGGGTGTTAAACCCGGTAGCTACCTTTAGGATTCGCGTCAATTAGGCATGCACTAATTCTCAAAATTAGTGATGTTCCCTAATTCTTAGGTTACCAAGCAATAATAATCAGGAAAAAAATATTCATATCAATTGTGGCAATTATTACGTCCACATAATTCATTGGTGGCAATTATCACGTCCACATAATTCATTCGAGGAATGTTTTGCTTGTGTCTATCTCGTCAAACATTTATAAAAGCATTTCATGTATTCGCAGTTCAAAATGTATTTCAAAAGCATTTAATAAAGCAGTTGTAAAATTAGCGCATGTATTCTCAGTCTCAAAAATGTAAAGAGTAAAAGGAAATCAAATGAACTCACCATAGTGTATTTTGTAGTAAAAATACATATGACTATAATGAACAAGTGTAGGGTTGGCCTTGAATTCACGAACCTATAACAATTGTATATCTATTAATACATATAATGTAAATTACAAAATTTCATTTAATAATATGTATTATTTATCTGTTTATAGTTATATAGAATTTACACTAAATTACATTTTAAAACGTATACTTATATTATATCTTAAATTATATTCTATATATATATATATATATATTGATTTTGTGTATATAGATTTATAATAATTAATATTTATATATATTTAGTTATATTAATATATCTATATACATACATATATATATATATATATATATATATATATATATATATATATATATATATATATATATATATATATATATATATATATATATATATATATATATATATATATATATATATATATATATATATATATGCAATTAGTGTTTTATTTATGAAATATCATTAGTTTGTTATATTAAATATTAATATAATCCTAGTATATGTAATAAGTATACATAATGTACAAAAGATTTATTTGTTAAAATGATAGTTTAGAAAATAATGATCTACTAATAATAATAATAATAATAATTAATATTAACACTAATAATAAATCGAATTATATTATTATCATTATCATGTTTATATCTAAACATCTTTCTAATTTCATCTAAATTTCATAATATCATCTTTTATCAATACTTATAATTATACTTATGTTTATATTATATTATACTATAAACTAAATCATACTTATTATTATATTTTATCAATTTATACTTAAACACATTCGTAATCATAACCATATTCATTTTCGTACATATTTATACATATAAATACATTTGTATGTAATCAAAATTCAAGTTATATTAATAACAATTGTATTAATAATGCTTAATAATAATAATTATATATCAATAAGGATAATAATAATAATTATATAAATAATTCAATTACATCACAAAGTAATTTTTATTTATTCATAATCCTACAAAGTTTTAATCAAATAATAATAATAATAATAATAATAATAATAATAATAATAATAATAATAATAATAATAATAATAATAAGAATAAGAATAATAATAATTGAAATAATACTAAAAGAAAAGAAAAACTACATTTAAAGAAATCAGTTTTAAAAAAAAATGTCCCGAGTCAGGCTCGAACCCACGACCTCCCGCTCCTCCGAACCAACACTTAACCACTCGACTGTAACCCATTTTCTGATAAAAAATCGAATACAAATTTATTTAACCAAGTATTATTTATTGTTTTTAATTTATTCATCTTCTCCATCCTTTCAGCTCCATCGACTCATTCATAATCCAATCATCACGACAGAGGTTTAGCTATTTCAAAATAATAACAAATCGCCTAAAGTTTATACTAATTGAAAGAAGAATATATATATATATATATATATATATATATATATATATATATATATATATATATATATATATATATATATATATATATATATATATATATATATATATATATATATATATATATATATATATATATATATATATATATATATATATATATATATATATATATATATATATATATATAAACCGTTGCTGCTGGGTCACGAAAAAAATAGCGATTATGATTTTGAGATCTTTTTGGAATAAGATGATAACATGGATTACATTTCAAATCATTCAATGAAACTTTAGCAAACGTCAATTGAACCAGAAACGTTAAAACACATTCGAATTTTACAATAAACCAAATAGTTTGACTTTTAAAATTTCAACTTTGACTTGAGAATTCGTGATCACTAGAAGAAATTGGAAGCTTAGTTTTTGCAGAAAGATTGAATACAAGACTCCTAACAAAACTGCATTAACGAATTTTGAAAAAAAAAAATCGAAATTGAGCTTTTTTGTTTTTGAGTTCAAGACAGGGGTCGACACCTTTAATTTTTTTTATTTTTTTTTCTCAATTGCAGTATACAATCCGGATATATAGACGATAATATCTGTGAATCGAATAATTTGAAGCAGTGTAATTGATTGTAGCTTAGTGAAAGTGGTCGACATGAATTGCGTAGGCAGAAGAAAATAAAGAATAAAAAAATGTAAAGCAGATGTTGAAAGATAACTGAATATAATTTTATCTGATAATTTTGAAGACAAAAAAAAAAAAAAATCGTAAAAGCTGGATAGGTATGTCACACGGACTTGATTTTATTTTATTTATTATTTTTTTATATATAAATTCAATATCCTAATTAATAATATGAATGTATTAATAATAATAATTCTATTAGTTTTAATAATAATAAAATAATTGATAATAATAATAATAATAATAATAATAATAATGATAATAATTATAAATAATAATACTATTAAAGATAATAATAATATGCTAATAATAATAAGGATAATGATAATAATAAAATTAATGATAATAAAAGTTTATAGTAATAAATAGTAATAATAATAAATAACACTAATAATAAGGGTGATATCAATTTAATGATGTTTAATAATAATAATATTACTCACAAGAATAATAGTATTTATAATAAGGTTAATAGTATTATTAAAAATACTAATAACATTCATGATAAATATAAGTTGTATAAAAATAACAATACTTATAATGATTTTAATAGTCTCAGTGATAATAGTAACGATATTATTAGCATTAGTATTGATAGTAATAATGATATTAATATAACAAGTTGTGCGTATCAATTTCATATCTATATATTTAATAATATTGATACTAATATTGTTATTATTATTAATATTAATAATAATACTGAAAGTAAGTATAACAACCATATTTTAACTTGTAATTACTTTTACTATATTAATATTACAATTTTATAATATTTTATTTAATCTTTATAAATTATATATATTACAATATACATAATATTACTTATGTATTGAATTCATATATATATATATATATATATATATATATATATATATATATATATATATATATATATTCATTTAATATCACTTAATTATTTTGTATCTTGTTTTACATATCTAATTTCTAATGTTTAGATTATATTTTATAATTTCAATTTATTATATCTACTTACATTTATATATATATATATATATATATATATATATATATATATATATATATATATATATATATACATATTTATTTACAAATAATTGTTCGTGAATCGTCAGGAATAGTCAAAGGTCAAATGTATTCTTGTAAACAGTTCTAAAATTTTGAGACTTACCATTACATACTTTGCTTATCATGTCGAGATCAAATGAAGATTAAGTTTAAATTTGGTCGGAAATTTCCCGGTCATTACAAAAAACATACTTCGTAAATTTGAAACGAAGTCTATATTACTTCAATTATATCAAACATCTGAAACCTGAAAACTATATGAACTAAAAATCACTAATTAACACCAAATATTGTACAACCCCTTTTATCAAATGTGTTAAATCATCTACATTAACCAACACCAAAAATCGAACCATGTTCATCCTCGTTAACCATCACTAAAAATCATCAATATCGTTTTCGATCCTCGTTTTTCACTAAAAAATCACCATCATCCTCGTTATCCGTAACAAGAAAAAGAAGAAGAAATAGATCTGGATGTTCGTTCAGATTCAGAATCAGATTTCGAATCCCTTCATTTTAGTTGTTATGGTGGTGTTGCTAGCGGCGCAGCGGCATCGATGGTTCAACAGCCACAACCACTCGCCGGAGTTTCACAAGTATGATTAATTGACGGTGGTTCAACTATCTTCACTCTCTGCAACGTCGGTTTCAATTCGAAGGTAAGATTCCCTTTTGTTCTTGATTCGGTTTTTTTTCTTTCAGATCGAGGCTTTGTTCTGGGTTTCCTTTGTTCTTGATTCCGTTTTGATTCGATGATGATGCTGAACAGAGAGGACGATGATGAACAGAGAGGATGGTGATGAACAAAAGGATGATGAGGAATAAATGGGTTTTTTATGCAGTTGCTTGGATCTGATCCTTTGAAGTCATATAGATAAAAAATTTTGGTTTACGATGATGATGAAGTATCTGATCATTTGGTTAGATTAATGTTTTTTGCTTTAGGATTAAATTCAATTATTTGTATAGATCTGAATTTGTTGAGATATTTGCTAATTATATATGAGATTTGATCTAATTAACAAATGATGAAAATTTCTATTAGAAGTTTTCGAGATATATGATACGGAGCTTTATATCTATATAATCTAATAAACCTCTAAAATGATGATGTCATCATTAAGCTTAATTTTCATAATGATGATGTCATAATTATATATTAATTTAATTTAAAAAATAATATAAAATCTTTTATAAAAGGAAATATTAATCTCTCTTAAATTAGAATTTTATTTTTCTAAAAAAATTTAAAAGGCATTTATTATTATTATTAAAAATATAAATATAAATACTCAACTTTGAGCGAACTTTATGTTTGTAAAATCAACGACAAGTTTCTTAGTCGTAATCTGTGGTTCCACAGGGGCAATAAACTAAATGACTTTAACATTTACATTCACTTAATACGTAAAACATATCATTAAACTGTTTTGTTTATACAAACCCGTGTTTCCACGGGTCATTTCACTAGTTATACGAAGTATGTTCTAAAGAAGATTAACTTGGGTTTATACAAGAAGATTACTAGATGATTGTGCCGAGAAGAAATAGATGATTGTGCTGAGAAGAAAAAGGACAAGTCGACGTTACATTTTCAACCCCTCATCTTAAAGAATTTCCTAAATTGCTCACCATTTAACGGAAAAACTTAATTGGAGTTAGAAATGGACTTGCGCCATATAATTTTAAAAGCATAGGGACTAGTGATATAATTTTAAAAAAGATAGGGACGAGCGGTTTAATTTTAAATAAACCACAAGGACTAATGGTATAATTGACTCAACAACGGCATGGATAACAGTCATTTATGGAATGCGTAACCAATCAAAAGAGGACATAATAAATACTCGTATAATGATATTAAAAGATTAAATATTAAACGTTTTTAATTCCATAAAAGTGAAAACGGCATGATCATAAATTATTATATGCCAAACCAAGTTTAAGACGAAATAAATATTAAATTCTATCATCCAATTGGATAGCATGTAGCATATATGATTAAACTAGTACTCGGTATATGATTAAACTAGGATAATAATTGAATTTGTCAACTACACATACGCCACCCCTGAATTAATTTTTCTTTTAAAATGATCCCCTCATCTTTATTTGTAGGACATACCTGATATTAACGAGCAACATTGTTGAGAAAATAGTAAGTAATAATAATAATAATAATAATTAAGAAAATTGAGTAGAAGAATATAAGCGTTAAAATAAACTATTCCAAGAAGATAACATCGAAAGGGACGCATATATAAACATCAGTATCTTATTGTAATACGTACTACTAGCCTAAAATCCATTTATCTTAATCAGAACAAAAAGAATCATCTAATACTAACATAATTTGAAAACGTACGGTAAATTTTGATTGTGGTTATTAGAATATTATCAATGCCAGCAAAGAAGCAAAAAAGTAATACCGAGTATTTTTTTGAACAACGATTGGAATCACCCTAGGGGGATGTACTAAATCACCCGTTGCGATCATCTCCCGTTTCGACTATACCGATGCAGTGATAATAACCCCGCCCCCATCGATGCCCGGGAGAAAACCTTGAAACCGATCCAAATGCACGGCCAAATAAAACCCAAAATAACACAAGTGACCAAACATTATAGATACCAAAATACTAAAATTGATCACCATAGTGACCATTTGTTTGGTCATTAATAACACAAGCGACCAAAATCACTCGGGGGCCTCGTACCATGCATACTTCTATATGGGATAACATTATGAAACAATCCCGTTATGTTAGCCTTTTTTTTTTTTTTTTTTTTTGGAAAGCTGAAAATTTATAATAAAAGTCCACAAGGAGCGGGCAAAAATACAGGAGCAAACGTGATCAGGAAGACCCCAAATACAAATAAGAGCAGACTCCTAAACCTTGACCCAAATCGCCAAAATTACAAGATAAAATGATTAAACGATGGTATTAGTTGGATTTCTACTCCAAGCTTCAAAGACCCCCGGTACCAAATTAGATCTATTAGAGATCCATAAATAAGAGTGTCTTGATAGTCACCATAATATCTTCATTAAGAATCAATCGTCTTGAATCTGCCGAAGAATGGATGATTTAAACGACTAATTAAAAAAATATACTCCATGCGTCCATAATCTATTGTCTACGGAAAAAAACAACAACACAGTTTAAGAAAAGTGATTGTCACATGTATTTTTTTGTTTATTTTTAAGTTTTACTTCTTTCTTTTACTTATCTTTTTATTATCTTTACATGTATAAAGTATGGACATAAAGGAACTTTATCACATTATTTTTTTTTCACTTATGGAACTGCACAATTAATTTAAAATATTTTTTAAAAAATAATTAACTTTAGAATTGAAACGGAGAGAGTAGTAGTTAGATGTTCTAATATTATTACAAGATGTCGGAACATTATTACAAGATGTCTTAAGTTCAAATCTCACTAAGTACAGTCATAAAAGCTAAGATGGAAAAGGTTATATACATATCTTGACATGGTCATAAAAGCTAAGATGGAAAAAATATATAACCTGACTAATCAACTACGAATTATTGATTTGCAAAGGTTTTTTCTGTGAAAAAAAAGGTGACCACTGTATCCTTCATTTGCAATTAATAATTATAGTAGCTACGTAGTTAATCTTTAGATTAAGGCAAGATATATAAATAGTCCGTATATATATATATATATATATATATATATATATATATATATATATATATATATATATATATATATATATATATAGCTCAAAAACAAATCATGTTTTTCATATCTAGTAGCTAAATATTGTACAGTATATCTATCCAAAATTTGCACACAATCATTTCAACCCAATCTGAATCTTACCCTAGCTAATAACCCTAACTCCATATATTCTCTTTCTCCAAATAAAACACATGGACAACCAAATTCCAAACCCTAAACCTAACTACCATATCAATACTATGAACTAATCAATTATAGGTCAGTGTTCATCTTAACTGTTCAATCAAATTAAACCCCCAATCATATAATTCAATTCTCACCTACCACTTCTATAATTACTCAGCTTTGATTAAATCATTCTAGGGTTTTACAACATCCAATATATATAATCCTTTCTTGAATCAGAAAAACAGATTTTGAAGATGGATCCAGCATCAGCAACGGCACACGCCCACTCTCTTCCACCTCCATTTCACACAAGAAACTTTAATCTCCACCAGTTTCAACAACAAAATTCAGAAGATGAACAAAGCGGCACGAGCGGTCTCAACATGGGTGGCCACAAAAGAGAACGCGATGATAAGAACAATGATGAGATGCTAAATAATAGCGGTGGTGGTGGTAGTAGTGAAGGGAAAGATGGAGAAATGGGAAGAAGGCCACGTGGACGTCCTTCGGGTTCCAAAAACAAACCCAAGCCACCGATTATAATCACTAGAGATAGCGCAAACGCGTTGCGAACTCATGTTATGGAAGTTTCGGATGGATGTGATGTAATGGATAGTATTAGCACCTTTGCACGCCGTAGGCAACGCGGTGTTTGTATCATAAGTGGGACCGGTACGGTTACAAATGTCACACTTAGGCAACCGGCTTCACCCGGGGCCGTTGTGACATTACATGGACGATTTGAGATTCTTTCTTTATCGGGATCTTTCCTACCTCCACCAGCTCCACCTGCCGCTACAGGGTTGACCATTTACTTAGCTGGTGGTCAAGGGCAAGTGGTAGGTGGTAGTGTGGTAGGAGGACTACTGGCCGCTGGGCCAGTAGTAATTATGGCCGCATCATTTAGTAACGCGGCCTATGAAAGACTCCCACTAGAAGATGATGAAAGTACTTTGCCTATGCAAGGTGGATCGCTCGGATCTCCGGGGGCAATTACACCGCCGCCAGGGTCACAACAGCAACAACTTTTGATGTCGGATCCTTCGTTATTTCAAGGAATGCAACCAAATCTCAACTCCATTCAAATGCCAAATGATGCTTATTGGGGAAACAATGGTAGTGGACGCCCATCATTCTAATATCACAAACTATGTGTAACTTCCTTGAAAAAAATTTCAGGTTTCAATTCTTTAATTTCCTCTTTGTTTCTAATTTATGTCAACTCTTTTTGTTTTTAACTTCATCGTTTCTAGGGTTTCTTGATTTGTGTTTGATGTTAAGATGAGATACATATGCTTGTATTGTTTTGTATTGTAAGAGCTTTTCTAGAATTTTGATTCTTGATAGAGTTGGGTTTGGTTTAACATCAAGTAATAAGCAACATATATGAATCCTTTTCTTTCCTACACATTTTCTTCATATTGTGACCAAATATATGAACATTGATTATGATCTTAGATACCTCATAAAATCTGTTCTAAAAATCTTAATTAGATTCATTAACAAACAGTTTAATTAACATATGTGAATGAAGCTTGGAACTAACTTGATTGCTCATTAATTCATAATATTTATCTTAGAATTATATATATTTATATTTATATTTATATTATATCTTTAGTTGATAAATTTGGACAAGTTCTGCCTTTCGGGCCATTGCTGAGCTACTTGAAGTTGTATATTGTAATGCATCATGAGTTGTACCTTCTAAAAGCATAGATGTACATGAACAACTACCATGTCTGGCTTGGTTGGGTTAATTTTGGAAAGATAGATCATATGTTCTATTATGAATTGTAACAATATTAACAAGCTAAGCACATACACCCTTTTTTATTCTTTTTGACGACTCTTATCTGTCGGGTTAAGTACAGCTATTAATCATTTTCTTTTTATTTGTTGGCCTTCTAACAACCATGAAAACACTGTTGTCCATGAAGAATAACTAATTAAATTAATATACAAACAAACTGCTTCACTTTACGATTTTAATCAGTACTAAAAACTAAAAAGCACCATTGCAAAACACCCCGTCTCGAGCTGTTGCGACGCCCGTTGAGACTGTTTGGTGACTAGCCCGTTCCGTCTCGAAGAAAACCGTCTAATATGACAGCCAACGGTCAAAATTCGTGTCAAAGTTGAAAAAAATCAGGTCAAAGTCGGTTAAAATTCTGAAAAGCCAGAAAGTCGTTAAAATCGTTCAAATTTTTCGTATTTTAGTTTGATTTTTTTGTATTAAATTAACGGTGATAGCGATTTTTGGTACAAATTAATCAATTAAGGTTTTTTGCTTAAAAATATGTATACATATATACATTTATATATTTATATATTTAAAAGTCAACTTTGGGCAACGTCCGTCTCGACCGTCTCGAACGTCTCGACCTTTTTAGGACCCGACCGTCTCGACCCCGTCTCACGTCTTTTGCATGCTAAAATGTGAGAGCTGTATATATTACGCAAAATGAATGAACTTTTAATTTGGGTCTAACTGTCTAAGTATTATTTATACAAGAAGAATCAAATGGCATTTTAAAAACAACAAAGTTGTCCAAATTAATGCTGCTAACCGCTAGCTCTTAGTTAGATAGACTTGCACAAAGTCATATGGCTTTGAAATCATACTCCGTAGTATTTTATATTTCTTACACAAAGTCTTTTATATATTTCTTTTCATAATATGACATATTTGTTCTTGATACAATGAGTTGTATTTCCTAGAAAAGAAAGGTAAAGTTTTACCTTTTAAGTACAATGAATTGGAATTGAGTATACAAGATTATGAGGATGAGGATGGATCATATCTTGTGGGAAACTTACAAATCTAGTTAAGTTTTCTTATTAAAAGTACCTTGTTTTATCCAATGTAAAAATTATAATTAACTGACGCACACACACACATGTAGGTTAGTGGGTATCAACAGCACGGGGGACAACTGTATTGTGGTTCGTAGTGACTCCTAGAAGTAAGTATAATTATTTTTTATGGTTTTTTGGAATTCACAAAACGATAATCTGTTACTCGTATAAATCAAGTGTAGGAGTAAGTGAGGATCTTATATGAGGTAGAGAGGGGCTATTACCCCCTAAAATTTAATCAAGTGATGGAATTTATTTCGCTCGATAAACAAACAATTAAACTTTCTAATTAACTAAATTCGAGTCTACATGAATACATGAAGTAGATATAACAATAATGGTCAACGGTCACACAATTTGCATTACTTAACTTGTTCGCATATGTCGGTCATTTTTCAGCTGAAGTCAACTTTAAACGAAATAAATGTTGCAAGTTCTAGAAAATAACTTACATGATGTACAATTAGTATCGATATTGTAATGAAGCTTATGTTGTGATAACAAGAAGTACAGGGGTCATTTCTGTATTTATTTCATAGTTGAGATGTCCAGGGTCCTGTTCTGTATTTATCGATAGCTTAGGGACCTGTTTTGTATATTTTGGATTAGAGTTTGTTAAAAGGCTGTTAGGGCTGTTAAATTTCAGTTAATGAAACAGTTAATGACAATTAGGTCATTGAAGATTCAATTGACATAATTTATTCTGTAATTCATTTTCAATTCAATCATTCATATTGAAATCATCGTCTTCGTGTTAAACTTTACATAGTATCAGAGCGTGTGGTTTAACTCTTGTGATTGCGTTTGATTTCATTTCGAATAAGTGATTAATTTGCTTCTGCTTCGTTCAAACACCATGGATCCACAACAAGCTTTTCAAAATCCACTCTATTTGCATCCTTCAGATGGTCCTGGTTCAGTATCGCTTCAAGAGAAACTAGTTGGAGCTCAAAATTACCGTTCATGGCGAAGGTTTATGAAAATTGCTTTGTCAACAAAGCGTAATCTTGGATTCGTTACTGGAAATGTTACCAGACCTTACGATGATCCAAATAAGGCTAAGATTTGGGACACCTGCAACAATATGGAAATAAGTTGGATCATGAGTTCTGTTTATGAATCTATTGTGAAATCTATTATGTTTTTTGATACTGCATCTGCTATCTGAAAGCAATTGGAGAAGAGGTTTGCTTAAGTAATGGTTCCAGGAAATATAAACTGCATAAAGAAACTTATTCTTGTAATCAAAATGGTGTTTCTGTTACTGAACAGTACACCAAAATAAAATGTATTTGGGAAGAAATTGACTCAATGAGTGAACTACCTAAGGTCACTAATGTTACTCTTGAATTAGTCAATTTTATGAATGCTTTGACCCTACAGAAGGAAGAATAACACTTGTTTCAATTATTGAATGGTTTAGATGAACAGTTTAGTGCATTGAGGAGTCAAATGTTGTTGATGAGTCCACTTCTAAGTGTGGAGGTAGCTTATTCAATGTTGCAGCAAGAAGAATCTCAAAGGGAATTTTTTCATGTGTTCAAAGTCAAGAATTTACTGCAGTGTATAGCAAAGCTAGTAATGGTGATGATAAGTGTACCTTTTGTGGTCATGAGTGGCATTCACCACACAAGTGTTGGGAGAAGATTGGCTATCCTTCTTGGCATTAAAAGAGTAGATTTAATGCTAAGAAGTCAACTCATGTCAAACCTAAAGCTGATAGTCATAATCTTAATAAGAAAGTTGATACAAATGTTCAAGGAAGCAATGTGGTGTTTACGTCTGAGCAATTTGAACAATTGTTTAAATTCTTCCTTAAATGACTCAAAACGAGGTCAATTATGTTGGTACGGAAACTGATGATGAGATAGATCATTTTGCTGTAGGTATTATTTCTAAAACTAATATTGTCAATCAATGGATTCTTGACACAGGAGCAACTGATCATATGACTTCAGATTCTACTAATTTGAATAAGCATAAGTCAATAGTCTATAAGCCACATATAAGATTACCTAATGACAATACCTCTGTCATATCGTACATTGGTCAACTTAAATTGGCTAATCATTTGGAATTGAAATAGGTTCTTGTTGTCTTTCAAAATGAATCTTTTATATGTTCCCAAGTTAACAAGGGACATAAATTGTACAGTTATACTCTATACTCTATTCTGTTTACTTCGGGACTTGAAAACAAAGAAGGTGATAGGACCATGTAAAAGAAATGATGATTTCTACTACTTGGTCAATGTTCCTCTGGATCAAGTGGATAAAAGACTGGTTAGATTGATTTTTGCTTCTGTTCAAGATTCATGTTTGTTCCCAATAAAAGAAGGATATAGTGCAAACTCATCTATACTTATAATGTCATATAGCTTGTGGCATCATAGGTTAGGTTATGTGTCTGACTCTAAGATGAAATATATTCCTTCTGTTTTTTCAAAGTTGATTACTGAGAATGATGATGTTTGTGTCTCTTGTTCTATGGCTAAATTCACCAAACTGCCTTATGCCTTAAGTGAATCTAAAAGCAAAGATATTTTTCAACTTGTTCATATAGATATACGGGGTCCATAAAAGGTTGTGACTCAAAGAAAGTACATGTATTTCTTAACTATAGTTGATGATTGTAGTAGGGCAGCTTGGGTCTATTTACTACAGCATAAAAGTGGGTGTTTTGAGGCATTTAAAACATTTGTCAAGTTTTTGCACACTCAGTTTGATAAGAAGATAAAAGTGGTTAGGTCTGATAATACACTTGAATTTATAAAAGGAAAATTAGGTGCTTATTTGACTAAGATGGGTATTGTACAACAAACTTCCTGCCCTGATAGACAACAATAGAATGGGAGAGTAGAAAGAAAACATAGGCACATACTTGAAATGGACAAAGCATTACGTTTTCATGCTCATTTGCCTTTGAGTTTCTAGGGATATTGTGTAAGTACTGCAGTTTACTTGATAAATAGAATTCCTTCTTCCAATTTATCGAATAAGACTCCATACGAAGTTTTACTGAAAAGTCTACCAAGATATGATAATATCAGAGTCTTTGGTTGTTTTGCTTTTGAATCTAATCCTGACATAAATGTGAATAAGTTTAGTGCCGGAGGTGTTCCTTGTGTTTTTCTAGGCTATCCTGCACATCAAAAAGGTTATTTGTTATATAGCTTGTTAACAAAATATGTGTTTGTATCAAGATGTTGAATTTAAAGAAAATATTTTTCCTTTTCATTAGGAAACTATGCAAAAGTTAATGAAGCCTATTCCCGTGACTTTATCATCTAAAAAGTCTTCATATATGATGATCTTACTCATATCTCTCATGTGGAAGAGTCAGCTGAAAGTCACCTGAAGGTCAACAAGAAAGTCAAATTGATACTTCAGAAACTGCAGAGCTAAATGAAAATCTTGTAACTCTTTTGAGAATTTAAGAAGATCAACTAGACAATCTAGTGCTCCACTATGGCATATAGATTATGTTTTCACAAAAACACCAAGAGCAAATCAAGTTTCCTCTCTAAATCTTGGTTCTTCTTTTCAACATTATATTATTGCTCTAATGGCTACTGTTGATCCCACATTTTTTTATAGAACCTATCATTGATCCAGAATGGTGTAAAGCTATGGATGTGGAATTAGCTGCTTTGGAGTTAAATAATACTTGGGAAATTACTGAATTACCTTCAAATTAAAAGGCTATAGGATGTCATTGGATCTACAAAACTAAATTGAATCAGATGGCATTATAGACAAAAAGAAAGCAAGGCTTGTTGTAGATGGTAATAGACAAAGATATGGTGTTTATTATAGTGAAACTTTTGCTCCAATGGCCAAAATGTTTACTGTTAGATCACTTCTTTCAGTAGCTACTATGTACAATATGCAATTATGTTAAATGGATGTATCAAATTATTTTCTTCATGGGGATATATTTGAAGAAGTTTACATGAAAATACCATTGGGATATGCTGGAAAGGGGGAGTCAATACAAAATCAAGTTGAAAAGTCAAAGGTGTATAAGTTAAAAAAAAATCGTATGGCCTAAAACAAGCACCAAGGCAATGGCTTGCTAAGTTGTCATCTGATTTATTATCCTTTGGTTATTAGTAATCTAAGGCTAACTATTCTTTGTTTACAAAAAGGGATGATTCACAGTTTACTATTGTACTATGTTATGTTGATGATTTGTTAATAACTGGTAGCAGTCCTGAGCATATTCAGAAGCCTAAATACAATCTCAAATCAAGTTTTCATATGAAATATTTGGGTGATCTGAGTTACTTTCTTGGCTTAGAGGTTTCAAAAATAGCTCAAGGTGTGTTCATTTCTCAACAAAAATATACAATGATATGTTAAAAGAGAATGGTGTCTTGAATTGTAATCAATACAGATTGCCTCTAGATCAAATACAAAGTTACAAGCAGATGTGGGTACCCCATTATCAGATCCTGAGGTTTACAGAATAATAATTGGTCAATTAATATATTTGGCCATCACTAGACCTAACATTTGTTATAGTGTACAACTTCTTAGCCAATTTATGCAGTCTCTAACTTATGTTCATCTTCAAGTTATTAAACATCTTTTGAGATACTTATTAAATGCTCCTGCTCAAGGTATCGTACATGCAAATAATTCTGATGTAGAGTTGAAAGCATAACGTGATTCTAACTGGGCTAGTTGTCCTATGACACGTAGGTCAACTACTGGTTAATGTATTCTGCTGGGTGATTCACCTGTATCTTGGAAGTCTAAGAAACAAAGTGTAGTTTCCAGGTCTTCTGCAGAACCAGAGTATAGAGCTATGGCTCTTACCTGTTGTGAAATAACATGGCTTGTTAGTTTGTTAAAAGATATATGTCTAACTGATCTTGGGCCAGTTGAGCTAAACTGGATAATCAAGCTGCTTTACATATAGCTACCAATCATGTGTTTCATGCTAGACCAAAGCACATTGAGGTAGATTGTCACTACATGCGTACGTGATCAAATTAAAAATGGATTGGTTAAACCAAAGTATGTTAACACTAAGTCACAAGTTGCTGATGTGTTTACAAAGATTGCTACTGTGGATCAACATCACAAACTTCTTGACAATTTAGGAGTTCGTAGTCCACATAACTCACAACTTGAGGGGGAGTAATGAACTTATGTTGTGATAACAAGAAGTACAGGGATGATTTTTGTATTTTACTTCATAGTTGAGATGTCCAGGGTCGTGTTTTATATTTATCAATAGCTTAGGGACTTGTTTTGTATTTTTTGGTTTAGAGTTTATTAAAAGGCTGCTAGGACTGTTAGATTTCAGTTAATGAAACAATTTATGACGATTAAGTTACTGTAGATTCAATTGATGTAATTCATTTTCAATTCAATAATTCATATTGAAATCATCGTCTTCGTGTTAAACTTTACATATCGACACCAGATATATATATATATATATATATATATATATATATATATATATATATATATATATATATATATATATATATATATATATATATCAGTTTGAATTTGAAAAAATGGAATAAATTACTTTTTAAAACTTTTAGGAGATAATACACCTTTTTAATTATTTTATTTTGCCGAAATACACCACTCGTCCGCACAAAAGTTGTGCGGACTTTTCTTGACTGTTTATTTTTAAACATTACCGTAGACGTGAGATTACGACCATGTGTATGGAGTCCGCACTAAATATGTTGTAACGACCCAAAAACTCTTACGAGAAAACACGCCTATATTTTTTTATTTTTTTAAAACAACAAACAGTTCCTGTCTGACCACATGTGTGGCGCGCATATGGGTTGCGCGACGCGCGCTATAACGTAATACAGATTCAGAAGTTAGCAACTGACCTGACCACCAGTAAATGGCCATTTGCACGGCGCGCGGGCCTACGCGCGGCGCGCAATATAGTTGGGAGATCAGTTCAGTCCATATCTAAACATGATAATCCATTTTTGCCTAAACCGAGTATCCCCCAACCTAATTCCAATACTTTTGAAACATTAAATAATCTGGTTTTTAATCGAAAAAAATAAATTACGACCTTTGGGACTCCAACGACCCATAATTACATGAAAGCGAGACCCATTTCATTTATACAAAACAAAAGACTGAGCATGGCGATAGGGGACACACTACCCAATCCTAAATTAATCTGAAAGCACGTCTTCTAAAGCAACCTACAAAAGTACACTAGTTTCCACGCTTACCCGAACTGCCACCTTGTGAACCTATAAAAATAATATCAACGAGAGGGTAAGCTATAAAGCTTAGTGAGGATAAACATACTATATACATACATATGCATAAAATGAATACGTATCACGAACGCACATAATAAACACATACCGCATCCAAGTATAACTAGCAAGCTATACATTACGTACCACCAAGCCAAAACCGCAAGATTAGCTACAACACAATAATAATATATATGTATATACGTGTACTCAAAATCCCGAGGTTAACCCCTTAACCTCAAACACATGAAGGCCGGCCGAAACCACATGCGCCCAGTGAATCCGAAACCACACGCGATTCACCACCTTCACTTTAACAACAATAGAGCTGGCAGAAACCACACGCGCCTAGTGAATCCGAAACCATACGAGATTCACCACTCCAAGTCAAAAACAATGGGAATGTCTGAAACCACACGCGACATCGTGAATCCGAAACCACATGCGATTCACTAGTGAAGCCGAAACTACACGCGAATCACTACCAACTCATCTCAACAACAACAACGGGGTTGACCTATTTGTCAATGTGAATTTGTAACGCCCGAGATTCACAACCCCAAGGTTGGTAACCCAAGACGCACAAACGTGCCATGTGGACCTAAAACTCATAGAGTCCATCATCTCACACACATGTAAAGTGAACCCGAACGCCCAAGGATCACTCTACCTTACCCGCACCCATCCTATGTTTAACGACCCATCAAAGTACACTTGACGACCATCGTTATCTTGGTCCCACAGCTTGATCATAACTCTAAATGAATTTAATAAATAACCTTGCATTCTTTATATAAAAATGATTTCCTATAAAGGAAACCTACCAAAATATGTAAGTTTAGAAAAACCATACATAAATACTTTAACCAAAAGTTGACCAAGACAAAGTCAATATACACACACAATTTAATTTATCAAAATAGAATGCAAGTTAATGTTTAAAAAAAGCTGCCATAAAAAATTTGCAGACTCTCTAAGCACAGCGAAAGCAATTAATCATGAACCTGAGAATAAATATGCAAGTAAACTGTCAACAAAAATGTTGAGTGAATTCTAAGTTTAATATTGCAAACAATAATCAATTTAAACCATAAAAATTTATGTTTGAAAACATAAAGACTCATTTTGGACCACAAGATTTTATGCTCGAAAACATATAAAAACATTATTCCATTAACCCGTGAGCTACCTGGTAATCACTTAACCATTTTCATACCCTTACCAAACAACAATATACATTGAACATGTGTATCTTTAAAAATAACGAAGTACTAATACATTCCGCTTATAAACTGCTAGCGCGACAAGCACGAAATGGGGCTGTCAGGCTCGATAGATCTATCCATAGGATTCGCGTTCACCAGTAGAAACCAGTGATTACAATTACCAGATTAGGGAATATTTTTGTTCGACTCACAATGAATAATTTAAACTAACTTCCACTTGTGTCCAATATGTAGAAATAAAATGCATGTATTCTCATCCCAAAAGATTTAAAATAGAAAAATGGGACTATAACTCACCTTAAAGAAAATGAAGTAACCACACAAAAAGCAAACAACAAATGAAGTAAAGTGATCAAGAATGATCACAACGCCGACCCTAATCAATAATCAAGAGATATGACCGCGTAGAGATCGATGTGTAGAATCCAATTATACTAAAAGCCCTAAATTCCAAGCTAGTATTTGATCGAATATGATGATGATATGGTGAATGTTGGTGGCGGCCAAGAAACAAGAAAAATATGAGAGAAAGTTTGAGAGAAAAAGTTAAGGAAGAAATAAAATGAAGTAATAAAATGAATAAGGAAAAATAAAATCAAAAAGAATCAAACTCTCCCCCCTAGAAGGGGTGTTCGGCTGAAATCCATATGGTGTGGGCCCCTTGTGGCACAAATTTGATAAATTTCTAATTACTTTTGGCCCGAATGCCCGAACAAAGCCCGGAACGCGAAAATGCTACTACGCGATTGAATTTTTTGAGAGATAACAAATACGCGACGAATAAAATATATAAACACTATATATAATCATATGACATCAAAATATTATATTTAAAACTATTTGGATTTAAAAATCCCAAAAGTTTGACCGTTGGTTTGAAAACCGAAAAGATTTGCCGGATAGAAATCCACGACACGTAGAAACGTACAACTTAAAATATGAATACAAATATTCACATAACATATAATAATTAATATATTATTACTAAAAGAAATGATGTGGTACGAATAACAATTAATGGGCGTTAAATAATAAACGGTAAAAGATAACGGAAAAAGTAGGGTCGTGACAGTACCTTCCCGTTACGGAAATTTCGTCCCGAAATTTAAGCAGGTGTAGGGTTGGCTCGTCATCTGGGAACAAATGCGGGTACTTCTGCCTCATTTGATCTTCACGCTCCCCAATGAACTCGGGTTCGCATCTCGCATTCCATCTCACTCGGACGATAGGAATTCTACTTTTCTTAAGAGTCTTAACCTCTCGATCCATAATCTCGACTGGTTCCTCAATAAAATATATTTGTTTATCAACATGAAACTCATCAAGAGGAATGGTTTCATCGACCTCGGCCAAACACTTCTTCAAATTCGAAACATGGAAAACGTCATGAACGGCGCTAAGTTCTTATGGCAATTTCAAACGATAAGTCACGGGTCCAATTCTTTCGATAATCTCAAACGGTCCAACAAATCGAGGATTCAACTTTCCTCTCTTATCAAATTGTACCACACCCTTCCAGAGTGATACCTTCAACATGACAAGATCACCAACTTGAAATTCTAAATCTTTTCTTCAAACATCGGCATAACTCTTTTGCTGACTCTTGGCGGTTCTCAACTTTTCTTTAATCTGCACTATCTTCTCGGTAGTCTCATGAATAATTTCTGGGCCTGTGAGTTGAGCATCCCCAACCTCATTCCAATAGATAGGAGACCTACACTTTCTACCATACAATGCCTCAAACGGTGCGGCTTTAATACTTGCATAATAACTGTTATTATAAGAAAAATCAGCCAGTGTCAAGTATCTATCCCAACCATTACCAAAATCAATAACGCACGCTCGCAACATGTCTTCTAAGATTTGAATGGTCCTTTCATTCTGACCATCCGTCTGTGGATAATAAGCGGTGCTCATATCCAATTTTGTTCCTAAAGCTTCCTGTAAGGATTGCCAAAACTTCGATGTAAATCGAATGTCTCGGTCTGAAATAATAGATACAGGAACACCATGCCTCGAAACAATTTCCTTCAAATATAAATGGGTAAGCTTCTCCATCGAATCAGTTTCTTTAATCGAAAATAAATGAGCTGACTTTGTGAGTTGATCAATAATCACCCAAATGGTATCATAACCACCCACAACTTTCAGTAACTTCGTGATAAAGTCCATCGTAATACCTTCCCACTTCCACTCGGGAATCTCAGGTTGCACCAAAAGTCCAGACGGATTCTGATGTTCAGCTTTAACCTTAGCACAGGTCAAACACTTAGCCACATACGTAGCCACATCAGTTTTCAAATTAGGCCACCAATATAGCTCCTTAAGATCATGATACATCTTTCCTGAACCAGGATGAATAGAGTACCTAGACTTATGAGCCTCATCTAAAACAAGTTGTCGTAGATCACCAAATTTCGGAACCCAAAGGCATCCCGCAAAATACCGTGTACCATCTGCTCGTACCTCAAATTTCTTAGCCATACCTCTGACTTTCTCATTCACTAAGTTCTCCTCCTTCAAGGCTTCTTGTTGTGCCTCAAGAATCTGCCTAGCGAGGTTTGTTCGAATGGTCATGTTCAAGGCTCTAAATCTGCGAGGTTCAACCCTCTCTTTCCGACTTAACGCATCGGCCACAACACTGGCCTTCCCCGGATGATATAAAAGTTCACAATCATAATCATTCAATGTCTCAACCCATCTTCGCTGCCTCATATTTAGCTGTTTTTGATCGAGAATATGTTGGAGACTTTTGTGATCAGTGTACACTGTACTTTTGACCCCATAAAGATAATGTCTCCAAATCTTAAGTGCAAACACAACAGCTCCCAATTCTAAATCGTGGGTTGTATAATTCTATTCATGGATCTTCAACTGACGTGATGCGTAAGCGATGACTTTCTTTCGTTGCATCAATACACAACCAAACCCCTGACGCGATGCATCGCAATAGACAACAAAGTCGTCATTACCTTCCGGCAGTGACAATATTAGAACGGAGGTTAACTTCTGCTTCAGAGTTTGAAAAGCAGCATCTTGTTCATCTTTCCACCCATACTTCTTCCCCTTGTGCATTAAAGCAGTCAGAGGTTTAGCTATACGAGAGAAACATTATTCCATTAACCCGTGAGCCACCTGGTAATCACTTAACTATTTTCATACCCTTACCAAACAACAATAGACATTGAACATGTGTATCTTCAAAAATAACGAAGTACTAATACATTCCGCTTATAAACTGCTAGCGCGACAAGCACGAAATGGGGCTGTCAGGCTCGATAGATCTATCCATAGGATTCGTGTTCACCAGTAGAAACCAGTGATTACAATTACCAGATTAGGGAATATTTTTGTTCGACTCACAATGAATAATTTAAACCAACTTCCACTTGTGTCCAATATGTAGAAATAAAATGCATGTATTCTCATCCCAAAAGATTTAAAATATAAAAATGGAACTATAACTCACCTTAAAGCAAATGAAGTAACTACACAAAAAGTGAACAACAAATGAAGTAAAGTGATCAAGAAGGATCACAACGCCGACCCTAATCAATAATCAAGAGATATGAACGCGTAGAGATCGATGTGTACAATCCGATTATACTAAAAGCCCTAAATTCCAAGCTAGTATTTGATCGAAGATGATGATGATATGGTGAATGTTGGTGGCGGCCAAGAAACAAGAAAAAGAGGAGAGAAAGTTTGAGAGAAAAAGTTAAGGAAGAAATAAAATGAAGTAATAAAATGAATAAGGAAATATAAAATCAAAAAGAATCAAACTGTTCCCCTAGAAGGGGTGTTTGGCCAAAATCCATATGGGGTGGGCCCCTTGTGGCCCAAATTTGATAAATGTTCATTTACTTTTGGCCCGAATGTCCGAACGAAGCCCGAAACGCGAAAACGCTGCTACGCGATTGAATTTTTTGAGAGATAACAAATACGTGACGAATAAAATATATAAACACTATATATAATCATATGGCATCAAAATATCATATTTAAAATAATTTGGATTAAAAAATCCCAAAAGTTTGACCGTTAGTTTGAAAACCGAAAAGATTCGCCGGATAGAAATCCACGACACGTAGAAACGTACAACTTAAAATATGAATACAAATATTCACATAACATATAATAATTAATATATTATTACTAAAATAATAATATAGGTCATAGAAATGACGTGGCACGAATAACAATTAACGGGCGTTAAATAATAAACGGTAAAAGATAACGGAAAAAGTAGGGTCGTGACATTATGCATACATACGCATATAATATATTTACACTCACCTTGTCGCCTTGATGAATGCAAACCAAATCCGTAATCCGTCAATGGAAAGTACCTATTCCATTTATCACATAAACAAATAACACAATTAGGGTGGATTACAAACCAACCCAAATTGACACATATTGCAATTTTGACCCAATTGCACTTCCAAGCACAACCAATGTCCAAACTACCAATAATCACTTAACACTAGTGAAAATGGTCCTATTACATCAATTAAACCAAATCATAAGTGTTAAACACTTGTCTTACCCAATTTGACACATAAACCCTAATTTTGACCCATTTCAAAATTAGTCTTTCAAACACACCCAAATGGGTTCCAATACTTCCATAATCACTAAACCGATTGATTAAACCCAATTACAAGTCTTAAATATGGTTAAATCATTAACCAACCCAAAATCCACCAACAAGGGTCAACAACACTAAATACTAGCTCCAAACTTCCATTAAAAAGCAAAATGGATTTTCTCAAGAACTTACAAGTTCAAACCCAAAATTGAACAATAATCATAAGTAATGAAACTCGGATTCAAGACTTACCACTACCACCAAAACGTAGCTAGGAACGTGTGACAACCCGAAAATTTCCGACTAAATTTAAACTTAGACCCGAAATTTTTTGACTAATTTTAAATCAAACTCTCGATACGATTTAATATTTTTGACACGATAAGCAAAGTCTGTAAAGTTGAGTCACAAAAATTTTGAAGTGTTTTCATATATTCAATTTGACCTTCGACTGTTCTCGACGATTCACGAACCACTATTTGTAAATAGATACATATATATGTAAATATATAAATATATGCAATATAATAATAGATGATTTAATTGTAAGAATTAAGTTGTAAAATAATAAACGATATAATTAAGTTATTATGAATCTATATATATATATATATATATATATATATATATATATATATATATATATATATATATATATATATATATATATATATATATATATAAGTAGATTAAAAATAATAATTAATTGATTGTAATACTCGTTTGATGTTTCGATTATTATTTAGAGAAGTTTAAATCGAACTTATATGATTTTAAAATAAACGGTGATCCGAAAATGAGATTTTTCTGCAATACTTTTATCTGCCACCGATTAACAGCGGAGTACGAAATCCAATCCGTAAAAGGCGACGGCTATTATATTCTCACGTTCTTATTCTGAATTATATTATAATAATTATTATATTATTATTATTATTATTATTGAGATTGAGATTTAGATTCACGGATGTGTACTGTGTTACTTCGCCATCTATCTCAATCTTATATATGCAGATACACATTCATATAAGATGTATCTATATATATCATTTACATGCATTACAACTGTCATCAACTAGTCTAAAGTTCTTCAAGGAACATCTACATTTTTATTTACTTGCATCTTCAAGGACACTATGTCCATCACCATTCAAAACCAACAATCATCGAATATTAATTACTTGTCACCATCATCTATCTACTGTTTTCTATTCTTGTTCAACCACCAAAATGCCACCAGAGAACAACCACCGCCGGTTATCACTACAACAACCATCTTCACCCTCACCATGTCGACATCCACATTCACCACCTCAAACCCACTTTAATTGATCACCACCTCTTTCTCCATGAAATCACCACTAATCAAACTACCTTCGATAATCTACATCATCTTATCACTATTGTTACATGAACCACCACTTGCTACTTGTTATTGTTCCTGTTTCGTTTAAGAATCAACACAGCACCACGAAACCCACTTTTATTTTTGTTTTCTATCAAACAATTTATACTATTATACGCTTCTGTTCAACTGCAAAAAAACAACATGTTTCTATTTCGATAACCATTCCAACACCGACACCCCAAAAAGCTGATAAAATAGCCCGTCGTTCATTTATTTTGCTCTTACTGTTTCTGTATCCAAGCTGCCTGCATACCATTCATCAGACCCACAAAACATACTACTACAGTTGATGTTTAACGATAAAGAATGATGATGACATTACTATTGCTACTGCAATTCGTTTTTTGTTTTTATTGCTATTAAAACACGATAATGATGGTGAAGAATAGAAGTGATGATGAAGGATCATGTTATGATGTTGATGACGACTTCATGATGATAGTGGTGAACGATGATGATTGATATGATGATGATCACTCGATAAAGATGATGATCGTGATTACCGGCTATTTGCTGACCTTCTTATTCGACCATCACAACACCAAACCCACTGTTGCTGCATCTGATTACCGTTTCTATCTTCTTTTGTTACTCACTACTATCGTCTGCAACTATTTCCATTTGAATTGCTTTTGTTAACAGCCACTATAGACTGCAACTTTTACTCGCAACAGACTTCTGCTTTGCTGCTGCAGTTATATGTTTCGGTTTCAAATTAAACAAAGATGAATAACGCGAATGATTGATAAAGATGGAACTACTAGTGAGTGATTCTTTATTTCCTTCATGGCCGACACAATTCTAACAAGTTAACCCACTTATGCAATTTGTTAATTTAATATTTGGCAACTTGTTAAACAAAGAAAAACACATAAAGTCGTGTTTGACTGCTTTCTAAATACTATCATTGAAGTCGATTAGCGTATGGGTACCACAAGAATAGATTAGCAATTCTTTTTCTCAAAAACAGTTAAACAACCGAGTTCTGTTGGGCTTATTTTGAGTAATGGGCCGAGATCCATGTTTTGTTTTCTTTGGGCTTCTAGATCATTTCGACTAGTGGTGGATTAAATCTTTGGCCCATACAAAATTAAGGTGTAATTAGAATGAGATAGTAATTGATGATGACGGTGGAACGAGGAGACGGAATTGATTATGGTGATATACATAATCGTGATTTTGTATCAGATTAATGATGATGATTGATGTGTGAAATCTAGTATATAATTTATCTTGGAAAATGCCGGTTTAAAGAGATTACTACACACCAACGGGCAGTGTACCCGATAGTGCAATAGTATAAAGTTGGTAATTCCGAAATCGATCCAAGGACAGTTTTAAACGTGAGAATTAAGATTGCAACTAATAAAATAAACTAAGTTAATCTATGAAAATTGAAAGTATGAGATAGTTTGTTTTATGGCTATTTAACGATTAGCCAAATCAAAGATTGATTAAAAGTAAAAGACAATATTTTTGTGTTTTTAAGTTTATAATAAATAAATGCAGACTCAACGAAAAGTAAAGATATTTGAATTCAATAGATAAAAGAATGTTCGCCTAGATCTCCTATTCGCAGTGTCGGATGATTTGTTATTAAGCTCTAGTTCAATTTATCAATACATGCAACTATAGAGTCGGTTTACCCAGAGTTCTCTTTTAGCAAACATGTCAAACTTGGATTTATTGGCTTAGAGTTCCCTTTCACCAAAGACCTCTTTCGCTTGTGACTTAGTAATTAACTAATTACAAGATTAAGATTCAATTGGTTACGCGTTCGCTCCACAATTCACCCCTATTTTGTTTAATCTATGTTACTCGGTTTACCCCTTGGTCCAGTAAGCACCCAATTGGTTAAGACAAATCAATTGAAAACTAGTGTACTAAATTGAAACAGGGTTCCCTTTGTTTAAACAAGATCACTAATCAACCTAGTAACAATAATCAACACCCACAAGAATGGTTCTTAATCAAAAATCATAATTATCATGCAATAATCAATAAAACATTAAAGTATCATCCAAACACATACGAATATTCAATCTAGACAAACATTAAAAAGCTTAGCCAATAATCATGGCTAAAACTAAAATCACCAATAAACAATTAAGAGTATTCATTATGAAGATAAGAATTAAACCTAATGAAAATTGTGTTCTTGAATGATGAACGGATCGAGACGCGTTTCTGGAATGATTGATGTGTTAGAATGATCTTGGGGTTCCCCAAAAATTACCCTTTTTCGTCAAAAAGCTGCTGGAATTCGTCTGGATGCAAAAGTGTATGTTTAGGGTAAATTTTCGGGCTTTAAATAGGTCAATTCTGAAACCGGGTCAAAGTGGAGCGGCGCTCCATATTTCGCGCTGTGCGACATTTGTTGTAAAACTGATATCTGGCCTTCTGAAAAGTCTCGAACTGATTTTTACACCTATTAGAGCGGCGCTCCAGGTCCCTTTCTGCTGAATTCGAGCTGAAAACTCAATAAAACCACCAAAACTCGAATCGAACCAATCTTCTTCACTCGTTTACATAGAAAATCACCGAAAACCATCAAATAACTTCAAGTTTAATCTTCTTGGTCTTGGAACTCAAACTTTCACAACATTTATCGAAATAACACCAAATCGTATCCAAAAGGACCAAAATATACCCGATATCACTAAGGAAAACGCGTATGAAATATGCGATATCAAACAACCCCACACTAGAGTTTTGCTTGTCCTCAAGCAATTAAATTCGATAATAATCTTCTACCATGAAGTAACATCTTCAAAAGTATATGTAGAACCAAACGAACAATCAACAAACCATCGTCTAGCATGGGCACGATTTAGAGTAAATACCAACCATACCTCCCACTTGAATTCCCCCGAATTTAACTTATCAAACCTCAAGAAATTAACATGAACAACGTAGCTAAATAGAATCTTGAATAGCGTACCAAATAAAATGAAGCAGAGAATCTGAGCAATAATGTAAGTCTTCAAAGGAACCGGGAATCAAGTGGGAGCCAAACACCAAAGATATGACAATCGAACGCATGTGCCAAAAAGAACGCACGGGCTACCCCGCAATTGGTCAAGCCAATGCCTCCCACAGTACCTAACATCGTGAGATGTCGGTAAGAAAATAATGTGCTTAGGAGGATACACATTACGTCCAGATATCATCGATAATCATGAGGTGATCATCTAATCCGTTAAGTTAATCATAAAGATTGAGGTTCATCAGGCTTAAATGCTGATATCTTACCTTTCCGGAGGTTATCTACTGGGAATCTGATCAATCACTGACATTTTGTGTATCATGGTGCGCTTCCCATTTGACTATCAAATCTCCCTCATTGAGATAAGCTTTGACTACCAGTTTCCCTGTTTGACGTTGAGGCCTGGTAGATTTCCAGTCGATTTTAGCAATGACTTTTCAAGATTTTTCATCACCCTACAACTGGTCTGGACTACAACTTCTGAAACAAATCAGCAAGTGTGTCGTTCGGGAGACTTGACTCCCTTTAGGATGGAATAGATACATCCTGTATGGTTAAATGAAGTGGTCGGGTGCAACATTGTCCTTGTTAGGAGAAACAATGATGATCGCCCTGTTAAAGTGTTCGATCTAGCGCATGGTCCGGTTTCGACTACACGCTACTATCACCGTTCTTACGGTTGACACCCTCCTTGGTGCAGATGACCTACGTATGAATTTTAATGTTCATGTAGGATTTCACATTCAAAATAATGAACATGTTTTGAAAGTTCAAGACTTTCACCTCTAACAGTACCTCATCGTGAAATGATGGGTAATGAAATGGTACAACTTAAGAGGTATACGTACCAAGTGAAATGGTCAGAATACTTTACTTCCTTAATGAGTAGATCTGAGTTACTCGGGAATGCCAATCTATTTCAATTGACACTCGGTTTAAATCCCAAAAACCTTTGGGTGCCATAGCTTTTGACTATGGGTTGTGTTGTCTAAGCAAACACAAGCACGTAGCTATTGTTCCTAAAAAGGATAACACTGGTGAAGCTCTAGGCTCCTCTTCCCACAGTATCACACCATTAGATGATGTAATAATAAAATGATATAGTTTCGGAAGTCTGCTATACCAAGTAACCAAAAGTTTGTGATCTGGCACGTGATTCGGTCACAATCACGCTATGCAATCACCGCTCTCTCACGGTTTATACCTGTTTTGGTACAGGTGACCTACTATTGAGTTCCCCGAACTCGTAGGATTTCATGTTCAAAATAATGAACATGTGAAACAATTTTGGCTTCTTTGAAAACACGAAATATACCATAAAATACCAAGCCAATTTTCAGAATAAAGGTTTTGGCCGAATTTTCAATTGTTTTTCTACTTTTTATATATTTTTAAACTAATTTTTCTATTTTTTTTATTTTACCCCTAATTTTTTCATTTTTTTTACGACCAAAACCCGTGAAACGTCAAGTCTTTTTAAATCAAAACTAATATGATGATGATTCCATTAACAACCAACCCGAGAGATTTTACATCCCCCACCCCACACTTGAGATCAAGTAATGTCCCCATCACTTGAGATCAAAAATTAGATAAAAATCGAAAGGGTTATGTGAGAAAGAAAATATAAAAACTTATCGAGCTTAACCACTGATCGCGGAATGCCAGCGACAGATGGCACCGAACTGACTGCCAGCATAAGAACATCGTCTATTCTCGATCATCACACCAATATCATCAATCATGCAGTTTTGCTGAACTTAATGCCAGACTTGAAAAATCGTTTCACCAACATACCTAAGAAAATAAAAACAAATGAACTACATAACAGGACAAGGTGGCACTACCCGATGCCGAAATGCCTTGTCCCTCAAATAAGTTTCAAAGAACATAAACAGAAAATAAAATTATTCAAGTACAGACCAAAAGAAAAGGAAATAGTTTCAAATAAATACAACATAAACATGCGTAACAAATCAATCATTCCTCAGCCACAAGTCTCTGAACGGGTCCCAAACCACACCATAAGTATCCTGACAAGCTCGGTACGGGTCATATGAAGGATCCGGTCTCGAAGGAGTAACTGATGTATAATCAGGAATGGTAGTCCGCGTCGGAATATACGCCTCCGGGTTCTGACGCATCTGTCGCTGAATTTGTCGTTGATGAACGTCCCACTGATTGTGGGCCCGAATTCCTCTAACATCATACTCTACCCTGTCAACACGCTCTCCCAATGTGATGGCCCCGTCAAAACACTTAACGGCTCCATCACTTGGTACCACAGCTTGATCGAACTTAAATGAATTTAACAAACGACATTGCATTCTTTTATTTCAAAAATTTCCCAAAAAGGAAAGCATACCAAAATGTGTAGTTTAAAAGTAACCCAACATATTAATAATCCAAAGTTGATACAAAACATTGTCAACAACCCACAAATATTAATTATTCAAAAACCGAATGCAAGCCAAAGTTTCATAAATTGTTTCATAAAAATCTGCCCAAATGCATGTAGACTCTTCTAAACACAGCGGAAGCATCACATAAACTCAAGTACCTGTGAAAATATGCCAGTAAACTGTCAACACAAAGGTTGAGTGAATTATAGGTTTAAATAATTGAATAAACTTTAGACCACAAGATTTAAAAATGTTAGAAAACATTAAACATTATTTCATTATCAATGAGCCACCTGGTAACCACTTAACCCTTTATTTACCCTTTCCAAACATAATAAAAATATACACTGGACAGTGTATCTACAACAAAATACGAAGTACTAAACATCCCGATTATATATTGCTAGCGCGACTAGCTCGAAATGGGGATGTCAAACCCGATAAATCTATCCGTAGGATTCGCGTTCACCGGTAGAAACCAATGATTATAGTTACCAGACTAGGGAATATTTTTGTCCAACTCACAATGAATAATTTAAATTTAATTGTCACTTGTGTCTAAACGTGAAATAAAATGCATGTAATCACATCCCAAAAATATACTTTGAAAAGTATGTAAAAACGGGACTATAACTCACCTTAATAGTAACGAAGTAACTAACACAATTAAGCAAACAGCAAATGAGTACAGTGATCAGGAATAATCACAACGCCGACCTATAAATAAAGCAGGTCGATATAAATAACTAACTTAGGTCAAGTCTTAGTATGATAGCTATTGTACATGTTGCAAGTAGTCATAGAACAATACTCAATATGCATTAGTTTGATCGGAACAGCTTACGGAAACACACTTTCTATTTTTAGAAAGTTTCTTTTTTTAGCAGGTTTCCATTTTTGGAAAGTTTCAATTTTTGGAAAGTTTCTATTTTTGGAAAGTTTCCAAATTTAGAAAGTTGCTATTTTAGGAAAGTTTATAAGTTAGGAAAGTTTCCTTAATTAGAAAGTCAACAGAACTCAACTGAAAGTCAAAGTCAACCGAAAGTCAACTTAAAAGTCAACCTTGGTCAAACATAGTCAACGTTAATTTTAAAAGTGTAAGTTGTAATAATAATGTAAGTTATAATGTTTATTAAACTTAAATATGTCTATTTATGTCATAACATAAGTTTAATTAAATTAAAATGAATTATTAATTTAATATAAGTTTAAATGATATATTTAATATAACATAAGTATTTAATTAATTAATTAAATATTAGTCGTAATATAAGTATTATTAATTAATAATAAATTTTGAATCATATCATAAGTATTATTAATTAATAATGAATTATTAATCATATCATAAGTTTCTAATTATAATTATTAAATCATAAGTATTTAATAATTAAATTATAATTAAATAATAACTAAGCCTTATAATAATTAAATAATTAATTAATCCTTATTATAAGTCTTATTATAATAATCTCATAATATAAGTTTAATACTTATCATAAGTATTTTTCCATTAATAATGAAGTATTATTAATCATATGTTTAATTAAAATGTTAATTAATTCATAAGTATTAATTAAATGATATAATAAATATATCATAAGTTGTAAATAATAATAATTACTTTTTTTTATCATAAGTAATTAAATGATAATGAAATCCATTATTTATATCATAAGTTTAAAAATTAGTCACATGTTTTAAATCAAAAGTTCATCGGGTCGTATCCTGAGCCCCGAATGTCGGTTTTCGGCGAGCCTTACATATATCTCCGCCTAATCAAACTACCCGACACTTTGGTACACTCAATAACACACCATGAATAGCCCACAAGTCGTGATATACAGCCAATACACTACTTGGAACTTCAATTCAATCAAAAACGTGTTTTAGACGTAACGGGTGATTCGTGGCTCGTATTAAGATGACCCGAACATGAAAGTTCATCTCACCATCAGTCCTAACACACTAACACACCCTAAAGTCACCAAATATAGTCACAAATTCGGACCCAACCTGGTTCATACCAAAATCACATTTCAATCTTAACAAAATACCACTTTGATCATATTTAGGGCTCCGAGAATCGAAACGACATGAATCTGGAGTCTAAAATTAATGTCTTGATGAGAGGAACTCATCTAGATACTTTATTTTAACTTTTATATCAGTCATAATAGCATAAACACACGAAAAAGCTGCTGTCCCAATTATATCAAACCGAAAACATGTGTTTACGAGTAATTCTATGCATGCAAAACACCATTACAACAACAAGTAATCATCATACTATTAATATATAATCAAAATACAGAAATAAAATGAAAAATCAAAAGTTCTAGGGTTATGGTTTATACCCTAATCAAGAAACGAGAAGTATAATCGTGTAGAGAACGGAACGAGGAACGCGTTGGTGTTAATTGATCCTTGATCCAAGCTATAATAATTGATGAAGATGATGATATTTGGTGTGTGGTTGGCGATGGTAAAGAGAAGAGGGAGAGAGGAGAGAGCACCAAAAATAATTTAGGTTTAGATAAGAAAATATGGAATGAAAAATAAATGAGAAGAAAATTGAAAACAAAAGGGGATACCCCATCCCCATCCATTCAGCCAATCCTAGGGGTGGGGTGGGTCCCACTTGGCCCATCTCACTTAATTGTTGATGTACTTATGGCCCAAAAGCCCTAACGAATCCCGAAACGCGAAAACACGCTTACGCGATTAAAAATCTGGAGAGATAACAAACGCGCGACGAAAAATAAATATAAATACCCTATATAATTATATGATCTTAAAATATCATATTTAAAATAATTAGGATTTAAATATCCCAAAAACGCGACCGTTGGTTTGAAAACCAAAAAGATTCGCCGGATAGAAATTCGCGACACGTAGAAACGTACAAATTAAAATATGAATACAATTATTCACATAACACTTAATAATTAATATATTATTATTAATATAATAATATAGGTCATGGAAATGACGTAGCACAATTAACAGTTAACGGTCGTTAAATAATTAACGATAAAAGATAACGGAAAAAGTAGGGTCGTGACACCCAAATGACCCATCTCCGTTCCAAACTGTCCCAGCGCCGTGTTAATCGCACCATAACTATTCTGGTGCCAGACCCTCATATCCTCATTATGCCTGCGCTGCTCCTCTAACATCCACTGATTATGCTCAACCTGAGCATCATACGCTGACCGGCTGTCCCTAAACTCCAGATGAAGACCGTCTACACTTTTGCATCCAGATGAATTCCAGTAGTTTTTTGACAAAAAAGGGTGATTTTTGGAGAACCCCAAGATCATTCAAACACATCAATCATTTCGAAAACGCGTCTCGATCCGTTCATCATTCAAGAACACAATTTTCATTAGGTTTAATTCTTATCATCATAATGAATACTCTTAATTGTTTATTGCTGATTTTGGTTTTAGCCATGATTATTGGCTAAGCTTTTTAATGTTTGTCTAGATTGAATATTCGTATGTGTTTGGATGATACTTTAATGTTTTATTGATTAATGCATGATAATTATGAGTTTTGATTAAGAACTATTCTTGTGGGTGTTGATTATTGTTACTAGGTTGATTAGTGATCTTGTTTGAACAAAGAGAACCCTGTTTCAATTTAGTACACTAGTTTTCAATTAATTTGTCTTAACCAATTGGGTACTTACTGGACCAAGGGGGTAAACCGGGTAACATAGATTAAACAAAATATGGGTGAATTGTGTGGAGCGAACGCGTAACCAATTGAATCTTAATCTTGTAATTAGTTAATTACTAAGTCACAAACGAAAGAGGTCTTTGATGAAAGGGAACGCTAAGCCAATAAATCCAAGTTTGACGTGTTTGCTAAAAGAGAACTCTGGGTAAACCGACTCTGTAGTTGCATGTATTGATAAATTGAACTAGAGCTTAATAACAAATCATCCAATACTGCGAATAGGAGATCTAGGCGAACATTCTTTTATCTATTGAATTCAAATATCTTTACTTTTCGTTGAGTCTGCATTTATTTATTATAAACTAAAAAACACAAAAATATTGTCTTTTACTTTTAATCAATCTTTGATTTGGCTAATCGTTAAATAGCCACAAAACAAACTATCTCGTACTTTCGATTTTCATAGATTAGCTTAGTTTATTTTATTAGTTGCAATCTTAATTCTCACGTTTAAAGCTGTCCTTGGAACGATTTCAGAATTGCCAACTTTATACTATTGCACGATCGGGTACACTGCCCGTTAGTGTGTAGTAATCTCTTTAAACCGGCATTTTCCATGATAAATTATATACTAGATTTCACATCAAGTTTTTGGCGCCACTGCCGAGGACCAAAATGTACCCGATATCGCTAAGGAAAACGCGTATGAAATATGCGATATCAATGATATAATGGTGATAACGAGGTTAATATTAGTAATTAAGGATCGTGACTAAGGTGATGTACATGATTATGTTGATACATGATATTGAAGATATTTTTGGGAAGATCATAATCATGATGATAAGGATGTTATGATTAAGTGATGATGAAGATTTAGGTTAATGATGAAATATGATGAAGATGATAAATCGTTTCGTACGGGTTAAATAATTAAAAAAGCGAGTTATAATCAGAAAAGCAATAGTAGTGCAGTGGTTAAGGAGTGATTCGGGTTAGCGGGAGGTCGCGGGTTCGAGCCCGGACTGGGGCATTATTTTTTTTAGAAAAGCTTTGGAAGGTAGTTTTCAATATCATTATTATTATTATTATTATTACTTTTATTACTATTATGATTATTATTATTATTATTTTTATTATTATTACTATTAGTATTACTATTATTATTATTATTATTATTATTATTATTATTATTATTATTATTATTATTATTATTATTATTATTATTATTATTATTATTATTATTAGTATTATTATTATTATTATTATTATTATTATTATTATTATTATTATTATTATTATTATTATTATTATTATTATTATTATTATTATTATTATTATTATTATTATTATTATTATTATTATTATTATTATTATTATTATTATTATTAGCATTAACATTATTTTCATTATTACTATCATTATTATTATTTTAGTTATTATAATTATTATTACTACAAATAAAAAAAGACTAGTATTATTAAAAATTATTATTATCAACATCATTATTAGTATTATTATCACGATTTTAGTATTATCATAAATATCATTTTAAGAAATAAAAGATATTTATATAGAAATATAATTACTACATATATCATAAGTATATCTAATTTGCTATTTTAACATAAAAATAACATATATAGATATATATAACAGTTAAAATAATAAATACATTACTACTTTAAATAAGTAATATATTATATAGTTAATATATATATATATATATATATATATATATATATATATATATATATATATATATATATATATATATATATATATATATATATATATAATAGTTTGAATACCATTATATGTTCATTATATGTTTTAATATATATAATTGATATAGGTTCGTGAATCCGAGGCCAACCTTGCATTGTTCAGTTCCGTCGTATGCATATTTTTACTACAAAATATCGTATCGTGAGTTTCATTTTCTCCCTTTTTAAATGCTTTTGCAATATATATTTTTGGGCTGAGAATACATGCACTGCTTTTATAAATGTTTGACGAAATAGACACAAGTACTTAAAACTACATTCTATGGTTGGATTACTATACCGAATATTGCCTCTTTTAGCTTGGTAGCCTAAGAATTAGGGAAATGGCCCCTAATTGACGCGAATCCTAAAGGTAGATCTACGGACACTGACCAGCATCAGTCAGAGAA
Organism: Rutidosis leptorrhynchoides; assembly: GCF_046630445.1. NCBI lineage: Eukaryota > Viridiplantae > Streptophyta > Magnoliopsida > Asterales > Asteraceae > Rutidosis > Rutidosis leptorrhynchoides. Next base: position 90,860,946 of record NC_092333.1, read on the forward strand.
TTTGAACTGCTTTAGTACTTCGATTTAAATGGTGATTGCGATTTCCAGTATATAGCATACTTGCGAGTTTGCGGGGGATATTCTATATGCATTAAAGTTAATGTCGGTTACCAGGTGTTCATCATACGAATGGATTTTATACACTTGCGAGTGTAATGATATTTATGAAAAATGAGAATCTTGTGGTCTATTAAAATTATGGAAATGATTGATTAAAATAAACTAATAAACTCACCAACCTTTTGGTTGACACTTTTAAGCATGTTTATTCTCAGGAAATAAAGAAATCTTCCGCTGTGCATTTGGTCATTTTAAAGATATTACTTGGAGTCATTCATGGCATATTTCAAAAGACGTTGCATTCAAGTTGTTGACTTCAATAAAGATTATTACTAAGTAAATGACAGATTAGGTCATTTATAGTTTGGATATTATGAAATGGTATGCATGCCTGTCAACTTTCGATGTAATGAAAGTTTGTCTTTTTAAAACGAATGCAATGTTTGTAAAATGTATCATATAGAGGTCAAATACCTCGCAATGTAACCATATGTTTTTGTATTCGTCATTATGGATTAGGACGGGTCGCTTCATGTGGTATCAGAGCTGGTTTAAGCTGTTTCGTCGGCTTAATCGTAGAAGGGGTTCTCATAGTGTTACCTGTGATGAAGCATTGGCTCTTACTCCTCGCGGTCCGATTATGGTTGGCTTTCGTCGAGAGGCGGGCTGTAAAATCAGTGTCTGAGGTACGCTCAGTGGTCACCAGGCGGTTAGCTGGGAAGGCACTGAGTGGGATGCGTCCCCACATGTCTCATGTGGTATCAGAGCGGTGGTCTTAGCGAACCAGGTCTTGCATTAGTGTGTATAACGGATAGTTATTAAGATGCATTAGTGAGTCTGGACTTCGACCGTGTCTGCATGTCAAAAAGTTTTGCTTATCATTTATTGTCAGAAATTACATGCTTATCATTCTCAGTCTAGACACATCTTACCGCATTGATTGCATAAATAGTGTATAGACAAAAATTCATATCTTAGCGTATCTACTAATTCATATCTTAGCGTATCTGTTACTGTAAACTTTGTCTGACATATTCTGTAAATTCCTCCGTAATCTACGAAATCTTTTGTTCTATATATATAGATATTCTATGTAATTAGAATACCATCTGATAACCGGAAATCATTTCATATCGATATATCCTTTATTCAATCATACGAAATGGAACTCGCCACAAGTTCAAGTCCCTCGGATTCCGATATGGAGTTTCACTCGAGCTCCGAAAGCAGTGTGACCGGAATGGATCAACTAATTAGCCATCATCTATTCTGGATAAATTGGGGATGGGTTCGTAGTCTACTTAATCATTGGAGACAAGAAGAAGGCAATCCATTCCATCCACAATATTACCCTCTTGACGAAGAACCCGAAGCACTTACCGGCGAACCTATTCGAGACACCATTTTCTCTCTCATTTCCAGAGTATCTCGTCACGATTATATACTATCTCAGATTCTAGATCTTATCCATCTGCTCGTCCGAACCGACAACCACCCCGGTGTAATAGAAGAAGTCAATGAGCTTCACGCTCGGGTAGTGGCTTTAGAGAATATGGTGCAAAGGTTACAAGCACCAGCAACACCACCGTCATCAACAGTATCACCAACAGTACCAGTACCACCACCCACAACATCCACATCCGCATCGCAAGCCTCAACTTCACAATCTGACCCACGAACATCAACGTCATACGCCCTATAGATATCAAGGAATACTAACAACAATAACCAATGAAGTATTGATTCATAACTTCATCGGAGAAACATTCTACGGCGATTATGTAACTTCTAAAGATTAGAGATTATCTATTCTAGCCTTAACCGTAAATCAGATGAGTGGATAGAAGATAGAGTAGAAATCCTGACCGGAATAGTGCGTGATTTACAAGCGATATTTACACAAGCAGCAGCAATACCGTCAGCATCACCAGTACTAGCAGTACTGTTAGCATTACCAGCACCAGCAGCATCTACAACATCACAAGCTCCGTCAACTCTATAATCACCACGAAAAATCATCACAAATCAACAACAAGTATGTCATATCAACGAGTTATAAAGTATTAACTCATTCCCACTGAAGGATTTATATGTATATCTTATATATATAAATTTTGAAACCATAATGAATCTTTCCGTACTAAGCTATTACGTGTGAATCTTAACTACTCGGTTAATTCATATTACTAATATGCTATGATGTACATCCTTCGTCAGTGACTTAACCATCGTTAACTACAATCTCTGTTTCAATTCAATAAATTCCATTTCATAATAAATCAAGTGTATTATTCAAATATATGTTTGATTTTACACTTTCATCATCGATGTACTCGAAACTTTTCAGACAACATCATTCGTATCTTGCGAAGTTCACAAGAATTCCACGAACACTAACACCATTCACCGAAGAAATATATAAAAAAAATGAATAATAAAGTATTGATTCATGATTTCATTTACGCTGAAAAAATAATCCGCGAAGATTGCGATTATTCATTTCTAGTTCCAGCCGAAAATCAAATGAGTTTAATATTAACTCATTAAATCCGTATTACATCCGAAGAAAATATACATATATTTTCATAAAGACTGTGATAAAATTATCTGGTACAAAATATTACTTGTGAATTTTTTTAACGGGTAGGTAATACCTGAGAGATATATAAATTCACAATTAATATGTTACATTCTTCGATTCTAATTCACAAATCATTAATTATACGCATTACTTTCACAACAATATACATTCTTTCATAAAAATCAAAACAACCATACTCATTCAAATTCAATTACATATTCTGATTTTAACATATCAGAATCCAAGTCGAGATATAACCGATATCATCACTCTTATTCCTATAGCTTTCAAAACTATACTTTGACTTCAAAACTATGCTAGAACATCACTGCTATTCATTAAATCCAGAAAAATATTCGTACCATTCAAAATTCTAGAACATCATATGTATATTGACGATTACAATCTACATTCAAAACCCTTCATGATTCTAGAAAAACACCTCAATTAAGAAACAATCGAGATGATGATCCAACCACACGTTATCAACGGAAAGAAGGATTACGCGTATAGCGATACACCTAGAAACTCTCGAAACTAAAGTCATAGACTAATACATATCTGTGTCAGCTCCTTTGGCATTTATTTTCAAAAATAACTTTACAATCCCTTTCCAAAGTAGTCAGTTTTGTCACAGCTCCAGCAAGTCAACTTCGACTTTTCAGTCGAAATAGTCTAATTATAACTTCGATATATACGTTGCCTTTTCACCATCATTACCGGGGAACCTTTTACATTTCACCATATTAACAGTAAACGTATCAACAACTTCATTACCCTTTGACTTAAGCCTCTCCGAAAATCACTATACTTATACATTGAAACCCAATCATATACTCATCTGCATCTTGTAACGGTAGTTACCACATCAAAAAGCTTGAATCATTATTCTCGAATTTCGTAGCAATTCTATGCCAACGATTATATATATACATATAACGTCTATCTCCTAGACTTATATACTTCGAATGTGAAGTTTCTGAAAAACACCCTAAACTGCGAACTAGTTCTCCAAATTTTGGGAAAAATCCTGATGAAGCAGCAAAAACTGTAAACAATCTTAACAGTCGAAAGTTTGATGATAAAGAATAGTGTGTTGGCAAAGCTCGGAAAAAGAGAAGGTTTGCTACTGAAAAACGGATTGAGCAAACTATGAAGGAGGATGTGGACAAATCACAAAGACTAAACCTGCCTTCAAATAATCCAAGTGATTCAGTATCTGCTGAAGTCATTAATGGATACCTTGCTCCTGACTCTAAACCCTTGCGGACAATATTCTTCATCATCCTCCGATCTTAGATATTCTAAGATATTATCAAATCTTTCATTATTAATATCTTCGATATTTCTGAAGACATATTCATAATTACTCTCATCTGAGATTATTTATCTCTTCGTACTATCAGTATTATATCATAAAGGAAACTGTTTTACTTTCTAAATTCTGAGAAATTCGAACTTAAAATAGGAATGTTTTGAAGTAATGTTGGAAACTGAAGCATGGGTTAGTATAATATAATGACACTTGATCAACGTGATTATATTACAGTAAGTCATGCTGAGTTTCTAATGGAACGTGATAAAGGTTCACCGATCATACCCTCATCATGAACCATGTTACATAACTCTTTCATTCTATTTAACCTCTAAGCTATCAAGAAAATATTTTTCCTGATGATTCGGTCTTTTCTGGATATTCTGGTAATTTGAAAATCAAATCGTGCTACTACCTTTCCTTTTTACTTTGTATATTATGATAATTCGAAACTCCATACCTACGAATTCTGGACCATTACTTGCGAAGAGAAAACAAAAGCATGAAGCTCCGAAATAGAAATGGGAGTATAAATTGCAGCAAATAGGAGAGAGCATTAACTGTGGATGTCAATGACTATATAAAGACAGGAGCAGAGACATCGAAATATAAGGCAAGATACAAAACCCAACAACAACCCAGAAATTACAAACCGTGTATATCGATGCGAATAGCAATATAAAGACACGGGAGAACTAAAAATACTATAAAACCAAGAGTATAGTAGAAGTGAATAAATTCTTACGGTGGCAGATGAAAAAGAAGAATGACAGATATGAAAGTTAGGAGTATATCAAGGATCAGAACTGGATGGAGCATATTGACGAATGATTTATAGTATGAATGGAGAGAGAAAGAATAGAAGGTGTGAGCTGTAGGAATAAGGAAACGAAGAAGGTGGATTTATAGTGAAATAACAGACATAGCAATCAAGACAGATCATCGCATTTAACCAAAGAGGATTTTAATTTCCTTAATTATCGAAGAACCAAATCTTATTACGAAGATTTCCTCTAAGTTCCTTGAATTCCGAAAATCAACCGTGACTACGCCATCGGTTAAAACAAATCTGCATTTATTCATTTCACTCTTTTGTGATAGCTTCACTTATACTCTTCGCGTAATCAAATTATTTTATCCATATTACTCAATGATGATAAAACTATAGTTATCAACTTATATTCGTCATAATTACATTCTTATTGCTAGCCATGACGACCTCGATCAAATTTGGGGATGAAATTTCTTTAACGGGTAGGTACTATGACAACCCAAAAATTTCTGACCAAATTTAAACTTAGACCCGGAAAATTTTGACTAATTTTAAATCAAACTCTCGATACGATTTAATATTTTTGACACGATAAGCAAAGTCTGTAAAGTTGAGTCACAAAAAATTTGAAGTGTTTTCATATATTCAATTTGACCTTCGACTGTTCTCGACGATTCACGAACCACTATTTGTAAATAGATACATATATATGTAAATATATAAATATATGAAATATAATAATAGATGATTTAATTGTAAGAATTAAGTTGTAAAATAATAAACGATATAATTAAGTTGTTATGAATCTATATATATATAAGTAGATTAAAAATAATAATTAATTGATTGTAATACTCGTTTGACGTTTCGATTATTATTTAGAGAAGTTTAAATCGAACTTATATGATTTTAAAATAAACGGTGATCCAAAAATGAGATTTTTCTGCAATACTTTTATCCGCCACCGATTAACAGCGGAGTACGAAATCCAGTCCGTAAAAGGCGACGACTATTATATTCTCATGTTCTTATTCTGAATTATATTATAATTATTAATTATTATTATTATATTATTATATTATTATTATAATTATTATTATTATTGAGATTTAGATTCAAGAATGTGTACTGTGTTACTTTTCCATTTATCTCAATCTTATATATGCGGAATCACATTCATATAAGATGTATCTATATATATCATTTACATGCATTACAACTGTCATTAACTAGTCTAAAGTTCTTCAAGGAATATCTACATCTTCATTTACTTGCATCTTTAAGGACACTATGTCCATCACCATTCAAAACCAACAATCATCGAATATTAATTACTTGTCACCATCATCTAGCTACTATTTTCTATTCTTGTTCAACCACCAAAATGCCACCAGAGAACAACCACCGCCGGTTATCACTACAACAACCATCTTCACCCTCACCATGTCGACATCCACATTCACCACCTCAAACCCACTTTAATCGATCACCACCTCCTTCTCCATGAAATCACCACTAATCAAACTACCTTCGATATTCAACATCATCATATCACTATTGTTACATGACCCACCACTTGCTACTTGTTATTGTTCCTGTTTCGTTTGAGAATCAACACAGCACCACGAAACCCACTTTTATTTTTGTTTTCTATCAAACAATTTATACTATTATACGCTTCTGTTCAGCTGCAAACCAACAACATGTTTCTATTTCGATAACCATTCCAACACCGACACCCCAAAAAGCTGATAAAATAGCCCTTCGTTCATTTATTTTGCTCTTACTGTTTCTGTATCCAAGCTGCCTGCATACCATTCATCAGACCCACAAAACATACTGCTGTAGTGACCCGAACTTTTCCATGTTTATATATATTAATTGAGATTGATATTTACATGATTAAATGTTTCCAACATGTTAAGCAATCAAACTTGTTAAGACTTGATTAATTGAAATATGTTTCATATAGACAATTGACCACCCAAGTTGACCGGCGATTCACGAAGGTTAAAACTTGTAAAAACGACATGACGATATATATATGGATATACATATGGTTAACATGAGATTATGATAAGTAAGTATCTCCATAAGTATATTAACAATGAGTTATATACATATAAACAAGACTACTAACTTAAGGATTTCGAAACGAGACTTATATGTAACGATTATCGTTGTAACGACATTTAAATGTATATATATCATATTAAGATATATTAATATATCATAATATCATGATAATATAATAATTTAACATCTCATTAGATATAATAAACAATGGGTTAACAACATTAATTGAGATCGTTAACTTAAAGGTTTCAAAACAACACTTACATGTAACCACTAACGATGACTTAACGACTCAGTTAAAATGTATATACATGTAGTGTATTTAGATGTATTAAAATACTTTTGGAAGACTTCAAGACATATATCAAAACACTCATACTTAACGAAAATGGTTACAGTTACTTTTCCATTCTTTTCTTTCATCAAGAATTCTAGTCGTATTCTTACCCGTATTATACACAGCTTCAAAACGTACTTACTATGAGTATATACCAATAGGAACTAGCATGGGATTCCACTCTTGATTATGTCATGTATGACTAATCAATTTTAACTTCTACCATGAGCTAGTCAACTAACTAGAACTCCTTTTAACCCCACTCACCACTCACTAATTACCACTCATCATTCACTCCATTTCACTTCCAATTCTCTTTCTAATTCTCTCTCAACACACACACACACACTATTATGAACGTATTTTTCCAGTAGTTAATCATCATCTTCATCAAAAATCACTTCAAGAATCAAGCTATAATCATCATAGGAAGAACACTTCAAGAACACTTCAAAAATCCCTTCAAGTTTACTAATTTACTTCCAAGCTTTCTAATCCATTCCAAGTAATCATCTAAGATCAAGAAACCTTTGTTATATACAGTAGGTTATCTTTCTTATTCAAGGTAATATTCATATTCAAACTTTGATTCAATTTCTATAACTATAAACTATCTTAATTTGAGTAAAAATCTTACTTGAACTTGTTTTTGTGTCATGATCCTACTTCAAGAACTTTCAAGCCATCCAAGATCCTTTGAAGCTAGATCATTTCTTGTCACTTCCAGTAGGTTTACCTACTAAACTTGAGGTAGTAATGATGTTCATAACATCATTCGATTCATATATATAAAACTATCTTATTCGAAGGTTTAAACTCGTAATCACTAGAACATAGTTTAGTTAATTCTAAACTTGTTCGCAAACAAAAGTTAATCCTTCTAACTTGACTTTTAAAATTAACTACACACATGTTCTATATCTATATTATATGCTAACTTAATGATTTAAAACCTGGAAGCACGAAAAACACCGTAAAACTGGATTTACGCCGTCGTAGTAACACCGCGGGCTGTTTTGGGTTAGTTAATTAAAAACTATGATAAACTTTGATTTAAAAGTTGTTATTCTGAAAAAATGATTTTTATTATGAACATGAAACTATATCCAAAAATTATGGTTAAACTCAAAGTGGAAGTATGTTTTCTAAAATGGTCATCTAGACGTCGTTCTTTCGACTGAAATGACTACCTTTACAAAAATGACTTGTAACTTATTTTTCCAACTATAAACCTATGCTTTTTTGTTTAGATTCATAAAATAGAGTTCAATATGAAACCATAGAAATTTGATTCACTCAAAACGGATTTAAAATGAAGAAGTTATGGGTAAAACAAGATTGGATAATTTTTCTCATTTTAGCTACGTGAAAATTGGTAACAAATCTATTCCAACCATAACTTAATCAACTTGTATTGTATATTATGTAATCTTGAGATACCATAGACACGTATACAATGTTTCGACCTATCATGTCGACACATCTATATATATTTTGGAACAACCATAGACACTCTATATGTGAATGTTGGAGTTAGCTATACAGGGTTGAGGTTGATTCCAAAATATATATAGTTTGAGTTGTGATCAATACTGAGATACGTATACACTGGGTCGTGGATTGATTCAAGATAATATTTATCGATTTATTTCTGTACATCTAACTGTGGACAACTAGTTGTAGGTTACTAACGAGGACAGCTGACTTAATAAACTTAAAACATCAAAATATATTAAAAGTGTTGTAAATATATTTTAAACATACTTTGATATATATGTATATATTGTTATAGGTTCGTGAATCAGCCAGTGGTCAAGTCTTACTTCCCGACGAAGTAAAAATCTGTGAAAGTGAGTTATAGTCCCACTTTTAAAATCTAATATTTTTGGGATGAGAATACATGCAGGTTTTATAAATGATTTACAAAATAGACACAAGTACGTGAAACTACATTCTATGGTTGAATTATCGAAATCGAATATGCCCCTTTTTATTAAGTCTGGTAATCTAAGAATTAGGGAACAGACACCCTAATTGACGCGAATCCTAAAGATAGATCTATTGGGCCTAACAAACCCCATCCAAAGTACCGGATGCTTTAGTACTTCAAAATTTATATCATATCCGAAGGGTGTCCCGGAATGATGGGGATATTCTTATATGTATGCATCTTGTTAATGTCAGTTACCAGGTGTTCACCATATGAATGATTTTTATCTCTATGTATGGGATGTGTATTGAAATATGAAATCTTGTGGTCTATTGTTACGATTTGATATATATAGGTTAAACCTATAACTCACCAACATTTTTGTTGACGTTTAAAGCATGTTTATTCTCAGGTGAATATTAAGAGCTTCCGCTGTTGCATACTAAAATAAGGACAAGATTTGGAGTCCATGTTTGTATGATATTGTGTAAAAACTGCATTCAAGAAACTGATTTCGATGTAACATATTTGTATTGTAAACCATTATGTAATGGTCGTGTGTAAACAGGATATTTTAGATTATCATTATTTGATAATCTACGTAAAACTTTTTAAACCTTCATTTATAAAATAAAGGTTATGGTTTGTTTTAAAAATGAATGCAGTCTTTGAAAAACGTCTCATATAGAGGTCAAAACCTCGCAACGAAATCAATTAATATGGAACGTTTTTAATCAATAAGAACGGGACATTTCAGTTGGTATCCGAGCGTTGGTCTTAGAGAACCAGAAAATTTGCATTAGTGTGTCTTATCGAGTTTGTTAGGATGCATTAGTGAGTCTGGACTTCGACCGTGTTTTCTTTAAAAATGATTGCTTAACATTTTTGTTGGAAACTATATATTTTTAACATATGAATATTATGTGATATATTAATCTCTTAACGTGTTTGATATTATGTGATAGATGTCTACCTCTAGAACAAGTCCCATTGACTCACCTAATAATAATGAAGAGTCAAATGTAAATTGGAATGATTCGTGGACTGATTCACAAGTTCCCGAAGAGGGACCGGAAGAAGAGTCGGAACCGGAAGAAGAATCGGAACCGGAAGAAGAATCGGAACCGGAAGAAGAAATAGAACCGGTGGGGGAAATAATAAAACGGTTAAGTAAAAGAGAATCCTCAACCAACCGACCAAGGTTAATTATGGTCAATGGTGTTTCCGCCAAGGAAGCAAAATATTGGGAGGATTACCAATTCTCCGATGAATCGGATTCCGACGAGAATTCCGATGATGTTATAGAAATTACCCCAACTGAATTTAAAAAGGCAAAAGAAAATAATAAGGGAAAGGGCATAAAAATAGAGAAATCTAATTCCAACCCCGATGAACTTTATATGTATCGTCAACCCCCGAAGTCCTTAAGTTGTAACAATGACCCGGGAACCTCTAAACCACCAGGTTTTTCTAAACCAATGTGGACAACGACGGCTCGTATTAGGGGAACATCATATATCCCTAGAAACTTGGCAAAACGAACCAAAACAGAACAAGAAGAAACGAGCGAGTCGGAATAAGATAGTTGTATTCGTGTGGTGTAATATATGTAATATAGTGTGCTTATGCTTTATGATATATGTAAAAATTGCTTGTATTAATAAGTATTTTTTTATGAATCTAACTCTTGTCTATTTTACAGTATAAAAACACAAAATGGATAGACAACCCAATATTTTAAGAGACCTACCCGGAGACATGATTGATGAAATCTTGTCTAGAGTCGGTCAGAATTCTTCGGCACAACTATTTAAGGCGAGATCAGTTTGTAAGACATTCGAAGAACGTTCCAAGAATGCCTTGGTTTATAAAAGGCTTTCGTTCGAAAGATGGGGGATATCACATTGGGAAATCCATAAGTTACGATGTGTTTACTTTGACGCATATATTGCGGGGAACCCAAATGCTATTTTACGCAATGGGTTAAGAAATTATTTTGACTCAATATATTCGAATATTGTACTTCGTGATTTAGAAAAAGCGGCTAACATGCAACATAAAGAAGCATGTTATGCTTACGGATTAGTAATGTTCGCTTCTCACCCAAGTGAGAACAAGAACATCGGCCTACAACTATTAAACAAAACGTTCCCACAAGTGACGGAGTCGGTAATTGGGGTAAGAAATGAGGTTTTTAGATTGTTACGGGACTGTTGGACATTACGTAACCCTCGTCCCTTTGACGACGTTACAACACGCTGTCTTATCAATGGCCATAACGGTTATGTTCCACAAGACCAAGGATGGGAAGTAGTCCTAGTAAAACCAGAATGCATGACTTGTTTCTGGACGTATGAATTACGTGTCTTTATTTCCTTTGCTGAACGACTTGTGTACTAGCTAGAATTATCTTCATAACTATCTTGTATCAAAGTTATTGTGTGCTATATTTCATGCTTTATGTAAAATAAGCGGTATTGTAAGTTTGTAAAATATTGTATAAAAGTTTGAACGCGAAATATTATTATAATCAGTTTTTCATATAGAATTGTAGTAGTTGAATTGTATATTAGCTACTAAGTATGAACTTAACGGGTAGGTACTACCCGAATTTAAACTTATAAAACGCTAATATGAAGAAAAAGCTTTTATAAATGAGTTCATATTATGCTACGAAATACTATTAACTACTCTTAATATTCTGTATGATTAACTTGTTCCATTTGACTATTTTGAAGGAAATGGCACCGACTACTCGACACACCGTGAATATGAATGAAGGGGAATTCCGTACTTTTCTAGCTTCAAACATAGCCGCAGTACAGGCTGCGCTACATACCAACAATAACCTTGGATCTGGCAGTACAGGAAATCGTGTAGGATGCACCTACAAAGAATTCACTGCCTGCAAACCTTTGGAATTTGATGGAACCGAAGGACCGATTGGATTGAAACGGTGGACCGAGAAGGTCGAATCGGTGTTTGCCATAAGTAAGTGTACTGAAGAGGACAAAGTGAAGTACGCTACGCATTCCTTCACAGGTTCTGCGTTAACATGGTGGAATACCTATCTAGAGCAAGTGGGACAAGATGATGCGTACGCACTACCGTGGTCAGCATTCAAGCACTTGATGAACGAGAAGTACCGTCCCAGAACCGAGGTCAATAAGCTCAAGACAGAACTTAGAGGGTTACGAACCCAAGGATTTGATATTACCACGTATGAAAGACGATTCACAGAATTGTGCCTATTGTGTCCGGGAGCATTCGAAGATGAGGAAGAGAAGATCGACGCGTTTGTGAAAGGATTACCGGAAAGAATCCAAGAAGATATAAGTTCACACGAGCCCGCCTCCATACAACAGGCATGTAGAATGGCTCACAAACTAGTGAACCAGATTGAAGAAAGAATTAAAGAACAGACTGCTGAAGAGGCCAATGTGAAGCAAGTCAAAAGAAAGTGGGAGGAAAACGGTGATAAGAATCACCAATACAACAACAACAGCAATTACAACAATAATCGCAACAATTATCCCAACAATCGCAACATCAATCGCAACTACAACAAACGGCCCAACAACAACAACAACAACAACAACAACAACAACAACTACAACAATCATCCCAACAACAATAATAACCGCAAAAACAACAACAATCAGAAGCAGCTATGCCAAAGGTGTGAAAAGTATCACTCGGGGTTCTGCACCAAATTTTGCAACAAGTGTAAAAGAAATGGTCATAGCGCGGCGAAGTGTGAGGTCTACGGACCAGAGGTTAATAGAACGAAAGGAACAAATGGTGTCGGAACGAGTAATGGCGGAGCAAGTAGTGTCGGAGCAAGTTATGCCAATGTAGTTTGTTATAAATGTGGAAAACTGGGCCACATTATTAGAAATTGCCCGAACCAGGAGAACACGAATGGACAAGGCCGCGGAAGAGTTTTCAATATTAATGCGGCAGAGGCACAGGAAGACCCGGAGCTTGTTACGGGTACATTTCTTATTGACAATAAATCTGCTTACGTTTTATTTGATTCGGGTGCGGATAGAAGCTATATGAGTAGAGATTTTTGTGCTAAATTAAGTTGTCCATTGATGCCTTTGGATAGTAAATTTTTACTTGAATTAGCAAATGGTAAATTAATTTCAGCAGATAATATATGTCGGAATCGAGAAATTAAACTGGTTAGCGAAACATTTAAGATTGATTTGATACCAGTAGAGTTAGGGAGTTTTGATGTGATAATCGGTATGGACTGGTTGAAAGAAGTGAAAACAGAGATCGTTTGTTACAAAAATGCAATTCGCATTATACGAGAAAAAGGAAAACTCTTAATGGTGTACGGAGAAAAGGGCAACACGAAGCTACATATTGTTAGTAATTTGAAGGCACAAAAACTAATAAGAAAAGGTTGATATGCTGTTCTAGCACACGTCGAGAAAGTACAAACTGAAGAAAAGAGCATCAATGATGTTCCCATTGCAAAAGAATTTCCCGATGTATTTTCGAAAGAATTACCGGGATTACCCCCACAGCGATCCGTTGAATTTCAAATAGATCTTGTACCAGGAGCTGCACCAATAGCTCGTGCTCCTTACAGACTCGCACCCAGCGAGATGAAAGAACTGCAAAGCCAATTACAAGAACTTTTAGAGCATGGTTTCATTCGACCAAGCACATCACCGTGGGGAGCTCCTGTTTTGTTTGTCAAGAAGAAAGATGGTACATTCAGGTTGTGTATCGACTACCGAGAGTTGAACAAACTTACCATCAAGAACCGCTACCCACTACCGAGAATCGACGACTTATTTGATCAACTACAAGGCTCATCTGTTTATTCAAAGATTGACTTACGTTCCGGGTATCATCAAATGCGGGTGAAAGAAGATGATATTCCAAAGACTGCTTTCAGAACACGTTACGGTCATTGCGAGTTTATGGTCATGCCGTTTGGTTTAACTAATGCACTAGCTGTGTTCATGGACCTTATGAACCGAGTGTGTGGACCATACCTTGACAAGTTTGTCATTGTTTTCATTGATGACATACTTATTTACTCAAAGAATGACCAAGAACACGGTGAACATTTGAGAAAGGTGTTAGAAGTATTGAGGAAGGAAGAATTGTACGCTAAGTTTTCAAAGTGTGCATTTTGGTTGGAAGAAGTTCAATTCCTCGGTCACATAGTGAACAAAGAAGGTATTAAGGTGGATCCGGCAAAGATAGAAACTGTTGAAAAGTGGGAAACCCCAAAAACTCCGAAACACATACGCCAGTTTTTAGGACTAGCTGGTTACTACAGAAGGTTCATCCAAGACTTTTCCAGAATAGCAAAACCCTTGACTGCATTAACGCATAAAGGGAAGAAATTTGAATGGAATGATGAACAAGAGAAAGCGTTTCAGTTATTGAAGAAAAAGCTAACTACGGCACCTATATTGTCATTGCCTGAAGGGAATGATGATTTTGTGATTTATTGTGTTGCATCAAAGCAAGGTCTCGGTTGTGTATTAATGCAACGAACGAAGGTGATTGCTTATGCGTCTAGACAATTGAAGATTCACAAACAAAATTATACGACGCATGATTTGGAATTAGGCGCGGTTGTTTTTGCATTAAAGACTTGGAGGCACTACTTATATGGGGTCAAAAGTATTATATATACCGACCACAAAAGTCTTCAACACATATTTAATCAGAAACAACTGAATATGAGGCAGCGTAGGTGGATTGAATTATTGAATGATTACGACTTTGAGATTCGTTACCACCCGGGGAAGGCAAATGTGGTAGCAGATGCCTTGAGCAGGAAGGACAGAGAACCCATTCGAGTAAAATCTATGAATATAATGATTCATAATAACCTTACTACTCAAATAAAGGAGGCGCAACAAGGAGTTTTAAAAGAGGGAAATTTAAAGGATGAAATACCCAAAGGATCGGAGAAACATCTTAATATTCGGGAAGACGGAACCCGGTATAGGGCTGAAAGGATTTGGGTACCAAAATTTGGAGATATGAGAGAAATGGTACTTAGAGAAGCTCATAAAACCAGATACTCAATACATCCTGGAACGGGGAAGATGTACAAGGATCTCAGGAAATATTTTTGGTGGCCGGGTATGAAAGCCGATGTTGCTAAATATGTAGGAGAATGTTTGACATGTTCTAAGGTCAAAGCTGAGCATCAGAAACCATCAGGTCTACTTCAACAACCCGAAATCCCGGAATGGAAATGGGAAAACATTACCATGGATTTCATCACTAAATTGCCAAGGACTGCAAGTGGTTTTGATACTATTTGGGTAATAGTTGATCGTCTCACCAAATCAGCACATTTCCTGCCAATAAGAGAAGATAACAAGATGGAGAAGTTAGCACGACTGTATTTGAAGGAAGTCGTCTCCAGACATGGAATACCAATCTCTATTATCTCTGATAGGGATGGCAGATTTATTTCAAGATTCTGGCAGACATTACAGCAAGCATTAGGAACTCGTCTAGACATGAGTACTGCCTATCATCTACAAACTGATGGGCAGAGCGAAAGGACGATACAAACGCTTAAAGACATGCTACGAGCATGTGTTATTGATTTCGGAAACAGTTGGGATCGACATCTACCATTAGCAGAATTTTCCTACAACAACAGCTACCATTCAAGCATTGAGATGGTGCCGTTTGAAGCACTTTATGGTAGAAAGTGCAGGTCTCCGATTTGTTGGAGTGAAGTGGGGGATAGACAGATTACGGGTCCGGAGATTATACAAGAAACTACCGAGAAGATCATCCAAATTCAACAACTGTTGAAAACCGCCCAAAGTCGACAAAAGAGCTACGCTGACATTAAAAGAAAAGATATAGAATTTGAAATTGGAGAGATGGTCATGCTTAAAGTTGCACCTTGGAAAGGCGTTGTTCGATTTGGTAAACGAGGGAAATTAAATCCAAGGTATATTGGACCATTCAAGATTATTGATCGTGTCGGACCAGTAGCTTACCGACTTGAGTTACCTCAACAAGTCGTGGCTGTACATAACACTTTCCACGTCTCGAATTTGAAGAAATGTTTTGCTAAAGAAGATCTCACTATTCCGTTAGATGAAATCCAAATCAACGAAAAACTCCAATTCATCGAAGAACCCGTCGAAATAATGGATCGTGAGGTTAAAAGACTTAAGCAAAACAAGATACCAATTGTTAAGGTTCGATGGAATGCTCGTAGAGGACCCGAGTTCACCTGGGAGCGTGAAGATCAGATGAAGAAGAAATACCCGCATCTATTTCCAGAAGATTCGTCAACACCTTCAACAGCTTAAAATTTCGGGACGAAATTTATTTAACGGGTAGGTACTGTAGTGACCCGAACTTTTCCATGTTTATATATATTAATTGAGATTGATATTTACATGATTAAATGTTTCCAACATGTTAAGCAATCAAACTTGTTAAGACTTGATTAATTGAAATATGTTTCATATAGACAATTGACCACCCAAGTTGACCGGCGATTCACGAACGTTAAAACTTGTAAAAACGACATGACGATATATATATGGATATACATATGGTTAACATGAGATTATGATAAGTAAGTATCTCCATAAGTATATTAATAATGAGTTATATACATATAAACAAGACTACTAACTTAAGGATTTCGAAACGAGACATATATGTAACGATTATCGTTGTAACGACATTTAAATGTATATATATCATATTAAGATATATTAATATATCATAATATCATGATAATATAATAATTTAACATCTCATTAGATATAATAAACAATGGGTTAACAACATTAATTGAGATCGTTAACTTAAAGGTTTCAAAACAACACTTACATGTAACCACTAACGATGACTTAACGACTCAGTTAAAATGTATATACATGTAGTGTATTTAGATGTATTAAAATACTTTTGGAAGACTTCAAGACATATATCAAAACACTCATACTTAACGAAAATGGTTACAGTTACTTTTCCATTCTTTTCTTTCATCAAGAATTCTAGTCGTATTCTTACCCGTATTATATACAGCTTCAAAACGTACTTACTATGAGTATATACCAATAGGAACTAGCATGGGATTCCACTCTTGATTATGTCATGTATGACTAATCAATTTTAACTTCTACCATGAGCTAGTCAACTAACTAGAACTCCTTTTAACCGCACTCACCACTCACCAATTACCACTCATCATTCACTCCATTTCACTTCCAATTCTCTTTCTAATTCTCTCTCAACACACACACACACTATTATGAACGTATTTTTCCAGTAGTTAATCATCATCTTCATCAAAAATCACTTCAAGAATCAAGCTATAATCATCATAGGAAGAACACTTCAAGAACACTTCAAAAATCCCTTCAAGTTTACTAATTTACTTCCAAGCTTTCTAATCCATTCCAAGTAATCATCTAAGATCAAGAAACCTTTGTTATATACAGTAGGTTATCTTTCTTATTCAAGGTAATATTCATATTCAAACTTTGATTCAATTTCTATAACTATAAACTATCTTAATTCGAGTAAAAATCTTACTTGAACTTGTTTTTGTGTCATGATCCTACTTCAAGAACTTTCAAGCCATCCAAGATCCTTTGAAGCTAGATCATTTCTTGTCACTTCCAGTAGGTTTACCTACTAAACTTGAGGTAGTAATGATGTTCATAACATCATTCGATTCATATATATAAAACTATCTTATTCGAAGGTTTAAACTCGTAATCACTAGAACATAGTTTAGTTAATTCTAAACTTGTTCGCAAACAAAAGTTAATCCTTCTAACTTGACTTTTAAAATTAACTACACACATGTTATATATCTATATGATATGCTAACTTAATGATTTAAAACCTGGAAACACGAAAAACACCGTAAAACTGGATTTACGCCGTCGTAGTAACACCGCGGGCTGTTTTGGGTTAGTTAATTAAAAACTATGATAAACTTTGATTTAAAAGTTGTTATTCTGAGAAAATGATTTTTATTATGAACATGAAACTATATCCAAAAATTATGGTTAAACTCAAAGTGGAAGTATGTTTTCTAAAATGGTCATTTAGACGTCGTCCTTTCGACTGAAATGACTACCTTTATAAAAATGACTTGTAACTTATTTTTCCGACTATAAACCTATACTTTTCTGTTTAGATTCATAAAATAGAGTTCAATATGAAACCATAGCAATTTGATTCACTCAAAACGGATTTAAAATGAAGAAGTTATGGCTAAAACAAGATTGGATAATTTTTCTCATTTTAGCTACGTGAAAATTGGTAACAAATCTATTCCAACCATAACTTAATCAACTTGTATTGTATATTATGTAATCTTGAGATACCATAGACACGTATACAATGTTTCGACCTATCATGTCGACACATATATATATATTTCGGAACAACCATAGACACTCTATATGTGAATGTTGGAGTTAGCTATACAGGGTTGAGGTTGATTTCAAAATATATATAGTTTGAGTTGTGATCAATACTGAGATACGTATACACTGGGTCGTGGATTGATTCAAGATAATATTTATCGATTTATTTCTGTACATCTAACTGTGGACAACTAGTTGTAGGTTACTAACGAGGACAGCTGACTTAATAAACTTAAAACATCAAAATATATTAAAAGTGTTGTAAATATATTTTAAACATACTTTGTAATATATGTATATATTGTTATAGGTTCGTGAATCAACCAGTGGCCAAGTCTTACTTCCCGACGAAGTAAAAATCTGTGAAAGTGAGTTATAGTCCCACTTTTAAAATCTAATATTTTTGGGATGAGAATACATGCAGGTTTTATAAATGATTTACAAAATAGACACAAGTACGTGAAACTACATTCTATGGTTGAATTATCGAAATCGAATATGCCCCTTTTTATTAAGTCTGGTAATCTAAGAATTAGGGAACAGACACCCTAATTGACGCAAATCCTAAAGATAGATCTATTGGGCCTAACAAACCCCATCCAAAGTACCGAATGCTTTAGTACTTCGAAATTTATATCATATCCGAAGGGTGTCCCGGAATGATGGGGATATTCTTATATATATGAATCTTGTTAATGTCGGTTACCAGGTGTTCACCATATGAATGATTTTTATCTCTATGTATGGGATGTGTATTGAAATATGAAATCTTGTGGTCTATTGTTACGATTTGATATATATAGGTTAAACCTATAACTCACCAACATTTTTGTTGACGTTTAAAGCATGTTTATTCTCAGGTGAATATTAAGAGCTTCCGCTGTTGCATACTAAAATAAGGACAAGATTTGGAGTCCATGTTTGTATGATATTGTGTAAAAACTGCATTCAAGAAACTGATTTTGATGTAACATATTTGTATTGTAAACCATTATGTAATGGTCGTGTGTAAACAGGATATTTTAGATTATCATTATTTGATAATCTACGTAAAGCTTTTTAAACCTTCATTTATAAAATAAAGGTTATGGTTTGTTTTAAAAATGAATGCAGTCTTTGAAAAACGTCTCATATAGAGGTCAAAACCTCGCAACGAAATCAATTAATATGGAACGTTTTTAATCAATAAGAACGGGACATTTTAACTGCTACAGTTACTGTTTAACGATAAAGAATGATGATGACATTACTGTTGCTGCTGCAATTCGTTTTCTGTTTTTATTGCTATTAAAACACGATAATGATGGTGAAGAATAGAAGTGATGATGAAGGATCATGTTATGATGTTGATGACGACTTCATGATGATAGTGGTGAACGATGATGATTGATATGATGATGATCACTAAATAAAGATGATGATCGTGATTACCGGCTATTTACTGACCTTTTTATTCGAACATCACAACACCAAACCCACTGTTGCTGCATCTGATTACCATTTCTGTCTTCTTTCGTTACTCACTACTATCGTCTGCAACGATTTCCATTTGAATTGCTTTTGTTAACAGCCACTATAGACTGCAACTTTTACTCACAACAGGCTTCGGCTTTGCTGCTGCAGTTATACGTTTCAGTTTCAAATTAAACAAAGATGAATAACGCGAATGATTGATAAAGATGGAACTACTAGTGAGTGTTTCTTTATTTCCTTCATGGCCGGCACAATTCTAACAAGTTAACCCACTTATGCAATTTTTTAATTTAAAATTTGGCAACTTGTTAAACAAAGAAAAACACATAAAGTCGTGTTTGGCTGCTTTCTAAATACTATCATTGAAGTCGATTAGCGTATGGGTACCACAAGAATAGATTAGCAATTCTTTTTCTCAAAAATATTTAAACAACCGAGTTCTGTTGGGCTTATTTTGAGTAATGGGCCGAGATCCATGTTTTGTTTTCTTTGGGCTTCTAGATCATTTGGACTAGTGGTGGATTAAATCTTTGGCCCAGATAGACAGCAAATGTATGCTAATCCTCATAGACTTCCGGTAACCTTTAGTGTGGGTGAACGAGTGTATCTAAAAGTTTCGCCGTGGAAAGGGGTTATCAGATTCGGTAAACGTGGTAAGTTAGCACCAAGATTTATTGGTCCGTTTCTGATCAGTGAAGTGTTAAATGATCATACTGTGGTGTTAGATCTTCCGCCAGAGTTAGCCGGTATTCATAATACATTCAACGTGTGTTATCTTCGTAAGTGTAAAGTCGATGATGAAACGCAACTCCTTCCTTTAGAAGATTTAAGGGTCGATTTGAATAAGAAATTGGTGGAAGAGCCGGTCCGTGTAGTTGACCGAAAGGTGACTAAGTTGAGAAATAAAAAGATATCGATGGTGTTGATCGAGTGAAAATACAGTTTGGGTTCTAATCTTACGTGGGAAACGGAAGAGTTGATGAGAAACCGCTACCCTCATTTGTTTGACCAAGACCAGATTCTGAGGACGGAATCTTCTTAAGGGGGGTGGATTTGTAATAGACTGAAACCCGGGCTAGTTGTAAGTGGACTATTTTTGCCCTTAGGGTTTTATTATGTTTTTTTTATGCTTTTAATTAATATTGTGCTTTATTATTATTTATCTATATGGTTAGATGCGCTTTGTGACCAGGGTCCCAGGGGTGGTTGGTTTATTTAATTTAGACGTCGTTAGGATACTTTACTAGTTGTGTTAAGTTGTTAGATAACTGGTAAATACTCGTGTATTGCACAGTGTGAGAATTAAACCCAATTATGTGACTAGTGTACTGTATTTTCTTCCCATTTCTAGAAAATTCACTAAAACAACGTACCTTCATCCCTCTTACCTAACCAAACCCTAATTCCCCATTGTTGATCTTGAGCTCGAATTGGTCTAGAAATCACGTTCTTTACACTCTACTGATTCTTTTAAGGTATGAATCATGAGCTTTCATGATCAATTTAGTGTTAAAATGGTGTTTTTAAGTGTATTTATTCAAAAGCTTGATTTTGTGTCAAAATCCATGAATTTTATGTTGTTATGGTCAAAACTTTGTGGGTTTATAGTCTATAAGATGTAGTAATTGAGTTGTGGTAAGTTTTGGTGTCGAAAATGAGCTCTAGACCGAGTTTTGGTGAATTTAGCTTGAAGTTCGTAGGTTGTGTTCAGAATCTGCAGATGATGAACACAGTCGGCCGACTGTCGGTCGACAGTCGACCGACTGGCGAATGAACCGACCGACTGTGTTTGACTTTCGGTCGATTGTGGAAATATCAAATAAGTTGAACTATTGGGAAAGTCAGTCGACCGGTTGTGTCAACAGTCGACCGACTGTCTACGTCAATCGACCGATTGAGGAGACAGTCGACCGACTGTGTGTGTCCAGGGAAGAATGTTTTACCAAAGTGCCTTTTTCTAGCCGTTATGCTGCCCGTTTGTATTTTGGTATTCAGGATGTAAATTTTGAAAATGCATAAGTGTTAGGTGGACTTTTAGCGGCGTTTTTTTTTTTTGTGACTGCTTTCTGTACTGTGTTGTTTTGTGTTAACAGACAAAAATAACTTGATTTACCTTATGTTCAGGTGATAAGGATAAGGAAGCAGCTCAGTGATAGATTATCTGAGCTAGTTGCTGGTATTCGGTGAGTGGGTCTATCTACGGATAGAGTTTAAGTAGCATATCATGCTACTGTGGTCGACTCTTTTACCATGCATAGTGTAAGAATTGCCATGATAGAATAATATAGTATGTCTGATGTTGTTTTGTGAATTATGTGTACACTGTGTGAATGGCACCAGTCGGGCCTAGGGAGACTGGGGACTCGAGACCGTGCCTAGGAGAGGTTATAGTCCGTATGAGGTCAACTGTGCCTAGGGGAGGTTGGATCCATAGGCTACTGATTGTGGAGTATAGTGTGAACGATGCACCCCCTGCATCTGGATAAGTATACTGTGAATTGAGTAGCAGGGACTATCGGTAGACTTAGGCCCGATCAGCTGAGAGTCGTGTGCTCGTACAAGCCGCCGATCCTTATATTATCTTATTGTATGCTAGTTGGTAGTTAGCAAGTGTTGTTGTTAGTATATAGCTTGTGTGTGGCTTAAGCTATATCTTTTAGATAGATTCCATTCACTTAGCGGTGCGCTAATCCCCCACATATTCTCCCCTTGCAGGTTTAGGTACTGCTAGTCGGGATGGGTGCTGATGCAGAAGACATGTTTGACAACCCAACTCTGATGTGGACTTTTGTATAAATAATGTTTTGTAATAACGTAACACCGTTGTGTAAACTTAAACTTAATTACTCAGATTAATGTAATGACGTGACCTATACTGTGTTTAATAATAAAGTCTTCCGTTGTGTTTTAAAAAAAATGGCCGGTGTTACAAGTTGGTATCAGAGCATGGTTTGGCAGCAAGTGCGTGCGCGTATTTTGTTCCCAAACCCTGAGGTAAGTCAAACATGTCTGTGGGAGTGGAGGCTAAGTGAAAATAGGATATACATGTGTTAGTTGTGATTGAACTAACTGATACCACTAAGCTTTTGTGTGAGTTGTTTTTGTAGCACAGGTATGGCTGATAGAAAAACAACTGCACATCTAACCCCGGAACATTCAGAGCACCAGAAGAGGGTGTTGAGTCTGATGATGATCAGAATAGTTACATCCTTCAGTTAGAAAGCAAGCTAAAAGAGGCTGAAGACAAAATTAATGAGCTTGAATTAGCGAGGCATTCTGGAAATGATGATACACCACCTGGATTCCCAATCCCGCTATCCCAAACGATACCTAATGCGCACCAGAACCAGTATCAGAATCAAATACCTAACCAATACTATATGCCACCGCAAAACACTTTTACTTACCAAAATCTCATGATGATGAACCCATACCAAATGCAAATGTTTCATCAACCTTACATGCAACCACCCAAAAGATGTACTTATAAGATCTTCCGTGATTGCAAACCCTCTGAGTTTTCTGGAAGTACTGATCCGACTGTAACTCTCAATTGGTTGCGATAAATTAAAAGGGTATTTGAAGCGTGTCAGTGTGAACCTGAGCTGAAAGTAACATATGCTAGTCGACTATTGAAAGGTAGGGCTATGATTTGGTGGGATTCCTTGATTTTCAGTATACCGAAAGAGCAAGTGAGTATGATCACATGGGAGCAATTTCATGGGAAGGTGTGTGAACACTATTGTAATCTGTTTGATATGAACCGAATCAAGACTGAGTTTCTTGAAATGAAGATGACACCTCAAATGACGATCGATGAGGTAGTAGAAAAGTATATGGATAAACTGAGGTTTGTACAACAATGGGTGCTAGGCGAAGCGTCTCGTATCCAGCATTTTGTTAATATCATTTTGCCAGAGTACCGAACTTTTGTTAGAACAGCTACGTCGTTGTCTCAAGCAGTTGTGATGGCTAAGATGGTAGAAAGTGATGTTCAGGCCGCCAGAAATAGAATGTTTGGTAATGTGCTACAACAAGGTGGGCAAGTATCTGGTCAATCAGGATCTAAATCCAAGAAGTCTAGTGGGTTTAAATCGAAGGGTAAAAGTGGTCATAGTAGTTTTGGGTCTGGATCAGGTAAAGGGAATTGGTGTCACACGTGTCGATCTTCGCATATGGTCAATGTTCTGAGGCTACAAGAAGATGTTTAAAATGTGGTGTTGTTGGGCATGAGTCTTCAGCATGTCCGTATCCGAATAGTGTGTGTTAGAGTTGTCACAAACCAGGGCATCGTGTAGTTAGTTGTCCGTCGAAGAGTGGTAGTTTCGGGGCAGGTCAAGGGCGCATTCGGCATCAGCCGTAGGGTCAACTACCTCGAGTGGGCAGAAGAGGAAAAACCCTCCAACAGCAGAGGCTAGAGCTTTTCAGATGTCGGTTGAGAATGCTGTGGCAACCGATGAAGTGATCACCAGTATGTTTCTAATAAACTCAATACCTGCTCGTGTATTGTTTGATTGTGGTGCCAATAGGTGTTTTATGTCCCTAGATTTCTGTGCTAAGTTGAATTTACCAGCTACTGTGTTACCCAAGCCGGTTAGTGTAGAAGTAGTCGATGGTAAGATCACACCCGTCACAACATATGTGTCTGGGGTTTGTATAGAGATCGAAGGGAAGTCTTTCCCGGTGACTTGTTTAGTGTTACCTATTCCTAGCTTTAATGTAGTATTAGGAATGGATTGGCTAAGTTCGCTTAGGGCTAATATTAAGTGTGATAGGAAAATGATTACCTTTCGTTCGACCGATGGAACCCGTGTTGTGGCCCGAGGGGATCGGGGCGGGTATAATTTTCCGTTGATAACCATGATGAAAGCGAAAAAGTCGATGGCAAAGGGTTGTGATTCGTTTCTTGCGTATGTGATTGATGTAAAGAAAGAAAATAGAACAGTGGCCGATATTCCGATAGTATCAGAATTTCCCGAAGTGTTCCCAGATGAGTTACCAGGTCTGCTGCCGGTAAGGGATGTTGAATATAAGATTGAGTTGGTTCCTGGAGCAACTCCTGTTGCAAAAGCTCCATACCGATTAGCGCCGTCTGAAATCCGTGAAATGATGTCACAGATTCAAGAGTTATTAGATCGTGGGTTTATCCGACCGAGTTCATCACCGTGGGGTGCTCCGGTATTGTTTGTTAAAAATAAAGATGGGTCAATGCGTATGTGTATTGATTATCGTGAATTGAACTAAAGAACCGTGAAGAATAAGTATCCGTTACCTCGAGTAGACGATTTGTTCGATCAGTTACAGGGTGCTTCATTCTTTTCTATGATAGACTTACGATTCAGGTATCATCAGGTTCGTGTTGCTGAATCAGATATACCGAAAACAGCGTTCAGAACAAGGTATGGTCATTATGAATTTCTTGTCATGCCGTTTGGGTTGACGAATGCGCCGGCAGTCTTCATGGATCTAATGAATAGAGTGTGTCGTCCATTCTTAGATAAGTTTGTGATTGTGTTTATTGACGACATATTGGTTATTCGAAAACAGAGAGTGAACATGCTGAACATTTGAGATTGGTTTTGAACTTGTTGAAACGTGAGCAACTATTCGCAAAATTTTCAAAATGTGAATTTTGGTTACGTGAAGTGCAGTTTTTGGGTCATGTGATTTGTGCCGAAGGTATAAAAGTTGATCCGATAAAG
This sequence comes from Rutidosis leptorrhynchoides, assembly GCF_046630445.1. Classification (NCBI taxonomy): domain Eukaryota; kingdom Viridiplantae; phylum Streptophyta; class Magnoliopsida; order Asterales; family Asteraceae; genus Rutidosis; species Rutidosis leptorrhynchoides. The sequence continues at coordinate 90,886,599 of NC_092333.1, forward strand.
ATAGAAGCGGTAATGAATTGGAATTCTCCGAAGGCTCCGACTGAGATTAAGAGTTTTCTGGGATTGGCTGGTTATTATCGCAGGTTTATCAAAGATTTTTCTAAAATAGCGGGTCCGTTGACTAAGTTGACTCGTAAAGATGTAGCCTTTCGATGGACTGATGAACAGGAAAAGGCTTTTCAGATTTTGAAACAGCTACTGTGTCAGGCACCAGTGTTAGCTTTACCAGAAGGTTCAGACAACTTTGTGGTATACTGTGATGTGTCATATGCTGGGTTGGGTTGTGTATTAATGCAAAGAGGTAAAGTAATCGCTTATGCCACGCGACAGTTGAAAGTTCATGAGAAGAATTATCCAGTGCATGATCTTGAAATGGCTGCAGTAGTGTTTGCTTAGAAACTTTGGAGATACTATTTGTATGGAACCCATTGTGTTATTTGTACAGATCACAAGAGTTTGCAATATATCTTCTTACAGAAAGAATTGAATATGCGTCAGAGACGGTGGCAAGAGTTGATCAAAGATTACGATTGTGAAATTAAATACCATCCGGGTAAGGTAAATGTGGTTGCAGATGCACTAAGTCGTAAAAAGTCAAGTGAAAATGTGAAATTTCTTCGTTTAAATATAACCTCAGATTTGATTAACAGTTTAAGAACCGTTCAGGCCTGTGCTTTGGAGGACGAACATATTAAATCTGAACAAATGACCAAACGAAAAGTGGACTTAATTGATGACTCACGTGGACTAAAGACCTTAAACAATCGTGTTTGGGTGCCTAAGCTTGGAGATTTGAGGGATTTAATCATGACAGAAGCTCATAAATCCAAATTGACAGTACATCCGGGCAGTAATAAGATGTATCATGATTTGAAAACAGTGTATTGGTGGCCGACAATGAAAACAGATATCGCCCGTTATGTCGAAAAGTGTCATATATGTGCACAAGTGAAGACAGAACATCAGAAACCTTATGGTTCGTTACGTCAGTTACAGATTCCAGAGTGGAAATGGGAACATATAACGATGGATTTTGTGACCAAATTACCTCGAACTCAGAAACGACACGATATGATTTGGGTAATAGTGGATCGTCTAAATAAAAGTGCTCATTTTCTTGCTACTCATGAAATAGCTTCGTTAAGTGAGTTAGCCGAATTGTATGTGAAAGAGATAGTTAGTCGACATAGTGTGCCGTTATCGATCGTTTCAGACAGAGATTCCAGATTTGTGTCAAATTTTTGGAATAGTCTTCAACAGAATTTGGGTACACGTGTGAATTTAAGTACAGCTTATCATCCTCAGACAGACGGTCAAAGTGAAATAACGATACAAACTTTGGAAGATATGTTAAGGGCTTGTGTGTTAGAGTACGGTGGTTCGTGGGATACACATTTACCGTTGGTCGAATTCGCGTATAATAATTCTATCATTCGAGTATAGGGATGCCGCCCTATGAAATGTTGTACGGTCGTTGTTGCAGAACTCTAACTTGTTGGTTAGAAGCCGGGGAGAAACAGTTTGCAGGTCCTGAAATTGTTCAAATGACAGCCGAAAAAGTTGCAATCGCGCGAGAAAAATTGAAAGCCACTAGAGATAGACAGAAAATTTATGCTGATCCTCGTAGACATCCGGTAACCTTTAGTGTGGGTGAATGAGTGTATCTAAAAGTTTCGCCTTGGAAAGGGGTTATCAGATTCGGTAAACGTGGTAAGTTAGCACCAAGATTTATTGGTCCGTTTCCGATCAGTGAAGTGTTAAATGATCAGACTGTGGTGTTAGATCTTCCGCCAGAGTTAGCTGGTATTCATAATACATTCAACGTGTGTTATCTTCGTAAGTGTAAAGTCGATGATGAAACGCAACTCCTTCCTTTAGAAGATTTAAGGGTCGATTTGAATAAGAAATTGGTGGAAGAGCCGGTCCGTGTAGTTGACCGAAAGGTGACTAAGTTGAGAAATAAAGAGATACCGATGGTGTTGATCTAGTGGAAACACAGTTTGGTTTCTAATCTTACGTGGGAAATGGAAGAGTTGATGAGAAACCGCTACCCTCATTTGTTTGACCAAGACCAGATTCCGAGGACGGAATCTTCTTAAGGGGTTGGATTTCTAACAGACTGAAACTCGGGTTAGTTGTAAGTGGTCTATTTTTGCCCTTAGGGTTTTATTATGTGTTTTTTATGCTTTTAATTAATATTGTGCTTTATTATTATTCATCTATATGGTTAGATGCGCTTTGTGACCAGGGTCCCAGGGGTGGTTGGTTTATTTAATTTGGACGTCGTTAGGGTACTTTACCAGTTGTGTTAAGTTGTTAGATAACTGGTAAATACCCGTGTGTTGCACAGTGTGGGAATTAAACCCAATTAAGTGACTAGTGTACTGTATTTTCTTCTCATTTCTAGAAAATTCACTAAAACACCGTACCTTCATCCCTCCTACCTAACCAAACCCTAATTCCCCATTGTTGATCTTGAGCTCGAATTGGTCTTGAAATCACGTTCTATACACTCTACTGATTCTTTTAAGGTATGAATCATGAGCTTTCATGATCAATTTAGTGTTAAAATGGTGTTTTTAAGTGTATTTGTTCAAAAGCTTGATTTTGTTTCAAAATCCATGAATTTGATGTTGTTATGATCAAAACTTTGTGGGTTTATAGTCTATAACATGTAGTAATTGAGTTGTGGTAAGTTTTGGTGTCGAAAACGAGCTCTAGACCGAGTTTTGGTGAATTTAGCTTGAAGTCCGTAGGTTGTGTTCAGAATCTGCAGATGATGAACACAGTCTGCCGACTGTCGGTCGACAGTCGACCGACTGGCGAGTGAACCGACCGACTGTGTTTGACTTTCGGCCGATTGTGGAAATATCAAATAAGTCGAACGATTGGGAAAGTCAGTCGACCGGTTGTGTCAACAGTCGACCGACTGTCTACGTCAGTCGACCGATTGAGGAGACAGTCGATCGACTGTGTATGTCCAGGGCAGAATGTTTTACCAAAGTGCTTTTTTCTAGCCGTTATGCTGCCCGTTTGTATTTTGGTGTTCAGGATGTAAATTTTGAAAATGCATAAGTGTTAGGTGGACTTTTAGCGGCGTTTTTTTTTTGTGACTGCTTTCTGTACTGTGTTGTTTTGTGTTAACAGACAAAAATAACTTGATTTACCTTATGTTCAGGTGATAAGGATAAGGAAGCAGCTCAGTAATAGATTATCTGAGCTAGTTGCTGGTATTCGGTGAGTGGGTCTATCTACGGATAGAGTTTAAGTAGCATATCATGCTACTGTGGTCGACTCTTTTACCATGCATGGTGTAAGAATTGCCATGATAGAATAATATAGTATGTCTGATGTTGTATGTGAATTATGTGTACACTGTGTAAATGGCACCAGTCGGGCCTAGGGAGACTGGGGACTCGAGACCGTGCCTAGGAGAGGTTAGAGTCCGTATGAGGTCAACCGTGCCTAGGGGAGGTTGGGTCCATAGGCTACTGATTGTGGAGTATAGTGTGAACGATGCACCCCCTGCATCTGGATAACTATACTGTGAATTGAGTAGCAGGGACTATCAGTAGACTCAGGCCCGATCAGCTGAGAGTCGTGTGCTCGTACAAGCCGCCGATCCTCGTATTGTCTTATTGTATGCTAGTTGGTAGTTAGCAAGTATTGTTGTTAGTATATAGCTTGTGTGTGGCTTAAGCTATATCTGTTAGATAGATTCCATTCACTTAGCGGTGCGCTAATCCCCCACATATTCTCCCCTTGCAGGTTTAGGTACTGCTAGTCGGGATGGGTGCTGATGCAGAAGACATGTTTGACAACCCAACTCTGATGTAGACTTTTGTATAAATAATGTTTTGTAATAAGGTAACACCGTTGTTTACACTTAAACTTAATTACTCGGATTAATGTAATGACGTGACCTATACTGTGTTTATTAATAAAGTCTTCCGCTGTGTTTTAAAAAAATGGCCGGTGTTACAATTATTTTCATTATTACTATCATTATTATTATTTTAGTTATTATAATTATTATTACTACAATTAAAAAAAAAAGACTAATGTTATTATCAAAAATTATTATTATCAACATCATTATTAGTATTATTATCACGATTTTAGTATTATCATAAATATCATTTTAACAAATAAAAGATATTTATATAGAAATATAATTACTACATATATCATAAGTATATCTAATTTGCTATTTTAACATAAAAATAACATATATAGATATATATAACAGTTGAAATAATAAATACATTACTACTTTAAATAAGTAATATATTATATAGTTAATATATATATATATATATATATATATATATATATATATATATATATATATAATATATAATAGTTTGAATACCATTATATGTTTTAATATATATAATTGATATAGGTTCGTGAATCCGAGGCCAACCTTGCATTGTTCAGTTCCGTCGTATGCATATTTTTACTACAAAATATCGTATCGTGAGTTTCATTTGCTCCCTTTTTAAATGCTTTTGCAATATATATTTTTGGGCTGAGAATACATGCACTGCTTTTATAAATGTTTGACGAAATAGACACAAGTACTTAAAACTACATTCTATGGTTGGATTACTATACCGATTGCCCCTTTTAGCTTGGTAGCCTAAGAATTAGGGAAACGGCCCCTAATTGACGCGAATCATAAAGGTAGATCTACGGACACTGACCAGCCCCAGTCAGAGAATTTGAACTGCTTTAGTACTTCGATTTAAATGGTGATTGCGATTGCCAGTATATAGCATACTTGTGAGTATGCGGGGGATATTCTATATGCATTAAAGTTAATGTCGATTACCAGATGTTCATCATACGAATGGATTTTATACTCTTACGAGTGTAATGATATTTATAAAAAATGAGAATCTTGTGGTCTATTAAAATTATGGAAATGATTGATTACAATAAACTAATGAACTCACCAACCTTTTGGTTGACATTTTTAAGCATGTTTATTCTCAGGAAATAAAGAAATCTTCCGCTGTGCATTTGCTCATTTTAAAGATATTACTTGGAGTCATTCATGGCATATTTCAAAAGACGTTGCATTCAAGTCGTTGACTTCAATAAAGATTATTACTAAGTAAATGACAGATTAGGTCATTTATAGTTTGGATATTATGAAATGGTATGCATGCCTGTCAACTTTCGATGTAATGAAAGTTTGTCTTTTTAAAACGAATGCAATGTTTGTAAAATGTATCATATAGAGGTCAAATACCTCGCAATGTAACCATATGTTTTTGTATTCGTCCTTATGGATTAGGACGGGTCGCTTCAGAACGAGATGAATAACTTTAACTCTCGAGCTTTCACCCGAATCGACCTTCTTCTTCCCCAAATCGAACTCTCTCTCTCTCTCTCTCTCTCTCTCTCTCTAAGCTCCTCCTCTATCTTTCTCTAGATGGAAATGTGTGGAGGAGGTGAAACGAGGATGAGGATAAGTATTGGGTCAGTTTTGTGGCTCAAAAACCGATCATCAAGTGAAAAGACCCAAATGACCTTTTAAAAATTTAAAAACCACGAAGTAGTCTGCCAGCTCGATTTGCGCGGCGCAGGCAGTTGTGCGGCGCGCGTTTCTTCTGAAACAAAATCAGGGTCTTACATATGTGCGGATTCAAACCCACACCAACCCAAACGTCTTTTTGTACAGATTCAGATTTTTTTTTTCTAACTCGGTTTTTTAGTACAAACAAACATTTATATTATACAGAATATTGAAAAAAAAAAATATACAAACATACATTTTCAACAAAATTACTATGTTTGTTGAAAAGTATGTTTTGTGTTTTAATATAATTGAAATGTTTGTTTTAGAAAAAAATTTTGAAGCCACACAAAAACAAAAAAAAAATTCAGGAAGAGTCGTATCAACTTTTGTTTGGATCAATGGTCTCATTTTTTAATGTATATTTTCTACTAAAAAAATTTAAAGAGTGTGTCTACGTTATTTTCTCGATAAATTTTGCCCAATCCCCACCTATCCCACCAATAATATGTATAAAATGTGATCATTTTACACATTTGTAAGTGTACATCTACGGTGTGTTGAAAATTTGGTAAGTGGAAGTCTTAACATACACTAGAAAAGTTGATTGTTAAAATGAAAGTTAGAATCCATAGTTTTCAGGTAGATAATGTTTGTTTGAGATAAATGTCTTTGAGTAGATAAACATGTAAAGTCCATCAAAATACACTTTTTACCCTTGATAATTGGGCCTAGCTGTAAGGGTGCAAACCAAAGTTCCACATCGATCATGGGATAAGGAAAAGTCATTCTACCGCCAATTGGTTTTAGAATAAGGATGGACTCTTGAGCTTATATTATTGTATTTGGGCTAGTGATCCTTACAACTGGTATCAGAGCTAGGCTATAGCCCCGATGTGGTGGACGGCGCAATCGGCGCACCCCGATCGCACGCAGCGACATGGCGCACCCTCGGTGAAACCTAACGATGAGTGGACTCAGCTATCGTTCGAGGGACCCTGGCACGATGAGTAGATCCTGGAAGCCTTGTATCGAAATCTCCCTACCCTCCCACAAGATTGAGAATTCCGAGTTGGCGGCGGTAAAGGTTGGAACCGGACTATCGTTGAAAAAGAGGCCCAGATGGACTTAGGTTTGAGGGTAGGTTTGTAAGGGTGCAAACCACATCGGTCATGAGATAAAACAAATGTATGTATATAAGTCAAAGGGAAAGTCATTCTATCACTAATTGAATTTAGAATAAGAATAGACTATTGGGTTTATATTATTGTGTTTGAGCTATCGACCCTTACACTAGCCCCATTAATAATTGGGCCTAGCCCAAAGTAATATGAATTTGGTTTGGCAGTCGTAGATGACAATTTTTTCCACCTTAAATGATACGAGTAATTATAATAAATGAATGAATAAATAAATAGTTAAATACTGTAATAAATAAAGTTATACTATAGGATTTACTTTGATTCAAAATTGAATACTCCTTGTAATTCCATGTCATTGGGAAAAAAACATGGTATACAAAATTTTCTAATCAGTGGACGATCGTGTTCTTAATCAAAAAAGGATTATAAATTCATTCAAAAAGATTTAACGTTTTCTAGACATCATTTTGGTTACCACTAATAGTGACTAACCGCCGTGAAGGTCCATATAAAATGAATGTACTCATTGTAATAAATAAATTTCCATTTATAAGAGTCACACTTATATAACCGTGTACAAAGCAACAGAAAGTTGGTAATGCTAAACAATTCGGTACGATGGCACTTGCACCGGCACTCAATTCAGTCGTTGACAAAGTAATACGTAGTATATATTCTTTTGTGTAATATTATGCAATGATAGTAATGTGATAATGTTGATGGCGAATCAAGAATAACATAACATGCAATCGATTGAACTATACCAATTGAGTATGTTGTTGACATATTTATACATTATTAAGTATGCAAGTAAAATTACTGGGATACTCTACAAATAGTAAAATTACTAGATACCCTAAAATTACTAGGATATCCTTGTAGATATTAACCCTTTCAGTTTTGTAAAAAGAGTTAACTACCCGAAAAATCTCAAGTTCAACCGGTAAAGAGGTGTGTGTTAGTGAATTGCCCCTTTGGGGTCAAAGGTACACTATGCACGACTCTGAGCAACTCTAAAAGTGAGTTGTAACAAAAGACTAGTAGGTTTAATTTGCATAGAGAGTTGAATCACTTAGTCCGAAAGGGGAAATATTAGAAAGTTGAATCATATGAAAAGCTTATGGGCCAATATGCCTTACTTTAAGTTATAATGAAATCACCAACGTATAAACTTAAAAAAAAAAAAATAGTTTTAAATATGATTCAACCTAGATTAACATGATATGAATCTTACCCATATGTTTTGTTTAGTTTAATTAATTTAGGGGTACAAAGTTATCTTTCATCCTAAGAATAAGATCTTACACTTCTGTTGCATTTCTTGAGTTATTATTTCTCAAATTAGTGGTGAGTTGTGACAGTCCATTAACAGATCGATCATTATTGTTTACACCAACTCTACAATTAATACATAGGTTCTGTTGGTTGTGTGTTTTGTTGTTTGCTTGTTGTATGAGGCTTTGTTTCGTCCGCTTGTTTGTATTGTAGTTTGGCCTTCTTCGCTGCATTGAAGTGCTTTGATTTTTTATAAAGTTCTTAGATTTTACGAAACAAAATATGTAGTGTTGTACAAGTCAAAAAACAGGATTCGAGTTGTCTAGTCACCAATGCCGTCTTTATCTAATGTTGTTTGCCATCAAACCAGTGTCATAATTTTGATGTTGGAAACTCTCGTCATCTCTGATTACGACTTCCCATCAATCGAAAATGTGTCAGTATACAAGTTAATAGTTCAAACGTACCAATATGCAAAAATGTCCGAACATACATAAGTACGCAACGTATACTAAGTGGGCGTGCAAGGCATGCGGCCGCATAGGTCCAATATCTATAAGGGCCCAAAAAATGTATCCTTATGTTACATATCTAGGTCCATTTTACACATACATTTCCATTTGTTAATTAATATGTATGTATATATATAAATATCGGATTGAAACTACGTTTTCTACAACTGCTATTTTGATCGATCATAGTAGACTTTGTTAGTATTATTGAATTTATTATATATGAGAAAGTTTCTTATATAAGGGTTCACTTTTGTTTATTGCACATGACCTTAAATTTGATATGACGGCCCTCATACTCAAGTATGAGGTAGGTGATATTTACACTATAAGTTTTAGTTTATATACCAAAATTAAATAGTTCATGCAAATAAATCAAACTTGTTAATGAGCAGTTTTGATATATGATACTCGTATAGTATAAAAATCACCTATAATCATAATCAATTGTTCATGAAACGAAGTTATTTATGTCTCATAAACTTTAAAAGTAGTTCTCAAATAGCAGGACACCAAATGGAAGCTAACAGGGCAACAATTGATTCAAACTAAAAAATCAAAACTTAGTATGAAGATAGAAGTTATTCCTTGTTCTAAGGCCCCTATTAATGTCCAATAGAATATGATACTTTTTGGTTCTTTCTCTTTTTAATCATCAATTTCCCTCATCATCATTATAGTTCTTGAAATTACCACCTTCCCATTATATAAAAAAATTATAATAATAGGTCAATCTCTATCTCTATAGATGTACATTATGGGTCAATATTTATCATGTCCAGAAAACAAACCATATATATCTATCTATCTGGATCTAGCAACCAAATCATTACTAACAGTTCTCAAAAGCTAAGAGAACATGTGCACCAACAACAACAAACAATGCATGTCACCACCTTCTCTCAAATTCCTTAACCATAAACCAAAATCAAAGTTTCGTATTCAGGCTCGAGTTCGTATTCATAGGCTTAAATGGTACATATCAGACATTTTCTCTTTTCTCTGCTTAGTCTTTTCGTTAATTAATCGTTTTTGTGTCATACATATAGGAGTCTCATTTAAATTGAGGTTTGTTGCTTTTTTGTGTTTTCTATAGGGCTACCAAACATGAAATGGAGTTAAAGAACTTGAAGTTGTACATGGAGAACATGAACATTTTGAAAGAGAATGAGAGGTTGAGGAACAAAGCCACCATGCTTCATCAAGAAAATCTAGCCCTATTATCCGTGCTCGAGATAAAAAAAATTTAAACTTTGATCGTTTCATGAGAACCCTTAATGTTCGAGATCATTATCGTACATGGGCAACTTTCAGACTAGCAAAAAAATGCAGAAAATCGAGTATTTTTTATTCTGTCTAATCAATCTAATCTAGTAGAATTCTTGATTATTATGTGTAGTATGTTTTACATAATAGAAGAATGGTAGTATGAAGTTATAAATTATCATATTTATGAGTTATGACTATTAACACAAAGTCATGTTGTATGCATGTGTGGCTGTATTCCATGGATTACATTTTGTACCATTTATTACAGATGACTTTGTTAGTATCTACCTATCGTCTATTGTTGTGTGATTTAATTAATACTCCCTCCGTCCTACCACAAGTGTCCACATTTCTATTTTGGGATGTCCCGTTACAAGTGTCCATGTTCTACTTTCAACCAATGAGAAGAGGTTATTCTGGAGAGAGAAGATTTCTAATTAGTGGAGAATGAAGTTAGTGGGATTTTCTAAAACTGTGTCCAAAAAGTAAGTGGACACTTATAATGGGACGGATGGAGTATATAATTATAATTAGATATTATATATTATATATTATATACTCGGTATTATGTTTTACTCTTATATTTTTATTTTTTTGGCCGGAGTTGACATTCAAAAGTAAACTCTCGAGCCACTAATGGTTGGAATTGAAGTTTCTTTGCACGTGTGAGGATATAAAAATACATAGCTTCAGCCACCGGTCCACAACAAAACCTAAGCGTAATAAGAGGTAATTCTCAAATATCACTTTTTTATCCATCTATACTTAATGTATTATTAATTTATTATACCCTTAATTATACTTAAATTAATAATATAAGTTCAACTGCCTACATTAATTTTTTTTTTTTTGGCTAAAATAACGATTACTATTAGGAATATAACTGTGAATTTATTAGATAAATTCAACTCCCTACATTAAATTAATGTACAAGTTCAACTCCCTATATTAAATTAATTAGGAATATAACTGTGAATTTATTAGATAAAAGTGTAAGTTGATAAAAAGTGGTGTGTGAGAATCACATTTCTTAATTTAATTTGATTTTATATTTTTATAATAGTACTATAAATTAGTGATAGCAAGTATAGTTCGAGTTCTGTCTGTTTTGGATGCCCTTATGTGTCGTTGATGTACTGTAATCTTTAGGTTATTAATTAAATTTTGGCCTTTAAAAAAAAAAAAAAATAGTACTATAAATCGAGAGTTTTAAATTATTACTCATTTAATTTAATGGCTTTTATCTTTAGTTTCTTTTGCATATATAAATCAGAACCATAGATAATCTTTTTTTTACTTAGCATGTTTTAACATGGCTAACAAAACAGTGTATAATTGGAAAGTTGGAATATTGTTATAAAGACAACTTATATATGCTTTAATTGATCTTTTACATTTAATTATAATTTATAATTATAATAATTATAATTATAATTATTATAACTATAATTTATAGTGAAATCAATCATACAGCATTTGTTTGTTAGGTAGTTCAAGAGTCTATTAATTATTAATTAATTAATAATTACTCTTGACAGGTACCCTAGGAGAAAACAAAATGCTCATTTATATACTACCAGTACTACTTTTCATCTTAAATCCATTGCATTAGCCATTACCAGTCCTAGTCTTCTAAGAGATACAAATATACAATAAAGATGGAAGAAAAAGTCAACATTAAAACCTAACATACTACACATATATAGTAATCAAAATGGAATCAAATTAGTTGACTGAGATAGTGTAATGTGATTTTCAGTGCTTTTTCTAAAAATATTTGGATAAACTAACACACTAAAAGCATATTAGAACTTAGACACTCAAGTACGTAAATTGATATGTTTGACTCAACATCTAATGTACTTAACATATAGTTGCAACTCAACATCATCCTTGAGAAGCTTTGATTGTTTGGTGGGGCGAAGTAAATTGTAATCTGATCGATATTATTTGATCATATGGTTGGTCCTAGGGGGCGATTTAGATCATAAACTATAGATTGTTGCGAGTGATCCATATTATTATTGGCTTCTATTTTACTAAGAGTGAGTTATATGTTACACCACCTATCGATTATGTAAGACTATGAATTTATTGAACGGCAAACGAAAAACCAAATGTGTGAATAAATTAAGCTTATTAATTATGACGGAATCATGCTCATGCGAGTTAAAAGGCATGATACTGGACCCAATTGTGTTAACAAGAAAGTCTTACATAATCAAGATAATAGATATGTTATATGAAAGTGAGACATATCTCGCCGCGTTAACATTAACATTAACATTAACTATATTAGGATAGCTAGTGAACAAGGCTAATATATGTTCTTCGCAAAATGAAATTGAGTGAGGTCATCAGCCTCCTAGTTATTTCAACCACCAATGACTAGAGTCAAGAGGTGACAATTTTAACCAACATAACCAACATATTATTAAGGGTAGATTTGAGTGAGAATGGGTCAAAATAAAATTTATTTGATAATCAGAACAAGTCACGGGTCAAAATTAAATTAATCATGGGCAAGGTTGCAAAAATCAAAAAAATCGGTCGAGTTCTCACCGAGAAATCGTTTTGGATTTGCTGTCGAGTTCTCGTTTTGAAATTGGTCAACGGCCGATAAATTGAGTTTTCGGCCAAAAATCGGTCAAATCTCGGTCAAATCTCGATCAAATCGGTCAAATCTCGGTCAAATCTCAGGTATCATAAAAATTATCTCAAAAGTCAACGAAAGTCAACCACCGAGAACTCCCCTAGTTCTCCGAGAACTCCAAGAAATGGTCTCGCCGAGAACTCCCCGAGTTCCGATTTCTTCAACCTTGATCATGGTGTGACGACCCGGAAATTTTCGATCAAATTTAAACTTAATCTTTATATGATTTCGACACGATAAGCAAAGTCTATTATCCTAAATCTCAAAAAAAATTGAACTGTTGTTATACATTCAATTAACCTTTGGCTAGTTCCCGACGATTCACGAACAACTAATTTTAATTAGATGCTTATATATTTAAATATAAAATTTAAAATATATATATTTGAAATTTAAAATAAAATAATATATGATTTAAAATGTAAAGACTAAAGATTATAAAATAATAAACAATATAATAATAAGTTTGTTATTAAAAACGAATTTATATATATGGTTTCTATACATAATTATTATTATTGGTATATTGTATTATATATTAAAAATATATATACAAATTTAGTACGCAATATAAGTTATTATATAATATATAATATGATAGGTCAGATCATGTTGAGATTGAGAGAAATGATAAGATAAAGAGAGATTCGGTATGTAAGCATGAGACTAGGTATTAGAGAGAATCGGTACAATTACATTCCACAGCTTCTAGAACTCAGTTACAATGCAATGGCTATCTAATTAGGACTACTTAGGTTCCTTATATAGCCCTCTTCTAAGGAACCTTCAATTAAGCTTATTTCACATTAACACTATACAACTTCGGGGTCCTAACAATCTCCCCCTTAGTGTTAAATGTGAACTTTACAACATAATCCTATTTTGTAATCTTGAGAGGTCCAAACATTAGTTTCCATCGTGTGCCATCTGGTTTTGAAACTTCTACTTGATTTTCAGAAATTTGCTTAGAAGGTTTCCAGACACCCCACGCTTTTCTTGGATCTCCCTCATATAATGGATATTCATCCATTTCCTTGAAATATCTTCTCTTTCTCTGTCCACGAAGTATCTCAAACTGTCTTGTACGAACCCGGAGTTTCAGACGATCTCTTATATGCTTTATGAATTCTCCAAGACCCATTATCATGTCAATGTCATGGAACTTGCTTTGATGAATCTTAAGATACTTCAGTGCAGCCTTAAGTGTTCCATCTGAATATTTGTTTAGCTCTTCAGTACGAATGAACACCTTTTCTTTTTGAGAATTTACAAAAACAAACCCTTCGGGTTCGAATTGCATTTGAAACATCCTCATATCCTTCAGTCCCTCTGTAAATTGATTCGGACACGTAATTCGAATCTTTTTCCTTTTTGCTTCGAGACCTATTTGAAAATCTTCACGTCTCATCAGTTCAATTGTCTCCATCATGTATCTTTTCACAGCTTCCAAAGCTTGAGCCTTAGCAAAAGGTCGTATGGTGATGATACTGAAGTAGTTGTAGATGTGAATGATGTCAAGCATATCTAGATTATGAAAATCTGTTTCAGTGAACTTGTACTCTTTCTCATCTTCTCTGATAACGTGGAACTGACTGATGACGTCTTTCTTTTCGCTTATCTCTACTCCGACTCGAGTAATATTCAACACTTCTGAAATACGATTTTCTTTGAAGCCACAAATCATCTTCATCTTTGTTGATATGTTTCCTCCACATAAACTCATACCAATTTCTTTCACTTGCTGGAGGCAATCGTGAACCTATATAAGTAAACCTTTTACTCCTTGGTAATTCATTGATGCGGAAGATCTTGTAAGCATTTTCTTCGATGAATGTGTTTCGTAACGTTATAAAATCATGTTCTACTCCCAACAATAATCTTTGCTCCTGATTCTTAAAGAATATTCCATGATTGTATTTGAATCTGTAATTCATTGTTTCACTTGATGTAGATGTACCAGAAGTTGAACTTTCATTAGCATTTGTTGGATTTGAACTCGATGCGGGTGTTGAATTTGATGAATGACTAGTAAGATTTGTTGCATCATTATTTGGAACATCATCATCTTCAATATGATCAAAGATCTCATCTTCATTTGGATTAACATAAAGATTGTCTTCATCGTCATCAGAAGAATCCATTTCATCATCACTCTCTATTACTGGTTCAGGATTCTCTTCATCTACAATCTCTACATCTTCCGGAATTGAAGATACTGATGATAACTTGCTTAGAATGACAAAACCATCGTCATCCGTCTCTTCAAGATAGAAATCACTCAAGTTCAAATCCTCATCTACCAGTCCACTATCAGCCTCATTATGAACAATTAGAATTATAACTTGCTCAGGCTCCTTATCATCAATTTCATCATGTGTAGTAACCATTTCTTATTCCATCTGAACTTGTTGAGCTTGTGAAGCTGATGAAGACCTTACACCACCACCCTTAGTTGAAATGTTTACCGTTAGATATTCTCCATCTACTCCTATCTCCCCCTCATGGCTATTCTGAGGATCAGAATCGTCATGTTCATCATCACGGTGATGACTCAACGGAGAAGAGCAGGAATTAAGTGGATATCGAACACGAGCACGAAACAATGCTTGAAGCGAAGTGCGTCGAAGAACATCTAGATTGACTCTAGAAAACATACGACTGAAATATTCTTGCTCCAAAGCATCATAGAAATGTGGTAAACGAGAAGGTGATGGTGGAAAAGTAACAATAGGAACACCAGCAGCAGCAACTGTTGAAGGCGATGTTGGTGGAAGTGTTTGAGTTGCCGTGAGGGTAGATAAGGATGATTGTGCGGTATTATTCTTATATGTAGGGCCATACATACTACTAGTCAGATTCGTGATATCCCCTTCTGATGGAGGTTGGGTAACAACCGGAGTTGTCACCGGCGAAGTTTCTTTCGAAGCATCCGCCTCCATGACTTTGGTCTCATAGGACTCTGACAAAGTAGCAGGACTACCCATCGGTTTAGTTCTCGCAGAGATATTGCTATCCCCGACTCCTGAAATCATTGATATACCATGAGGTGGCACATCTCTTTCAGTTAAAGACTCTTCCTCCAGACCCTGAGATTCAGAATCCGGAAGAGAAGTGGTTTGAACCAATGGATCACTTTCATGAACCAAGGGAACAGTCTGCTGGAAGTCTGATAAATATCCCGAAGGATTGTCATGTTGACTTGTTTCCATGGGACGCGGCAGATCTTCCTCATCAAGATAAGCCGGACCTCGAGACCCTGTTGTACGTTGAGGTACATGAGGATTTCCAGCCGATACGCAGGGTGCCTTTTCAAGATTTTTCAGCTCCCCTTCGGCCGTTCTGGACTTCAATGATTGAGTTTCCTCAATCGATTGAGTCAACGCAGACTTTACTGCAGAGGAAGACTTTACTTCCTTAGATGCCGAAGCACCTTGCTTTGTAGGATTTATTATTAAGTCCTATTTAGATTGGATGGGCTTAGTGGTCCTTTTACCATCCGTGCGTTTAGATCTCTTGCCTACCGAAGCTTGCGCTTCATTTAGCGTAGGGCTTACTGTTATTCTTGGATGTGATACGGAGATAGGTGAGGGTGACCTAATTGGCTCTTGGTCTTGGTCCGTATCACCAATGGTTGGAGTAACTGTTTGGCGGACGATGGGTTTCGAAGTCCTAGATCTAGTTACTCGTTGGGTTGGCGGAGTCTGAATCATCTCATCAGGCATGTATCGAGTTCTCTTAGGAGAATGTTCAGGAGATGATTCAGATGATGTTGCTGAAGTGTCACTGCTTACTTCGGGTGTTGTGGAAAGGGTTGGTTCAATCCTAGTTGGACTAGGTTCCCTGATCCTCACGGGTTGAGCTTGGTGTGCTAACCTAGATCATTTGAGGTTCACCCTAAGTGGAGGATTAGCTGGCCCGGGTGGTTGAACTACAGGTTCCTCTACAACCTCTGGGGCTGGAACCACGGCAGGTTCAACTTGTTCTTGTTGTACCGGGTTCGGAAAAGGTATTCCTACAGCCTGAAAATAAGAACGCATACGAGCGTTTTGGGGTTCAGCTAGCCTCACTAGCCAATTTGGAATTGGCGCAGTGAATTGATTATTAGACACCATAGGGGTGTTCATCTTCAGCTCTCCAAACCTTTTCATCTGTAATCCATGTGTACCTGGTACAAATATATTTGCATTTCTGCAAGCATTTATAGCATCATGGATAAATATACAGAAAAACCTTTAGCAAGGGATGTATTAACCCCTTGGCTTATCAACTTGAGCTTGAACCAGATCCCATAAAAGCTCAGCATAGTCAGGAGCCTCTACTCTTATGAAAGAGTAGAATACTTTCAGCATTGGCACAGTCAAGCTATCAGATCCACTCCTTGTCATCAGCAAGCATCTGTTGATAATTGAGAAGATCACATACCACCTTGAGTGCAGATATTTTTTCTGAAACTTAGCTGGTGGAACGTTGGTAGCTCCAACATAACCAAGATCAAAGACAGAAGTCATCATTTGCTGAGTAGCAGGAAAAGCAGGAGCATTCTGTACAAGAGGAAGTCTGAAGACCCTCCTGAAATCAGCTTTAGTGAAACTCCTCCTCCCTTGAACTCCTCTTAGTTGAAATTCAAAACGAGCTTGTGTTCCCTCTGGATTTTCAGTAGTAGGTTGTGTAGCTTCCACAAACCTAATTGTTCTGTTAAGTAACTCTAGATCTGTTACAGCTACACTGGCAGTAGTATTGAGAGCAGGCCACAGTGTGTGCCTCTCTAGAATTGTTGTCCAGTAGTTGCAGGGTATACTGGTTTCAGAGTTGATGAAGTGATTGTTCGCCATTTAGCTGTATAAATAAGAAATAGAAGACCACAAGATATTTAACAAAAAGCATATATCTCTATTCTTATTTGCCTTTGAAATCCTTTTTATATTTTTAAATTTTAAGATTTTTATGGTTTTTCAAAAATATAAAAGTCTTTTATTCTCAAATATGAACAAATAATTGACAACCATGACATTCATATGATATTCATCTTAGTACAAAATCATCTTGAAAAGTCATTTATATAACACAAGGACTCAGAACAACACTTAGTCAATTTTTAAACACATTTCAAGCAGATTCGGTAGTTATGAAAACTTTAGATTCTGTAACCAAATAAGCTTGAGTTTTCATATCAGGAAGATATAGAATAAACATGTTAAGTGTTTGAAGATAAAAATTAGAAAATTTCAAGGTACCAAATTTCAGACTCGGTATCAAGAAAGAAAACCAGATTCGGTATCTTCAACAATTAACAGAAAGTCACTCAAACATGCATATTCTATCATATATCAAGTAATATCACAACCATGATCAATTAACCATTCAATTACAAGTATATTAACATGTTAATTGTATGAACAGACTCGGTATCAGGATAAGAACACATTCGGTAGATACAGAATTCATCAAATAAGCAATTAAACATGTAATCAGACTCGGTCAAATGATAGATCAGTCAATTTAACTCAGATTAGACAAGATTTCATGTTGATTTTCCAAATCAATTGAGTTTAATCAAAGATTAATTGAAATCGACTCAGACTCGGTATAATCAACAAGATTTCAAAAATTAAAGGTCATAATCCAGTTATTTTGATCTTTTCTGGTTGATAAAAACTTAATTATCTCAGATCTACAATTATATATCTTAAACATTTATTAAAATGAACAATTACCAAGAATTTGAAGAAACAGAATGACGGACTCGGTAGAATTAGGCAGATTCGGTATAATCAACAGACTCGGTAGGTAATTAATAACAGTAAGAGAGTAATGTTTGACTTTGACTCTCCTTTTATAGATACCGAAAGTAAAATACCGAATGGGCTTTACAGAATGGGCCTAAAATACCGAATACAATCCAATTTTTCAAAACTTTAACAATTTAACTCCAAATTTTGACAAATTGATTTTTCCTCTTGAAATTCATTTCAATCTTTTCATGAAAAAAAATTCTGAGACAATTTCTGAAAACTTTGAACTTACCGAATCTGTACTGTTGGTTGTCAGACTCGGTAAAATGCTAAAAATAGCATTTATTCAGTAAAATTTAAATATTTTTGGATTTTATTTTTTCCAATTTTTATGAATTTTTCAAAATAAGATTTGTACTTAAAAGAACTTTGAATTTTATACAAAGTACAAATCTTCAGTGATACCAATTGTTGACACGGGTTGTATACTGAGATGTATACAAGCCATAGTGAATTATTTCAGATAAAAACAAAGAAATTTTGAATTCACTTTTGAAAAACAATATTTTTGAATTATTTTCTCATTTTCTCCCTTTTTCTCCCCCTCAAAATGTGATATACAAGAAAGTAAATCAGCATTTTGATTATATTCCCAAGAAAATGAATTAACTCCCCCTTGAAATAGGATATCAATGAGTTACCTCCCCCTTGCGTAACCATTGAACAAATATATCTAGGAAGTTATCATTAATCTAAAGGCAGTCCCTTAAAGAAAAATTATCTAAAGCACTGAAATTTAGTTGCTTCCCCTAGAAAGTATCTACTCCCCCTAAACACAAGATCCCAAAAATAAGTTCCAACAGATCTAAGGAATATCAAGCACTATACTCTACCATGCCAATCTCTTTGATCAAGAAATTTAGCCTAAGTTCATCTAAAGGTTTAGTGAACATGTCAGCTAATTGCACTTTAGTAGGCACAAAGTATAACTCTATATCCCCTTTCTCTACATGGTCCTTAATGAAATGATAACGAATATCTATGTGTTTAGTTTTAGAATGCTGAACCGGGTTGCTTGTTATTGCAATAGCACTTTGTGAATCACAATAGATCGGGGTCTTAGAAATCTTAAAGCCATAGTCCAAGAGTTGAATTTGCATCCACAAAACTTGTGAACAACTGTGAGTAGCAGCAATATACCCAGACTCAGCTGTTGATAAAGACACACAGTTCTGCTTTTTGGATAACCAACCAACTAGTCTATTCCTCAACATCTGAATTGATCCAGATGTGCTCTTTCTATCAACATGGCAACCACCATGATCCGCATCAGTATAAGCAGTGAGATTGAAATCGGATCCATGAGAATACCAGATCCCAAGGTTAGGTGTACCTTTAAGGTATTGAAAAATCCTAACAACCGCTTTGGAGTGAGATTTCTTAGGGTTGGACTGAAAGCGGGCACAGACAGTTACGGCAAGTGTAATGTCTGGTCGACTCGCAGTCAGATACATTAAAGAACCAACCATGCTTCGATAAAGCGTAATATCAAAGGGTTCCCCATTAGTATCAGCATCCAGTAAAGTTCTCATTGGGGTTGTCATTGGTTTTAAAGCAGTCATTTTAAAACGTTTTAGCATATCATTGATTTACTTTGTTTGACTGATAAAAATCCCATTTGGTAATTGTCTTACTTGTAACCCCAAGAAGAAAGTTAACTGGTCAAGCATGCTCATTTCGAATTTGTTGGCCATAAGGTCACCAAATTCTTTGCATAAGGCCGGGGACGTGGAACCAAAAATAATATCATCAACGTAAATTTGAACCAAGAGAATGTGATCGTGGTTTTTACGGATGAATAGCATTGTATCAATCGTTCCACGAGAGAAGCCATTGTCCAGCAAATACTTTGTTAAGGTCTCTTACCATGCACGCGGTGCTTGCTTCAGACCGTATAAAGCTTTCTCCAAGTAGTAAACGTGGTTTGGATGAATGGGATTGACAAAGCCTTCTGGTTGATCAACATAGACTTCCTCTTGAAGATAACCATTCAGAAAAGCAGTTTTGACATCCATTTAAAACACCGTGAACTTCATATGAGAAGCAAATGCAAGAAAAAGACGAATTGCCTCAATCCTAGCAACCGGAGCAAACGTTTTGTCATAATCAATGCCCTCTTGTTGTCGATATCCTTTGGCCATAAGACGTGCCTTATTTCGAACCACAATTCCATCAGAATCCTTCTTGTTCTTGAAAATCCACTTAACCCCTATTGGTCGTTGACCCGTTGGTCTTGGAACTAATCGCCATACTTTCAATCGTTCAAATTGATTGATCTCGTCTTGCATTGCAACTACCCAGTATGGATCTAGTAAAGCTTGAGCAACCATTGTTGGTTCAATCTTACTAAGAAAGGCTGCGAATAGACACATATTCTGAGTAGCCCTTCGAGTTGAAACTGGAGCAGATGCGTCACCAATAATAAGATTTATTGGACGAATTTTAGTCCATCGGGTGTGTAGAAGAGATTGTACATCAATTGTATCCATCGGAACATCAACCGTTGTTGATGTTGAGCCTTGATCTGCTTGATCTGATGTAACAGTATCTAATGGATTCAATAGAGTATCTGGAGAAACAGCTGGAATTGTATCAAATGATTAATCTTGATCTTGTTCAAGATTATCAATAACAGGAGGTTGGAGGGAGGATGAAGAAGCAACAGGTGAATCAATTGGTGTTGAATCTTCAACAAAAAGACTTTGAAGAGTCTCCACAGTCGTTGACTGTGATGGTGTAACCGGTACGGTTTGAACATTTGAATCCTGTTGAGGAGTATAAAGACTATCAAACAAGATATCCAGTTCCTCTGATGTAACCGTAGGAACACCCTTCTTCGAGAAAATTGAGTTTTGCGCGGAAGAAGTAGTAGCCAGGTTAGGATCGGGTTTTGAACTGAGTTGTTCAAAAGCCATTCCCGAAAATTCATCGAACTTGACGTTAATGCTCTCTTTAATCATCTTTGTCCGCTTATGATAAACACGATAAGCAACTTTGTTCGAGGAATAACCAAGAAATATGGCCTGATCGCCATGAGGATCAAACTTTCCGGGGCTGTCAAAATCGTTAAGCACATAGCATATACAACCAAAAACACGGAAATATTTGACATTCGGGCGTCTACCATCTAATAACTCATATGGAGTTTTATCAAAACGTTTGTTTAAAATACAACGATTTTGGTTATAGCATGAAGTTGAAATGGCCTCCCCCCACATTTTTGGAGGTAATTTGGAGTATGCAAGCATCGTTCGTGCTGCTTCGCACAATGTACGATTACGTCGTTCGACTACTCCATTTTGTTGGGGGGTCCGAGCAGCAGAGAACTGATGTTTAATGCCTTGGTCTTTCAAATAACTATCAAGCGGGTCATTCTTAAATTCCGTCCCATTATCAGTTCTGATGCTCTTAACATATTTGTTAAAAGAGCGTTGAATCTTTTTAATGAATTCAATGATAATGGCGGGGGTTTCTGACTTAGTTCGCAAAAGAAAAATCCATGTAAACCGGGTATAGTCATCAACAATGACAAGCACATGTTTCGTGCCACCGAGGCTAGAAATACGCATGGGTCCACATAAGTCCATATGCAATAATTGCAAAGACGATGAAGTACTGGGGTTTTGCTTAAGTGGATGATTAGTCCGTTTCAGCTTACCCATCGCACATGATGGACACACATGATGCTTATCATATTGAAAGGTTGGAATACCATCAACTAAATCTTTAGAGACTAATCGATTGATACCCTTGTAATTCAGGTGTGACATCCGATGATGCCATAACCATGAATTTTCTTTAGTAGAACGAGTGGCTAAACACATGGTTGCATGTGATGGTGCATCATTAAGGTCAATAGTATATAGTGAAGCACAACGTTTACCAACAAGAAGATCATTCCCTTCGGTGGATTGCACCGAGCATTGTCGACGTTCAAACAAAACTTTGAGATCTCCATCGCAGAATTGGCTCACACTAAATAAACTGCACCCCAAACCCTCAACATATGAAATCCGTTTGATTGTTATGCCATTTTGCACAAAATCTCCATAACCCGTTATTGCTGCAATCTCATCGTTTCCGAATGTAACCGTTCCTAGGAATTTGTCAATGAAGTTGACAAGCAAGGATTTATCGCCCGTCATGTGTCGAGAACAACCGGAATCGATATACCAAACACAGACGTCGAAACCCTGTAAATGTGAATTCCCTAGAGTTTAGGTACCCAAAGTTTCTTGGGTCCTTTTCGGTTAGTACCAGCAATAAACTTTTAATTAACAACGAACTTTGGATCAATGATGAAATAATCACGTAAAGCATCATGCAGTTTAGACAATAAAGCATCATTTAAAACCACATTACATGAAGCATCATACGCAATATCAATCTTTACATCGTTATCAGAAGTCTTAACACACAATTTATTCCAAGTAGATGTTTTGTTCACAGACGAAAATTGAAAAACATGAGATGATTTCCTAGGCCGACTAGCAGATTGCTTTGGTTTGGTTGCTACTTTCTTAGTCGTGGACTTAGGAACCCATACAGATTTGTAATTCAAGTTTGGATTATGACATGTGACACGAAAAACACCTTTGTTAGTTAGACGTCCAAACTTTTCAGTTGACACATGAGATGACTGATTTTGCAGAATTTCCCATTTGATTGTACGTTCTTTTGCATCATACTCACTTAAATCAGGTTTAGAACTTGTGTGTGTTGTGGACTTAATTGATTTCTTTAAAAGACTCGCTTTTGAAGTTTTTGTCATAGGAATCATAGGAATCTTTTCAGTTAACACAGAACCATTTGGAGAATGAACCTTTTTAACAATAAACTGAGTTGTAGAAACAACTTTCGAACCATGATTGTCAAATTGAGAATGTAGAGGATTTTTAGGAATAGTAATGGGTTTTACATCTTTGATATTTTTGTTCCCTTCCCCTTCTTAGTAATCCCACCAGTACATTCAATCACATTGGTTGCAACATTAGACGTTTGTTAAGTGTGTTAGCCTGTTTCATTTGAATTATCTTTTGTTTTAAGCTTTTAATCTCAAGACATAATTCTTCAGCAGAAACTATCACTTCACCCTCCTTAAAAGCATAAGTACATTCTTTCTTAGGCAGTGAAGGCAATTTATCACACAAAGCAAGCATTTGTTCTCATGATTGGCACTTAAGTTGCAAGTCAATATTCTCCTGTTCAAGTTGAGCTACTATACGATTCAAATTATGTACAGCAGGCAAATGCAAGTAATAATCATGCAAAGGATCAAGTTGACTTTCAAAATCTATCAAAGGTTCAATGTTCGGTTCATCCTGAGGTTCTACTTTTTCATCTAAAGAATTTTGACCTAGAGAATCTGTCTCAAAGAAGACAGTTAGTTCATGTGCTAGGTCTTCACGGAAAACATCATCTGGACATGTAGGTAAAGTTGGTAGAATTGGTTTCACATCAAAAATTGGTTCATCAAACACCTCATCTATTGCAGTAATGCTAGAACTAGGTTTGTTAAACACTTCATTCTCAAGCATTAAAATGTATTTCTCTAGCATGAGTATTGGGATATAAACCAGTCTACGCTTAGGCACATAATCTTCACGTTGCATGTTCTTTTCAGTTTCAACAAGATTTTTCAAGAAATCAGGATTCGATTTACCTATCTTAGCATTGATTTTTTCATACATTAAGCTAATTTGATGGTATTTCCTAGATTTACGATTTACAATAATATCATCAAAATCAGCATCAGAAGCATGTACAAAATGCGATGGTAAACCGGCTTGAAAATAATCAGAATGATATAATCCTGGAATCTTTTTGGAAGCATCTTCCAAAATTTTTGGATCTTCATAACCCAACCCCCACTTTTCACCATGAATCTTTTTTGGTTTATTCATGAAAATCATTTGTTTTGAAAGTTCCATATCCATGATAGCTTTGGATTGCTCTGTTCGATAGAGTTTTTTCTCATATCGAGCAAGTTGAGCTTTCATTTGAAAAGATTCTTTTGACAATAAAGAAATTTCAGTGTTCTTTTCAATTATGGTGTTTTCCAATTGAACGATTTTCTTGTTTAGTTTTGAAAGTGTGGGTTCATGTTGGTTTTTCAAATCAGAAAGATCTTTTTCTAAAAATTGAACTTTTTCTGCAAGTCGTTCCGATTTTAAACGATAATCAGTTCTTTCAACTTTAATTGGATGAATTGTCTTTTTTAGATCTTCCGTAGAGTTGAGTTGGAGAGTCAATTGTTGCACATCCGTTTGCAATTTGGATGAGAAAGGTCTGGTCTCATTCATTTTGATTTTATCTTTTAAAACCTTGTTTTCAGATTATAAGCCTTTGACTTCTTTTGACATTGAGACCAGATTCTTCATCAAGTCATTTTGCATTTTTATAAAATCAGGTGAGATTTCAGTTGATTGTAACTCATCATCATCGGATGTTGAGTCAGAATTCTCCATTGCTTCCTTAGCTTTGATGAGCTTTGTCACCTTGCAAACATTTGCATGTTCCACCTCTGAATCTGAATCGTCAGTCCAGTTAAACCAAATATCATCAACCAGTTTTAGCTCTCCCCCAGTTTTCACAATCTTAGCCATCAACATTTTCTTCTTGTAGTAAGTTGCGTCCTTCTTCTTAGGCATCTTGCACTCACGAGAGTAATGACCAGCTTTGCCACAATTAAAACAAATTGAATCTTCCTTCTTGGAATCATCAGCACGTTGTTGTTTAGATTGATCAGCTTTCTTGTAGTACGAGGAAGATGACGAGTTTTTGCGTTGATTGCTTAATTTGCCTTTAAACTTGTGTTTGTTCAAGGCTTTTGTGAACATGGCTGCCATCTTGACTAATTCAAGGTGAGAATCATCAACATCAGAAAGATTCAAATCTTCTGAATCAGTTGATTCTTCTACAAGCACTTTCTTGGACAAGCTTTTGGAAGACGTCAACGATTTGCTCTTCTTTTTGGCAATTAGGGCAAGTGGATCGCCCGGAGAAGACTCTTTCCTTCCTTCTTGAAGTTTAGACACTTCAGGTTGGTAATGCATAAGAACTCCAACAAGCTCATGAATAGTCAACTTGTCAATCTCTTTAGTATATTGAACAATGGTTCCATAAGGAAGCCAATCAGCATTGAGCTTTTTGAGAAACTTCATGTTGACTTCAGCATTTACTTTTATGATCTTGCACCTTTTCAACTCATTGAGAACACCATTGAAATGACGATAGGTATCCTTGAGTGGTTCATCAGTTTCCTGCTTGAAATCTTCATAGAATTCCAGAGCCTTATTCAATTTAGTAACGTCTGACATGTCATAACCTTCTTGCTGTCGTTTGATCTCATCCCATATATCTTTTGCTGTTGTGTTACTATCAACATTTTCAAACAATTCATACGGGATAGCTTGCATAACAATATTCTTTGCCTCTATGTCACCCTGAGCTCTCTCACGCTTATCACCAGAAAGTTCATAGACTGGAATTGGCATACCAGTATCCGGATGATAATCAACAACTGGACCATCTCTCAGAGAAGCCCAAATGTACTTTGCTTTCTCACCCTTATAGTCTATGTACTGAGTGATACAATGAAGCCACTGAGTGTACTTTCCATCAAACAACACTGGAGGACGGGAATCTGATCCAATGATCAAATTATCTTGAGTAGACATCTTGAAAATGAGGTAGATTCAGTAAAGATTCTGTATTACACAAATCTAAGATAAAAAATCACAACAATCTGATCAGAATGTCAGATTCTGTGTCAGATTCGGTAAAGATTCTGTATATCAGATTCTGTAAAAGAAACTGATCAGAAATACAAGAGACACACTCAGATTCAGTATAGATTCGATAATCACAAGAATTGTAGCCTGTAACCACTTAAAACAATGGATTAAGTGATACAGAAACTCAAATTCTGTATTTGATTCGGTAGTCAGATTCTGTATTAATTTAAAGTTCAAACTTAATTCAATCCTTTTGAATTAGATTCTGTAACCTTACTGCACAAGGAAACACGTTAGTATCACACAAAATATCAAAGATACCGAAAGTATAGGATACCGAATGTCAACTGTAGTAGTTGACAATACCGAGTCTAAGTTTAAAACTTAGAAATATGACAGAATCCTTTCTTAAACCACACCAAGTAGCTGCGTATAATCAAACCGAATGTGATAGAATCAAAATCACACCAGAATCTGCAACACTTAAGATGAATTTAAGTAATGAAGCAGACTCGGTACGACAGTTACGATACCGAGTGTTGATCAAATCTTCAAAACTTGATGAATTGAAGAAATTCAACCGTCAGAAATGTGATTTAACACCTCACGAACACAACTGAATCCTTAAATCTTCACAAAAATCCAGAATCAAGCTTGAATTAAGCAATACCGAGAGTTTTAGCCACAAACTCTAAAAATCAACTTGATTCTCCATAATTGAAGTTAAATAGCTGTAATGATGATCGAAACTCTTTCTAAAATACCTAATGCACCTTCGCTGAACTTATCACAAGAATATGAACGTCAGATTATCAAATTCGATAATACCGAATGTGATTCAAAATACCGAGAGTATTCAGATTCTGTAATCTACAATCTCTGGATCGATATAGTGATGTAGAATCACTTCCTGGAAGCTCTGATACCAAATGATAGGTCAGATCATGTTGAGATTGAGAGAAATGATAAGATAAAGAGAGATTCGGTATGTAAGCATGAGACTCGGTATTAGAGAGAATCGGTACAATTACATTCCACAGCTTCTAGAACTCAGTTACAATGCAATGGCTATTTAATTAGGACAATTTAGGTTCCTTATATAGCCCTCTTCTAAGGAACCTTCAATTAAGCTTATTTCACAATAACACTATACAACTTCGGGGTCCTAACATAATATATGATCATTAAATATTACATGATTAATAATATATAATGTTAATACATTTAATCTAATTACAAGTTAAAATATAGTTATTATAATTAATACTATTATTATTACTTTCATAAATATTAGTATTAATATATGCATTATTAAATTTATTATAAATAGATATGAAAATTTGATACATTTAATTTGTTATATTATTATTAATATTACTAATATTATTACTATTACTATTATTATTATTTTGAATATCATTATTAGTAATATTATAATTAGTAGTAAAATTATAAATTTAGTTATTATTAGGATTATTATTATTGTTATTACTAAAAATTCACATTTTTGTTTAAAATTTATTTTTATCATTTCTTTTATTACTTTTATCAATAATATTATTATTACTAGTGCTAGTTGGATATTATTATTATTATTGATTCTATTATTATTATTCTTAGTATTTTAATATTATTAGTATTATTATTATTAATATATTTATATTTATTAATTATTAACATTTATTATATATAAAGATCATACAAATATAATCCATATCTGTTTATAGTCGTTTCTATTTTTTTGTCTGCTCCCAAATATTATGTCGTTCACTACAACCTTACAAAACTCAATCACATCCACTTTCTATATTTTGTTTTGATCTAATTCTGTTACCCATCTATATCTACTTTAATTTTTTTATTCATATCTCTGTTTCTGATTTAATTTCTTGTCGAACCAGTTAGGCTACAAAACAAACTTTAACGGATTCGATTCAGCTGAAATAATATCACTTAACTCCTATATAACCTTCAACTAATTCAACGTGTATGATAACAGAAAAATAAAACAGAAATAAAGAAAAAGAACTCGCCATTCTCTGTTTTCTTTTAATTTCCAAAATCTTTGAATTCGAATGAAATTACAAAATGTAAAAATGAAGATTTGTTAGGAATTGTCTATGTAACCTTTCTGGAAAGTTTCAAACTTCAATTTGTCATATTGAATTCGAATTTTGAGGTCAAACTTTACAATCCAAAAGTCAAACGATCCATTTATCTTAAAATTCGACTATGTTTTAATGTTTTAGGTTCAATTGATAATTTATAAAGTTTCTATAGAGAATTTAAGATGTCTTTCATGTTATAATTATAAGCTAAAAGGATTCGGATTTTTAAAGTTGGTTTGAGTTCATCACGAACTCAGCAGGTTATTTTTTTATATATATTATATTTTTTTTTTATTTAACAAAAAATATCCAAAGCTGTTTAATATTAATTCAATATCAAGTCCTAAATTGAATTAGTAATTCACGATTATGTTGATTTAAGTTTTGGCCGTTAATTATAAAGAAGAAGAAGAAGAAGAAGAACAGCGTATACGGGTTTTATGCTTTTGGTCTGGGTTTTAAAACAGAAAAAGAGGAATGGAGGAATGGCAAGGTGTTGGTGCGGGTGAGTGAGAGGTCTCGGGTTTGAGCCCAGCTCGGAACATTATATTTTTTTTTAAAGCCTATTTGGAGGTAGAATTATTTTTATTATCATTATTATGTTATTATTATTATTAGTGAATCATTATTATTATTATTATTATCAAAACTATCTTTTTAAAATAAATAAATATTCTGTGCATAAATTATACTTATCACATATATTGTAATTATATTAATATTTTACATAACTATTTATATATAACATATTAATATTATTTATGTAAATACCTACATATAACAAACTATTAATTTTTAATATAACACTAAACAATTATATATATATATAAATATGGATATATTAATATAACACGTATTAATTAATTCGAATGTTATATATTAAAGTATATATGAATTATTGAATTGCTAACTGTGGACTACCAACATTGGACAATTAAAATGAATTAAAATATTGATTATAACATATGAAACTAAACAATTCTTCAAGTTTGCCACTTGATTTCATCTTAAACCTCATTTGTATCTTGACGATTACAATATGCGTTCAAACCTTTCATAATTCTTGAAAACACCTCAATCGAAAGGATGAACCAACCGCACTTCATCTACGGAAGGAAGATTTATGCATATAGTTATGCACCTGAAAAACTCTTGGAACCTGAGTAAACGTTTAACATGTATTTGTGCTAGCTCCTTTGGCGTTGTTATTTCCAAAAATCACTTTACAATACCTTTCCAAAATAGCCAGTTTTGTCACAGCTTCAGCAAAATCAACTTCGATTTTTTTTTATCCGGATTAGTCTTATATTATAACTTTGATATAAAAGTTGCCCTTTATTGTTATCGAGAAACCTTTTATATTCCATCATGATAATAACAGACTTATCAACAATCTCATTGCTCTTTGGTATAAATATCTTCGAAAAATCACTATATATATTCATTGAAACCCCAACATATACTCATCTACATCCTGTAACAATCATTGTCATACCAACTACCGGGAATCATCAACATCAATGTCGAATCTCACAGCGTTTTCACTTCAACAGTTATATATACATATAACGTGTAACTCTTGGAAATTTTGATTTTCAATTCTGAAATTCTGAAAAGTACCCAGTCTACGAATCAATACACTGAATTTTGAAAAAGCTGAATGAAGCAGCAGAAACGGTAGACAACCATAAACGACATAAACCGTCGAAAGTATGATGATAAAGAATGGAGTGTTGAAAACGCTCAATAGAAAATTTAGTACCAAAAAGAGGATTATGCAAAATTATGAAGGAGACTCTGAACAAATCACAAGGACTAAACTTGTACATAAAGAAAACCTGATGATTCTGTTTCTGATGAAATCTTTAGCGAATACCTTGCTTCTTAATCGCTCTAAATCATCGTGAATGAATTTCTTCATCACAATTTGATTCTAAAATTCTAAGATATTATCGTATCTTTCATTATAAATATCCTCAATATTTCTGAAGATATCTTCATAAATATTCTCGTCCGATATTCAATATCTCTCCGCACTATCTGTGCTATCTCATAAAGAAAACTGCTTTAGTTTCTAAATTCTGAAAAATTCGAATTTAAAATATGAATGATTTGAAGCATGAGTTAGTATAATATAATGACACTTGATCAACGTGATTATATTACAGTAAGTCATGCTGAGTTTCTAATGGGACGTGATGATTCACAGATCATAACATCATCATGTGCCATGTTACATAACTCTTTCATTCTGTTTAACTTCTGAACATATCAAGAAAGTATATTCTTGATAGTTCTATTCTCAGTGATTCAGGTAATTTGACAAATCAAATCGTGCGATTACGTTCTTTCTTGTTTAGAACATTAAGTTCATTCGAAGTTCCATACTTACGAATTCTGGACCATTACTCGCTTTACTAGAGGTCGAGAAGAGAATAAAAAGGCAATGAGCTCCAAAATATAATAGAAAATATAAAGCCCAATAACAACACGGAGGTTACAAACCGTGGACATTAATACGAATAGCAATATAAAGACACGGTAGAACTGAGAATAGTATCACCCCAAGGTAATAGTAGAAGTAAACAGATTTTTCAGGTGGAAAATTGAAAAGAAGGACGACAGAAATAATAATTAGGAAAATATCAAGGATTAGAACGGGATTAAGTATTTTCACAATCTTTTGGATGTATGAACTAAGAAAGAAAGTATAGGAATGGTGAGAATAATGGAACGGAAGAGTTTAATTTATAATGAAAATATCAGATAGAAATAACCGAGGCAGATCACCGTATTTAATTATAGAGATCTTAATTTCCTTACTCGTCGAAGAATCAAATCTTATAGATTTCAAAGATTTTCTTTAAATCCTTTGAATTTCGGAAATCAACCGTGACTACGTCACCGGTTAAGTCGAACCTACATTTACTCATTTCACTTTTTTGTGATAGCTTCACTCGTACTTTTCGAGTAATTGAATTATCTTATCCATATTACTCAACAGTAATAAAACTCTATTTGTCAACTCATATTCGTCAGGAAAACATTCTTATTGTTAGCCATGATGATCCCACTCAAATTTCAGGACGAAATTTCTTTAACGGGTAGGTACTGTGACGACCCGGAAATTTTGGATCAAATTTAAACTTAATCTTTATATGATTTCGAAACCATAAGCAAAGTCTGTTATCCTAAATCTCAAAAAAAATTTGAACTGTTGTTATACATTCAATTAACCTTTGGCTAGTTCCCGACGATTCACGAACAACTAATTTTAATTAGATGCTTATATATTTAAATATAAATTTAAAAATATATATTTTTGAAATTTAAAATAAAATAATATATGATTTAAAATGTAAAGACTAAAGATTATAAAATAATAAACAATATAATAAGGTTGTTATTAAAAATGAATTTATATATATGGTTTCTATACATAATTATTATTATAGGTATATTGTATTATATATTAAAAATATATATACAAATTTAGTATGCAATATAAGTTATTATATAATATATTATATATGATCATTAAATATTACATGATTAATAATATATAATATTAATACATTTAATCTAATTACAAGTTAAAATATAGTTATTATAATTAATACTATTATTATTACTTTCATAAATATTAGTATTAATATATGTATTATTAAATTTATTATAAATAGATATGAAAATTTGATACATTTAATTTGTTATATTATTATTAATATTACTAATATTATTACTATTACTATTATTATTATTTTGAATATCATTATTAGTAATATTATAATTAGTAGTAAAATTATAAATGTAGTTATTATTAGGATTATTATTATTGTTATTACTAAAAATTCACATTTTTGTTTAAATTTATTTTTATCATTTCTTTTATTACTTTTATCAATAATATTATTATTACTAGTGCTAGTTGGATATTATTATTATTATTATTATTATTATTATTATTATTATTATTATTATTATTATTATTATTATTATTATTATTATTATTATTATTATTGATTCTATTATTATTATTCTTAGTATTTTAATATTATTAGTATTATTATTATTAATATATTTATATTTATTAATTATTAATATTTATTATATATAAAGATCATACAAATATAATCCATATCTGTTTATAGTCGTTTCTATTTTTTTATCTGCTCCTAAATATTCTGTCGTTCACCACAACCTTACAAAACTCAATCACATCCACTTTCTATATTTTGTTTTGATCTAATTACGTTACCCATCTATATCTACTTTAATTTTTTTATTCATATCTCTATTTCTGATTTAATTTCTTGTCGAACCAGTTAGGCTACAAAAAAAACTTTAATGGATTCGATTCAGCTGAAATAATATCACTTAACTCCTATATAACCTTCAACTAATTCAACGTGTATGATAACAGAAAAATAAAACAGAAATAAAGAAAAAGAACTCGCCATTCTCTGTTTTCTTTTAATTTCCAAAATCTTTGAATTCGAATGAAATTAAAAAATGTAAAAATGCATATTTGTTAGGAATTGTCTATGTAACCTTTCTGGAAAGTTTCAAACTTCAATTTATCATATTGAATTCGAATTTTGAGGTCAAACTTTACAATCCAAAAGTCAAACGATCCGTTTATCTTAAAATTCGACTCTGTTTTAATGTTTTAGGTTCAATTGATAATTTATAAAGTTTCTATAGAGGATTTAAGACGTGTTTCATGTTATAATTATAAGCTAAAAGGATTCAGATTTTTAAAGTTAGTTTGAGTTCATCACGAACTCAGCAGGTTATTTTTTTTATATATATTATATTTTTTTGTTGTTTGATTTAACAAAAAATATCCAAAGCTGTTTAATATTAATTCAATATCAAGTCCTAAATTGAATTAGTAATTCACGATTATGTTGATTTAAGTTTTGACCGTTAATTATAAAGAAGAAGAAGAAGAAGAAGAAGAAGAAGAAGAAGAAGAAGAAGAAGAAGAACAACAACAACAACGTATACGGGTTTTATGCTTTTGGTCTGGGTTTTAAAATAGAAAAAGAGGAACGGAGGAATGGCAGGGTGTTGGTGCGGGTGAGCGAGAGGTCTCGGGTTCGAGCCCGGCTCGGGATATTATATTTTTTTAAAGCCTATTTGGAGGTAGAATAATTTTTATTATCATTATTATGTTATTATTATTATTAGTGAATCATTATTATTATTATCAAAACTATCTTTTTAAAATAAATAAATATTCTGTGCATAAATTATACTTATCACATATATAGTAATTATATTAATATTTTACATAACTATTTATATATAACATATTAATATTATTTATGTAAATACCTACATATAACAAACTATTGATTTTTAATATAACACTAAACAATTATATATATATAAATATGGATATATTAATATAGCTATATAAAAATTAATCATTTTGAAAATATACACAAATTAAATATATGTAATATATAAATTAAGATATAATAAATAAATTTGTACGATTACAATTATGTATATTAAATTATGTATATTAATAAATATCCAAATGATATAGGTTCGTGAATCCGAGGCCAACTCTGCATTGTTCAATATCGTCATATGTATTTTTACTACAAAATACAGTATTGTGAGTTTCATTTGCTCCCTTTTTAAATGCTTTTGCAATATATATTTTAGGGACTGAGAATACATGCGTGATAAGGCTAAAAAGGAACATATATTTCATAGCAATATCCCTCCTAAATAATAGGTTTTCATATGTAATTGTATTATATTTTCATTGTAATTGTTTAAATAAATAAGTGCGAAGACAAAAGGCGAAAACGAAGATTTGAAGACACAAACGTCCAAAAAGCTCAAATGTACAAGATACAATTCAAAAGGTTCAATTTATTGATGAGAAACGTCTAAAAATGACAAGAGTACAAGTTACAAAACGCAAAGTACACGATATAAAATAGTACGCAAGGACGTTCGAAAATTCGGAACTGGGACATGAGTCAACTCTCAACGCGCGATGCAACGGAGCGAAAATTACAAGTCAACTATGCACATAAATAAAATATAATATATAAATAATTCTTAAAAATTATATATATATTATATTATTATTTAATAACGTCGACCGCGACTCGCGGAGTTTGAAGGCTTAAAATGCCGTGACTCGCGGAGCTGCAAAATTCAGAAATGGCCTATAAAAGCTCGAGCATTCTGTCGATATTTTTACACAATAATAATAATACTCTGTAATAAATAATAAATAAATATATATATAGTATAGGGTAGTTTTATATTAGTTAGTTTGGGTTATGCAAAGGTTATTTTACGGGTTTTAAAGTCGAAGCTCTGTCCGTGTAACACTACGCGATAAATAATCAATGTAAGCTATGTTCTCCTTTTTAAATTAATGTCTAGTACTTAAGTTATTATTATGCTTATTTGAGCCGAAGTAATCATGATGTTGGGCTAAAAATATTAAAATTGGGTAATTGGGCTTTGTACCATAATTGGGGTTTGGACAAGAGAACGACACTTGTGGAAATTAGACTATGGGCTATTAATGGGCTTTATATTTGTTTAACTAAATGATAGTTTGTTAATTTTAATATAAAGATTTACAATTGGACGTACCTATAAATAACCATTTACACTCGATCGGACACGATGGGCGGGGTATTTATATGTACGAATAATCGTTCATTTTACCGGACACGGGAATGGATTAATAGTCTATGGAATTATTAAAACAGGGGTGAAATTATGTACAAGGACACTTGGCGTAATTGTTAACAAAGTATTAAAACATTGGGTTACACGCAGTCGATATCCTGGTATAATTATTAAACAAAGTATTAAAACCTCGTTACAGTTTAAGTCCCCAATTAGTTGGAATATTTGACTTCGGGTATAAGGATAATTTGACAAGGACACTCGCACTTTATATTTATGACTGATGGACTGTTATGGACAAAAACCAGACGGACATATTGAATAATCCAGGACAAAGAACAATTAACCCATGGGAATAAACTAAAAATCAACACGTCAAACATCATGATTACGGAAGTTTAAATAAGCATAATTCCTTTATTTTCATATTTAATTGCATTTTTAATTATCGCACTTTTATTTATTGTCATCGTATATTATCGTACTTTTTAATTATCGCAATTTTATTTTATCGCACTTTTATTTATCGCAATTTCATTATCGTTATTTACTTTACGTTTAAAATTAAGTTGTATTTATTTTTAATATTTTACATAAGGTTTTAACTGCGACTAAAGTTTTAAAATCGACAAACCGGTCATTAAACGGTAAAACCCCCTTTTATATATTATTATATATAATTATATATTTTTTGTACAAATATAATTGTTTAAAAATATGGTGTAAAATAAGTCGTCTCCCTGTGGAATGAACCAGACTTACTAAAAACTATACTATTCTACGATTAGGTACACTGCCTATAGTGTTGTAGCAAGGTTTAGGTATATCCCATCTGTAAATAAATAAATAAAACTTGTGTAAATTGTATCGTATTTCATATTAAAAATTAATGCTATTTCATATACCTCTCGCATAACATCAATTTTTTGGCGCCGCTGCCGTGGAATCAGCGAAACGCTATATTTTTAATTTATTTTTGTATAAATATATTTATATATATTTTTAGAAAAAAAAATACGTTTTGCAAACTCCGCGACTCGTGGAGAGTTGCTGGTAGGTGGAACCGCGACTCGCGGAGCCGCCCTGACCAGCCTGACTAGAAACCCTATTTCGCATTAATTACGGAATATTATTAATTATTATTATTTATAAACCCTATTTAATTTATTATTATTAATATTTAGTTTTAGTTTTTAAATTAATTTGTATTTTGTATTTTAATTACTTTTATTATAAATAAAAATTAATACTTTTATAAAATAATAAAGATAAAAATAATATTTTTTTAAAAATTGTACTTTTTATAACTTTAAGTTTATTTTTATTTTTTTGTTTATTTTTATTTGTTTTTAGCATAATATTTGTATTTTTATTGTTCGTAGCTAGTTTTAAATTTAGTATTTTTCCGTAGCTTATTTTTATTTCTAGATTTTTAGGCTTTGCCGTAAAATCCCTTAAGTACTTTTTTTTTAGATTAAGATTTAGGCGCTTTAGAATTTTGCGACGCCGTTTTAAATTTTAGTGCCTTTTAAGTTATTGCCGTTTTGGATATATAATTCCTTTAAGCTTTAATACCTTTAGGCGTAACTTTTTAGATTTAATTTTTAGACTTTTAAGTTTCGACGTTTTTCTTTCTTATTTTTATTTTTCGACGTTTTTCGACGCGCACTCTTTTTCTTTCTTATTTCTCGACAAGCTAGTTTTTAGGACTTAGAAATTTTCTCTATTTCTTCTCTAAAATTTCAAAACGAAAAATTATTTTAAGCGGTTAAATTGATAGACATCCAAATTTTCTGGTTCGTAGTAATAGTTGGATTTGTTAGTGGCGAGTTGTGGGCTTCCGAATTAAAGGGTCCTGGCTACCTGCTGCATCTTTTGGCTATTCGAAACGTGGGCAAAATCAGAAAAGTCTATTAATTTGATAACTTATATAATTTTTATATTTATAACTAATAGGATAATTAAAATTTGGTAATAAGCGCATTATGAAAAGTCTCGAAGATATTTTGGAAACTCTTTACGACATACGAAATCAATACTCTCAACCGAGTGTTGATGACAATTCGTTCGGTCAATCTTGGATCAAGAATGACGAAACAATAACTGGTTGTGAAATCTGTGGAGATTATCACTCAACATGGGAATGTTATTATTACGTTCCTTTGGAAAATTACGCACCCATGGAACCTGAATGGAATGATTATGAGGAATACAATTCTAATTGGGATTATTCCCAAGAATATATCCAAACTCAACAACCAGTAGACGAGGAAAATTACGTGTCTGAAAATTTATTAGACAATATGAAAATCAAACTCGAAGAACTTGATGCTCAAAATGAACAAATGAGAGAGTTTGTAAATAGGCAAGCTGAAACTCTATCAGATTACACACCTGTTGATCTGAGGAGTCGTGTGCAAGAAAATCTCATATCATCGAATTTTGATGAATTCGAGAGCTTCGAAATCACTAACTATCCTGATGATACTTTTTATTCAGCTTTACCAATTTCACAACATTTCGACACATTAGCCTCTACCAACGAAATCATCAACCAATTAGTGAATGAAGAAGAAGTAAGGGTGAAAAATTGGTACTCTTGGAAAAACGATAACGTTGAAAATTTTACCCCCGAGACCAAAATAGTGGGACCGATAAGTACCGTTAATGAAGAAAAATCTACTTCGATCCTGAAATTCACTATTCCACAACTTTCCAACCCAATATTCTCAATAGACGAGTCATCTACCAAAGATGAACTACGAGCTGTAATAGATAATGACACCTCGGATTTCACCCAATTGGGTAATAGAGGTGAAAACTTTAATCCCGAGAATAAAAGGAAGGAAATGTTAGGAATTGTCCACCCTATAATATATATGTCGGTGTATATCGATCCATTTGACCAAGAACCAGAAAAGAGACATATCCATTTACTAAAAGCTACACTTAAAAAAGAATTAAGTAGTGACGATCAGGTGGTTCTAAACTTTAAACCCATTTATATATTTTATACCACCCGAGATGTAAATAACTGGCTCACTATTCTAATTCGTGGAACTTATTCTACCGACTTCACATGTCGTCAGCTAAGTGTGGGGAAGTCTAACCCCACTTAACGTTAAATTAGAGTTCGGGTTAGTGCATAACTCGTTAATAAAAATGCATGATAAGTTAGGGTAAAAGACGCATTTTCAAATATTAACAAACAGTTCAGAAAAGCAACCGTTTTTGAAGAAAAACATTTGTGATAAAACAAAAAGGAATGAACGATGAGGCGCGCCATCTATCATTCAACGAGCTTTGAAATTACAAACTGGGTATTTTCAATCACTTTTCTACACTAATCACCCTCATGAATTTATAATTATAGTCTGATTTCATGCAAATGAGGGCATTGCATGATCTCGAGTGTGGGGAAGGGTTATAAATTCTCTCGGGTCTATTCTTGGCTTATTTTCTAAATTTTGTGAAAATTTTAAAAAAATTTTAACTAAATGAATTCAAAATCATGTTTATACATATTTATGAACGATGAAAACTAGGTGTTAATACCGAAATTATCGTTACATAAATTGAGAAACAACTAAAACACTTGAATTTATTTATTCAAGATATAAAAAGACGCATGAAAAAAGCCAAGTGTGGGAAGAATGTACCAAGTTATTCAATTAAAAACTATCTATCACATGTTTCTGTAAAATTATTGCAGGTGCTTTTTGGACTAAATTAACTGTCTTACCCGATTTACTGTAAAGAGAGATGAATCTACACGATGAATCAATTCCATCATTAAAAGAAAGTAAAGTCTTTCGAAAAAGACACGCGATTCTTGATTTAGGTCAAGAAATTGTCGTCCAGACCAGCTGTAGGTTGATGAAAAATCTAGAAAAGTCATCTCTAAAATCAGCAGGAAATCCACGGACCTCAGCATCAAACAGGGTCGCCAGATGGTCAGATTTATCCTAACCATGAGAAGGATTTATCTCGTACAATGGGGGGGGGGCACCGTTCAAATTAGCTTGATTAGACTAATGAATCAGATCCCCAGAAAGGATAATCTCCTTAAAGATCAAAAATCAGCTTTTAAGACTGATATTACTCAATCCTTGAGATTGACCTTAAAGATTGAGAATTACAAACTTATGGAATTCAATGATATCTAAACTCGAGCTTGAACGAGAAAATATTTTGATCAAAAATACAAACCAATTTGTTTTCTGAAAACCCATTTTCAATGCGTTCATTACCATTGAACGTAAAATCCTAGGAATTCACCTGGAATTCATTAGGTCACCTGAACCAAATCGGGTGTCAACCGTAAGAACGGTGGTTGCATAGCATGGTCGGAGACAGGACCTTGTGTGAAATGACCCAACCCAATCCATAGGGACGAATACAATGACATATGATTACATCGCGAGGCATTTGACCTCTATATGATACGTTTTATAAACATTGCATTCTTTTGAAAAGATATACCATAAATGAATATTTAAAATTCAATGTTTTCGACATCTGATGATTTCTACATATAGATAATCACCGTAAATAACAGTTTACAAGAATACTTCCGTTGACAATGCAGTCAAAATAAATACACGGTGATGATTTTGTGAATGCAATGCTTCCTTGAATAAAACATGTATGACTCCATGCACACGGTTTCTCTAACATATATTCAAACAGCGGAAGACTTCTAGGAACATGAGAATAAACATGCTTTAAACGTCAACATAAAGTTGGTGAGATATAGGTTTAATGCTAGCAGCGTTATAAATATAGACCACAAGTTTTCATATACATAAACGTTTTAATAAAAATATTCTAAGTGGTTGAGCACTTGATAACCATACTTAACATTTAATCAACGTCGCATATTCCCTTTATTATGAAATCTTACTACACCGTACCAAGTGTAGTCACCGAAACGAAGTACTGTGCAACCTTTGAATACTGGTCGTCCAGTCCGGTTGGGTTTGTCAGGCCTGATAGATCTATCAACAGGATTCGCGTTTACAATACCACATGTAAATAGTAGTTACCAAGCTACAGGGAAGTATGCCAGTGGTACAACTCAATGTAGAATATATTTTTTATCACTTGTGTCCATAACGTAAATCATAAAATGCATGTATTCTCATCCCGAAATATTTAGAGTTTAAAAGTGGGACTATATACTCACTTTTGCCTTGAAGGTATTTAACTCGACTTGGTCTCCGATAGATATCACGAACCTAACCATATATTTATAATATATCAACATATTTTCTTTTCAAGTAATCGTTACATATATATATATATATATACTTATAATACTTTTAATATTTTCTTAGTCCGTAGTTAGCAGTCCGATGTTAGTGGTCCACAATTAGTTGCTCAATAAAATAAATAAAGACCCCATCGTATTCGTATTGATCAGAATTAATCTCGACCCATGGTACCATGTTGTCAAATGACGTGTTGCGTACATAAAGTACCGTGTTGTCAAATGACGTGTTGCGTACAATCATGAGGTCTTATGATTAATCTTCTCGTGTTGTTTACGGGTGGTCCTGAAATATATAAAATAAAATCATAAGTAATTATATATAAAATATCATATTAATTAGAAAAGATATGATTAATTTACTTTATCTCCAAATATTTTCGTAGCTAAACTAGCTTCGGATACCAAATCTTGTTTTAGTCGTAGTTTCTTCATTACAACTCCGTTTTTGTTGGTTCAACTTGCCACTTCCTTGGATCGAGTCAAATTTTAAGAATATGAACTGAAAATACCTTAGTTTGTATTCGCAATCACAGGTTATAGATCAAACTTTGGTAAAACTTATGAAAGTGATCATTTTCCATCATAAAAACAACATTTAATGATCATTTTTCTAAAAATACTTACACTTTGAGTTAAACTATGAAATTTTTATGTGTTAACATATTCATAAGAAATATCATTTTTCCAGAACATGAACTTCCAATTCAAAGTTCAAGATGGTTTATAATTATCCAACCCAAAACAGCCCCCGGTTGCACTCCGACGATGTAGATTCGGTTTTTAAGGTGTTCTTTGTAAAACCAAGTTATATCTTGTTAAGTTAGCATATCATTATGATATATTACAGGTCTTGAAGTATTTTAAAAGTTAAGTTAGAAGGATCTATTTAGTTTGAAAACAAGTTTGAAATCATTCAAACTATGTTCTTGTTGTTAAAATTTTACAACATAAAATAAGATAGCTATATAATTATGAATCGAACAAGATTATGAACAAGGTTACTACCTCAAGTTACTTGGACAAAGTTACTGTAAGAGATAAGAAAAAAAATCTTGGAATCAAAGAGTGGTGGAGTTAGATCAAAAGGTTGGAAGTATACTTCTTTAAATGGGTGGTTATTTTGATATGTTCTTGAAAGAGTTTTCTTATGGTGTTTAAGGCTTGTAATTGAAGCTAAATGATGGGAAAAATGCTTGGAGATGATCAAGTATGAAGTTAGGAGTATTTTGAGAGAGAAATGAGGGTGTAGGTATGAGAAAATGGAGTGAAGAAATGGTGTTCATTCATAAAAACATTTTTAGTTTATAAAGAAAGAAAAGGATTCCTAATTTTATTTTCTTACTAATAATTCATGCTACTTAACAAATCCTAATTATCTCATATCTAGGGCAGTAATAATGTTGATTAGGATGTTGATTTGATGTGTATATACCAATAGTAAATACATATAGAAGCTGGGTATGATACGGGTACATATACCCTAGATATACGTATAGAAATCTTGAGGAAACGGAATGAGAATTCAAATATAGCTATCTTTTGTGAATATACTTATATTGTTTTATGTATTTAAGTCCTTAAAAAGTGATTAAATACATTATATATACGATACATGTATAAGCATTATAGGTTATAAGTATATATATCAAAGAATGTTACGTATAGTTATCGTTTTGAAAACTTAAGTTAGTAGTTTCAAAATATACTTATAACTCATTGTCATTAGTACACAATGAGATGTTAAACCATCCTTAGATCATGTTAAATATATATAAATACATATATATATACACAAACGTATAATTATCGTATGTTATATAGTTCGTGATATCATCGGTCAAATTGGACGGTCAAACGTTGTGTAAAACTCTTTTCAAAAACACAAGTCTCAACAATTTGGATTGCTTATCATGTTGGTAAGGTTTAATTTATGTAAATATTAATCTCATAAGTATAAAACGATTGAAAAAATTCGGGTCGTTACATTGTGCCAGACCGAAAAAATTATAGGATGATCTTACTATTGCTCCTACAAAGGATAGTACTAGCATCCGACATGATATAGACCATAATCAAATGCATGTCATTAGACATTGCCTTAACAGTTTCTTGTTCATTGCTTTCCTTTACAACCGGACGGTAGTTTGCCGAAAGGTAATATACGGGACAAGTAAACTGGACGTGTTGCTTTCCTAATACAAGGTTAGCAAGTGGGTGACACAAAACCATAAGTTTTGAGCTAAAATTTTCAAATCTGAAACCCACAAAACCCACAAAAATATTTTGCAACACCGGTGAAGGGTTATTCCGGAAAACTTATCTAGGGTAAAAGCTAGATTGAATTTTCAAAAGATCAAATATTTTCATAAAGATCCAATTTCCTTAAGGATCTACATTTTCATAGTCATGTGGGATTGTAAACCGCCTTTCAAATGTGCACTTTGCTTTGGAAACCAAAAGTAAATCGGCTATTTGATTGCAAGTGTCGTTGACCTAAACCCGAGGCAACTTTGGATGGCACACCCACCTTTAACCATGGTTCTATCGTCACTATCATTGTTTATACCGCCGTATCAAAATCACTGATGTATAAAGTGTGAGAATAAAAAAAGTGATTCGAGTGAAGTGTGATTTTATTTCAAGTTATGTATTGCTTGAGGACAAGCAACGTTTAAGTGTGGGGATATTTGATAAGGCTAAAAAGGAACATATATTTCATAGAAATATCCCTCCTAAATAATAGGTTTTCATATGTAATTGTATTATATTTTCATTGTAATTGTTTAAATAAATAAGTGCGAAGACAAAAGGCGAAAACAAAGATTTGAAGACACAAACGTCCAAAAAGCTCAAATGTACAAGATACAATTCAAAAGGTTCAATTTATTGATGAGAAATGTCTAAAAATGACAAGAGTACAAGTTACAAAATGCAAAGTACACGATATAAAATAGTACGCAAGGACGTTCGAAAATCCGGAACTGGGACATGAGTCAACTCTCAACGTGTGACACAACGGAGCAAAAATTACAAGTCAACTATGCACATAAATAAAATATAATATATAAATAATTCTTATAAATTATATATATATTATATTATTATTTAATAACGTCGACAAACAAAGATCCAAAATGATGAGAGCTGGAAAATCAAACTCCGCGACTCGCGGAGTTTGAAGGCTTAAAATGCCGCGACTCGCGGAGCTGCAAAATTCAGAAATGGCCTATAAAAGCTCGAGCATTATGTCGATATTTTTACACAATAATAATAACACTCTGTAATAAATAATAAATAAATATATATATAATATATATATATATATATATATATATATATATATATATATATATAGTATAGGGTAGTTTTATATTAGTTAGTTTGGGTTATGCAAAGGTTATTTTACGGGTTTTAAAGTCGAAGCTCTGTCCGTGTAACACTACGCGATAAATAATCAATGTAAGCTATGTTCTCCTTTTTAAATTCATGTCTCGTACTTAAGTTATTATTATGCTTATTTGAGCCGAAGTAATCATGATGTTGGGCTAAAAATATTAAAATTGGGTAATTGGGCTTTGTACCATAATTCGGGTTTGGACAAGAGAACGACACTTGTGAAAATTAAACTATGGGCTATTAATGGGCTTTATATTTGTTTAACTAAATGATAGTTTGTTAATTTTAATATAAAGATTTACAATTGGACATACCTATAAATAACCATTTACACTCGATCGGACACGATGGGCGGGGTATTTATATGTACGAATAATCGTTTATTTTACCGGACACGAGAATGGATTAATAGTCTATGGAATTATTAAAACATGGGTGAAATTATGTACAAGGACACTTGGAGTAATTGTTAACAAAGTATTAAAACATTGGGTTACACGCAGTCGATATCCTGGTGTAATTATTAAACAAAGTATTAAAACCTCGTTACAGTTTAAGTCCCCAATTAGTTGGAATATTTGACTTCGGGTATAAGGATAATTTGACGAGGACACTCGCACTTTATATTTATGACTGATGGACTGTTATGGACAAAAACCAGACGGACATATTGAATAATCCAGGACAAAGAACAATTAACCCATGGGAATAAACTAAAAATCAACACGTCAAACATCATGATTACGAAAGTTTAAATAAGCATAATTCCTTTATTTTCATATTTAATTGCACTTTTAATTATCGCACTTTTATTTATTGTCATCGTATATTATCGTATTTTTTAATTATCGCAATTTTATTTTATCGCAATTTCATTATCATTATTTACTTTATGTTTAAAATTAAGGTGTAT
Source organism: Rutidosis leptorrhynchoides (assembly GCF_046630445.1). Classification (NCBI taxonomy): domain Eukaryota; kingdom Viridiplantae; phylum Streptophyta; class Magnoliopsida; order Asterales; family Asteraceae; genus Rutidosis; species Rutidosis leptorrhynchoides. Next base: position 90,930,863 of record NC_092333.1, read on the forward strand.
TTATTTTTAATATTTTACATTAGGTTTTAACTGTGACTAAAGTTTTAAAATCGACAAACCGGTCATTAAACGGTAAAACCCCCTTTTATATATTATTATATATAATTATATATATTTTGTACAAATATAATTGTTTAAAAATATAGTGTAAAATAAGTCGTCTCCCTATGGAACGAACCAGACTTACTAAAAACTATACTACTCTACGATTAGGTACACTGCCTATAGTGTTGTAGCAAGGTTTAGGTATATCCCATCTGTAAATAAATAAATAAAACTTGTGTAAATTGTATCGTATTTCATATTAAAAATTAATGCTATTTCATATACCCCTCGCATAACATCAATGCGCTACTTTTATAAATGTTTGACGAAATAGACACAAGTACTTAAAACTACATTCTATAGCTGGATTATTAAATCGAATATGCCCCTTTTTAGTCTGGTAATCTAAGAATTAGGGAACAGATACCCTAATTGACGCGAATCCTAAAGATAGATCTATTGGGCCCAACAAGCCCCATCCAAAGTACCAGATGCTTTAGTACTTCGAATTTATCATGTCCGAAGGGAGTTCTGGAATGATGTGGATATTCTATATGCATCTTGTTAAGGTCGATTACCAGGTGTTCACCATATGAATGATTTTTATCTCTATGCAGTTTGCAAAATGCCTGATTTGAGAATGATGTTTATGAAAAATGAAATCTTGTGGTCTATTAAAATAATGGAAATGATTGATTATGATAAACTAATGAACTCACCAACCTTTTGGTTGACACTTTAAATCATGTTTATTCTCAGGTAATAAAGAAACCTTCCGCTGTTCATTTGCTCATTTTAGAGATATTACTTGGAGTCATTCATGACCTATTTCAAAAGACATTGCATTCGAGTCGTTGAGTTCATCAAGATTATTATTAAGTCATTTATAGTTGGATGTATTATGAAATGGTATGCATGCCTTCAACTTTCGATGTAACGAAAGTTTGTCTTTTAAAAATGAATGCAATGTTTGTAAAATGTATCATTTAGAGGTCAAGTACCTCGCGATGTAACCAAATGTAATGTATTCGTCCAGATGGATTAGGGCGGGTCACTACACATGGGTAGTGATACTACTGATGATATATAAGAGTGTTCTCAATGGTGACACTCCTTCCTCCCCAGGACTAGCCGCCACATCAGCGTCACATCAACACTTTCTTTCCAGGACTAAACACTACCAACAATGACATATTTTCTCATAAAAATTGGGACCCACTATATTATTTAATTAATTCAATGTACAAGTTCAAAAGCAAAAAGTACCACATAAATCTTGCATCCATTCCGTCTAGCAACATTTCACAGCAGGACTAGCAGAGAGACGAGGTGCAAGGCGGCATCCTGGGCGGACGTCTGGATGGCTTGCTACCATTGGGGTCCTTGTGGGAGAGCTTCTAGGCGAAGTGAAGGACACCACCATTGGGAGCATTCTAATAACCTCCATAAGAAATGCCTATACGTATAGAAATATAGAATACTATTATTATTATTATTATTATTATTATTATTATTATTATTATTATTATTATTATTATTATTATTATTATTATTATTATTATATTCTATATATTAAGAGCATTTGCCTTACAAACAAAATAAGTACACGCATTATAACCATAATAAGTAACTAATACAGAGTATATCAAAAGTTTTAACTCACCATACCCCCAAGAAAGCCCCTTCCATGATTGATATCCTGATTTCTTTCCATATTGCCATTCTAATTTCATTGCTGCAACCCATCCAAATTCGGCAAAAATTTAAAAACTAATCAATAAGCTCCATCGCAAACAATGAATAATGGATATACACTCTTAATAGAATTAGTTACTCCGTGTTCCAAAAAACTATACTTTGAGTTATGTTATCAACTACACTAAATTTTAAATATTTTTACAATCAAACTTGTATATACTCCTAATCAAATTTCAATCATCATTGTAATAAAAAAAATTGGCATTAAAATTAGCATTCAACAACACTTGAGACATGGATAGCCCAAGTGGGTAGTGAAAGAGCATTTGAGGGTTCCACTAGTTGCAGTTGCAAAGATGAACCCACAAGCAATGGTAACTCAGCAACAGCTGCAACATAAGGAGGTCCCACCAGAAGAGGTGTTGTTAGGGCAAACCTAGCTCCGATTATACTCCAGCTTTCAAGACTTGTAACAATAATTGCTGTAATTTGAGTTCTTCCTTGCGGTGGGATTATATGATTTGGGGTTAAGGGTTTTTTTGAGAAATTTGATGCGAGGAAGACAGGGTTTTGAAGAAGATAACAATGTTGGAAGGGGTGATGACGTATTCATATTCATATCCATTTAGATTTTGTTCATCTATATTCATATCTATATCCATTTAATTTCTGTCCATCCGTCCTTATTCATATTCATTAGATTAAGCGAATTAATAGATATTCGTTGGATATTAAGCAAATGTTATAATATTTTCTAATATGCGATGTAAACAAAAACGTAGTATATCAAAAATATATATAACATGAGATAATTGAAATCTATCCACAAGAATGTGTAATCTTGTCGAAGATACTACACAGTTTGTTAAATTTACAATAAAACAAAGATTATGAAAATTTAAATATGTAATCTATATGTTTATTTTGTTTGATATACGTGTTTTATTGTAATATATCATGATTATTCAATTATAAGGTTGAAAGCAAAATGTACATCTGACAATAAATGCACTTGTAATAGTAAATATATAACCATATATCTATATTTTATGTATTTGTATATGTATTTTGGGTGTTAATTGATATATCCATGAATGAAAGTTTTATCCATGTCCATATCCATATCCATTTAGGTTCATCCATATCAGTATCCATATCCATTTACCTTCATCCATATCCATCACGAAGCGGGTGGATATCCACTGGATTGGGTGACCATTGTTGTCCCTAGTTGGAAGAATTGCCTTGGTCAAGAACATTTAAAGCAAACCTATCAGGATAAAGATCGAGAAGTGGGAAGTTAAATGAAAAAATATAGGAAAACGTTAAAGTTAGGATTGCATTTTAATGACGAGCCCGTTTAGACTCAATTTTTACATCTAATAAGTTTATCAACAGTCATAAGTTGGATCAAAGGAGGAAAACGTTGGGTCAACGCTGATCAAAAGTCAAAATTTCGATTAAAGTCAGTCAAATCATTCAAATTGGAGTAGTTTAGTGTTATTTTTCTGTATTTTTTTGAAAAGCTAATAAAATTTCTGTATAATATTAACAGTAACAACGATTATGGTGTACAAAATAGACAACAGAGTTTTTTGGCTTTTAAAATATGTGTACATAAGGTCAACGTCAATATCAACCCCCGTCTAGATCCTTTACAGTCTCGACCGTCTCAACTCCGTCTCTCGCCTTTTTCAACCTTGAATTTAAGCATATCATATATAATTTACTTTTTATTCACTGTTTTGGTGCTCTTATTTTGACCGATCATCCGACCACCCGCATCTCGCTGGTGGTTTCGGCTTTTAATGCTTTTCGTGTAATAATGGCGGCCTCCGACCCACTTTTCCGGCGATTTTGATGTCCATTCGACTTCTCCGGCATTTCTTCAACTTCCAGGCGGTGATTCCGGGGTTCTATTCTCGGGATCTGGTTTGTTGGGGGGTTTTTTTGGGACGGTCGTCGAGTTTGATTTCTTTGCTGGTATTCCTCTCCGCCTCTCACTTCCGTTTGCTTTCTTTGCCGGTTGTAGGCAGCGAATTCTTCTCAGAATTCTACAACAGTCATGGTGAGTTCTCTATTTCGTTTTGCGATTGGTCTTGGTGGTTTTCCGGCGAGTGTAGCCGCTTTGTGTGAAACCTGGTAGATCCGGCGGCCTGGTGGTCACTTGCGGTTACTGAGTGCGGTTGATGGTTGCTAGCGGCCTTGAGTTGTTGTTAGCGGCTGACGACTGTTCTTGGTGGGTGCGGGTGACTACAACTAGCGGGTGGGGCTTCTACTCACGCTATGGTGGATGTGCGGTGGCTACTGGCGGCTGTTGTCAGCAATCGGATTTCTGGTGGCTGTTGGTGGCTGCCTGTAGCCTTTAGTGGTATGGTGGTAGTTAGGATCTACTGATGGCTTCCTGTTTCCTGTGGAGGTTGTCGGCGGGTTTACATGTTGGTTGTTGGTGAAATGTCCCGTTCATATTGATTATAAACGTTCCATATTAATTGATTTCGTCGCGAAGTTTTGACCTCTATATGAGACATTTTTCAAAGACTGCATTCATTTTTAAAACAACCATAACCTTTATTTTATCGATAAAGGTTTAAAAAACATTACGTAGATTATCAAATAATGATAATCTAAAATATATACCATTTACACACGACCATTACATAATGGTTTACAATAAGAATATATTACATCAAAAATAAGTTTCTTGAATGCAGTTTTTACACAATATCATACAAGCATGGACTCCAAATCTTGTCCTTATTTTAGTATGCAACAGCGGAAGCTCTTAATAATCACCTGAGAATAAACATACTTAAAACGTCAACAAAAATGTTGGTGAGTTACAGCTTTAACCTATATATTATCAAATCATAATAATAGACCACAAGATTTCATTTTGATAACACATCTCATATCAGGCATTTCGCAAACTGCATAGAGATAAAAATCATTCATATGTTGAACACCTGGTAACCGACGTTTACTTAATGCATAGAATATCCCCAAAACAGAACCTTTCGTCTGTATAATAATCTCGAAGTACTAAACCATCCATAACCTGAATGGGGGTTGTTAAGCCCAATAGATCTATCTTTAGGATTCGCGTCAATTAGGGGCCATTTCCCTAATTCTTAGGTTACCAGACTTGAAGGGCGATATTCGGTTTAATAATCCAACCATAGAATGTAGTTTCACATACTTGTGTCTATTTTGTAAAACATTTATAAAACTGCATGTATTCTCATCCCAAAAATATTAGATTTTAAAAATGGGACTATAACTCACTTTCACAGATTTTTCCTTTGTTGGAAATAAGACTTGGCCACTGGTCGATTCACGAACCTATAACAAATATATACATATATAACAAAGTATGATTTAAATATATTCACAACATTTTTTATTACGTTTTTATGATTTAAGTTTGTTAAGTTAGCAGTCCCCGTTAGTAACCTACAACTAGTTGTTCACAGTTAGATGTACTGAAATAAATCAATATATATATATATATATATATATATATATATATATATATATATATATATATATATATATATATATATATATATATATATATATTATCTCAAATCAATCCACGACCCAGTGTATACAAGTCTCAGGCTAGATCACAACTCAAAGTATATATATTATTTTGGAATCAATCTCAACCCTGTATAGCTAACTTAAACATTACTGCATATAGAGTGTCTATGGTTGTTCCGAAATATATATATAGATGGGTCGATATGATATGTCAAAACATTGTATACGTGTCTATGGTATACCAAGATTACATAATATGTATAATACAATATAAATTAGTTAGGATATGTTTAGTCTAGATTTGTTACAAAATTTTCGTAGCTAAAACTAGCAAATTTATCCAATTTTGTTTTACCCGTCATTTCTTCTTTTCAAATCCGTTTTGAGTGATTCAAGTTGCTATAGTTTCATAATGAACTGAAATTTATGAAACTAAACAGAAAAAGTATAAGTTTATAGTCAGAAATATAGGTTACAAGTCATTTTTTTAAATAGATAGTCATTTCCGTCGAAAGAACGACATCTTGATGACCATTTTGAAAAACATACTTCCACTTTGAGTTTAACCATGTTATTTGGATATAGTTTAACCATGTCCGGTTTTACGGTGTTTTTCGTGTTTCCTGGTTTTAAATCATTAAGTTAACATATCATATAGATATAGAACATGTGTTTAGTTCATTTTGAAAGTCAAGTTAGAAGGATCAACTTTATTTGCGAACAAGTTTAGAATTAACTAAACTATGTTCTAGTGATTACAAGTTTAAATCTTCGAATAAGATAGCTTTATATATATGAATCGAATGATGTTATGAACATCGTTACTACCTTAAGTTTAGTAGGTAAACCTACTGAAATTGACAAGAAATGATCTAGCTTCAAAAGATTCTTGGATAGCTTGAAAGTTCTTGAAGTAGAATCATGACACGAAAACAAGTTCAAGTAAGATTTCTGCTCGAATTAAGATTGTTATAGTTATAGAAATTGAATCAAAGTTTGAATATGAGTATTACCTTGAATTATAGAGATAACCTACTGTAATTAACAAAGGTTTCTTGATCTTGGATGATTACTTGGAATGGATTAGAAAGCTTGAAAGTAATCTTGCAAACTTAAAAGTGTTCTTGACTTTATGAAACTAGAACTTATAGAATATATGAAGAACACTTAGAACTTGAAGATAGAACTTGAGAGAAATCAATTAGATGAAGAAAATTGAAGAATGAAAGTGTTTTTAGGTGTTTTTGATCATTGGTATATGGATTAGATATAAAGGATGTGTAAGTTTGTTTTCATGTAAATAATTAATGAATGATTTATAATATTTTTTGTAATTTTGTGAGATATTTCATGCTAGTTGCCAAATAATGGTTCCCACATGTTTAATGACTCACATGGGCTGCTAAGGAGCTGATAATTGAAGTGTATATACCAATAGTATATACATCTAGAAGCTGTGTATTGTACGAGTACGAATACGGGTGCATACGAGTAGAATTGTTGATGAAAATGAATGAGGATGTAATTGTAAGCATTTTTGTTAAGTAGAAGTACTTTGATATGTGTCTTGAAGTCTTTCAAAAGTGTACTAATACATCTAAATACACTACATGTATATACATTTTAACTGAGTCGTTATGTCATCGTTAGTCGTTACATGTAAGTGTTGTTTTGAAACCTTTAAGTTAACGATCTTGTTAAATGTAATTAATTCATTGTTATTATACTTAAATGAGATGTTAAATTATTACATTATAATTATATTATGATGTATGAATATATCTTAATATGATATATATACATTAAAATGTCATTACAACGATAATCGTTACATATATGTCTCGTTTCGAAATTCTTAAGTTAGTAGTCTCATTTTTATGTATATAACTCATTGTTAATATACCTAGTGATATACTTACTTATCATAATATCATGTTAACTATATATATATATATATATATATATATATATATATATATATATATATATATATATATATATATATATATATATATATATATATATATATATATATATATATATATCCATTTATCCATATATATATCATCATATAGTTTTTACAAGTTTTAACGTTCGTGAATCGCCGGTCAACTTGGGTGATCAATTGTCTACATGACACTCATTTCAAATAATCAAGTCTTAACAAGTTTGATTGCTTAATATGTTGGAAATATTTAATCATGTAAATATCAATTTCATTTAATATATATAAACATGGAAAAGTTCGGGTCACTACAGTACCTACCCGTTAAATAAATTTCGTCCCGAAATTTTAAGCTATAGAAGGTGTTGACGAATCTTCTGGAAATAGGTGCGGGTATTTATTCTTCATCTGATCTTCATGCTCCCAGGTGAACTTGGGTCCTCTACGAGCATTCCATTGAACCTTAACAATTGGTATCTTGTTTTGCTTAAGTCTTTTAACCTCACGATCCATTATTTCGACGGGTTCTTCAATAAATTGAAGTTTTTCGTTGATTTGGATTTCGTCTAATGGAATAGTGAGATCTTCTTTTTCAAAATATTTCTTCAAATTCAAGACGTGGAAAGTGTTATGTACAGCCGCGAGTTGTTGAGGTAACTCAAGTTGGTAAGCTACTGGTCCGACACGATCTATAATCTTGAATGGTCCAATGTACCTTGGATATAGTTTCCCCCGTTTACCAAATCGAACAACGCCTTTCCAAGGTGAAACCTTAAGCATAACCATTTCTCCAATCTCAAATTCTATATCTTTTCTTTTACTGTCCGCGTAGCTCTTTTGTCGACTCTGGGCAATTTTCAATCGTTGTTGAATTTGGATGATTTTCTCGGTAGTTTCTTGTATTATCTCCGGACCCGTAATCTGTCTATCCCCCACTTCACTCCAAAAAATCGGAGACCTGCACTTTCTACCATAAAGTGCTTCAAATGGCGCCATTTCAATACTCGAATGGTGACTGTTGTTGTAGGAAAATTCTGCTAACGGTAGGTGTCGATCCCAACTGTTTCCGAAATCGATAACACATGCTCGTAGCATGTCTTCAAGGGTCTGTATCGTCCTTTCACTTTGCCCATCAGTTTGTGGATGATAAGCAGTACTCATGTCTAGACGAGTCCCCAATGCTTGTTGCAGTGTCTGCCAAAACCTTGAAACAAATCTGCCATCCCTATCAGAGATAATAGAGATTGGTATTCCATGTCTGGAGACAACTTCCTTTAAATATAATCATACCAACTTCTCCATTTTATCATCTTCTCTCATTGGCAGAAAGTGTGCTGATTTGGTAAGACGATCGACTATTACCCAAATAGTATCATAACCACTTGCAGTCCTTGGCAATTTAGTAATGAAATCCATGGTAATGTTTTCCCATTTCCATTCTGGGATTTCAGGTTCTTGAAGTAGACCCGATGGTTTCTGATGTTCAGCTTTGACTTTAGAACACATCAAACATTCTCCTACGTATTTAGAAATATCAGTTTTCATACCCGGCCACCAAAAGTGTTTCTTGAGGTCTTTGTACATCTTCCCCGCTCCGGGATGTATTGAATATCTGGTTTTATGTGCTTCCTTAAGTACCTTTTCTCTCATATCTCCAAACTTTGGTACCCAAATTCTTTCAGCCCTATACCGGGTTCCGTCTTTTAGAATATTAAGATGTTTCTCTGATCCTTTAGGTATTTCATTCTTCAACTTTCCTTCTTTTACAACTCCCTGCTGCGCCTCCTTTATTTGAGTAGTAAGGTTAGTATGAATAATTATATTCATAGCTTTTACCCGCATAGGTTCTCTGTCCTTTCTACTCAAAGCATCGGCTACCACATTCGCCTCCCGCAGGTGGTAACGAATCTCAAAATCGTAATCATTTAACAATTCAATCCATCTACGCTGCCTCATGTTCAGTTGTTTCTGATTAAATATATGCTGGAGACTTTTGTGGTCGGTATATATGATACTTTTGACCCCATATAAGTAATGTCTCCAAGTCTTTAATGCAAAAACAACCGCGCCTAATTCCAAATCATGTGTCGTATAATTCTGCTCGTGAATCTTCAATTGTCTAGACGCATAAGCAATTACTTTCGTTCGTTGCATTAATACACAACGGAGGCCTTGCATTGAGGCATCACAATATATCACAAAATCATCATTCCCTTCAGACAATGATAATATAGGTGTCGTAGTTAACTTTTTCTTCAACAATTGAAACGCTTTTTCTTGTTCATCCTTCCGTTCAAATTTCTTCCCTTTATGCGTTAATGCAGTCAAGGGTTTTGCTATTTTGAAAACATCTTGGATGAATCTTCTGTAGTAACTAGCTAATCCTAAAAATTGGCGTATGTGTTTCGGAGTTTTCGGGGTTTCCATCTTTTCAACGGTTTCAATCTTTGTCGGATCTACCTGAATATCTTCTTTGTTTACTATGTGACCGAGGAATTGAACTTCTTCCAACCAAAATGCACACTTTGAAAACTTAGCTTACAGTTTTTCTTTCCTCAACAACTCTAGCACTTTTCTCAAATGTTCTTCGTGCTCTTGATCATTCTTTGAGTAGATAAGTATGTCATCAATGAAGACAATGACAAACTTGTCAAGATATGGCCCACACACTCGGTTCATGAGGTCAATGAACACAGCTGGTGCGTTAGTTAAATCAAACGGCATAACCATAATATCGTAATGACCGTAACACGTCCTAAAAGCAGTCTTCGGAATATCATCCTCCTTCACCCGCATTTGATGATATCTGGAACGTAAATCAATCTTTGAATAAACTGACGAACCTTGTAATTGATCAAATAAGTCGTCGATTCTCGGTAGTGGGTAACGGTTCTTGATGGTAAGTTTGTTCAACTCTCGGTAGTTGATACACAACCTGAATGTACCATCTTTCTTCTTGACAAACAAAACAGGGGCTCCCCACGGTGACGTGCTTGGTCGAATGAAACCTCGCTCTAAAATTTCCTGTAATTGGCTCTGGAATTCCTTCATTTCGCTGGGTGCAAGTCTATATGGAGCACGGGCTATTGGTGCAGCTCCTGGTACCAAGTCTATTTGAAATTCAACGGATCGGTGTGGAGGTAATCCCGGTAATTCTTTTAGAAATACATCGGGATACTCTTTTGCGACGGGAACATCATTGATGTTCTTTTCTTTGGTTTATACTTTCTCGACATGTGCTAGAATAGCATAACAACCTTTTCTTATTAGTTTTTGCACCTTCAAATTACTAATAAGATTTAGCTTCGCGTTGCTCTTTTCTCCGTATACCATTAAGGGTTTTCCTTCTTCTCGTACAATGCGAATCGCATTTTTGTAACATACGATTTCCGCTCTCTCCTTTTTCAACCAGTCCATGCTGATTATCACATCAAAACTCCCTAAATTTACTGGTATCAAATCAATCTTAAACGTTTCGCTAACCAGTTTAATTTCTCGATTCTGACATATCTTATCTGCTGTAATTAATTTACCGTTTGCTAATTCAAGTAAAAATTTATTATCCAAAGGCGTCAATGGATAATTTATTTTAGCACAGAAATCCTTACTAATATAGCTTATATCCGCACCCGAATCAAATAAAACATAAGCAGATGTATTGTCAATAAGAAACGTACCCGTAACAAGCTCCGGGTCTTCCTGCGCTTCAACCGCATTAATGTTGAAGACTCTTCTTCGGCCTTGCCCATTATTATCCCCCTGATTTGGATACACATTTTTGTAATGGCCCTTCTTCCCGCATCTGAAACAGGTAATGTCGGCATAACTTGTTCCGGCATTATTTGTTCCCTTAGCCATTAATCCGTAGATTTTGCACTTTGTCGCACCATGGCCCTTTCTTTTACACTTAGTACACACTTTCGTACAGATCCCAGTCGGATGGTATCCTTCACACCTCTGACATGGTTTCTGCCTCTTGTTGTTATTGTTGGGATTGTTGTTGTTGCGGTTGTTATTGTTGTTGAAATGGTTGTTGTAGTTGTTGCTGGGGTGGTTGTTGTTATTGCGTTTGTTGTTGCGAAAATTGGTGCGATTGTAGTTGTGATTGTTGTGTTGATTGTTAAAATTGTGACCCTTGTCACTGGTTTCTTCCCACTTTCTCTTGATTAGTTTCGTGTTGGCTTCTTCGGCCGCCTGCTCTTTAACTCTTTCCTCAATCTGATTTATGAGTTTATGAGCCATTCAACTCGCCTTTTGTATGGAGGCGGGCTCGTGTGAACTTATATCTTCTTGGATCCTTTCTGGTAACCCTTTTACAAATGCGTCTATTTTCTCTTCTTCATCTTCGAACGCTCCCGGACACAATAGGCACAACTCTGTGAATCGTTGTTCATACGTGGTAATATCAAACCCTTGTGTTCGTAACCCTCTAAGCTCTACCTTGAGCTTATTGACCTCGTTTCTGAGACGGTACTGCTCGTTCATTAAGTGTTTGAATGCTGACCACGGTAGTGCATAAGCAGCATCTTGTCCCACCTGTTCTAGATAAGTGTTCCACCATGTTAATGCAGTACACGTGAAGGTATGCGTAGCGTACTTTACTTTATCTTCTTCAGTGCACTTACTTATGACAAACACTGATTCCACCTTCTTAGTCCACCGTTTTAATCCGATTGGGCCCTCGGTTCCATCGAATTCCAAAGGTTTACAGGCAGTGAATTCTTTGTAGGAGCATCCTACATGAGTTCTCGTGGCATTAGTTCCATTGCTGGATTCAGAGTTATTGTTCTTTTGCATCGCAGCCTGTACTGCGGCTATGTTTGCTGCAAGGAAAACACGGAAGTCTTCCTCGCTCATGTTCAAATTCTGACGAGTCGTCGGTGCCATTTCCTTCAAAAATAGCCCAAAAGAATTAAGTTAATCATATAGAATATTAAGAGTAGTCAATAGTATTTCGTAGCATAATATGAACTCATTTACAAAATCTTTTTCTTCATATTAGAGTTTTATAGTTTTAATTCGGGTAGTACCTACCCGTTAAGTTCATACTAAGTAGCTAATATACCATTCAACTACTACAATTCTATATGAAAAACTGATTATAATAATATTTCGCGTTCAAACTTTTATACAAAAATTTACAAACTTACAATACCTCTATTATACATAAAGCATGAAATATAGCACACAATAACTTTCATACAAAATAGTTGTGACAACATTCCTAGTTAATACGCAAGTCGTTCAGCAAAGGCAATAAAAACACGTAATTCATAAGTCCAGAAACAAGTCATGCATTCTAATTTTACTAAGACTACTTCCCATCCTTGGTCTTGTGGAACATAACCGTTGTGGCCATTGACAAGACAGCATGTTGTAATGTCGTCAAAGGGACGAGGGTTTCGTAATGCCCAACAGCCCCGTAATAATCTAAAAACCTTGTTTCTCACCCCAACTACTGAATCCGTCACTTGTGGGAAGGTTTTATTTAAAAGTTGTAATCCGATATTCTTTGTCTCACTTTGGTGAGAAGCGAACATCACTAACCCATAAGCATAACATGCTTCTTTATGTTGCATGTTAGAAGCTCTTTCTAACTCACGAAGTCCTACGTTGGGATATGTTGAGTCAAAATAGGTTTTTAACCCGTAGTGTAAAATTGCATTTGGGTTCCCCGCATTTAACGCTTTAAAGAAAACAAGGCGTAACTTACGGTGTCCCCAATGTGATATACCCCATCTATCAAATGAAAGCCTTTTATAAACTAAGGTATACCTGGAACGTTCTTCAAATGTTCACGTTCTTCAAATGTTCTACAAACTAATTTTGCCATAAATAATTGTTCCGACGAATTCTGACCGACTTTAGACAAGATTTCATCAATCATGTCCCCGGGTAGGTCTTCTAAAATTGTTGGTTGTCTATCCTTAACGTCCATTGTGTTTTTATACTGTAAAATAGACGAGAATTAGATTCGTAAAAGATAATTATCAAATAATACAAGCAATTTTCACATACAACAAGAAAAGTACAAGTACACTTATTTTACATATTTTACACCTCATGATTACAACTCTTTATTCCGACTCACTAGTTTCTTCCTCTTCGGACCTGTTTCGTTTTGCTAATTTTCTAGGGATATATGATGTTCCTCTAATACGAGCTGTTGTTTTCACAAATGGTTTAGAAAAACCTAATGGCTTAGAGGTTCCCGGGTTATTGTTACAACTTAAAAAATACAGGTGTTGACGATACATATAAAGTTCATCGGGGTTGGAATCAGGTTTCTCTATTTTGATGCCCTTTCCCTTATTATTTTCTTTTGTTTTTTCAAATTGGGTCGCGGTATTTTCTATAACATCATCGGAATCCTCATCGGAATCCAATTCATCAGAAAATTAGTAATCTTCTCAAAATTTTGTTTCCTCGGTGGAAACACCATTGACCATTATTAATTTTGGTCCATTCGTTGAGGGTTTTCTTTTACTTATATGTTTTTCTGTGGTTCCTAATATTTCCTCCTCCGGAACCTCTTCTTCTTTAAGTTCCTCTTCTTCCGGTTCCTCTTCTTCCGGTTCCTCTTCGAGAATTTGTGAATCTTCCCAATATATATTCGACTCTTCATTATTATTAAGTGAGTCGATGAGATTTGTACTAGAGGTAGACATCTATCACACAATATCAAACATGTTAAGAGATTAATATATCACATAATATTTACATGTTACAATTTGTAATTTCCAACAAAAAAATATTAAGCAATCATTTTTAAAGAAAACACGGTCGAAGTCCAGATTCACTAATGCATCCTAACAAACGTGATAAGACACACTAATGCAAATTTTTTGGTTCTCTAAGACCATCGCTCGGATACCAACTGAAATGTCCCGTTCATATTGATTATAAACGTTTCGTATTAATTGATTTTGTCGCGAGGTTTTGACCTCTATATGAGACGTTTTTCTAAGACTACATTCATTTTTAAAACAACCATAAACTTTATTTTATCGATAAAGGTTTAAAAAACATTACGTAGATTATCAAATAATGATAATCTAAAATATACCGTTTACACACGACCATTACATAATGGTTTACAATAAGAATATATTACATCAAAAATAAGTTTCTTGAATGTAGTTTTTACACAATATCATACAAGCATGGACTCCAAATCTTGTCCTTATTTTAGTATGCAACAGCGGAAGCTCTTAATAATCACCTGAGAATAAACATGCTTAAAACGTCAACAAAAATGTTGGTGAGTTATAGGTTTAACCTATATGTTATCAAATCATAATAATAGACCACAAGATTTTATTTTTATAACACATCTCATATCAAGCATTTCGCAAACTGCATAGAGATAAAAATCATTCATATGTTGAACACCTGGTAACCGACGTTAACTTAATGCAAAGAATATCCCCAAAACAGAACCTCTCGTCTGTATAATAATCTCGAAGTACTAAACCATCCATAACCTGAATGGGGGTTGTTAAGGCCAATAGATCTATCATTAGGATTCGCGTCAATTAGGGGCAATTTCCCTAATTCTTAGGTTACCAGACTTGAAGGGCGATATTCGGTTTAATAATCCAACCATAGAATGTAGTTTCGCATACTTGTGTCTATTTTGTAAAATATTTATAAAACTGTATGTATTCTCATCCCAAAAATATTAGATTTTAAAAATGGGACTATAACTCACTTTCACAGATTTTTCCTTTGTTGGAAATAAGACTTGGCCACTGGTCAATTCATGAACCTATAACAAATATGTACATATATATCAAAGTATGATTTAAATATATTCACAACATTTTTTTTACATTTTTATGATTTAAGTTTGTTAAGTTAGCAGTCCCCATTAGTAACCTACAACTAGTTGTCCACAGTTAGATGTACTGAAATAAATCAATATATATATTATCTCGAATCAATCCACGACCCAGTGTATACAACTCTCAGGCTAGATCACAACTCAAAGTATATATATTATTTTGGAATCAATCTCAACCCTGTATAGCTAACTCAAACATTACTGCATATAGAGTGTCTATGGTTGTTCCGAAATATATATATATGGGTCGATATGATATGTCAAAACATTGTATACGTGTCTATGGTATCCCAAGATTACATAATATGTATAATACAATATAAATTAGTTAGGATATGTTTAGTCTAGATTTGTTACAAAATTTTCGTAGCTAAAACTAGCAAATTTATCCAATTTTGTTTTACCCGTCATTTCTTCGTTTCAAATCTGTTTTGAGTGATTCAAGTTGCTATGGTTTCATAATGAACTGAAATTTATGAAACTAAACAGAAAAAGTATAAGTTTATAGTCGTAAATACAGGTTACAAGTCACTTTTTAAAGAGGTAGTCATTTTCGTCGAAAGAACGACATCTTGATGACCATTATGAAAAACATACTTCCACTTTGAGTTTAACCATGATTTTTGGATATAGTTTCAAGTTCATAAGAAAAATCATTTTCTCAGAAGAACAACTTTTAAATCAGAGTTTATCATAGTCTTTAATTATCAAACCCAAAACAGCCCGCGGTGTTACTACAACGGCGTATGTCCGGTTTTACGGTGTTTTTCGTGTTTCCAGGTTTTAAATCATTAAGTTATCATATCATATAGATATAGAACATGTGTTTAGTTGATTTTAAAAGTCAAGTTAGAAGGATTAACTTTATTTGCGAACAAGTTTAGAATTAACTAAACTATGTTCTAGTGATTACAAGTTTAAATCTTCGAATAAGATAGCTTTATATGTATGAATCGAATGATGTTATGAACATAATTACGTCCTTAAGTTTAGTAGGTAAACCTACTGGAAGTGACAAGAAATTATCTAGCTTCAAAAGATTCTTGGATGGCTTGAAAGTTCTTGAAGTAGAATCATGACACGAAAACAAGTTCAAGTAAGATTTCTGCTCGAATTAAGATTGTTATAGTTATAGAAATTGAATCAAAGTTTGAATATGAGTATTACCTTGAATTAGAGAGATAACCTACTATAAGTAACAAAGGTTTCTCGATCTTGGATGATTACTTGGAATGGATTAGAAAGCTTGGTAGTAATCTTGCAAACTTGAAAGTGTTCTTGATTTTATGAAACTAGAACTTATAGAATATATGAAGAACACTTAGAACTTGAAGATAGAACTTGAGAGAGATCAATTAGATGAAGAAAATTGAAGAATGAAAGTGTTTGTAGGTGTTTTTGGTCGTTGGTATATGGATTAGATATAAAGGATGTGTAAGTTTGTTTTCATGTAAATAATTCATGAATGATTTATAATATTTTTTGTTGTGAGATATTTCATGCTAGTTGCCAAATGATGGTTCCCACATGTTTAATGACTCACATGGGCTGCTAAGGAGCTGATCATTAAAGTGTATATACCAATAGTATATACATCTAGAAGCTGTGTATTGTACGAGTACGAATACGAGTGCATACGAGTAGAATTGTTGATGAAAATGAATGAGGATGTAATTGTAAGCATTTTTGTTAAGTAGAAGTACTTTGATATGTGTCTCGAAGTCTTTCAAAAGTGTATTAATACATCTAAATACACTACATGTATATACATTTTAACTGAGTAGTTAAGTCATCGTTAGTCGTTACATGTAAGTGTTGTTTTGAAACCTTTAAGTTAACGATCTTGTTAAATGTAATTAATTCATTGTTATTATACTTAAATGAGATGTTAAATTATTACATTATAATGATATTATGATGTATGAATATATCTTAATATGATATATATACATTAAAATGTCGTTACAACGATAATCGTTACATATATGTCTCGTTTCGGAATTCTTAAGTTAGTAGTCTCATTTTTATGTATATAACTCATTGTTAATATACCTAGTGATATACTTACTTATCATAATATTATGTTAACTATATATAATTATATATGTGTGTATATATATATATATATATATATATATATCATATAGTTTTTACAAGTTTTAACGTTCGTGAATCGCCGGTCAACTTGGGTGATCAATTGTCTACATGACACTCATTTCAAATAATTAAGTCTTAATAAGTTTGATTGCTTAACATGTTGAAAATATTTAATCATGTAAATATCAATTTCATTTAATATATATAAACATGGAAAAGTTCGGGTCACTACAGTTGGTTGCTTAGATCTTCGGGTTTGTATGTCCTTAGAAAATTTGGCGGTGATGGCCTGGTCTCTTTTGGTTTGACTCTGCGATTAGCGTTGGTTGGTTGTTGCTTGCCTGTTTAGTTCATGCCTTTCCTATAGTCGACCCTATTCGGGTGGACTCGATGTTGTTGCCGACATGTGTCGACTTTGTGTACCTCAGAAAATTGATGTTTATTGGAGTGTTCTCTCAGGATCCTTTTTTACGCTCGAACAGGGATTTTATCTAATTCGACGACCTTTTGTCGGGTACGAGAGATTATTTTGGTATGCAGGCCCCGGGTTAGGTGCTACTGGAGTATTCGGCGTTCTATTTAGTTGTGCGGCTTTCTAGTAGCGTCAATTTCGGTGTTAGATACAAGCTTGGTTTTATATATGTTGTAGATTTTGGTTTGGTGGTGTGTATGCATGTATTGTCAATCATAGTCATTTGTATCTTTCATTTTCAATGTGCTCGCTCTCTTTCAATTATCGTCATTCGTGTAAGACGATGTAGAGCGAGACATTTCAATTATTGTTGTTCTTGTGTACCACCGAATCTTTACGATTATATATATATATATATATATATATATATATATATATATATATATATATATATATATATATATATATATATATATATATATATATTAATATTTTCGCCAAAAAAAATTATTTTTTTATCTATAACTCACAATACTATGAATAACAATAATATCATAATTAAATAAGGAAAGTTGATATTGGATAAAGAAAAATTATACAATAGCACCTCTATAAATTAATAATGTTTGAACCCGGATATTTTAAACTTAGCGGGGAATTATTATATCGATAAAATAATAAATTATTAGTTTAAAAAATTGGATTATATTTGTGAACATCCCTAAAATTAATGTATCGACATTCAAAATTACTATGCTCATTCACTTTACCTATTTAAATAAAATATAAACAAAGACATTCAAAATTCTCATGTAAGTATATATTCACACATTAATGAACTTGTCATCAATGCACATAGATGGGGATTGATCACTATAAAATGTCTAGTGATAATTTTTAAAATCACATTAGCTATGGATTCATTTTTTATTAGAAAATCCTAGAATATTGGAATATTTTATTAATTATTACCGTAATATATAGTTTTGTTGGGACCAATATATCTACATTGAGATTTCAAAAAAATTATTATCTTATTATATTGTCGATTGGAGTTCAATTTTGTAATGGTCCCAAGTTGGAATCGAAAAAATTATTAATTTTATCGTATATTAAATTATAGATGTTCTATTGTACTTTGTAAGCAATTCAAGTAAATCTGTAAACTTAATTATGATAATTTTAATATAACTTTAAATGCTACGTTTATCATTTTTTTTCAAAATAAAATAATTGTTTAGCCATCAAATATATTGCAGGTAATGGAATTACGGAGATAATAAGCGTAGTTAGTGACTTAGGACTTATCAAGCAACTATTGTAACTATAGGGATTCTTCAAGAAAAAAAGAATTTGGCTCTGGTAGTAACTTTGTGTTTTAAATATGGAAAATGTTAATCATAGTCATTGCAATGATTAAACTTTTCATGTTTAGGATTGTAATCATGTGAATCTAACGATTTGCTTGAAATTCAAGTGACTAATTAGAGTGCGACAATCACATATGATTGACTTTAATTATTTTTTTTTAAAAAATCAAAAAAAAAATTTAAAAAAAAAATCAAAATTTTTTTTCAAAAAAAAAATTCAAAAATTTTTTTTCAAAAAGAAAAATTCAAAATTTTTTTTTCAAAAAAAATATATATATATATTTTCTTTTAAAAAAAAGGTTTTTTTAAAAAAAATTTGTTCGATTTAGAGTTTAGGGTTTAAAGTTTAGTCCTTAAACTCAAAACTCTAAACCGTTCATGTTAAAAACTCAATTTAAACCCTAAACCCTAATTTCTAAACTCTAATTGTTAAATTCTAAACCCTAATTTCTAAACCCCAATCTCTAAATCCTAATTGATAAACCATAAATCTTGAATATAGAGTTTATGGTTAAGGGTTAAGGAAGTCAATCACATGTGAACCACATTTAAAGTAGTTTTGACTACATGTGAGAACAAAATGATTGTCACACTTTAATTGATCCCTTAAATATTAAGCAAATTGTTGGATTCAAGTGAATATTTTACTTCATGTTTAATACTAAGTTTTTTAAGGAATAAATAAAAAAATTATTCTATCTAATATTTAAATTAACTGTTGTAAATTATTGGATTCAAGTGTCTTGCTGATGACACACTCGTTATTCCTTTGGATGACATTCGCATTGATGATAAGATGCACTTCATAGAAGAACCAATTGAGGTCGTGGATCAAACTGAAAAACGCTTGAAACAGAGCACTATACCTATTGTTAAAGTCCGTTGAAATTCAAGACGAGGCCCCGAGTATACCTGGGAACGTGAAGACCAGATGAGACGGAAATATCCCCATCTCTTCTCAACCGCAGATGCATCTGAGAAGTCTACCTAAAACTTCGGGACGAAGTTTTTATTAACGGGGAGGTACTATGACGACCCTCAATTTTTCCATTTCTGTTTACTGTTCTACTATTAGGATTTCTTATACTCGTAAACTTTGTTTAACAAACTTTGATTAAATAGTATATTTGATCGATAATTCCTGTTAATATGAGTTTATGTATTTTGTGTGATATTTTTATTTATAAACTATATGTATAACTTAAGTGTGATATTTATAAATTAAAAACTAATTAGAAGTAAATTTAAATTAATAAAATACATGAACAAAATGTAAATGATTAAATAAAATGTAACTTTAAATAAATAAAATATAGGTAACAATAAAAAAATATATAAATCATATAAATAAATAAGTAAATGCCGAAAAAAATAAATTAAATATATATTAATATAGGTATAAATCGGCTAGGAAAGAAAATAGGGAAATAAACTTGATCATTAAGCTTTCACAAATCCTAGCCAAATTCCAATGCTTGCATCCTAATCTTGATCCAACCTTGATCTTCAAGTAAACCTAGTGTAATTAGGAAACCTAAACACAACTATATATAGCCTCATGTTTTTCCATAAGTTGCACCACAAATTAAACCCCAAAAAAAAATCCTATTCGTGAGCTGCATTCAGTCGACATATTCCAGCCTTTTTTCTTTTTTTTGTCGACTCAAGAACCCTCCAAAATAGCCTACAAACTCGTGACCTTCTACAGCCCTTCAACCATCATCATTCACCACTTTCTGCTGCTGCTACATCCTTCTGTTCCTGCTATTATTCAGCTGCAGATCGCCTTCAAAACCGCCCAGGAAATGAGTAAGTTTTCTTCTGTTTCTGCTGTATTATTCGACACCACAATAGCCCTTCAAAGTTTAACTATTGATGCTTGTTTTCTGCTGTAAATCGTGATCAAAAAGCCCATCATCAAACCCCTTTATTGCCGCGCTTTTGCTTGGTATCTTGCTATTTCTGTGCAACCAAATCAGACCCAAGAAACCTTGTTTGGGTCGTGTTTTTCCAGCTGGGTTTTCTGCTTCTGTTTCAGCCTACAATCATCATCATCTTCTTGATCTTCACCTTCTAAAGGTAGCCCTAAAACCCTAGTTAAATCTTGCTTTTAATCTATTACTTTTATGTTGTATAAGTATTATGTATATGATGAATTAAGTATGATCATGTATGAATAAGGTTAAAAGTATCATAAAAGATTATGATGTTGATTAATAAAATTGTTAAATTAAAAGTAATAAGGTTAAGTATGATTATGAAGTATTAATAAAATGTTAAGAATAAGGATGATGGTTAATAAGATTAGGGTTAATGGTATAAGTTTATGATTATGATATAGGGTATGAATAAATTGATAAGGTTACAGATTATGATTTTATGTGTTATTGATTAATGAGTTGAATGATGATTAATAAGTTACTTGGTTATGAATATAATTAGGTAATAATGATTAAAAGTTTATGGATTAATGAATTATGTACATGAAGTACTATGATGAAGATTAGGGTTATTAAGATATAGAATCATGATGAAACTAGTTTAATAAGTTAAAGAGTATAAATAGGTTATGAATATGATTAAAGGGTTTGATTAGTAATATATGAAAGAAGGTTAGTAAGTAATAATGATAATGATACACATGCATGCATGCATGCAAGCATGCATGTAAACGTACGTATGTACGTGTATACTGTGATGACCCGGAAATTTCCGATCAAATTTAAACTTTAATCTTTATATGTTTCCAATACGATAAGCAAGATCTGTAATATTGAGTCTCGAAAAGTTTAAATCTATATTCATGTAATCAAGTACCTTTTGACTGCGTTCGACGATTCATGAACCATTGTGTATAACAAAATATATAAGTATATATATATATATATAAGTATAAATATAAGTATATATATAATATCTTTGATTGATAAAATACCTTTAGACAATTAGAATTAAAAATGTAAAATAATATATAGACTAATTAAATTACTATTAAAATGAATAGATATAAATTCCATACATAAGTAGTATTATATATATTGTAATATATATAAAAATTATAAATATTAAATATTCAAAAATATGTTATAATATATATTATATAATTAATAATTATGATATAATTATTAAATTATAACATTATTATGCTAAATGTAATTTCAAGTATAAAATATAGATGCTGTAGTAATAGTATTATTACTTTTATTATTACTACTAATATTAAATATTAATATCAATATTAGAGTTACTAACATTAGTATCATTGTTATAATCTTAAGGTTATGATTATAAAATTAAAGATTTTAAATATAAATACTATTATAAGAATGGTTAAAATCATAATTTTGTTGTAATTTAAAAATATCATTTTATTTAATTTTAGTATTAGTATAATAAAGTTATTATTAATATTATCATTATTATAAATTTTATTGTTATTATTAATAGTATTCTTATTAAAAGCAGATTTTATAAGTAAATCTATATTATTAATTGATATTACAGAATTTAACATATAGTAGTTATATAAATAATTGATATATATATAAGTAAACCTAAACCCAAATATATAAAAATATATACATATACCGATATGTACACATGTATAGAAAAACAGTTATATGTTATATACATACTAATAAACAGATACATTATATAATTATTATTATATATAAATAAAAAGAAAAATAAGGATATAGTACGAATCTGTCTAAAGCAATATCAAACTTTATTTGATTTTTTTTTTTGATTTGTCTCCAAGATTGTTACCAGTCCTAATCCGAATCTTGTACGTACCAAACGAATTCAAGCAGATAAAGTTAAAAATTGTTAGTTGTCCTAATCTGTGTAATTTTTTTTTTCTTTTTCTTTTATTCCTGTTCTTGTCTCAGAGTGGAAAATTGACACCCATATGCAATTGTTATATAATAATCGAATCTTCATAAGTCATCTGGTATTATTTTTTTCTCGCTCTCATTATCAATTAAATATTAACAGCTGTTAATTATTTAAGATATAAAACAGAAAATTTTGTTGCAGCATTTTTCTTCCCCTGCTCATTGTATCCTTCAAGCCAAAATTTGAATTCGATTACCAATCCAAAAAGTAATAATACAGTTTTGTTAGGATTCATTTATGTAAACTTTCTCCAAAATATCAAATTCCAATTCCTCAAAACGAATTCAAATTTCTGAGTCAAAGTTTAGGATTTTAAAAGTCAACAATTGTTCTTCAGGTAAATTCGCATGTTCTGATTCAAATTGAGTTAAATTGAAAATCTTTATAGTTTATGGAGATGATTTGAAACATAATTGCTTTTATAACTTTTGGCTAAAACTTTTTCAAACTCTAAATCATAATTTTTTTTTTAAACCGTAAGCTGCACAGCAGCGAGGCTGTTTTTTTTTATTTTATTTTTTTTACAATTAATATAAAAATTTGAGGTTATAAAATTAGTAACATCTTGAAGTATCAAAAATCCATTGTGTATGAGTTGGGTATATTGATTTTGTTACCTCTGATCGAACTATATTGGGAAGAAGAAGAAGAGCATGGAAACGAAATATATACAGGATATAATTAAATCATATGGGTATAAATCAAGAAATACGAAAATGGTGAAATGGTTTAGGGTGTTTGCGGAGTGCGGGAGGTCACGAGTTCGAGTCTAGTTTGGAACATTTTCTTTTTATGCAAAGTTTTAATGGTATACACTCTTAACTTCATTTTTTTCTTTATTATTATTGTTATTACTAGTAATCATTATGATTATTATTATTATTAATGTTATGATTATTATGATTATAAGTATTATTGTTATTATTATTATTATTATTATTATTATCATTATTATTATTAACAATTATTATTAAATGTAATTATTATCATTATTCTACTTATTATCATTAACTTAGTTATTACTAAATAGAATGAGTATTACTACTACTATTATTATTATGTTTATGATTAAAATTATTATTATTATATATTCATTGATATTGTTATTATTATTGTTATCTATATCAATATCAATAAAGGTATCATTGTTAGAATTTTAGAATTTATCAGTGTTATTAATATAGGTATTATTATTACTAAGAAAAAGATATAAAAATATTATCACTTCACTAATATTAGTATTTGTACCATTTTTATATTTATTAGTATAATTATCATATTCAAAATTATTGATATCATTATTATTATTAATAACATTTTTGTATCACTATTACTATTAAAATTTATCATTTTCATTTTGTTATTAGTATTACCATTATTAATAAGGTTACTATTATTATTAGAAAATCATTATTTCTCCAAACTAGTATTTTAAACAGATAAATATTTTGTACATAAAATATACTTACGCATACTATAATTATATTAAAATTTCACATAACCATATATATATCAAAGTTACTAATATTATTTATATAAATACTTATAAATAACAAACTATCGATTTCTAAATATAACATTTAAACAAGTATGGATATAATAATATAACTATATAAATAACAACTAATTTTAATATAAATACAAATTAAATATATAATATATATACATTAAGATATTATATTTTTGTTCGATTACAATTATATGTATTAATATATATACTTAATATAGGTTCGTGAATCCGAGGCCAACCTTACAATTGTTCAATGTCGTCATATGTATTTTTACTACAAAATACATTAGGTGAGTTACCCTTTATATTTTTGGGCTGAGAATACATGCGCAACTTTAATAACTGTTTTACGAAATAGACACAAGTAATCAAAATTACATTCTATGGTTGAATGATCGAAACTGAATATGCCCCTTTTAGTCTGGTAATCTAAGAATTAGGGAACAGACACCCTAATTGACGCGAACTCTAAAGATAGATCTATCGGGCCCAACAAGCCCCATCCAAAGTACCGGATGCTTTAGTACTTCGAAATTTATATCATGTCCGAAGGAGGATCCCGGAATGATGGGGATATTCTTATATGTATATTGTGAATGTCGGTTACCAGGTGTTCAATCCATATGAATGATATTTTTGTCTCTATGTATGGAACGTATGGTTATGAGAAATGGAAATATGAAATCGTGTGGTATATTTAAATGATGGAAATGATTATATATGATAAACTAATCAACTCACCAACCTTTTGGTTGACACTTTAAAGCATGTTTATTCTCAGGTACGAAAGAAATCTTCCGCTGTGCATTTGCTCATTTTAGGGATATTACTTGGAGTCATTCATGACGTATTTCAAAAGACGTTGCATTTTAGTCGTTGTGTTCATCAAGATTAATACTAAATCAATTATAGTTAGGTATATTATGAAATGGTATGCATGCCGTCAACTTTCGATGTAATGAAATATTGTCTTTTCAAAAACGAATGCAATGTTTGTAAAATGTAGCATATAGAGGTCAAGTACCTCGCGATGTAATCAACTATTATGAATCGTTTTTAATCGATACGGACTTCGTCCGAATGGATTAGGACGGGTCTCTACATATACATTGTAGATATATGTATGTGTATATGCAAATATATACATACGAGTATACGTATGTGTATATATGTATGTATATGTACGTGTGTATGTATGTATGAGTGTGTATATGTATCATGTATATATTATAAGAAATTACAAAGATGATAAGTAGTTATATGTATATATATGTACCAACTTTATACTAATGTATATGTAAATCATACACATAATATATATATATATATATATATATATATATATATATATATATATATATATATATATATATATATATATATATATATATATATATATATATATATATATTATGTGTATGATTTACATATACATTAGTATAAAGTTGGTACAAATATATACATATAACTACTTATCATCTTTGTAATTTCTTATAATATATACATGATACATATATACACTCATACATACATACATACGTACATATACATACATATATACACATACGTATACACGTATGTATATATTTTCATGTACACCAATGACCAAAAACACCTACAAACACTTTCATATAGCTATACACATGTACATGTATGATGATAATAAAGAATATATATGTATGTATCACATAGGTGTATATTTATATATGTAACACATATAATGATAAGATTATTTAACGATTTATTAATTAAAGAATAATACTACTATTATTATTAAAACTTATACACTTATCTATATGGTAACACCTAAAGTACACTAAGTATATTATCACCTATATATATAATTAATAAGTACATTAATAATTTGGTTATGTGTATACACCTATAACGTGAAGGTTATAATTAAAGATAACGTACAAAGACTACAAACATCACCGCTACTTGTGGCCTAGGGTGGTCCTTGTTGCCTTATGGGAACCGCTTATGGATTTCGAATGCCATGACTTAGATTCTGGTCAAGAATCCTGGGTGCCCGGTAACAACTGATCATTCGAGTGACTTGCATGATAGCAACGAAGTTTGGGCGAGATTGTACAACATATTTGTTAAGAATTATAACCAAAATTTCTTAAACTAGAAGCTTACTATAAATGGAAGCTTTCCATAAATAGTAGGTTTCCAAAAATAGAAACTTTTGAGAATAGGAATTTTTCTCGAAAACCGTCACTGTTAATATAGTTTGCTATATTAATAAACTAACTTTATGTCTGTTAGACATTAACTAATTAAATGTTATATCTCTAGGTTGAGATCTCCGATTACATACTCCGTTCATGCTACTTGCGTGGAATTACTTACTTGCTACTAAGTTGAACTTCATAGCCCCACTTTTTAACTTGCTTTATATACTTATTTTGAACTTTTGGGGTGAGACACATGCTTGCTTTCAAACTATTTTACGCTTAGACACAAGTACCCGAAAACTGTTTAACTGTGCTGACATGCTTTATATATATATCATATAGCTATACACATGTACATGTATGATGATAATAAAGAATATATATGTATGTATCACATTGGTGTATATTTATATATGTAACACATATAATGATAAGATTATTTAACGATTTATTAATTAAAGAATAATACTACTATTATTATTAAAACTTATACACTTATCTATATGGTAACACCTAAAGTACACTAAGTATATTATCACCTATATATATAATTAATAAGTACTTTAATAATTTGGTTATGTGTATACACCTATAATGTGAAGGTTATAATTAAATATAACGTACAAAGACTACAAACATCACCGCTACTTGTGGCCTAGGGTGGTCCTTGTTGCCTTATGGGAACCGCTTGTGGATTTCGAATGCCATGACTTAGATTCTGGTCAAGAATCCTGGGTGCCCGGTAACAACTGATCATTCGAGTGACTTGCATGATAGCAACGAAGTTTGGGCGAGATTGTACAACATCTTTGTTAAGAATTATAACCCGAACTTCTTAAACTAGAAGCTTACTATAAGTGGAAGCTTTCCATAAATAGTAGGTTTCCAAAAATAGAAACTTTTGAGAATAGAATTTTTCTCGAAAACCGTCACTGTTAATATAGTTTGCTATATTAATAAACTAACTTTACGTCTGTTAGACATTAACTAATTAAACATTATATCTCTAGGTTGAGATCTCCGATTACATACTCCGTTCATGCTACTTGCGTGGAATTACTTACTTGCTACTAAGGTGAACTTCATAGCCCCACTTTTTAACTTGCTTTATATACTTATTTTGAACTTTTGGGGTGAGACACATGCTTGCTTTCAAACTGTTTTACGCTTAGACACAAGTACCCGAAAACTGTTTAACTGTGCTGACATGCTTTGTTTCATGCTAAATCCCGGTCGTGATATCGTTAATTGCTATGTATAAATGCAAACTTAGTTATTGTGAGTAGGCCTATTGAGAGCGACGTCTCTAACCAGTTGACCGTTGGTCTTTGGTTACATAATAATGATTAAAACGACACTGACAGTTCAAGGTGTCCTGGGGTAACTTTGTTTAGTTTCGATATCATAACTTCAGCACTACTTTTGATAACTAAATTTTGTGGTCTAAAACAATTATAAACCTATGTTGTTCACTCAACCATTTTTGGTTGACGCTTTAAGCATGTTTTGTCTCAGATGAAGATTGCTAAAGATTGTGTGCTATTTGGACTTTGCTGCTTTTGGAGTCCGCATTTTTTATTTTCATATTATTGCATTAAAACACTTAAGTTTACATTTACATTTATAAGGATTCATTTGTAATGACTAATACTTTCCGCTACTTTAACACAATGGTTTTTAATTAAAACATCTCATTTAGAGTCGTTCTCGCTTTACATTTGTGTTATGATATTGGTTAGTCACATATGACCCCCGGTCCCATTTAGGGGGTGTGACAGATTGGTATCAGAGCCAGGTTGTTATAGAGAACCAGGATTGCATTTTATGTGTACCTTATGTGCTAGATAGGTGCCTTAGTAATCCATAGGTCTATAACCTTTCCTGTTTTAGTTTTCTAGTGTTTTTCCCTTACGTTTTATTTCGTGCCTTTACGTCTTCTTTAGAACCTACCTAACTTCGTTCTTTCGTGTCTTTTAGGATGTCTCGCCTTAACCCGATCATCATCTCCGACAACGAGTCTGAAGGATCCGTTAACTACCGGTCTATACACCCGCTACTCCACCCGCATCACCGGTTTATGAACCTGCTACATCGCCCGCATCACCTGCTTACATGCCCGCTACTCCACCACACTCCCCTCCTATGCAAGAATCCCACACAAATGCTAACTATAATGAGGATGATGAGGAGGAAGAGTTTGTGGAAGAGATGATTGAGGAAGAAGTGGAGGAAGAGCCTTCCGAGGAAGAACCCGAGGAAGAATCTAAACCCGAACCCTCTGTTGTCTTACCTTCCTCTCTAAAGAGGAAGGAGCCCGAGACCCCCACTAATGATGCTCCCGGTCCTTCTAAGAAACAATACACCGTCGACTTGGCAATGATCATTGAACGCCAAGATAAGTTGGTTAAGGAACAAGAGAGCATATTTGATTTTATGTCTGTCTTTATCAAGGACCAAAAGCAAAAGAACAAAGTGATAGAAGGTTTCATGAAGTTTGCTCAAGATCTCCTACGGGATAAGGAGCAAGCGTCTGTTCATGCCCTATTGGCTAAGGTCGAGGAGAGACAAGACCAATTGGGGAAGATGATGGCCGACATGAAGGCGCTTCAAGATAAGACAATTAAGGATTTTGAAGATTTCTTTGAAGAGTATCATTAGATATTTGTTCTTCTAGCATTTGTTTTCCATTTTCGTATTAGTGTTTTCCATTCATTGTAAAGGCTTTGCCTAAAACTACTATCCTAGTTTCGTTTCATATTTATTCTAGGATCATTTCGTGTGTAATAGATGCTGTTAGTTATCATTTTGATGTTTAATAAAATTTAAGTGTTTTAATACATCTCATTGTTTCTCTTATATATTCCTTATTGCATGTTGTGTGAAATTTGTGCTTTTATTAAACAAACTTATGACTTACTAGCATCATAACTCTTCAACTAATACTGTTTTTCTGTATTGAAGATCAATGTCTCATTCAACTCGTGGTGCTAACGCTCTTCCAAATATTACTTTGACTCCTGCACAATTTCAACAATTGCTTGCTGCCGCTCAAGGAAACAATAATCAAAGGAACAACCAAGGGAATCCACCTACATCATGTACCTATAAGGAGTTTATGAACTGTAAGCCTCCATCCTTCAATGGAAATGAGGAAGCAGTCGAGTTAACTCGTTGGTTCGAAAAACTCGAATCAATCTTTCTCATCTGTAACTGTGCGGAGGCCGAAAAAGGGAAGTATGCCACTCACACACTAGGTGGCCTTGCTTTAACTTGGTGGAATGCTTATGCCCAAATTATGGGGCTAGATGCTGCTAATACTATTCCATGGGCCGTTGTGAAAAGAATGATGACTGATAAGTTTTGCCCGAGGAATCAAATCCAAAGCTAGAAGTAGAGTTTTGTGAATTGAAGGTCAATGGTACCAATATTGAAGCTTATACCAACAGGTTTATAGAGTTGGTTTCATTGTGCCCAGACATGGTGCCCACTGAACAAAGGAAGATTGAGCGATACATAGAAGGTCTTCCAGATGAGATTCAAAGAAATGTTATTGCTGCTTGTAAATAAACCTTAGATGCAGTGATACTTATGGCTCAAAACTTGATGATGGCTAAGAGGAGAAAGGTCGCGGCTAATAAACAAGCCGAGGCTAAGTCTAGTGAGGGAAAGAGAAAGTTTGAACCATCTCAAGGTTCAAGCCAAGGTTCAAACAAGAAAGCTGCTGATAGTTCTAGAAGTGGTTATGCTGGGACAAGACCCAAATGTAATCGCTGTGATAGACATCATTATGGGAAGTGTTTGGCCGAGTGCACCAAGTGCAAGAAAGTGGGTCATATAGCTAAGTATTGTAAAGTTCCCGTTACTCCTACTACAAAATCAAACGTGTTTGTTCCAACTTGCTTTGGTTGTGGAGAAGTAGGACATTTCTGCAATCAGTGTCCAGAGAACAAGGGTAATAATTGTAATACTAAGAGCTTTGTGATGACTGCTGAAGAAGCCCGTGAGGATGATGAAGTGATAACGGGTACGTTTCTTTTTAACAACTTCTATGCTACTGTTTTATTTGATTTTGGTGCCGATAGAAGTTATATGTCTACTGAATTTTGTGCCTTATTCACCGAAAAACCACAAGCCTTAGAAATTAAACGTCTTGTAGAAGTAGCAAATGGTAAGGTTATGAAAGTAGACAATGTGTATAAAAACTGTGATCTGATTTTAGCCGATAAACACTTTAAGATCGACCTATTGCCAGTCGAGTTAGGAAGCTTTGATGTAGTCATAGGGATGGATTGGTTACGCCCATTAAAAGCTGCAATCATGTGCTATGAGAAAACTATTAACATTCCTCTTGAAAATGGTGAAACCCTAATCGTTCAAGGAGAGACGAGTGGTTCTAAACTTAATATCATCTATTATATCAAAACCCGAAAGTATCTAATGAAGGGATATCAAGACATCTTAGCTCATGTTAAGAAAGTTGAACCGGAAGAGAAACGTATTGAAGATGTACCGGTGGTTAGAGACTTTCCCGAAGTATTTCCCGAAGAACTCCCTGGTCTCCCTCCCCAATGACAGGTTGAGTTTCAAATTAATTTGACTCCTGGTGCTGCACCTATTACAAAGGCACCATACCAATTAGTTCCATCCGAAATGAAGGAATTATCTAGCCAACTCCAAGAACTTTTGGAGAAAGGTTTCATTCGTCCTAGCTCGTCTCCGTGGGGAGCACCAGTTTTATTTGTCAAGAAGAAAGATGGCACGTTGAGAATGTGTATTGATTATCAAGAACTCAACAAGCTAACCATCAAGAATCGTTATCCACTCCCGTGCATTGATGACCTGTTTGACCAATTGCAAGGGTCAAGTATTTATTCGAAGATTGATCTTAGGTCGGGTTATCATCAATTGAGAGTCAAGGAAGCAGATGTTTTTAAGACTGCTTTCCGAACTCGTTATGGACATTATGAGTTTCTTGTCATGCCTTTTGGTTTAACCAATGCTCCTGCTGTATTCATGGATCTTATGAACCGTGTATGCAAACCTTATCTTGACAAATTTGTGATCGTTTTCATCGATGACATTCTAATCTATTCCAAGAATGAGAAATAGCATGAGCAACACTTGCGGTTGATTCTAGAGCTCTTAAAGAAGGAACAACTATATGTCAAGTTCTCCAAGTGTGAATTCTGGCTGCGAACCTTACAATTTCTCGGACATGTAGTTGATAGTGAAGGAATACATGTCGACCCGGCGAAAATCACTGCTATTCGAAACTGGGAAGTGCCTAAGAGTGCGAAACATATTCGCCAATTTTTGGGACTTGCTGGTTATTACCGAAGGTTCATCAAAGATTTATCTATTTTAGCCAAACCTCTCACCAAGCTAAATCACAAGGGGAAGAAGTTTGAGTGGTCCGAAGAACAGGAATCTGCTTTTAAGGTTCTAAAGGATAAATTGACCACAACCCCGATTCTATCAATACCCGAGGGCAACGACGATTTTGTAGTCTATTGTGATGCCTCAAACCAAGGTTTCGGATGTGTCTTAATGCAACGTAACAAAGTTATAGCTTATGCATCTAGACAATTGAAGAAACATGAGAAGAACTATACCACGCATGACCTAGAGTTAGGAGCTGTGGTATTCGCATTGAAGATGTGGAGACATTATCTCTACGAAATTAAATTTACGG
The DNA here is from genome assembly GCF_046630445.1 of Rutidosis leptorrhynchoides. Lineage (NCBI taxonomy): Eukaryota > Viridiplantae > Streptophyta > Magnoliopsida > Asterales > Asteraceae > Rutidosis > Rutidosis leptorrhynchoides. The sequence goes on from NC_092333.1 coordinate 90,963,098, forward strand.
TGTTTACCGATCATAAAAGTCTTCAACATATCTTTGACCAGAAGCAACTAAACATGAGACAAAGGCATTGGGTCGAGTTATTAAATGACTATGACTGTGAGCTTAAATATCATCCTGGTAAGGCGAATGTAGTTGCCAATGCCCTTAGTAGAAAGGATCGGGCCAAACCAATCCGAGTCCGAGCTTTAAATATACGTATTCGTACGAATCTTACATCTCAAATCCATGAAGCACAACTTGAGGCAATAAAGGAAGAGAATGTCCAACTTGAGGGACTTAAAGGTCTCGCAAAGCAACTTGAACTCAAGGGAAACAGAATAAGGTATTTCAATAACCGAATCTGGGTCCCAATCTTCGGAAATCTTCGAGAATTAGTCTTGGATGAAGCACATAAGACTAGGTATTCTATTCACCCAAGCTCTAGTAAAATGTATCACGATGTGAAAGAGTTTTATTGGTGGCCTAATCTTAAATCTGACATTTCTGATTATGCGAGCAAGTGCCTTACTTTTTTGAAAGTTAAGGCCGAGCATCAAAAGCCGTCTGGTTTACTTCAACAGCCGGATATTCGGCAGTGGAAGTGGGAATGTATCACTATGGATTTCATTACTAAGTTGCCCAAGACTTCAAAAAGCAATGATACTATATGGGTCATAGTGGATCGTCTTACTAAATATGCACACTTCTTACCTATCAAAGAAACCGACAAAATGGAGAAATTGTCACAACTTTATATCAAAGAGATTGTCTCACGTCATGGAGTCCCTATTTCAATTATTTCCGACCGCAACAGTCGATTCATTTCTAGATTTTGGAAAACTTTACAATCTGCTCTTGGAACTCAACTCGACATGAGTACTGCTTATCATCCGCAAACTGATGATCAAAGTGAACGAACCATTCAAACTTTGGAAGATATGCTCCGTGCGTGTGTTATCGATTTTGGCAAAGGTTGGGATAGACACTTGCCTTTGGCTAAATTTTCTTACAATAACAGTTATCACTCAAGTATTAAGGCTGCACCTTTTAAAGCCTTGTACGGACAAAAATGTAGATCCCCACTGTGCTGGGATGAACTTGAGGACAGATAATTAACTGGTCCGGAAATCATTCCTGAAACTACCGAAAAGATCGTTCAGATTAAGAAACGATTAGAAACTGCCCGCAGCCGATAGAAGAGCTATGCTGATATTCGTCGGAAAGATTTAGAATTCCAAGTTGGTGATAAAGTCATGTTGAAAGTATCCCTTTGGAAAGGTGTCGTTCGTTTTGGTAAACGAAGTAAACTAAGTCCGCGTTTTGTTGGACCTTTCAAAATTATCGAAAGGATGGGACCCGTGGCTTATCGATTAGAACTACATCCTGAGCTTATTAATGTATACGACGTGTTTCACATCTCAAATCTGAAAAAGTGTCTTGCTGATGACACATTCGTTATTCCTTTGGATGACATTCGCATTGATGATAAGATGCACTTCATAGAAGAACCAATTGAGGTCGTGGATCAAACTGAAAAATGCTTGAAACAGAGCACTATACCTATTGTTAAAGTCCATTGGAATTCAAGACAAGGCCTCGAGTATACCTGGGAACGTGAAGACCAGATGAGACGGAAATATCCCCATCTCTTCTCAACCGCAGATGCATCCGAGAAGTCTACCTAAAACTTCGGAACGAAGTTTTTATTAACGGGGAGGTACTATGATGACCCTCAATTTTTCCATTTCTGTTTACTGTTCTACAATTAGGATTTCTTATACTCGTAAACTTTATTTAACAAACTTTGATTAAATAGTATATTTGATCGATATTTCCTGTTAATATGAGTTTATGTATTTTGTGTGATATTTTTATTTATAAACTATATGTATAACTTAAGTGTGATATTTATAAATTAAAAACTAATTAGAAGTAAATTTAAATTAATAAAAGACATGAACAAAATATAAATGATTAAATAAAATGTAATTTAAATAAAATGTAACTTTAAATAAATAAAATAAAAGTAACAATAAAAAAATATATAAATCATATAAATAAATAAGTAAATACTGAAAAAAATAAATTAAATATATATTAATATAGGTATAAATCGGCTAGGAAAGAAAATAGGGAAATAAACTTGATCATTAAGCTTTCACAAATCCTAGCCAAATTCCAATGCTTGCATCCTAATCTTAATCCAACCTTGATCTTCAAGTAAACCTAGTGTAATTAGGAAACCCAAACACAACTATATATAGCCTCATGTTTTTCCATAAGTTGCACCACAAATTAAACCCCAAAAAAAAAATCCTATTCGTGAGCTGCATTCAGTCGACATATTCCAGCCTCTTTTTTTTTTTTTTTTTTTTGTCGACTCAAGAACCCTCCAAAATAGCCTGCAAACTCGTGACCTTCTACAGCCCTTCAACCATCATCATTCGCCACTTTCTGCTGCTGCTACATCCTTCTGTTCCTGCTGTTATTCAGCTGCAGATCGCCTTCAAAACTGCCCAGGAAATGAGTAAGTTTTCTTCTGTTTCTGCTGTATTATTCGACACCACAACAGCCCTTCAAAGTTTAACTATTGATGCTTGTTTTCTGCTGTAAATCGTGATCAAAAAGCCCATCATCAAACCCCTTTATTGTCGCGCTTTTGCTTGGTATCTTGCTATTTCTGTGCAACCAAATCAGACCCAAGAAACCTTGTTTGGGTCGTGTTTTTCCAGCTGGGTTTTCTGCTTCTGTTTCAACCTACAATCATCATCATCTTCTTGATCTTCACCTTTTAAAGGTAGCCCTAAAACCCTAGTTAAATCTTGCTTTTAATCTATTACTTTTATGTTGTCTATAAGTATTATGTATATGATGAATTAAGTATGATCATGTATGAATAAGGTTAAAAGTATCATAAAAGATTATGATGTTGATTAATAAAATTGTTAAATTAAAAGTAATAAGGTTAAGTATGATTATGAAGTATTAATAAAATGTTAAGAATAAGGATGATGGTTAATAAGATTAGGGTTAATGGTATAAGTTTATGATTATGATATAGGGTATGAATAAATTGATAAGGTTACAGATTATGATTTTATGTGTTATTGATTAATGAGTTGAATGATGATTAATAAGTTACTAGGTTATGAATATAATTAGGTAATAATGATTAAAAGTTTATGGATTAATGAATTATGTACATGAAGTACTATGATGAAGATTAGGGTTATTAAGATATAGAATCATGATGAAACTAGTTTAATAAGTTAAAGAGTATAAATAGGTTATGAATATGATTAAAGGGTTTGATTAGTAATATATGAAAGAAGGTTAATAAGTAATAATGATAATGATACACATGCATGCATGCATGTAAACGTACGTATGTACGTGTATACATTGTAGATATATGTGTGTGTGTATATGCAAATATATACATACGTGTATATGTATATGTATGTGTGTATGTATGTATGTATGAGTGTGTATATGTATCATGTATATATTATAAGAAATTACAAAGATGATAAGTAGTTGTATGTATATATATGTACCAACTTTATACTAATGTATATGTAACACATACACATAATATATATATATATATATATATATATATATATATATATATATATATATATATATATATATATATATATATATCATATAGCTATACACATGTACATGTATGATGATAATAAAGAATATATATGTATGTATCACATTGGTGTATATTTATATATGTAACACATATAATGATAAGATTATTTAACGATTTCTTAATTAAAGAATAATATTACTATTATTATTAAAACTTATACACTTATCTATATGGTAACACCTAAAGTACACTAAGTATATTATCACCTATATATATAATTAATAAGTACATTAATAATTTGGTTATGTGTATACACATATAACGTGAAGGTTATAATTAAAGATAACATATAAAGACTATAAACATCACCGCTACTTGTGGCCTAGGGTGGTCCTTGTTGCCTTATGGGAACCGCTTGTGAATTTCGAATGACATGACTTAGATTCTGGTCAAAAATCCTGGGTGCCCGGTAACAACTGATCATTCGAGTGACTTGCATGATAGCAACAAAGTTTGGGCGAGATTGTACAACATCTTTTTTTAAGAATTATAACCCGAACTTCTTAAACTAGAAACTTACTATAAGTGGAAGCGTGAGACGACCCGTCCTAATCCATCTGGACGAATACATTACACTTGGTTACATCGCGAGGTATTTGACCTCTATATGATACATTTTACAAACATTGCATTCGTTTTTAAAAGACAAACTTTCTTTACATCTAAAGTTGACGGCAAGCATACCATTTCATAATACATCCAACTATAATTGACTTAATAATAATCTTGATGAACTCAATGACTCGAATGCAACGTCTTTCGAAATATGTCATGAATGACTCCAAGTAATATCCTTAAAATGAGCTAATGAACATCGGAAGATTTCTTTAATACCTGAGAATAAACATACTTTAAAGTGTCAACCAAAAGGTTGGTGAGTTCATTAGTTTATGATAATCTATCAATTCCATAATTTTAATAGACCACAAGATTTAAATTACATCTTTCATAAACATAATCTCGTATCAGGCATTTCGCACGGCTTAGAGATAAAAGTCATTCATATGGTGAACGCTTGATAACCGAACTAACAGGATGCATATAGAATATCCCCATCATTCTGGGACTCTCATCGGACATGATAATCGAAGTACTAAAGCATTCGTAACCCGAATGGGACGTGTCAAGGTCCATAGATCTATCTTTAGGATTCGCGTCAATTAGGGGCCATTTCCCTAATTCTTAGGCTACCAAGCTAAAAAGGGGCATATTCGATTCGATAATCCAACCATAGAATGTAGTTTCGATTACTTGTGTCTATTTCATCAATCATTTATAAAACAGCACATGTATTCTCAGTCCCAAAAATATATATTGCAAAAGCATTTAAAAAGGGAGCAAATGAAACTCACAATACTGTATTTTGTAGTAAAAATACATATGACGTCATTGAACAAGTGCAAGGTTGGCCTTGGATTCACGAACCTATATTAATTATAAATATTTATATGTTTGATCAATATCTGTCTAACAATTTAGGTCAAGTCGTTGTGTATCACAATCCTAATGCTCGAGACTAAATATGCAAAAGTCAACAAAAGTCATATTGACCAAAATGTCTTCCAAAATTTATACATGATTATTATATAGTTTAAATATAGTCGTTTTATATATTTAAATATTTTTAACAGATTTTATTAAAGTAAATAATATAGTTCTTTTATTAATAAATAAAATTTTATATTAAAATTTATATAATAAAAATATACTTTTATATATCTTAAGTAATAAAATTTATAAAGTTCATTTAATATCATAAAAATAATATGATAGGTATTATTAATGTAATTATGTTATACGTAGTAAAATATCTTTGTATCACATATTTATTTGATAAAATAATATTGATAATAATAATAATAATAATAATAATAATAAGTAAAAGTTGTATTATTTTGTAATAATTATTATTATTCTACTAATAAAAATAACAATAATTATATTTTCTAAAAATGATAAAATGATAATTTTTTATTAATAATAGTACTAAAATGATAATGATAATAATAATAATGATGTTTCATATTAACAATGATATTTTTATTAAAAATAATAATTTTAGTAAAAATGATAGTTTTAATATTAATAATACTTTTAATAATAATAATAATAGTAAAATAATGAAAACGGTATTTTTCCTTTAAATCAATATCTTACAATATCTTAATTTCATCATGATACTCATACTCATTATTTCCTAATCGCTTCGTTTAATAGCTTTTTGTCGTCTTTTATATCGCGTTCATATTAATAATAATAATAGTAATCATAATAATTAGATGTTACTAATATTAGTTTTAATTATAATCATACTAATAATAATAATATTAATGACAATACTAATAACTATTTGAATGATAATAATAATAATAATAATAATAATAATAATAATAATAATAATAATAATAATAATAATAATAATAATAATAATAATAATAATAATAATAATAATAATAATAATAATATTAATATTAATAATAATAATATTAATAATAATAATAAAACTAATTATAACCTTAACGATAATAACAATAGTAATAATAATAAAAATAAAAATAATATCTTTTATTAATAACGACAATGATAATAATAATAATAATAATAATAATAATAATAATAATAATAATAATAATAATAATAATAATAATAATAATAATAATTAGATTATAACGGCGATAATAACGACGATAATAATAATCATTTTTAATAATAATACAAAAATTCAATTGACTATAACTTCTAAACCGTTCATCGAAACCATTCGATATCTAAATGAAAAGTTCTCAATTTTTCGCTGGTTTTCCAACGACTTGCATATCATATACCTTATCTTAATAGCATATGTATTTAATTCAAGATTTGACATAACCTATCTAACGACAATAACGAACGTATAAGCATGCATAATCCTATATACTCGAGCACTAGTCAGGGATACCCTAGTAATATATAAAAGTTAAGTTATGAGTGCTCACGTATCAATATTGAGATTCAATATTGCAGGAAAAGTACGTAGACGCAACGGAGATGATAAACTGACTCACGAGCAATACTCCCGAACCATACCCATAACCTCCATAGCTATAACCCATAATTTCCTTAGCTCTATCCCGCTCGAAAAACAATTTCGAAATCACTCGGGCAGCACTCCGTCGTAATATTTTATGTATACTAATAATATCTTGAAATAATACGGAGTAAATATATATATGTAAATCGATTAAGAGAGTTTAGAGAAAAATATTTTCAAGTTTCTATGAAATAATGAAACCTATTGAATTCTATTTATAATATATTTTTGAATTATTAAAGTAAATTATTAAAGTATGAATTATTAAAGTGAATTATTAAAGTATGAATTATTAAAGTGAATTATTAAAGTTAAAGTAAAGTAAAAATAAAGTAAAGGTAAAGTTTAAGTATAGTAAAAGTATAAAACTATGTACGTATAATACGCGTATAAATATACATTGTAGTGACCCGAACTTTTCCATGTTAATATATATTAAATGAAATTGTTATTTACATGATTAAGTGTTTCCAACATGTTAAGCAATCAAACTTGTTAAGACTTGATTAATTAAAATAGGTTTCATATAGTCAATTGACCACCCAAGTTGACCGGTGATTCACGAACGTTAAAACCTGTAAAAACTATATGATGACATATATATATATATATATATATATATATATATATATATATATATATATATATATATATATATATATATATATATATATAGTTAACATGATATTATGATAAGTAAGTATCTCATTAAGTATTTTAACAATGAGTTATATACATAAAAATGAGGCTATTGGATTAAGAAACTCGAAAACGATATATATAACGATTATCGTTATAACAATGTCTTACTAAATACATATGAATCATATTATGATATTGATACACTATGTTTAATCATGTTAAATGATAAGTAAACATGTCATTAAGTGTATTAACAATGAACTACATATGTAAAAACAAGACTACTAACTTAATGACTTCGAAACGAGACATATATGTAACGATTATCGTTGTAACGACATTTAATTGTATATATATCATATTGGGATATATTAATACATCATAATATCATGATAATGTAATAATTTAACATCTCATTTGATATAATAAACAATGGGTTAACAACACTTAACAAGATCGTTAACCTAAAGGTTTCAAAACAACACTTACATGTAACGACTAACGATGACTTAATGACTCAGTTAAAATGTATATACATGTAGTGTTTTAATATGTATTCATACACTTTTGAAAGACTTCAAGACACTTATCAAAGTACTTCTACTTAACAAAAATGCTTACAATTACATCCTCATTCATTTTCATCAACAATTCTACTCATATGCACTCGTATTTGTACTCGTACAATACACAGCTTCTAAATGTATTTACTATTGGTATATATACACTCCAATGATCAGCTCTTAGCAGCCCATGTAAGTCACCTAACCATGTGGGAACCATCATTTAACGTCTAGTATGAAATATCTCACAAAATAACAAACTAATGGAGCCTATATGATACTTGCATATTCACGTGAATGAGAGACTCCACAAACACTTTCATTTTTCAACTTACATGCATCAAACTACTCTCTCTCAAGTGTTCTTACTTTGTTCTAAGTGTTGTTCATCATCTTCATCAAAATCTAGCTCAATCTAGTTCACAAATCCATACATAAACCAAGTTATAAAACAACTACTCAAGAACATACCAACAACACTTCCAGGTTTGCTAGCTTACTTCCAATCTTGCAAATCCACTTTGAGTGATCATCCAACCTCAATAAATCTTTCTTATTTACAGTAAGATATCTTTCTAATAGAGTCGTTAGTTCAGCAGCTCATATTCAAACTTTGATTCAATTTCTATAACTCAAACAATCTTATTTCAAGTGAAAATCTTACTTGAACTTGTTTTTGTGTCATGATTTTGCTTCAAGAACTTTCAAGCCATCCAAGGATCCTTTGGAGCTAGATCTAATTTTCTCTTTTCCAGTAGGTTTATCCACAAAACCTGAGGTAGTAATGATGTTCTTAACATCATTCGATTTATATATATATAACTACCTTATTCGAAGGTTTAAACTTGTAATCACTAGAATATAGTTTAGTTAATTCTAAACTTGTTCGCAAACAAAAGTAATCCTTCTAACTTGACTTTTAAAATCAACTAAACACATGTTCTATATCTATATGATATGCTTCTTAATGATTTAAAACCTGAAAACACGAAAAACACCGTAAAACCGGATATACGCTGTCGTAGTAACACCGCGGGCTGTTTTGGGTTAGTTAATTAAAAACTATGATAAACTTTGATTTAAAAGTTGTTCTTCTGGAAAAATGATTTTTCTTATGAACATGAAACTATATCCAAAAATCATGGTTAAACTCAAAGTGAAAGTATGTTTTCCAAAATGGTCATCTAGACGTCGTTCTTTCGACTGAAATGACTACCTTTACAAAAATGACTTGTAACCTGTATTTTCTACTATAAACTTATACTTTTTCTGTTTAGATTCATAAACTTAAATTCAATATGAAACCATAGCAACTTGAATCACTCAAAACGGATTTAAAACGAAGAAGTTATGGGTAAAACAAGATTGGATAATTTTTCTTGTTGTAGCTACGTGAAAATTGGTAAGAAATCTATATTAATCATATCTTAGCTAACTTATATTATATTATACATGTATTCTAATATATTATGTAATCTTGGGATACCATAGACACGTATGCAAATGTTTTGACATATCATATCGACCCATCTATATATATTATTTGGAACAACCATAGACACTCTATATGCAGTAATGTTGGAGTTAGCTATACAGGGTTGAAGTTGATTCCAAAAATATATATACTTTGAGTTGTGATCTAGCCTGAGACGTGTATACACTGGGTCGTGGTTTGATTCAAGATAATATATATCAATTTATTTCTGTACATCTAACTCTGGACAACTAGTTGTAGGTTACTAACGAGGACAGCTGACTTAATAAACTTAAAACATTAAAATGTATTAAAAATGTTGTAAATATATTTTGAACATACTTTGATATATATGTACATATTTGTTATAGGTTCGTGAATCGACCAGTGGCCAAGTCTTACTTCCCGACGAAGTAAAAATCTGTGAAAGTAAGTTATAGTCCCACTTTTAAAATCTAATATTTTTGGGATGAGAATACATGCAGTTTTATAAATATTTTACAAAATAGACACAAGTACATGAAACTACTTTCTATGGTTGAACGATCGAAGCCGAATATGTCCCTTTTACTTGGTAACCTAAGAATTAGTAAACTAGTCTACTAATTGACGCGAATCCTAAAGATAGATCTATTGGGCCCAACAGACCCCATCCGTTGTAGCGGATGCTTTAGTACTTCGATGTTGTTTTATCATGTCCGATGGATGTCCTAGAATGATAGGGGATATTCTTATATGCATCTTGTTAATGTCGATTACCAGGTGTTCAAACCATATGAATGATTTTTATCTCTATGTATGGGATGTGTATTGGAATATGAAATCTTGTAGTCTATTATTACGATTTAATAAATATATAGGTTAAACCTATAACCAGTGTTGTAAATCTCCCGAGATCTCCCCGAGATCTCATTTTTAGAAGGCAACCAAGACGAGATGTTCATCTCCCGAGATTTCTCGGTCAACGGGGTTAAACTTAGTCAAAGCCACGATTTCTTGGATTTTCTTGCTAATTTGTAAGATTTTCTTGTAAAATTCATAATTTCTAAGATTTTCTCCCTCATTTCTCGGGTATTTTTGTAAAATCTCGTAAAAACGTACATAAATATACACATATTTATGTTTTTGTGTATATTTTTATTAAAAAAACTATAAAGTCAACGTAAGTCAACGTACGAGATCTCCCCGAGATTATTCCGAGATGCCGAGATCTCCTTAAAAAGTCCAAACGAGATCTCCCCGAGATTCAAGTTCTCCAACCTTGCCTATAACTCACCAACATTTTTGTTGACGTTTAAAGCATGTTTATTCTTAGGTGATTATTAAGAGCTTCCGCTGTTGCATGCTAATATATGGACAAGATTTGGAGTCAGCATGCTTGTATTATATTGTTTAAAAACTGCATTCGAGATTTATTTTTTTGTAACATATTAATATTGTAAACCAATATGTATTGGTAGTGTGTAAGTGTGATATTTTTTAGATTATCATTTCTGAATAATCTAGGTGGTGTCTTTTTAACCTTGTCGATAAAATAAAGGTTATGGTTTATTTTAAAAACGAATGCAGTCTTTGAAAAACGTCTCATATAGAGGTCAAAACCTCGCAACGAAATCAATTAATATGGAACGTTTATAATCAATATGAACGGGACATTTCATATATAATATTAATTTAAATCGTTATATATATATATTTAATAAAATAAAATATAAATATCGTTATCTTTATCATACTGGTTAAGTAATGAGTTGTCAAAAGTGGTTCTAGATATTTATAAAAGTTATATACGTTTTAATAATAAAGTTCTTTTTAAACTGAAAACGTTTTTGTACGTTTGAAACTAAATCAAATAAATATGATAATTTTGTTTTCCAAAACTAATTATATTTAAGAATCATTTTGTTTAAAGGTTAAAATAATAGAAATCGTTATATCATAAAATGTTTTAGAAAAGTAGAATCATATATATTCATAATAGGTTTCAATTTTTTAAATTACAGTCTGTTGGTGAAGCATGGGATAAAGTTCAAAGGTTAAATAAACGTATAAAATCATCTTAATGAAAAATGTCGAGTTACTTAACTTGTCGATATCCAACATCTAAGTTATTTACACTCCACGTTCTTACTTATAAATCACTTTACCATTTTCCGAATGTTGTCAAAAAGAATAGATTTCTTAAATCACATTGGACCTCATAACATAGACCCGTAATCATATCACAATGTATCTGATAAATCAATCATTTGATATTATCTTCTAATTCCATCGATAAACATATTGAAACAAATACGTTCGTGTAAAGTATTATACGTTTAATACTTCATTAATATTTTCAAGTTATAATATATATACATATATATACATATCTATTTATATATAACGGTTCGTGAATCGTCGGAATTTGGTCGAGGTTATAATGAATGTATGAACACATTTTAAAATTCTTGAGATTTAACTTAACAAACTTTGCTTATCGTGTCGAAATAATATAAAGATAAAGTTTAAATTTGGTTGGAAATTTCCGGGTTGTCACAGTACCTACCCGTTAAAGAAATTTCGTCCCAAAATTTGAATGGGATGGTCATGGCTGACAATAAGTATGTTTTCATGACGTATACGAGTTGGAAATTAGAGTTTTATTATCATCAAGTAATATAGATAAAGCAATTTGATTTTTGTGAAAAGTACGAGTGAAATTATCACAAAAGAATGAAATGAGTAAATGCACGTTCTTTTTAACCAATGACATAGTCACGGTTGATTTCCGGAATTCAAGGAATTTAGAGAAAATCTTCGTAATAAGATTTGGTTCTTCGGTAATTTAGGAAGTTAGGATCCGCTTTGATTAAATGCGATAATCTGTTTTGATTACTCTATCAGATATTTTACTATATATCCACCCCCTTCGTTTTCTTATTTCTACAACTCACACCTTTTATTCTTTCTCCCTCAATTCATACTTTATAGCATTCGCTAATATGCTCCATCCAGTTCTGATTCTTGATATACTCCTAACTTTCATATATGTCATTCTTCTTTTTCATCTGCAGCTGGAAGAATCTATTTACTTCTACTATACTCTTGGTTTTATAGTGTTTTCAGTTCTCTCGTGTCTTTATATTGCTATATGCATCGATATATATGGTTTGTAATTTCTGGGTTGTTGTTGGATTTTATATCTTCCCTTATACTTCAAAGTCCCTGCTTCTGTCTTCTATAATCATTGTCATCCACAGTTAATACTCCCTCCTATTTGCTGCAATTTATACTCCAATTTCTATTTTGGAGCTTTGTCCTTTCGTTTCTTCTTCTTGCGATTAAGCATCGCTTGTAATGGTCCATAATTTGCAGATATAAATTTTGGAATGAACATTATTAATGTTCTAAGAAGGTAATGGTAATGGCACGGTCTTGATTTGTTAAATTACCAGAATACCCTGGAAAAGACCGAATCATCAAGAAATATTTTCTTGATATTTTAGAGGTTAGATCAAATATAAGAGTCGTGTAACATGGCACATGATGATGTTATGATCTGTGAATCATCACGTTCCATTTAGAAACTCAGCATGACTTACTGTAATATAATCACGTTGATCAAGTGTCATTATATTATACTAACTCATTCTTCAATTCCCAACACTACTTCAAAACATTCATACTTTATACTCGAAGGTTTCAGAATTTAGAAACTAAAACAGTTTCCTTTATGATGTGATACAGATAACGCGAGGGGATAAATGATTTCAGATAAGAATGGTTATGAAAATATCTTCAGAAATATGGAGGATATTTATAATGGAAGATACGATGATATCTTAGAATATTTAAGATAAGAGGATGATGAAGAATATTGTCCGCAAGGGTTTTAGAGCAAGGAGCAAGGTATTTGTTAAAGATTTTAGCAGACACTGAATCATTTGGATTCTTTGAAGGTAGATTTCGTCCTTGTGATTTGTCCACAGTCTCCTTCATACTTTGTTCAATCTGTTTTCTAGGTCCAAACCTTCTCTTTTTCTGAGCTTTGCCAACCCACTATTCTTTATCTTCAAACTTTTTACTGTTAAGGTCATTTACAGTTCTTGCTGCTTCATCAGCATTTTTCAAAATTTTGAGAACTAGTTCGCAGTTTAGGGTGTTTTTCAGAAACTTCACATTCGTAGTATGTAAGTCCAGGAGATAGACGTTATATGTATAACTGTTGGCGTCGACATGCTGCGAGATTTTAAAATACTGATTGCTAATTCCCAATGATTCGTATGGCAATTCTCGTTACAAGATACCGATAGGTAAATGATGGGGTTTGATAATTATAATGATTTTTTGGAAAATCAAAAATCAGTGATGTTGTTGGTAAGTTTATTGCTAATTTGATGGAACATAAATGGTTCCCCGGTAACGATGGCGAAAGGGCAACTTATATATCAAGGTTATAATAAGGCTATTTCGACTAAAAATTCGAAGTTGACTTGCTGGAGCTGTGACAAAACTGACTACTTTGGAAAGGAATTGAAAAGTCATTTTAGCTAATAAATGCCAAAGGGTCTGACACGGATACGTGTTAAACTATGACTTTGGTTTTATAAGTTTTTCAGGTACATAACTGTGGGTAACATGTGGTTGGATCATCATCTCGATTGTTCATTATTTGAAGTGTCTTCAGAAATTTTGGAGGGTTTGAACACAGATTGTAATCGTTAATATACATATAATGTTCTAGCACAGTTTTGAAGTGAAAGTATAACTTGGAAAGATATAGGAATCTAAGAGTGATGATACTGGTTATATTTCGAATTGAATTCTGCGATTTCAAGATCAACATATGTAATTGAATTTGAATGAGTATGGTAGTTTTGATTTTTATAAAAGAATGTGTATGGTTGAGAAAATAGTGTGTATAGTTGATGATTGTTGAATCAGATTCGAAGAATGTACCATATTAATTGTGAATTTATATATCTCTCGGGTATTACCTACCCGTTAAAAAAAATTCACAATTAATATTTTGTACAAAAAATTTTTATTACAGTCTTTACGAAAATATATATGTGTATATTTTCTTTAGATGTAACATAGATTTAATGAGTTAATATTAAATTAAACTCATCGGATTTATGGTTGAAACTAGAATTGAGTAATCCCTAAAACTTTAGAAATTACATAAGTATTTCTTCAATAATATTATGAATCAATACATCGTTATTTGTTGATACATGATGCTGGTTTTTGTGAAATTCTTGTGAACTTTGCCAGGTACGAATGATGTTATTTGGAAAGTTTCGAGTACATCGATGATGAAAGTGTAAAGTCAAACATATATTTAAATAATACATTTGGTTTATTATGAGTTGGAATTTATTGAATTGAGACAGAAATTGTAGCTAACGATGGTTAAGTTGCGGACGAAGGACGTACCTCATTGCATATTAGTAATATGAATTAACCGAGTAGTTAAGATTCACACATAATAGCTTAGTATGGAAAGATTTATTTTGATCTCAATATATATATATATATATATATATATATATATATATATATATATATATATATATATATATATATATATATATATATATATAATATAATTTCTTCAGAGGGAGTGAGTTAATACTTCATAACTCGTTGATACAATATACGCGTTATTGATTCGTAATGATGTCCACTGTGATTCTTGAACTGACCGCGTTTGTGATGTTATAGGTGCTGCTGATTCTGATGACACTGACGACACTGACTGTGATGGTGATGCTATGGTACTGTTGATGATGTTGGTAAAACAAGTCTAGCTTATAAATCACGCATCATTCTTGTCAGGGTTTCTACTCTTCCTTCTATCATTTCGATTCACTCATCTGATTTATGGTTAGAGTTAGAATAGATAATCTCTAAGACTTTATAGATTACATAATCGCCGCGAAGTGTTTCTCCAATGAAGTTATGAATCAACAATTCATCGTTTGTTGTTGTTGGTATTTCTTGGTTTCTACAGGGCGTATGACATTGGTGCTCGTGGGACAGATTGTAAAGTTGAGGTTTACGATGCGGTTGTGGTTGGGGGTGGTAATGGTACTGTTGGCGTTGATGATGGTAGTACTAGTTATGCTGCTGGTGCTGCTGCTGGTGTTTGTAACCTTTGCACCATATTCTCCAAAGTCACTACCCGAGCGCGAAGCTCGTTGACTTCTTCTATTACAACGGGGTGATTGTCGGTTCGGACGAGCAGATAAATAAAATCTAGAATTTGATGTAGTATATAATGACGAGATACTCTGAAAATGAGAGAGAAAATGGTGTTTCGGACAGGTTCGCTGGTAAGTGCTTCAGGTTCTTCGCCAAGAGGGCAATGTGATGGATGGAAAGGATCGCCTTCTTCTTGTCTCCAATGATTGAGGAGGCTACGAACCCATCCCCAATTCATCCAAAATAGATTATGGTTGATTGGTTGATCCATTCCAGTCACACTGTTTTCGAAGCTTGAGCGGGATTCCATATCGGAATTCGAGGGACTTGAACTAATGACGAATTCCATTTCGTTCGATTGAATAAAGGATTTTTCGATATGAAATGATTTTTCGGCTATCGGGTGGTATTCTAATTACATAGAATATCTATATATATAGCGCAAAAGATTTCGTAGATTACGGAGGAATTTACGGGATATGTCAGGCAAAGTTTACAGTAACAGATACGCTAAGATATGAATTTTTATCTATACACTATTCATGCAATTAATGTAGTAAGACGTGTCTAGACTAAGAATAATAAGCAGGCAATTTCCAACAAAAATGATAAGCAAAACTTTTGACATGCAGACACGGTCGAAGTCCAGACTCACTAATGCATCCTAATGACAATCAGTTAGACACACTAATGCACACCTGGTTCGCTAAGACCACCGCTCTGATACCAATTGAGACTACCCGTCCTAATCCATCTGGACGAATACATTACACTTGGTTACATCGCGAGGTATTTGACCTCTATATGATACATTTTACAAACATTGCATTCGTTTTTAAAAGACAAACTTTCTTTACATCTAAAGTTGACGGCATGCATACCATTTCATAATACATCCAACTATAATTGACTTAATAATAATCTTGATGAACTCAATGACTCGAATGCAACGTATTTCGAAATATGCCATGAATGACTCCAAATAATAACCTTAAAATGAGCTAATGCACATCAGAAGATTTCTTTAATATCTGAGAATAAACATGCTTTAAAGTGTCAACTAAAAGGTTGGTGAGTTCATTAGTTTATCATAATCCATCAATTCCATAATTTTAATAGACCACAAGATTTAAATTCCATCTTTCATAAACATAATCTCGTATCAGGCATTTCGCACGGCTTAGAGATAAAAGTCATTCATATGGTGAACGCTTGATAACCGAACTAGCAGGATGCATATAGAATATCCCCATCATTCCGGGACTCTCATCGGACATGATAATCAAAGTACTAAAGCATTCGTAACCCGAATGGGACGTGTCAAGGTCCATAGATCTATCTTTAGGATTCGCGTCAATTAGGGGCCATTTCCCTAATTCTTAGGCTACCAAGCTAAAAAGGGGCATATTCGATTCGAAAATCCAACCATAGAATGTAGTTTCGATTACTTGTATCTATTTTATCAATCATTTATAAAACAGCGCATGTATTCTCAGTTCCAAAAATATATATTGCAAAAGCATTTAAAAAGGGAGCAAATGAAACTCACAATACTGTATTTTGTAGTAAAAATACATATGACGTCATTGAACAAGTGCAAGGTTGGCCTTGGATTTACGAACCTATATTAATTATATATATTTATATGTTTGATCAATATCTGTCTAACAATTTAGGTCAAGTCGTAGTGTATCACAATCCTAATGCTCGAGACTAAATATGCAAAAGTCAACAAAAGTCATATTGACCAAAATGTCTTCCAAAATTTATACATGATTATTATATAGTTTAAATATAGTCATTTTATATATTTAAATATTTTTAACAGATTTTATTAAAGTAAATAATATAGTTCTTTTATTAATAAATAAAATTTTATATTAAAATTTATATAATAAAAATATACTTTTATATATCTTAAGTAATAAAATTTATAAAGTTCATTTAATATCATAAAAATAATATGATAGGTATTATTAATGTAATTATGTTATACGTAGTAAAATATCTTTGTATCACATATTTATTTGATAAAATAATATTATTAATAATAATAATAATAATAATAAGTAAAAGTTGTATTATTTTGTAATAATTATTATTTTTCTACTAATAAAAATAACAATAATTATATTTTCTTAAAATGATAAAATGATAATTTTTATTAATAATAGTACTAAAATGATACTGATGTTTCATATTAACAATGATATTTTTATTAAAAATAATAATTTTAGTAAATATGATAGTTTTAATATTAATAATACTTTTAATAATAATAATAGTAAAATAATGAAAACGATATTTTTTCTTTAAATCAATATCTTACAATATCTTAATTTCATCATGATACTCATACTCATTATTTCCTAATCACTTCGTTTAATAGCTTTTAGTCGTCTTTTATATCGCGTTCATATTAATAATAATAATAGTAATCATAATAATTAGATGTTACTAATATTAGTTTTAAGTATAATAATACTAATAATAATAATAATATTAATGACAATACTAATAACTATTTGAATGATAATAATAATAATAATAATAAAAATAATAATAATAATAATAATAATAATAATAATAATAATAATAATAATAATAATAATAATACTAATTATAACCTTAACGATAATAACA
Organism: Rutidosis leptorrhynchoides; assembly: GCF_046630445.1. Taxonomy (NCBI): domain Eukaryota; kingdom Viridiplantae; phylum Streptophyta; class Magnoliopsida; order Asterales; family Asteraceae; genus Rutidosis; species Rutidosis leptorrhynchoides. The sequence goes on from NC_092333.1 coordinate 90,981,322, forward strand.
ATAGTAATAATAGTAAAAATAACAATAATATCTTTTATTAATAACGACAATGATAATAATAATAATAATAATAATAATAATAATAATAATAATAATAATAATAATAATAATAATAATAATTAGATTATAACGACGATAATAACGACGATAATAATAATCATTTTTAAAAATAATAATACAAAAATTCAATTGACTATAACTTCTAAATCGTTATCGAAACCATTCGATATCTAAATGAAAAGTTCTCAATTTTTCGCTAGTTTTCCAACGACATGCATATCATATACCTTATCTTAATAGCATATGTATTTAATTCAAGATTCGACATAACCTATCTAACGACAATAACGAACGTATAAGCATGCATAATCTTATATACTAGAGCACTAGTCAGGGATACCCTAATAATGTGCTCACGTATCAATATTGAGATTCAATAATGCAGGAAAAGTACGTAGACACAACAGAGATGATAAACACTAGTTTGACTCACGAGCAATACTCCCGAACCATACCCATAACCTCCATAGCTATAACTGATGTTTTAGCAGAGTAGTATATAAAATAGCTTATATTTTTGCAGGAAATACTATTAAATACGATACAATTTTACACAAGATATTTAATTATTTAGAGAATGGATATACTTAAACCTTGCTACAACACTTATAGGCAGTGTACCTAATCGTACAGTAGTGTAGTTTTTAGTAAGTCCGGTTCGTTCCACAGGGAATCTTTTTAAACAAAGCTTAACGCTATATTAGTTTACTTTTATAAAAATACAAATATATATATAAGTAATATTATTATTATAAAGGGGGGTTTTTACCGTTTAATGACCGGTTTGTCGATTTTAAAACTTTAGTCGCAGTTAAAACCAAATGTAAAATAATAAATAAATACAAGACTTAATTTAAAGCGTAAAGTAAATAACGATAATGAAATTGCGAATAATAAAAGTGCGATAAAATAAACTTGCGATAATTAAAAAGTACGATAATTAAAAGTGCAATTAAATACAATAACAATAAAAATGCGATAATTAGAAGTGCAATTAAATATAAAATAAAGGAAATTAAATATGAAATAAAAGAATTATGCTTATTTAAACTTCCGTAATTATGATGGTTGACGTGTTGATTTTAGTTTTATGCCCATGAGTTAATTGTCCTTTGTCCTGGATTATTTAATATGTCCATACGGATTTGTCCATAATAGTCCATCAGTCATAAATATAAAGAGCGAAAGCCTTCGTCAAATTATTCTTATTCCCGAAGTCAAATATTCCAATTAATTGGGGATTCGAATTGTGACAAGGTTTTAATACTTTGTTTAATGAATACACCAGGTTATCGACTGCGTGTAAACCAAGGTTTTACTACTTTGTTAACAATTACACCAATTACCCTTGAATGTAATTCACCCCTGTTTCAACAAGTCTATTAACTATTAATCCAGTTCCGTATCCGGTAAAATGAATAATTATTGGTATTTATAGATATCCCGCCCACCGTACCCAGTCAAGCGTATGTGGTTATATATAAATACGTCGAATTATAAGTTTGTATATTAAATTAACAAGGTATTGTTTAATTAATATAAAACCCATTAATAACCCATAGTCTAATTTCCACAAGTGTCGTTCTTTTATCCAAACCCCAATTATGGTACAAAGCCCAATTACCCAATTTTAGTAATTAGCCCAACATCATGATTACTTCGTTTAAATAAGCATAATAATAACTTAGCTATGAGACATTAATGTAAAAAGGTTGAACATAACTTACAATGATTAAAAATAGCGTAGCGTTACACGGACAGAATTTCGACTTACACCCTTACAACATTCGCTAACATACCCTTATTATTAGAATTAAAATTAAAATTAAAATTAAAATTATAATATATATATATAATACGTTTATGAGAGAAGAAGAAAAAAAGATGATTTTTACGATCAGAATGCGCGAGCTTTATAGGGAGTTTCTGAATTTGGGGCTCCGCGACTCGCGGCATTTTTTGCCTTCAAACTCCGCGAGCCTCGGAGTTTGCTTTTACAGCTCACACAAGTTTGGCTCTTTGTTTACCGACGGATTTATAAATAAATATAATATATTAAATAATTATAAGAATTATTTAAATATTATATTATATTTATGTGCATAGTTGACTTGTAATTTTTAGTCCGTTGCGTCGAGCGTTGAGAGTTGACTCATGTCCCGGTTCCGGATTTTCGAACGTCCTTGCGTACAAATTAATATCTTGTACTTTGCGTTTTGAATCTTGTACTCTTGTAATTTCGAGACGTTTCTTATCAATAATTGGAACCTCTTTGATTGTATTTTGTACTTTTGAGCTTTTTGGTCGTTTGCGTCTTCAATTCGTCGAATCTGTCTTTTGTCTTCACCTTTTATTATTTAAAAGAATATCACTTGTAAATAGAACAATTGCAACTAAAAGTTTGTCTTTCTTGAGGAATAATGCTATGAAATATATGTTCGTTTTTAGCATTATCAAATATTCCCACACTTGAGCGTTTCTTGTCCTCAAGCAATATCGTCTTGAAATACTAGAATCACTTCTTTATTCTTCACACTTTGTACATCAGTGATTTCTATACGGCGGTATAAACAATGGTAGTAACGATATGGTTTACAGTCCCACATGACTATAAAAATTTAGATCCATTAAGGAAATTGGATCTTTATGAAAACATTTGATCTTTTGAAAATTAAATCTAGTTTTTACCCCAGATAAGTTTTCCGGAATAACCCTTTACCGGTGTTTGCAAATTATTTTTGTGGGTTTGGTGGGTTTCAGATTTGAAAATTTTAGCTCAAAACTTGCGGTTTTGTGTCACCCACTTGCTAACCTTGTATTTGGAAAGCAACACGTCCAGTTTACTTGTCCCGTATATTACCTTTCGATAAACTACCGTCCGGTTGTAAAGGAAAGCGTTGAACAAGCAACTGTTAAGGAAATGTCCCCTGACATGCTTTTAATTATGGTCTATAACGTGTCGGACGCAATTACTATCCTTGGTAGGAGCAATAATAAAGCTCACCCTTATGATTTTTCGGTCTGGCACAAGGTCCTGTCTTTGACCACTATGCAACCACCGTACTTACGGTTGACACCCGATTTAGTTCAGGTGACCTAATGAATTCCAGGTGAATTCCTAGGATTTTACGTTCAATGGTAATGAACGCATTGAAAATAGGGTTTTCAGAAAACAAATCGGTTTATAATTTTGATCAAAATATTTTCTCGTTCAAGCTCGAGTTTAGATATCATTGAATTCCATGAGTTTGTAATTCTCAATCTTTAAGGTCAATCTCAAGGATTGAGTTATATCAGGCTTAAAAGCTGATTTTTGATCTTTTAAGGAGATTATCCTTTCTGGGGATCTGATTCATTAGTCTTATCAAGCTAATTTGCATGGTGCCCCCCCATTGTACGAGATAAATCCTTCTCATGGTTAGGATAAATCTGACCACTTGGCGACCCTGTTTAAGGCTGAGGTCCGTAGATTTCCTGCTGATTTTAGTGATGACCTTTCTAGATTTTTCGTCAACCTACAGCTGGTCTGGACGACAACTTCATGACCTAAATCAAGAAGCGCATTTCTTTTTCGGAAGACTTTACTTCCTTTTAATGATGGAATTGATTCATCGTGTAGATCCATCTTTCTTACAGTAAATCAGGTAAAACTTTTTAGTTTAATCCAAAGCAAAAGTATTTTCAGTTATTTGTACAAAAATATGTGATATATGTTTTGGATAACTTGGTAAATTTTCCCACACTTGGCTTTTATTTTCCTTTTTATCGTCCTCTATTCCATTTTAAATGAATTTTAATATTTTGGTTTGTTTCTCAATTTATGTCCTTTCCGAGGTAACAATAATTTCGGTGTTAAAACCTAGTTTTATCGTTCATAAATATGTATAAACATGATTTTGAGTTCATTTAATTGAAAATTTTCTAAAATTTTACTAGAATTGGGTAGTCAGTATATAAGACTAGGGCTGTTCTTTATTATCAGAGAGCACTAGATTCTAATACAACTACTGCTTTACTATTATTTTTAATGGTAAACCAGTGTTTAAGATAAAAAATTTAAAATCCGAAAGAATTTAACCCCTTCCCACACTTAAGATCTTGCAATGCCCTCATTTGCAAGAAATCAGTAACAATTTAAATTATTGAGGGTGATTTGTGTGAAAATGATTAAATTTTTACCAAAGTTTCCAAATATATTGGCGTTTATTTGCTGAATGATAAATGGTGCACATCATTTGTTCATTCCGTCTTGTTGTTATTTCACATATATTTTGCATCTTGTCGTCAAAATTAGTTGCTTTTGCTGAACTTAATGCCAGTCTTTGAAAATGCGTTGTTTTACCCTGTTGTGTACATAAGATAAACTGCAAACATATATACATATTTTTGAAGTTTGGTATATTACCCCACATTCAAAAATTATTAAAATCTAAGAATAAAAGTTAGACAATTATAAAAACTATTACAATATTAACATAAGTATTAAACGTATCAATCATTACAAATTACAAAATAAAAAAAAACTAAGTAGACTAGGGATGATATTGATACCAATAGGGGTTCCATGCATAACCATAGGTGCTATAGAATGCTTCGGCAGGGTTATACGTAGGATACGGTGGTTGCATCTCTATAGACCAGGGAGGGAATATGGGTTTTGGTGTAGGAATATAGTTTCTACCTATATGTTGGCAATGAGCTATGATTTGGTTTTGATGAACTTGCCAATCTTCAAATGCTCTCTGTCTAGCATTTTTGTACTCCTGTGAAGCTATAAACCTTTGCATTTCTTGCATCTCATTTCCCCCTCTTACATTACCTTGCTGTTGGTTTCTCTCAACCTGTGGATGTCTACCATGGTATTGTACTGCGGCATTATTTCGCCTCTTCAAAACTTTCGCACCATGGTATACATTTAAACCTATTGTATCGCGGGGTTCTGGTTCTTCTACTAATAATCCCCCCCGACTTATATCCACACCGAGATATTCAGCAATCAAAGTAATAAAAATACCACCTCCTATTATGCTATGCGGTCTCATCCCCCTAACCATAGCTGATAAATAATAACCCACACAATAAGGTATACTTACAACGCTTTGTGGGTCTCGAATACACATATGGTAAAACAAATCCTGTTCATTTACCTTTTCCTTGTTCTTACCTCTTTGTGTAATCGAATTAGCTAAAAACCTATGAATTACTCTTAATTCAGCTCTATCTATATCCAAATAAGAGTAATTTCCCCCTTTGAATCGGTGATGGCTTGTCATTTGACTCCACACACCGTGTGTATCAAAATTTTCATCTATCTTTCTACCATTTAGTATCAACCCTCTACAATCGGCAGATGCTAACTCCTCAGGCGTATATATACGTAAAGCCTGAGCCATGTCTAGTAAAGACATGTGGCGCATCGAACCTCCTAACAAAAATCTAATAAAAGATCGATCGGTTAAACTAGCTACCCGATCATTTAATTCTATACTACACAACAATTCTTCACACCATACTTTATATACAGGTCTACGCATGGTGAATAAACGTACCCAGTCATTAAAAGTAGAATTACCATACCTCTGTGCAAGTAATTCCCTAATTGGCCCGGCCAATTCTACAGCTTCTAAGGGTCCCCATTCTATGACCCTAGGTACCTCAACAACCTTAGAATGAAGAGTAGGCAAACCCCTTTGGTATTTTGGATAATCTATCCAAAGTCTGTCAAATCTCAGGTTCGGGTGCAAATCTTCCAAGTGCATATCAGAAAATGTCATGACTGGATGAGGTATATCTTGCTTGTAGTAGTTATCCACCTCCTGTTGTTCCGCATTCTCAGCAGGAGCATTGCGAGCTTGGGATGAAGATTCACCCCTTTCAGTCTGCAAAACACATCAAACACAATTTTTGTGCATCCAAATATGCATTAGTGTCAGCAAAATCATCAATCAAAATAATTACAATGACATGATCAATTTATATCAAACTTAAGCTCATTTTCACATTTTTATCAAATCTACACTTTTTCAAATAAGCATATACGAAAATGTTCGCCAAGTTCATAAGCATTTAACTCAAATAACATGTCAAAATAATCATTACTAGCAATTAAACAAGTTTCAAATGGCATTATCTTTCAAAAATCAAGTTCATGAATTTTAGACTTGAAAAAGTCCACTTTAATTCTCAAAATCATGTTTAGGCTCAAAGTTTGGATCATTTAACTACCTAAACATGTTACACTACTTAATTTAGCAACAATTCATGACAAAAATCGGCCATAACCTGTTTATATCAAAAAGCCCCAAATTTGCTTAAGAACACAAACCCTAGATTACTCAAAATTTGAAGTTTAAGGCTTCTAATCATGTTAAATAGCATCAATCTAGGTTATACAAGCATAATAGATAAACAATTTAAGCATAATTACACTAAAAAGCATCAAAATCAAATTGGGGAAAAAATTGCTCAAGAACACTAATTTTCGGATTAATTGGTGTTTAGGTGTAGAAATTTACCGTTTTTCTTGAGAAATTCCTTGATAGCATCCTTCTCAACATGATTTTAGTAAAAGATTTGATGATTAACGGTTAAAAATTGTGTTTTTGGGGGTTTTTTTCTTGTTTTTGCGTCTGTTTTTCGCAGTGTTTTCTGTTTTTTGGGTTGGGACTGAGCTGTTCCAGCTCTTATATTTTTTTCTGTAATTCGTAACCTCCGCGAGTCGCGGTGAATTACCCTTCAAACTCCGCGAGTCGCGGAGTTTGTTAATTTTTTTTTTTTTTTTTTACATCTTATACTAATTAAAACAATTAAGTAATAAATTTTAAAATTTTGTTTCCCTTGTTATTTAGGACGAGGTCGTTTCGGATCGATGTCCTAGTCCGTCCCTCGACAAAATTTTAAAATTTGTCTTTTTGTAGCGATTGTTTTAAAAGCTAAGATTTTTGGGGTTTTTAATGTTTTTGGCATACTTTAATTCAATAAGATTAAAAATAATGATAATAAAAGTTCTCGTCCCTCCCTTGGGTAAAGCAATTTCGGTTCAAAAACCTAGTCTTCAACTTACGACGAATTTTAAAAATCATATTTTTAACTTAATGAGATAAAGTAAATTTTTGTTTTTAAATTCACACAACTTAAATATGAAATTCAAAATTAATATTAAAAATTCAAACCAAACTTAAAATTTGAAATGCATAAAAATAAAATTCATATTTTAAAAATTAAAAATTCACACCAAACTTAATTTAAAAATTCATATTATAAATTCATACCAAACTTATATTAATTTTTCAAACATTTACAATTTTAAAAATATTGTTTTTACAAAGTTTACAATATTAATTTAAGATTTATATATTAATTTTAAAAACATGGTAAAAATAAAATTAAAAATCTTTTTGGCTTTTTATCCCACTTTAATCAATCAAATATTATCAAAAATATGCGCCCCTCTTTTCGGTAAAGTAATTTCGGTTCCAAGACCTAATTTAACTCATGACGAATTTTTGAAATATTTTGGGTTGATTGATTAAAGATATTTATACCTTAAGAATAAACGTTAAATTTCGCAGTGATGTAATAAATTTTTGAATGGTATCAATAATTTCGGTCGCCAAACCTAATTTTATTCAATACCAATTTAATACTTTATAGCGAATAAATTAGCGTTTATTATCAAAAGGTTAAAAATAAAAATAAAAATAAAGACTGTACAGACTTACCTATGAGATAGATTTCTTAGTTATATGATCTATCCCATTCATAAGATAGTCGGTTTAATTGGTTTTCCATGGCTACATAGGCGTAACCTCGAGCATTCAGTGTCTTTTCTTCTAAACATATAAACGGTCCGTCTCTGCATAAAGTAACAAATTCGGTATTTGAATAGGTTTGATTATTTGAACATTTACCTCCATGTGACCATTTTCCGCATTTGTGACATCTTTCTAGGTTTCGTGCTCTTCTTTTCGCTGCGGATTTTGATTTTCCTTTACCAAATTGTAACTTATTATCTTCGCATCTGGATTCTTTTCTAACTCCGTCCATTCTTTCTCTGATTACTGATACTATTTCACTCGGTAGTATGTCATTATTACGTTTAGTGATCAAAGCGTGTAGCATTAGACCATGGTTTAGTTCACAGGCAGTCTTCATTTTGTAAAAACCTAAAAAAAATAAAAATTCAGAATGGGGGAAGAAGACTAGTTCTTTAGGGTCTGCTAGGGAAAGACCATTCAGGTTCCATTTTCGAGAACTACACGAAAACAGACAATCTAACTCTAACAGAAATACATATTATCCTTTAAAGACTTGATTCTCCCCACACTTAGTTCGCTGTGGTGTCGAAATTGTGATTAACTTCGTTGTCGACTTCCATCGGACTATCTATGTAGTGTTTAACTCTGTGACCATTAACTTTAAATTCAATCCCATTTGAATTTATTAATTCTATCGTTCCGTATGGGAAAACTCTTTTGACTATGAATGGTCCAGACCATCTTGATTTCAATTTTTCAGGAAATAGCTTGAATCGTGAATTGAAAAGAAGAACTCTGTCTCCTTCCTTAAATTCTTTTGAACTTCTGATTCTTTTATCATGCCATTTCTTCGTTCTTTCTTTATAGATTAACGAATTTTCGTATGCTTCATGTCTTAATTCTTCTAATTCGTTTAGTTGACTTAATCGTAGACGTCCAGCTTCATGTAAATCAAGATTACATGTCTTCAAAGCCCAAAATGCTTTGTGTTCAATTTCTACTGGTAGATGACATGCTTTTCCATAAACAAGTCTAAAAGGTGTGGTTCCAATTGGAGTTTTGTAGGCTGTTCTAAAAGCCCAGAGTGCATCCTCCAATTTAATGGACCATTCCTTCGGATTTGATCCTACGGTTTTCTCTAGAATACGTTTTAAAGCTCGGTTGGTATTTTCAACTTGTCCACTTGTTTGTGGATGATATGCGGTTGAGATTTTATGAGTTACTCCATATCTTTTAAGAACTTTCTCAAGTTGATTATTACAGAAATGAGTACCCCGATCACTTATTAAAGCTTTCGGTGTTCCAAACCTTGCAAAAAGAAGTTTTAAAAAGTTGACTACAACTCGTGCATCGTTAGTTGGGAGAGCTTGTGCTTCCGCCCATTTAGATACATAATCAATGGCTACGAGTATATATAGATTATTATGAGATTTTGGAAATGGACCCATAAATTCAATACCCCAAATGTCAAATACTTCACATACTTGGATGACATTTTGTGGCATTTCATCACGTTGACTTATTTTTCCGGCCCTTTGACAAGCATCACAGGATTTGCAAAGAAGGTGTGCGTCTTTGTAAATTGTAGGCCAATAGAATCCAGCATCATAAACTTTTCTTGCTGTTAGTTGAGGCCCATAATGCCCTCCTGTTGGTCCTGTGTGACAATGGTTTAAAATTTTACTAGCTTCATCTCCAAATACACATCGGCGTATTATTCCATCGGGACAACTTTTAAACAAATGTGAATCTTCCCAAAAATAGTGTTTTATATCACTGAAGAATTTCTTTCGTCTTTGGTACGATAATCCTTTTTCAAGGAATCCACATACTAAATAGTTTGCATAGTCTGCAAACCATGGAATTTCTTTATAATCTATCTTCAATAGATATTCATCAGGAAAGTTGTCTTGTATGGCCGATTCATTTAGAACTTCTAACTCAGGATTTTCAAGACGAGAAAGATGATCAGCGGCGAGATTTTCTGCTCCTCTTTTATCTCGGATTTCAATATCAAACTCTTGTAAGAGTAAGATCCAACGGATTAATCTTGGTTTAGCATCTTGTTTTGAAAATAGGTATCTAAGAGCATAATGGTCGGTATAGACCACCGTTTTTGCTAGAACGAGATATGATCAAAATTTGTCAAAAGCAAAGACAATAGCAAGGAGTTCTTTTTTAGTAGTTGTATAGTTCGTTTGTGCTCCTTGTAACGTCTTACTAGCATAATATATAGGTTGAAATCATTTTTCAATCCTTTGTCCTAAAACGGCTCCCATTGCAAAATCACTTGCATCGCACATTAGTTCAAATGATAGATTCCAATTTGGTGTTATCATGATCGGCACATTAGTGAGTTTCTCTTTAAGAATATTAAAAGATTTGATACACTCATCGGAAAAGATGAATGGAGCATCCTTTTCTAGGAGTTTATTCATAGGAGTGGCAATTTTAGAAAAATCTTTTATGAAACGTCGGTAAAAACCGGCATGCCCTAGAAAACTCCTAACTCCTCTAACATTGGTGGGATGTGGAAGTTTAGCAATTACATCTACTTTAGCTCTATCCACTTCAATTCCTTCTTTTGAAATTTTATGTCCAAGAACGATGCCTTCTTTAACCATGAAATGGCATTTCTCCCAATTAAGTACTAGATTTGATTGTTCGCATCTAATAAGCATTCGTTCCAGATTAACTAGACATGATTCAAATGTATCACCGAAGACTGAAAAGTCATCCATGAAAACTTCCATGCATTCTTCTATCATGTCGTGAAAAATCACCATCATACACCTTTGAAAGGTTGCTGGGGCGTTACAAAGTCCAAATGGCATGCGTTTGTAAGCAAAAGTACCATAAGGGCACGTGAATGTGGTTTTCTCTTGGTCTTCGGGTGCTATTGGAATTTGAAAATATCCGGAAAATCCATCTAGAAAACAATAGTAACTATTTCCGGCTAATCTTTCCAACATTTGATCAATAAAAGGTAAGGGAAAGTGATCTTTTCTGGTGGCGTCATTTAATTTTCTATAATCAATACATACACGCCATCCTGTTACAGTCCTAGTAGGAATAAGCTCATTTTTCTCATTTGTAATGACAGTCATGCCACCCTTCTTAGGTACGCATTGGACTGGGCTTACCCATGGACTATCAGAAATTGGATAAATTAGACCTGCATCTAGCAGTTTAATAATCTCTTTCTTAACTACATCTTGCATATTAGGATTTAGTCTTCGTTGGCGTTGCACATACGTTTTATGACCTTTTTCCATAAAGATTTTATGTGTGCAATACGAAGGACTTATTTCTTTAATATCATGAATCTTCCATGCAATGGCTGGTTTATGAGCTTTCAACACAGAAATGAGTTGTGATTTCTCATTTTCAGTAAGAGAAGACGATATTATTACAGGTAATTCAGATTCACCATGTAAATAAGCGTATTCCAAATGGTTTGGAAGTGGCTTTAACTCTAATTTCGGAGGTTCTTCTATCGATGATTTGTATCGATATCTGTCTTCTTCTTTTAGCATTTGAATTTCTTCTGTTGTTGGTTCATATCCATTAGCTATAAGTGTAGCTAACATTTCAGCTTCATCAATTGGTTCATTACCTTCTCCTAAAGAACATTCTCCTGTTCCTTGTAATTCTGGAAATTCTTCTAATAATTCTGCATGTGCATCTATAGTTTGAATATAATAAAATGTATCATCTGCAGATTGTGGTTGTTGCATTGCTCTATCAACTGAAAAGGTAACACTCTCATCCTCTATACTTAGGGTCAATTTCTTACCGAACACGTCTATCATTGCTTTAGCCGTGTTTAAGAATGGTCTTCCTAATATGAGAGGAACTTGAGAATCTTCTTCCATGTCCAGAACAACAAAATCTACTGGAAATACTAAAGTACCAACTTTAACTAGCATGTTCTCCATTATCCCTCTAGGATATTTTATTGATCTATCGGCTAGTTGTATGCTTATTCTGGTTGGTTTCAATTCTCCAAGGTCTAGTTTAGCGTATAGTGAATACGGCATTAGATTTATACTAGCACCTAAGCCTGCCAATGCTTCTATTGAACTAAGACTACCCAGAAAACATGGAATTGTGAAACTTCCTGAATCAGATAGTTTTTCTGGTATCTTATTCAACAGCACTGCTGAACAATTAGCATTCATAGTAACAGCCGAGAGTTCTTCCATTTTCTTTCTATTTGAGATTAGATCTTTCAAGAATTTAGCATATCTAGGCATTCCTGAAATCACATCAATGAAAGGAAGATTTACATTTATCCGTTTAAACATATCCAAGAATTTGGATTGCTCGGCTTCAAGTTTCTCTTTCTTCATTTTACTCGGGTAAGAAAGTGGTGGTTGGTATGGTTTAACATAAGGTTTAGCCTTAACTGTGTTATCTTCATTAACCTTTTCAACTACCGGTTCTTTTTCCTTATTTTGATCAGGTTGTGGTTCTTGTGGAGTAGGAATAGTTTCATCAGAAGTTACAGGTATTTCAGGTGGTTTAAGTGTTGTACCACTTCTTGTGGTAATGGCTTTAGCTGTTTCATTCCGGGGGTTAGCATTTGTATCACTAGGTAGACTTCCCGGTTTTCTTTCACCTATTAACCTTGCTAGGTTACTTACTTCTTGTTCCAGATTTTGAATAGAAGCTTGTTAATTTCTAAATGCTTGAGCATTTTGTTCATTGGTTTGTTTCTGAGATGTGAAAAACTGCGTTTGAGTCTCAACTAGCTTCGTCATCATATCTTCTAAATTCGGCTTTTTATCATCGGTTTGTTGTGGTGGTTTGTTTTGAAAATTAGGTCTTTGCTGATTGTAAGTATTATTGGATACTTGTTGATTACTAGGACCTTGTTGGTTGTTGTATGGAATATTTCGGTTATAATTCTGGTTTTGATTGTAAATCGGTCTTGGCGGTTGATAATTATTCTGATAATTATTTCCAGGCCTTTGGTTTATGTATGAAATATTCTCTCTTTGTTCCATTGTTAATTCAATACTGAGACAATCTTTTATCAAATGTGGTCCTCCACACTGCTCACAACTAATTCGTATTGAGTGAATATCTTTAGTCATCTTTTCCATTCGTCTCTCGACAGCATCTATCTTTGCGGAAATGGAATCTAAGTCATGGCTAGAATCGGCTCTAGCTGCTTTAGATGATCTAACGATATCTTTTTCTTGGTGCCACTCATGTGAGTGGGAAGCAGTGTTATCAATAATTTTGTAAGCATCAGTTTCGGTTTTCTTCATAATAGAACCACCAGCTGCTATATCTATGTCTTTTCTTGTAGTGATGTCGCATCCTTGGTAGAATATTTGTACTATTTGACAGGTGTCTAAACCATGTTGCGGACATCCTCTTAATAACTTTTCATATCTTGTCCACGCCTCATATAGAGTTTCATTTGGCTTCTGTGTAAACGTAACAATTTCTGCTTGAAGTCTTACGGCTTTAGATGCAGGAAAGAATTGTTTAAGAAATTTGTCAACTAAAACATCCCATGTATCGATCGCCCCTTCAGGTAATGATTCCAACTAATCTTTGGCTTCTCCCTTTAAAGTCCAGGGAAATAACATGAGATATATCTGTTCATCCTCAACTTCTCGGATTTTAAATAGTGTGCAGATCCTATTAAAGGTACGTAAATGTTCATTTGGATCTTCCTTCGGCGTACCACTAAATTGGCATTGATTAGTCACCATGTGTAGAATTTGTCCTTTGATTTCATAATCTGGCGCATTAATGTCTGGATGAGTAATTGCGTGACCTTGGCCAGTGCGTTTAGCTCTCATTCGGTCTTCCATACTTAAAGGTTCCAGATTCTCCATAATTGAATTTGTTGAATCGGAATCACTAGAGGATTCTGATTTAATGGTTCGTTCCTCAACAATCTCTGTTTGAATGATTGGTGGTTCCGGAGGAAAGTTTAGTGGTTCAGGATCTACGAATCGTTCCTGAATATTCTCCGGATTCTCAATTGTGAGGTCGGGTTCAAAAAATGGATTATCGGAAATTTGAACTGGAGTACTTGGTCGACTGGATGACGATTCTAAAGAAAAATCAACGGCGGTAATATTTGCTAAATGTCTTGATCTAGTTACAGGTGGTGAACGTACAAAAGGTGGTGAACGTCTTGCTCGGTGCATTCACTGAATATCCTATTAGTTTTTAAAAGGAAAGAAAAATTATAATAAGTTATCCAATCAATAGACTTTTCTGATTTTTCCCACGTTTTGAATAGCCAAAAGATGTAGCAGAGGGGCAGGATTCGTTTGGTCTCAATATAATTGAGGACTGTTTGGCTCCAATAACCCGGTCCACGTACAAATCCAACTATTACTACGAACCAGAAAATTTTGATGTCTATCAATTTAACCGCTTAAAATAAATTTTCGTAATTTTAAGAAATTTAGATAAGAAGTAGAATAAAAATCTATGTCCTAAAACTAGAATAGCGAGAAATAAGAAAGAAAAAGAGTTCGTCGAAAAAGGTCGAAAAAGAAAAATGGTTGAAAAATAAAAGGTGACGGAAAAATAAAAGAAACTTATAAAACTTAAAAACAATTGACTAACCTAACCTTATTACTACAACTAACTTAAAATTATAATCGCAAATTGAGATTACTAATTGGAATGATAATTGATACATAGGTAAAAGTCGTCTAAAAATATTAAAGCTTAAAAGAAAAACTAAATCCCAAATGGAAATAACTTAAAAAGAAACTTAAACTTAAAAAGGCGTCGCAAAATTCTAGAGCACTTAAATCTTAGTCTAAAAAAAAGCACTTAAGGGATTTTATGGCAAAGCCTAAAAATCTAGAAGTAAAAATAACTATGGCAAAAACTATGAGTTAAAAATAAATACGAGCGAAAAATACAAAAATTACGCTAAAACGATTGAAAAGGGACAAAATATAAAAATACAATAAAAGTTGTAAAAAGTACAATTTTTATAAAAATATTATTTTTATATTATTTATTTATTAAAACTATTAATTTTATAATTTAATTAAACTTAAATAACTAAATATACAAATTAATTAAAACTTAAATTAAATACTAAATTAATTAAATATTTAACCCTAATACAAATTAATTAATAATAATTAATAATACTCCGTAATTAATGCAGATTAGGGTTCTGTGTGGCCCGTGTCAAACGGCTCCGCGACTTGCGGTATTCGATGCAGCAAACCCCGCGAGTCGCGGGGTTCCAAAATTCAACCCTGGAACAGTTTAAAACTGACGCATTTTTTTCTTTTTTTTTTAATTTCTGTTTTTATATTTTCTGTTTATATTGTATAATAAAAACTTATAATTAAAAACTTAAATAAAAATAGAACTTACTTTATAATTTTTAAAAATATCTTAAAAATAGATTTATATATATTAAATTTTTTTATTTTTTCGGTTTTTTATTTTTTATGTTTTAAATAAAAACAAAATACTTAAATAAAACTTATATAAAAATAAAGAAACTTTATAAAACTTAAATATTTAACAAAATCTTAAAAATACTTATATATTTTTTTTTTATATTTTCGAATAATTAAAACGTATTTTTATAAAAACAATTTTAATAAAAGTAAAGTAAAAATCTTTTTTTTTTATATTAGCGTTGCGCTTTCGGCGTTTAAGAAGTTCCCCGGCAGCGGCGCCAAAAATACTTGATGTTTTAGCAGAGTAGTATATAAAATAGCTTATATTTTTGCAGGAAATACTATTAAATACGATACAATTTTACACAAGATATTTAATTATTTAGAGAATGGATATACTTAAACCTTGCTACAACACTTATAGGCAGTGTACCTAATCGTACAGTAGTGTAGTTTTTAGTAAGTCCGGTTCGTTCCACAGGGAATCTTTTTAAACAAAGCTTAACGCTATATTAGTTTACTTTTATAAAAATACAAATATATATATAAGTAATATTATTATTATAAAGGGGGGTTTTTACCGTTTAATGACCGGTTTGTCGATTTTAAAACTTTAGTCGCAGTTAAAACCAAATGTAAAATAATAAATAAATACAAGACTTAATTTAAAGCGTAAAGTAAATAACGATAATGAAATTGCGAATAATAAAAGTGCGATAAAATAAACTTGCGATAATTAAAAAGTACGATAATTAAAAGTGCAATTAAATACAATAACAATAAAAATGCGATAATTAGAAGTGCAATTAAATATAAAATAAAGGAAATTAAATATGAAATAAAAGAATTATGCTTATTTAAACTTCCGTAATCATGATGGTTGACGTGTTGATTTTAGTTTTATGCCCATGAGTTAATTGTCCTTTGTCCTGGATTATTTAATATGTCCATACGGATTTGTCCATAATAGTCCATCAGTCATAAATATAAAGAGCGAAAGCCTTCGTCAAATTATTCTTATTCCCGAAGTCAAATATTCCAACTAATTAGGGATTCGAATTGTAACAAGGTTTTAATACTTTGTTTAATGAATACACCAGGTTATCGACTGCGTGTAAACCAAGGTTTTACTACTTTGTTAACAATTACACCAATTACCCTTGAATGTAATTCACCCCTGTTTCAACAAGTCTATTAACTATTAATCCAGTTCCGTATCCGGTAAAATGAATAATTATTGGTATTTATAGATATCCCGCCCACCGTACCCAGTCAAGCGTATGTGGTTATATATAAATACGTCGAATTATAAGTTTGTATATTAAATTAACAAGGTATTGTTTAATTAATATAAAATCCATTAATAACCCATAGTCTAATTTCTACAAGTGTCGTTCTTTTATCCAAACCCCAATTATGGTACAAAGCCCAATTACCCAATTTTAGTAATTAGCCCAACATCATGATTACTTCGTTTAAATAAGCATAATAATAACTTAGCTACGAGACATTAATGTAAAAAGGTTGAACATAACTTACAATGATTAAAAATAGCGTAGCGTTACACGGACAGAATTTCGACTTACACCCTTACAACATTCGCTAACATACCCTTATTATTAGAATTAAAATTAAAATTAAAATTAAAATTATAATATATATATATATATATATAATACGTTTATGAGAGAAGAAGAAAAAAGGATGTTACTTACGATCAGAATGCGCGAGCTTTATAGGGAGTTTCTGAATTTGGGGCTCCGCGACTCGCGGCATTTTTTGCCTTCAAACTCCGCGAGTCGCGGAGTTTGCTTTTACAGCTCACACAAGTTTGGCTCTTTGTTTACCGACGGATTTATAAATAAATATAATATATTAAATAATTATAAGAATTATTTAAATATTATATTATATTTATGTGCATAGTTGACTTGTAATTTTTAGTCCGTTGCGTCGAGCGTTGAGAGTTGACTCATGTCCCGGTTCCGGATTTTCGAACGTCCTTGCGTACAATTTAATATCTTGTACTTTGCGTTTTGAATCTTGTACTCTTGTAATTTCGATACGTTTCTTATCAATAATTGGAACCTCTTTGATTGTATTTTGTACTTTTGAGCTTTTTGGTCGTTTGCGTCTTCAATTCGTCGAATCTGTCTTTTGTCTTCACCTTTTATTATTTAAACGAATATCACTTGTAAATAGAACAATTGCAACTAAAAGTTTGTCTTTCTTGAGGAATAATGCTATGAAATATATGTTCGTTTTTAGCATTATCAATAACCCATAATTTCCTTAGCTCTATCCCGCTCGAAAAACAATTTTGAAATCACTCGGACAGCACTCCGTCGTAATATTTTATGTATACTAATAATATCTTGAAATAATACAGAGTAAATATATATATGTAAATCGATTGAGAGAGTTTAGAGAAAAATATTTTCAAGTTTCTATGAAATAATGAAACCTATTGAATTCTATTTATAGTAGATTTTTGAATTATTAAAGTGAATTATTAAAGTATGAATTATTAAAGTGAATTATTAAAGTATGAATTATTAAAGTGAATTATTAAAGTATGAATTATTAAAGTGAATTATTAAAGTTAAAGTAAAGTAAAAATAAAGTAAAGGTAAAGTTTAAGTATAGTAAAAGTATAAAACTATGTACCTATAATACGCGTATAAATATATATAATACTAATTTAAATCTTTATATATATTTAATAAAATAAAATATAAATATCGTTATCTTTATCATACTGGTTAAGTAATGAGTTGTCAAAAGTGGTTCTAGATATTTATAAAAGCTATATACGTTTTAATAATAAAGTTTTTTTTTAAACTGAAAACGTTTTTGTACGTTTGAAACTAAATCAAATAAATATGATAATTTTGTTTTCCAAAACTAAATATATTTAAGAATCATTTTGTTTAAAGGTTAAAATAATGGAAATCGTTATATCATAAAACGTTTTAGAAAAGTAGATTCATATATATTCATAATAGGTTTCAAGTTTTTAAATTACAGTATGTTGGTGAAGCATGGGATAAAGTTCAAAGGTTAAATAAACGTATGAAATCATCTTAATGAAAAATGTCGAGTTACTTAACTTGTCGATATCCAACATCTAAGTTATTTACACTCCACGTTCTTACTTATAAATCACTTTACCATTTTCCGAATGTTGTCAAAAAGAATAGATTTCTTAAATCACAGTGGACCTCATAACATAGACCCGTAATCATATCACAATGTATCTGATAAATCAATCATTTGATATTATCTTTTAATTCCATCGATAAACATATTGAAACAAATACGTTCGTGTAAAGTATTATGCGTTTAATACTTTATTAATATTTTCAAGTTATAATATATATATACATATATATACATATCTATTTATATATAACGGTTCGTGAATCGTCGGAATTTGGTCGAGGTTATAATAAATGTATGAACACAGTTTAAAATTCTTGAGATTTAACTTAACAAACTTTGTTTATCGTGTCGGAATAATATAAAGATAAAGTTTAAATTTGGTTGAAAATTTCCGGGTTGTCACAAAGCTTTCCATAAATAGTAGGTTTTCAAAAATAGAAACTTTTGAGAATAGAAATTTTTCTCGAAAACCGTCACTGTTAATATAGTTTGCTATATTAATAAACTAACTTTACGTTTGTTAGACATTAACTAATTAAACGTTATATCTCAAGGTTGAGATCTCCGATTACATACTCCGTTCATACTACTTGCGTGGAATTACTTACTTGCTACTAAGGTGAACTTCATAGCCCCACTTTTTAACTTGCTTTATATACTTATTTTGAACTTTTGGGGTGAGACACATACTTGCTTTCAAACTGTTTTACGCTTAGACACAAGTACCCGAAAACTGTTTAACTGTGCTGACATGCTTTGTTTCATGTTAAATCTCTGCCATGATATCGTTAATTGCTACGTATAAACGCAAACTTAGTTATTGTGAGTAGGCCTATTGAGAGCGACGTCTCTAACCAGTTGACAGTTGGTCTTTGGTTACATAATAATGATTAAAACGACACTGACAGTTCAAGGTGTCCTGGGGTAACTTTGTTTAGTTTCGATATCATAACTTCAGCACTACTTTTGATAACTAAATCTTGTGGTCTAAAACAATTATAAACCTATGTTGTTCACTCAACCATTTTTGGTTGACGCTTTAAGCATGTTTTGTCTCAAGTGAAGATTGCTAAAGATTGTGTGCTATTTGGACTTTGCTGCTTTTGGAGTCCGCATTTTTATTTTCATATTATTGCATTAAAACACTCAAGTTTACATTTACATTTATAAGGATTCATTTGTAATGACTAATACTTTCCGCTGCTTTAATACATTAGTTTTTAATTAAAACGTCTCATTTAGAGTCGTTCTCCTTTGCACTTGTGTTATGATATTGGTTAGTCACATATGATCCCCGGTCCCATCTAGGGGTGTGACAATGTCACTAATTTTTATGTATGTTACCTAACTAATAATTGGTAACTGATTCACAATTAACAATTAGCAATAGAGATAAAGATATTATTTTAATCAACAAATAAGCCTTTAGTTTACTAAGGGAGGACAAGGCATCTTCAAAAGACTTTGGTCGGTTATTCTATATTAATTCAAATTCAAATATTCACATATTATCTTTGTGTTCCAACCGAATTAGAATTCAATTTCATTATATAGAAATAACTTTTTAAATGTAACCATTAATATTAATATAGTCGTTAAATTGCATCAAAATATAATACAGTATATAAATATATAAATATAAATATGTAATAATTAGTTAATTTTGAAATGATAAATAAATGATAAATATAAATAAATATCATATACAAAAATCCAGTTGGGTACGTATTAATTTCATTACTTAATTAATTATTAATTAATTCATAAAAAATAATAAATAAATATATCTTCAACAAATACATATTTGGTTTGCAGTCACTATATCAAACGTTCTCAAACTTTCACAACAATCTAAACTCCGTATCAATCAAACGTTCGTTTCCCAATTTCTCACTTTTTTTTTTTTTTTCCTTTTTCGATTTTAATAAAACCTTTTAATTTTAATCAATCTCACATAAGTTTTTAATTAATTGATGTGAGTAATTTTCAGCTACTGACATATCCACCGATCGCAGTGTTAATTTCATCAAATTGACCTAATTCTGCTCACTTTATAATTTCAATTTCAATTTATTATTTGTTATTACCATGACGTATGAAGAGAATAATGTAGTCACAATAGTTAAGATCGCAATCGAAGATCCCAAGGGTGATTTCATAAAATTGAATGATCCGGACGGTGGTGGTGGTCCAGCGCCGTCGTCAGCGACGGCGAGTGGTGGTTTTTGGTGTTTCATCTGGTGGTGGTTAAAGCTTGCTCTCGTGTTGATTTTTTTAGCTGGTTTGGGGGTTTGTTTCTTTCTTTGGATTGGTCCCTTTTTAATGAACAAGGTATATATATTAGCTGTTAATTGCATAAATAAATCTTTCACTGACCTAATTTCAATGAAATTTAAATTATCTAAAAAGCCCTAATTCTGTTTATTTTAAGTGGTATTAGTGTTGTGAATATTGATCTTTATTTAATTCTATTCAGGAGGTTATACCTATTTTGAATTGGGAAACTGAGACTTTTAGCAAACCAGTTTTAGCTGTTTTGATATTTGCTTCAGTTGCACTATTTCCTACAATATTTATACCATCTACACCTTCAATGTGGGTGGCTGGAATGAGTTTCGGTTACGGTTTCGGGTTTCTTTTGATCATTGGTGGAGTTACTATTGGCACTTCAATTCCGTATTTCATCGGTTCGTTGTTTTACCACAAAATTCAAGTGAGTATTCTTTGTACTTTGTAATATATGACTATAGTATTGTTTATCGAAAGTGCTTATGTGCTTAAAAATGCGTATGCCCAAACACCTGCTTCATGTGATTATTTGTAACTACATTTTGTCTACTAAATTAGTATATACATCTATTAATTCACAATATGTTTAAAACTGTTTATTGCTTATATGCTTGTCTATATATAAAATTTTGTGGCTGTACAGGGGTGGTTAGAAAGGTACCCCAAGAAAGCTTCATTTTTGAAGCTTGCAGGTGAAGGAAACTGGTTCAATCAGTTTAGAGCCGTCACATTGTTAAGAATTTCGCCTTTCCCATACATGGTGTACAATTACTGTGCTGTGGCTACTGATGTAAAGTTTGGTCCTTATTTGATTGGAACGTTGTTGGGGATGGTACCTGAGATTTTCGTTGCTATATACACGTAAGATCTACATGCATTTTTGACTTGTCAAGAGTTTGATTAGTATGGGGTCTAGTAATAATGAGTGTGTGCGTGTGTGCGCGCGCGCGCGACATTGGGTAGGTTTGGATGAGAGCTTTTGGAACTTTTAGGAACTTTTAGCTTCTAGCTTTTATGAAAAAGCTTGTATCCGATTAAAAGCTTCGTGTGATTGCTACTAGAACTGGCGTTTAAGAAAAAGCTCATAGCTTTTTGTCGTTTTACTCTTTTTTTTAACAGTAACACTCTGGCAAACACTTAAATACATCTAAAATCCTACCATCTAAAAACTAGTTAACCAAACATACCCATTGTGTTTTGAAAGTAACTAGTTTAGGAGCCCTCGCCTTACGTCGGGGGGCTCCGTTTTGAATGTAATTTAATGCGTTTAGTTCGTAAAATGATTTCGGGTTTAACGGTGATTTCGGTGAAACATAACTCGAGTCCAGCGAAAAGATATAGCCCGTCAAAGATTTAGATAGTGGGGGTTTTTTATGAAAATATAGAGAAGTTACCGTTTAGCCCCTTGTACTTTTATGTTGGACCCTTATTGGATCCTTATGATATTCATTTTTTGGCCAAAAAAATTTGCGGTTTATCCCTTGAAGTTTTAGAAGGTTGTCATATTTTAGTGAGGCAACCATGTGTGTACAACATATAAAGCGAAGGGTACAAACGTTTAATGCGCAAAATGTTACTATTCATTACTTGTATAGTTGTATGTCTTTTAGATAGTAGGGATAATAATTATCATATTATTCAATTTTCAAATTGCAAGTAATTCCGATTTTGTGTTTGCGTATAATGAAACTGAGTTTTTAGTTTTCAATTGCAGGGGTATAATGATCAGAACATTGGCAGATGCATCAAACGATCAACAATCACTTTCACCTCCTCAGATCCTTTGTACGGTTTTTGGGTTTCTTCTAACTATTGCAACAACTGTAATTGTTACGGTTTATGCTAAAAGAAGATTGAGTGAGTTGCAGACAGATGAAGAGCAGCTACTTTTGCAGTAAAGATAAGATCTTGATGAAGAAGTATCAACTCGTTGGAGGCAAATATATACGCCGATGACAAGCAGCGACTAACAAAACAAAGTGTTGTTTTTCTTTCATTAAATTCATTGTATAGGTGAAGAAGATAATAAGATTGACCATCTTTGTTTTGCTTGTTCCATACCCCATAATGTGTATATAGTTGAAATGCTTTTAAGACTATGAAGTTTACATGTTTTTAATCAATGTAACAATTGCAATCTTATATAAATTGGGATATTTGTGTCATTTGCAAGCGCGTAGACGTTTACATCAGCATCACCTTATTTTAACATCTACTTGTTTGTTATCAGTATTGATATGAGATATTTTTTGTACATGAGCCAAGACGTTAACATTAATATTCAACATCACCTTATTGTAACATTTGCCTTTTTGGTCTTTTGGTATAATGTGTGTGTATATTTTATACATATAAATCAATTTATTTGTTCTGGGCTGATGGTGATGTTGATAATAGGGTCAAGTAGAGTTGATTAGGGACATGCACTTCAGCCCAAGCTAACATCATCATTAATCCTCTACAAAGAGTTGTATGCATGTTCAATGTTTTCTGTTGTTGTTGCTTTCGACATTTGTGCTTACTTAACTCTTTTTTGCTAGTTTCTGGTTCAGAAAACGACAACACTTTGTATAATAAAAGTATAAAACTAGTACATTGTGTACTAAGGTTCGATGGAAGGGTCTAAATGGCCGAAAAGGTCTAACTGTGCAAGATCGATTTGATGGCTGTGAGCATCTCGAATTCTTAATTCTTTATGTTTTGGTATAACCTTGTTATTTTAGTTAACTTGTCTCCTTCAAGTTTAATTATTATGGAGTATAGTTTTTGTGTATGTGCATGATTTCTCCTTTAATTGTAACTCATATAGGTGTAAGAGTAGTGTAATCTTTATAAGGATTAATCGGGTTAATCGTCCCTTAAATGTAAAAATTACAATAGTATTGGATTTCTCCTTTAATCGGATTAATCAGTACAAAGTTATAAACTGAAATAAAGAAGTATTTAAAGTAGTATTTATTAAACACACTTTGATATTAATATTGCACTCAAAGATTTGTTAGAAGATTGAGAGAGAAGTGTGTAAACTTCGATGCCTCTCAGATGAAAGAATACACAAACTTATATAGGCGAATTCAAATGGCATATCCTAATCGAATGTTCGCACATTGATTACAGAAATATGAAAGCGTCTCTAATACGCATTATATAGACACAAATTTTCACACATGGAGCCTACTTCTTTTGACCTTAAGGAAAAGACACACTTAAAGTAGACGATATTTTCAACATTCCGGGGCTACCATTTATTTTAATTATACATGAGGTTTATTACGCACCGTTTATTTAAAGGTGACTCTAGAAAGTGGTCCCACCACGCTTCGCTTGTCACTCTAATATGTTTAAATACAATTGTAATTTTCACTAATCTTTTGTGTTTTCAATCAGTTCGTGATAACCAAAAGTGAGGTGTGTTCATTTTTCTTTAATGCCGTAAGGTTGTGTTTGATAAAAGAGAATGATTGAGTGTTGAATAGTTTAAAATCATAATGATTAAAAGGATCTTATTGAATCTGCATCTGAATGAAAATAAGCTACGGAGTATTTGATAAACATTCTTGATGAACACTTTGAATGGAGGAAATATTAACGTATTATGTGTCTACATGAATAAATAAAAATATATACTTGTTTGATAGTTGTGTTGGATGTAACTTGAGTAGGATACTAAAGGAAATGAATGTGGTGGTGAATGGTTAAGATTATTTCAAAACTCTAATTGATTCAACATAAATTTCCTTGTCGTTCAACATCATTTGGCATTTATATGTAACAAATAAACGCGCTGAATCATGAATCATGAATAATTTTAACATCAATGCTGAATCATTCAATTAAGATGCAATTAAACACAACTGAAAGTGGATTTGTGTGATTTTTAGAGTGGTGACACAGTTTTTCTATAAGAATGTATGTATTAAATTGTCTATATAAACTATGTATTTAATAGCTGATTATCACAACTTAAAACAGTTGCAAACACATTTTACTGCAACCTGTTCTTTATAGTTGATGCGTATAACCACACCCCAAAATTGATGCCAAACATCCCTTCTATTGTGTGTCGAATGTGCGAAGTTATTGGTGGTACCATAATCCCACTATGCTTATAAATTGAATGATTTGGATCTGATAATTGTATAAGTAGCCTTCTGTTTTCTGTAAAGTCTTAGGCAACACAATTAATAGGTGATACAATCAACTAAACTTCATCTTTTTTCTTCACGAGATTCGGCTTACTTGGCAAAAGTTCGCAGATTTCATTGGAGATCCTGGTCATCTACAGATGAAATTTCTTAACTCATTTCCATAAAATTTAATGCATATGAAAGTACTATAATGATATATTATGTGAAAGATTTTTTACCAATATGATAATAGAAATGGATAGTGTAGCTGAAGTAAAGCTATGCAAAAGGAAAAATAAAATAAAAAAGCACTTGCATCAACAATATCACGAGCTACCAACGCGTTTCACCGCGAATGGTACCCATTACCTTAAAAGTCCGGGTCCGCTATGTGGAAGCCATTTGCTAATATGATATTAGTCAAATATTTACACTATTTGCTACAGAGATTAGTCTTGTTCCCGTCACAAGGGGTATTCTGTGACATCCAACTTTTACGGGATGGGTTTGGTGGGTTCTCTTGTGAAACACAGAGGTGGGTTGTTCCTGCCGATCTACACCTTTTGCAAACAGTAGCACTAGCTGCCTCTATCAGGTTGGCAGCAAAGCCCAGTAAATCACGGCCCTTCACAAAAAAAAATTGCTCACTCGTCAATCCACTCAAATAATACACGTCGTTTATTCGTCCTATACATGATTCAAATCTGAGACATCTTCCAACCACAGGTTTCAAAGCTGTATATGGTCAAAGCATAAAAACTTGCAACTTTTATAACTAACACTATCTATCATAATACTTTACAAACAAATTTGAAACCAGTAAATCTAGATATACAGTAATCCTGCAACTTTTTTACAACTAAAAAGAAACTATTGTAAAACAGTAACAACTACTGTACAAATGTACAACGTAAGAATTTTGTGCAGCAAAAGTTAAAATTTTTTACTTTGCACAGGAATTATTACACTTCTTTTATTAAATGAATAATACTTCACACTTTACACATTCAAACCATGAACAAAAACAATAAACAATGAATTTCTTACCTACAAAATAAAGGTGGAAAACAATATTTCCAAAAAATAGCCATATAGTAGTATAATACAAATACAAATGTAAGGTCTGTACCAGTATATGAACATCAATGGTATCAGAACCAGCAATGGTTACCTTTCTTTCCTCTTTTGGGCCAAATTTTACAGTTTCAACCCAAGATTTTCACAGTTTCACAAAACTTTCCCAATTCGTTCCATAACTAACGGAATCTCATTTTCATTCAAATTTGTATAACAAAACCTGAACCATCCCGGTTCTATACAATGACAACACGATCCAGGAGTCACGTTAACTTTCGCCACATTTAACAACTTTTCCCACAATTCAAGCTCGCCTTTTTCACTATACGGGCGTATAAATCCACTCATATCAGCCCAACAATACAACCCTCGACTACTTTTCACGCACTCAATTCCCAGATTTTTCAACCCCGTCACGAAAAGATTATACATTCTCTCAACGCGTTCTATGTTAAACTTGATGAGCTCATCAACAAAACTTGAATCATTAAGCATCGAAACGAGTAATCGTTGAGACAAAGATGATACCGATGAGAATCTAACCAGTTTCTTAGAAGCTTCTAGAACATTTTGGTTGAACGAATAAACAACCCCCGTTTTAACACCAGGGAGATAAAGGTCTTTTGACAACTCGTAAACAATATGAACTCGGTTTCTATCGTATTCTTCAGATTCGATGATTTCAGCCATGCTTATAAATTCTTGACTCTTATCACAAGGGGGACCCGCTAGTATCTCGTTGGCGATGACATGGATATTCTTTTCGGTTGCAAAGTCTAATAGATTGTAAAGAGTTTCTCGACAAAGCAAATTCCCGACAGGATTAGACGGGTTTGAAATTATGACCCCTTTGACTTTGATCCCGCGTTTTTTTGCCTGGTTGTATGCTCGATCAAGGGAGGTTATATGTATGCTAAAGTTATCCGAACTTCGACAAGGGACGGGTATGATTTCCACTCCCGTTCGCCATTTAATATCCCTATCGAGACTGCATATATCAATTTATAGTCGTTACACATTCTGTACAAACATATGTAAATACAGGATATAGTGGCTAAGTATGACTTTTTGAGGTCAAACATGCTGCTTTAAGATTCATAATTGAAAAAAGTTTTGTTAAAAACAAACAGGCGTCTTTTGTAATCTTAGAGCATTTGTTATGGTGTTTAATGGGATGATTGAAAAAATCTTGAAACTTACATGACTCCATATCATCATGAAGTTGAAAAGTTGTATGCTTGACCTCAAAAGTCAACCTGTATGGAGTAGTATTAATATAGTAGTATATTTCAGTCAGATGAGGGTAATATCAAAAGGTTGACTTACTCGGGGAAATATGGAGACGGAACAAGATATGCGTTTCCGGGGTCCGCAAGGCAAAAAGCTAGCATCTCAAGAGCAGGTGCTACTCCATTAGTTAAAACAATCTTTGACGGGTCAAATTTTACGCGTCGTTCGATCAGTTGAGACATGAATCCAGCAACAGCCTATCATGTTAGCACAATCAGAAATAAAGAACACGAAATTGGAGGACAAATCAACATAAATTTTGAAACTCGCCACAAGCCCGGAAAGTTTTTTACTTTAAGCTAGAGGTGACAAGATGGGTAGGTCAGTAATGGTTCAAAATGGGCTTGGTTAACCTGCCAATATTTGAACATTTATTATAAATGGCGTGCGTAGATTGTTTATTTATTTTTTTAAAAAAGGGTCCCACAAAAATGGCTTAGAAATATACTCATGGTGAATATGACCCATTTTAAATGAAACACAACTAAAATCAACGAAACCACGAGCAAATGGGTTAGAATTACCAGTTCTAGTTTGAACTGGAATCAATCAAGGTTCTACATTGCAAAAAAAAAACAATGGAGTAATAAAAACAAAGCAATCAATGCCTGTCGGTTAGCAACATAGGCATTGATGTATAACATGTGAAAAATGTACACATTGCTTCAAAAATGGGAGGTTAAAATAATTTAGTGGCACAATAACCTAAATCAAATCTCATTATAGTGCTTATATGCTTCAAGTATACACCTTTCTTGTTCGGCACAACTTTCCTAGTGCAATATATTCTAACATGCTCGCAAACTTTAACGCTAATGCAAGTTTGTTATTTTTTAACCATTTAACCGTTGTTGAAACAGTAAGCTAAATCAATAAACGAGGCACGAAAATTACCACTTTGAGTTCTGATAATCCATGAAATGGATGATAAGTTGTGATCCCATTTATTTGTAACTCGTGACCAATGATCGAACACTTGGTGTGCGCCACTAGCCAATGTTGAACCAAATCCAACGTCAACTATAGTTCATTCATAAACCAAATAAAGAAACAAATATTATCTACACAGTTGTTAAATTCATCCACACATTTCATAATTCTATCACATAAACAGACAAAATATCAGTTCGTTTCATTTTCAGACAGATACATTTCACTAATTCCTACTATAAACACAATTAATCACATTAATTATAAATTAATTAATATTATAATAAATATTTGAAATTGAAAAGTTACCTTATTTTCATCTAACCCGAGTTGAATAACCCCACTTAAATTAGTGAACTGATGATATGGATTCTCATCAGCTTTCATTAATCCAACATCGTAAGGCGAATCAAGTTGTTTAATTACTGAATTACCCCTGGAGGAAACTTGAGCATGTCCACGTGGTGACCAAATGGACGACCTAACAGACTGAACCCTTTGCAACCCACCAGAAGGTGGTAGCGGTATTGGCGAAATCTCCGGCGACGGTGACGGTGGTGGAGGGTCGTCGGAATCGGAACTGGATTTTGATTTCAAATAAAGTTGGAAGAAGTAAAAGAGAGCACAGGGGATGATTGAACCAAGAACTAAACCACCACCACCACCTTGAACAAGACCTTGTAAGGGTACTATGACCCTCATGACGGTTGTGCTGGTTTTATTTGGCGGGTTTTGTTTCATCGTCGTCGGAGCATGGTGGTGGTTTGTGGTGGTGATGGTGGACGGAGGGTTCAAAGGGAGTGATGAAGAAAGGTTATAGGTGGAGGTTACTTGGCTATTTTTTCGTTTTTATCTATGTTTATATTTTTAATTTTTATATTTTATTTTATTATATTATATTATATATATATATAAGTCTGTTTCTGAATAAAATATATTATTTTGATGATTTTTGCGCCATTGTTTGAGGTGGGAAGGGGAAAAAATTGAATTATTTTTCTTATTCAAAATGAGGGACTACTTTATACAACGGGATAACTAAATAACTACCATCGAAACTTGGCTCGAATAATATGGGCTGTGATGCAACTTGAAATACTATCAACTGTTTGATTCTCACTTCAAGTAGAGAGTTTTCAATCTTTAATGGTACTGCCAACATTAATGCGATTTGAGAAGGTCTCTAGGGGTTTTCCTAACCTCCGATGTTACTGCCAACATCGCCGCCTATTGGTTTTCCACCTAACGCGTGTGTGTAACAAATGAAAGCATTCGATGTCGATATCGCAGTTAAAAAGTTATAACTAAATAGTATAAATTATAATTGAAGCTCTATATAGTAGAGCTAATTCTATTGGTTATGATTTATTGGTTATGATTTGGGTTTGGCTGATCTTGAGCAATGAGCACCAACCACAAATTGTTGCATATTCGATATAACCCAACTGGCATACAAACTTCCAAACATTCATGGGTCCTTTTTAATCTTTTGGAATCTATCTTAATTTATGTACGATTGTATGTATATTTGGTTCATTTAGCTTTCGTGTTGACTTATGTACAATTGTAAATTTGACGTGTCCTATAAAAAGTCTTGAATGTTTAATATGTTAATTAAATTCGGTCACCTAAACTTAAAAACATTTAAAAAAACTTGGTTAAAAGCAAGCATATGTAATACAACTGGTGGAACTTAAGCCTAACTTGATGACCGGGTTTTGTTTGAAATCTCAATTACCACCTCAGTATCCAAGACAACGTGTTGCTTTTCCTAGACTCTTTGCCCTTAAAAGTGATCAAAATGCATCTGTGAAATCGAGAACTACCTGTGATTTTTCGGGTCTTAGTGGTAGCAGGTCCAATTCAATCAGGGGTCGAGCACGATGAAATGATGCAACTAAATGTTCTTCTTACTGCAACTCCTCGGCTTAGTAACTCATACGACTACTGGTCCTGGAATTTTAGGCCAGATGGAAAATTTAAGGTGATTTCTTTCATCACCAGTTGACACCAAAACTCTTTAGTGTTTCTAACAATCTTTGTACTTACCAGTTAGCTATGATGTACTCCAAACAAAATTAATATATTCGTATGACATTTATCTATGGATAAAATTGCTACTCGTAGCTATCTAGTGAAACGAGTGGTGTCATTAACCTCTACTCAGTACCCCATTTTGCGATCTACTGCCTAAAGACTCTGATCACCTAATTACTCCGTGTAGGTTTGTCACTCCGTTATGGCGTAATTACATTACATGGTGGTATATACTCTGTTCTGTTAGAAAACGGGTATGAAGCAGGTAATCTAGATTGGTTCCTGAATCGTGAAACACTTTTCTAATTAAATATTTCGCCCCTCACAAGCCTCGGGTATTCACGAAATCTCAATTGAGATAAGACAAAAACGAATTTTATTTACGTGCAAGAATAAATCAAAATCAATTATTAAAGAGTATGTATGTTTCTGTGTATTGTTTTATGCATTAATGCAGAAAAATCCATAAAATCGAAAATATAATAAGATATGGCAGTTATCATGAAGAGATGCAACTCTTCATTTTGGCTGGAATATCGGTTAACTAAAGTCATACCGTTTGGCAGGAAAATCTGTTGGAAGGCAATTTTTCAATATAAAGTATAATGCCTTTTTCGGTTAAGGTTTCGGGGCGATGCCTTTGGACCCCGCAATGGGCGTTGTCCCTTGAGCCCGCAAGGGGGCGCGGCGCCTTGACCCCCCGCAATTTGAAATGACCCGTCTTAATCCATCCGGACGAATACATTACATTTGGTTACATCGCGAGGTACTTGACCTCTATATGATACATTTTACAAACATTGCATTCGTTTTTAAAAGACAAACTTTCATTACATCGAAAGTTGACGGCATGCATACCATTTTCTAATATATCCAACTATAAATGACTTAATAATAATCTTGATGAACTCGACGACTCGAATGCAACGTCTTTTGAAATATGTCATGAGTGACTCCAAGTAATATCTCTAATGAGCAAACACACAGCGGAAGATTTCTTTCATACCTGAGAATAAACATGCTTTAAAGTGTCAACCAAAAGGTTGGTGAGTTCATTAGTTTATCGTAATCATTCATTTTCATCATTTTAATAGACCACAAGATTTTCATTTCCATTTCTCATAAATATACGTCCCATGCATAGAGACAAAAATCATTCATATGGATTGAACACCTGTTAACCGACATTAACAAGATGCATATAAGAATATCCCCTATCATTCCGGGACATCCTTCGGACATGATAAAAACGAATTCGAAGTACTAAAGCATCCGGTACTTTGGATGGGGTTTGTTAGGCCCAATAGATCTATCTTTAGGATTCACGTCAATTAGTAGATCGGTTTACTAAAGGGGCATATTCGGCTTCGATCATTCAACCATATAATGTAGTTTGATTACTTGTGTCTATTTCGTAAAACATTTATAAAAGCGCATGTATTCTCAGTCCCAAAAATATATATTGCAAAAGCATTTAAAAAAGGGAGTAATGAAACTCACAATCATGTATTTTGTAGTAAAAATACATATGACGACATTGAACAATGCAGGGTTGGCCTCGGATTCACGAACCCATATCAAGTATATATATTAACATATAATAACAACTAGCAAGTTTATATATTAATAATTTACATATCGTATTACTAAATAAATTATATTTATCCTATATACCTTAAGTAGTTAATATTTATTTCTATAATACATTTATTAATATTAATATAGTAAATACTTATTAGAGTAGTTTAATAATATAATATTTATCATTTATCATAATATATTAAAAATAGAAATTTATTTCAAGGTTTATATGTGATAAGAATATATATATTAATATATTTTATATATATATATATATATATATATATATATATATATATAATGTCATTTTAATAATAAAAATCTAGTAATATGTATTATTAATATAGTTGTAATGTACTTTTGTAAAAATGATATTTATTTGTAATAATAACAATAATAGTGATAATAATAATGATAATAATAATAATAATGAAAATGATAAAAATAATAGTGATAATAAAAATGCTATTTTTGAAAACAATAAGTTTAATAGAAATGATAATAATAATATTAATAAACTTTGTAATAATAATATCAATAATAATGATAATGAAAACAATACTTTTGATATTAATACTTAATACTTAATAATAATAATAATAATAATAATAATAATAATAATAATAATAATAATAATAATAATAATAATAATAATAAGTAACTACCTCAAAATAGGCTTAAAAAATAAACTGCCCGCGACGGGACTCGAACCCGCGACCTCTCCTTTCCCAACATAACCCCAAACCATCTGAGCTGTTGGTTACTTTTTGATTATTCTCGCGTTTTTATTTCTATATTATGTACCAAACGGTTACCATCTTCCTCATTCATTATCATAAGCCCAATCAGTAATTTCGGCCCAACAGTCCTTTCGGCCCAATTTCAACTTCGGCCCAACAACAACTTTTTATAATAAAAAGAATACTGTAGTGGCCTGGGTTCGAACCCAGGACCTTATGTTCCTTACAAACACTCCTTACCATCCCTCTATTTCTGCTTTTTGGTTTTAATTCATGAATTATTTTTATTTAACGCGTGTTTCTGTGTTCCCTTTCTTCCTCAAACATTCCATTCGATCAAGCCATAACAATCCTAATTGTGAATTTTTGTTTTTGGGTTTGCCTGGTCATAGAAGCAACAACAAACGTATCCTCATCTCACGGCATCATCATTTTCCTACGCATCATCATCATCATCTAATGTATCATCATCAAAATTACTCACGGGTTCATCATAATAGTATTATCCTATCGTCACCAATATAATCTTAATCCTAATCATAAATCATATTCATGAATCATGACCATAATCATAAATCATAACCATATTCCATAATTATCATCATCATCTTCGTTTACTCGTGTTTCATCAACATAATAATCCTTCGTTATCATTATAATCTAACACACTCATCATCATTATCATTATCATCATCCCATATTGTCATCACCACTTACTTCGTTAATCCCTTATAATGTATCTAAAAATATATATATAGCGAAGTAGAAGTAGCAGCCCAACTGATGGCGGCCCGATTACACCAATAGGAATATGGCCCAAGCGAGTTTATCTAAGCCCAACTAGAGTTCAATTGGCCTAAATTATTCTGCATAATTTGCTGGAGAATAAATATCGTGTAACACCCTACCACTTTAACAAGTGGGTGTGGGGCTCGATTTTATAAAGGAAACAACAAGCATATTATTTTCACTTTACAGCTCATCATTTAAGTTTGTATATTATCACTATCCGATTGAAACTGAAACAGAAAAAAATAAATAAAACGCACGATAACAGGAAGACGGGTTGAGGTGAACAACGAGCTGAATCAGAAAAAAATGATGCTGGTGCAGTAGCTGGCGGTTTAATTGGTGATTCATTTTGCTCGTCTAAAACAGAAACAAGAGAAGGTAGCAGCAGCGTGCAACAATAATAGAAAAGCAGGAGAGAGTGAATAGAGAGAGAGAGAGAGAGAGAGAGAGAGAGGAAGTGAAGGAGGTTAAGGCGGTGGCAAATTGGAGTGATGTTTGTTTGTGGTGGCTCCTGTACGTAACAAAAACAGAAGTTGGAGTTTTTGTATTGACGGAAAAAAAAATAATATAAACGAGGGGATGGTGGTTTATGGTGTCGGGTTTGTGGTGTTTGGTTTTCGAATAAAAAACAATAACGATGATTTTTGGGTCGGTCCTTGATGATGGTTTTGGTCTTGATATGGTAAATGGAAACAGTAGTTGTAACCGGTTTCGATGGTGGTGATGAGGTGTGATTATCTTTGGCTAGCAACAATAAGTGGGTGATGTTTAATGATAATGGTGATCGATGTTAGTGATAAAGGGGTGGTTGTTTGAAGGTGGTAACCAAAACAAAGAGGTGATTGTGATGATGGTTATGGGTTGATGATTTCCTGAAAATGATAACTTTGGAGATCTTCTAACAAGAGAGAAACAAAGTGGATGGTGATTGTTGGTTCTCGGTCTAAAACACAGTCGCAGGTTTGAGTGGTTTAAGGAGGTGATATGATGGTTAAATGGAGGTGGTGTTGGATCTAATCGATCAAGTAGAAGAAGCAGAAGATGGGTTAAGTTGGCGTGGTTTTGTGATCATTTGCAGATAACTCCATGTATATATTTAATATGTATATATATAATACTTCACCGATTGAAATAATAATGAAGATTCTAATTAAGTACAGTGACGCCATAGTATTCTGAATAATATAGCAGCCATGACATTTGGAACTCAATAATTTACTCTACCGACAATATTAATAGTATATTATATCGTGTCCATTGCTAAACAGTTAAAATATAAAAGTGTTCCTAAAAAATTCCTAATTTTTAAATTAAGTCCATTTATTTATTTTGGTCATTATGGTATAAGATTTGGTCATCAACTATTAAATAAAAATTACATTAACCGTCCCTCTCAATTCTGGGTAAAAATATAAAAAGTTCTAAAATTTAACAAACAGCTCCTAAATACATTTTTAATAAGTCTATAATTTATAAAAATCATTTTTGAATTACCTTTTATTTTAAAATCATATAAGTTTGAATTTAGTTTGCTTAATATCAATCGGAACATCAAACGAGTATTACAATCATTTAATATTTATTTTTAATATACTTTATTTATATATATATAGATATATTTTAAATAATTATTATTATAATATTCTATTTTTATTTTACTTTACATAAATAACTTTTAGTAACAACAACATACAATATATAAGATTATGTTTCCAATTTTATATATATATATATATATATATATATATATATATATATATATATATATATATATATATATATATATATATATATATATATACACCTATCAAGTTACAGTTAATTGTTCGTGAATCGTCGGAACTCGTCGAAGGTCAAATGTTTTCATAAAATAGTTCCAAAATTCTGAAATTCAATTTAATATACTTTGCTTATCATGCCGAAATCATATAAAAATTAAGTTTAAATTTGGTCAAAAATTTTCGGGTCGTCACAGTACCTACCCATTAAAGAAATTTCGTCCCGAAATTTGAGTGGGATCATCATGGCTAACAATAAGAATGTTTTCCTGACGAATATGAGCTGTTAAATAGAGTTTTATTACTGTTGAGTAATGTGGTTAAGATAATTCGACTACTTGAAGAGTACGAGTGAAGATATCACAAAAGAATGAAATGAGTAAATGCAGGTTCGTCTTAACTGGTGACGTAATCACGGTTGATTTCTGGAATTTAAGGGATTTAGAGGAAATCTTCGTAATAAAATTTGATTCCTTGGTAATTAAGGAAATTAGAATCCTCTTTGGTTATATGCGATAATCTGTTTCGATTGTTCTGTCGGATATTTCACTATAGATTCACCCTCTTCATTTCCTTTATATTTTGAAGTTCCATACTTTTGTTTTCTCTTCCCGACTTTAAGTCAAGCGAATAATAGTCTAGAATTCATAGGTATGGAGTTTTGAATGAACATGACTAATGTTCTAAGAGAGAAATTGTAATAGCACGATCTTGATTGGTTAAATTACCAGGATTCTTTAGAAAAGATATGACTATCAAGAAAATATGTTCTTGATATGTTTAGAGATTAGATCGAATGTAAGAGTCGTGTAACATG
The DNA here is from genome assembly GCF_046630445.1 of Rutidosis leptorrhynchoides. Classification (NCBI taxonomy): domain Eukaryota; kingdom Viridiplantae; phylum Streptophyta; class Magnoliopsida; order Asterales; family Asteraceae; genus Rutidosis; species Rutidosis leptorrhynchoides. The sequence continues at coordinate 91,017,165 of NC_092333.1, forward strand.
GCACGTGATGACGTTATAGTCTGTGATACATCATGTTTCATTAGAAACTCAGCATGACTTACTGTAATATAATCACGTTGATCAAGTATCATTATATTATACTAACTCATGCTTCAGTTCCCAACACTACTTCAAAAGCATTCATAATTTTAAACTCGAAAGTTTACAGAATATAGAAACTAACAATTTCTTATATGATGTAACACTGATAGCACGAAGAGATAAATGATTTCAGATAAGATTAGTTATGAAAATATCTTCGGAATATCGAAGATATTTATAATGAAAGATATGATGATATCTTAGAATTTTTTTTAATATTGATGGATGATGAAG